>NC_059327.1:41445709-42062852 GCF_018350155.1 Leopardus geoffroyi
ACCCACTGCAAGCCCTGCTCCTGCTTCCCCTACTCCTCCCAGCTGGGGCTGCTTCACTCGGTCCTCCAGGATCCAGAACAGGTTCTGTCTGGAGTCAGGGGTGATTGAAGCTGTGCTCATCCATGGTTTGAGAGATGTGGCGCTGAGACAAACATTGCCATCAAGGAACTTTGGTGTCTTATCTTTGCTCGTTTTAGATGCAACTCCACTCTGTGTGAGCAGGCCTCCATCCTGTCCCTCCGTGACCAGGGACAGCAGTAAGGGCCAGTGTCATGGAGCATACCTGCTATAAGCCCTGCTGAGAGCTTCTCACAGATTCTTTTGCTTATTTCCCCCTTACGGCAGTCATGTCAGTAAGAGCTCTTTTCCCCACATTTTACCCGTGAGTAAATTGAGACCTAGAAGGGTTAAGCATTTGGCCCAGGTGGGCTTTTGGCCCCCACTGCTTTTTCTCTTCATGGTCTATGCCACCTTACTCGTCCCCTTAGCCTCATCTTTGGTCCTTCCCCTAAACTGTGCGCCTATGTTTTCGCTGTCTGCCACATGGATGTGCCACACGCTCCCAGAGGGGTCCAAAAACAGATTGCTGGCTTACACACTGCACTGGGCTCTCTCTACATGGATCCTGGAGGCCCTCTTAGTACACCCCCTCAGCTCCTCACTAGCTCTGTCTTAAAGGCCAGCCTGTTTCCCAGGCATCCTTGACCTACAAGCCTCGTCAGAATTCCCAGCTCCTTCCTGCCCCTCCCCACGTGGACCATGCAGACACCCGACTTCTCACTGCATTGTAAACACATCATGCGGTCTGTGCCTCTGTGTGCAAAACAGATTTTCTCTGCTTTTTTTCTTCAGAAAATACTCAGCCCTCCTTCTCAGATAGACTCCTCTTAATCCCTCGGAGCCCATCTTAAATGCCCTCACTTTGGAAGGTTTTCCTTGTGCTCCCTCAGTTCCATCGTGTTCCCACCTGTCAAGCACCCCAGTCACTTGTGTCTGTGAATGTTGTTCCCATCCCATTGTGAGCTCCTTGTGAGTGAGGACCCCGTGTTATCCATTTATGAATTGTCGGTGTGCAGCACAGTGCCACCTTCCTATTAGATGTTTATATGAAGTTCATTCAGAGTTGTTCACACTTAGTGTTCCAGTTGATCTTGACAACAGGATTGTGGGGAAGAAGGGAGTTTAAGTAATGGGGAGAAGGGATATGAGCCCAGGAAATAAGGAGACTGGCTGCATTCCTCCAGGAGACACTAGGAAGATGGCTTGATTCCCTATATTGGTTTGCTTGGGAGGCCATAACAAAATACCACAGACTGAGTGGCTTAAACAACAGGGATTCATTTTCTCACAGTTCTGGAGGCTGGAAGTCCCATATCAAAGTGTTGACAGGATTAGTTTCTTCTGAGGCTTCCCTTCTTGGCTTAGAGATGGCCGTGTTCTCCCTGTGTCCTCACATGGCCTTCCCTCAGTATGTCTGTGTCCAAATTTCTCCTTCTTATAAGGACACCCGACATTTTGGATTAGGAGCCATTAACTTATTGCCTCTTTAAAGGCTCTATCTCTAAATACAGTCACATTCTAAAGTACTAGGGTTAGACTTCGTCATGTGAATTTGGGGGACCCAACTCAGCTTACAACATTCTCGTTTGGCCCATGGGAAAGTGATGAAGGTTGCACGGGGGGTATTCTGACCAGTACCATGCACTGCCAGTACAGAGTGTAGACCTCACTGTTCCTCCCCCCGCTTCTGCCTTCCTTCCAGGTCTAAGGGCACCCAATAGGGGATATGGCCTGAGCTGTACTATCCTTCTAGCCTCCTTACAAGGCCCAAGTCTACCAACAGGTTGGCTGGTATCTCCAGCTCCTGGCCATCTTGGTTGGACAGATAGACTTGCTGAGGGTGATTCCCTGACTGTCCACCTGCAGGAGGGCCCTTCCCACCTCCAGATGTCTTCATAAATGGAGACTGTCCAACACCTTCCGCGCTCATCTCCGTGCACATAGCCCTTGCCTCCTGACCGCGCTGCCACCGGCTGTCGGTATTCCTCCTTTTTGTTCTTGGTGAAGCCTCCTCTTGTTCTCTAATCGTTTGCCTGTGTGGTCTTGTCACTCCAGCGGCGCTGCCAGCTCTGTGAAAGCCGCACTGAGCTAGGCATTTTTATTCCTTGCCGCCCCTGACTCAGAGCTGGCCCCATGGTAGGCACACAATCAATACCGGTTGAAACAAACTGAAATGCAGAGAAACGCTTTGGTTCCATATGCTCACCTTACAGAATTCAGAACAAAACCTGAATTTTGGGAGCAAAGCCCCAGTCTAACATTTCCTCCAGCCTTCCTCCAATTTCTTCCCTCCCCACTCTTCGAAAGGGTGAGGTATGCAGGGGTATGGGGGGTGGTCTCAGGCACGTGGGAGGTGGCGGCTAACATGCTATGCCATGGTTCCCAGCTCCCCTCCCCCCGTCCTCTCTGCACGCCCTCCTCAGCCTCATAAACAGCGTTTCTCTCTCCCCAGCCCTTCCTCTCTAGACACACGGTGGCTTCTGGCAGGGCAGAGCAGTGGGGGTGGGGGTCTTGCTTGTCTGAAAGGGGTGTTCTCCATGCCACCAGACCGGTAGCACGGCCTGCTTCTTCCAATCCCTCCCCATGCTGCAGGCCCATTTTTATGACAAAATAGGTCTCTGAAACCCTAGTCTGTAGCTAAGTGCCTTGAAAAATACCTTCTCTCATAAAACGAGTTAGAAGAACACTACTATTTTCCTCCTGGGAATTCACAATCTAAACGTACATATTAAAGGCTCTGAGAAGTCCCGCAGTAAAGAAACCTGCTTACTTTCCCTTTGCCTGATTTTCCCTACTTTGCAATTACACTTTCCATGACCCCCTGCAGAGCTCCCACACATGACAGCTCTTAATGCTGGGGACTCATCTGGGCTTTGGGGCGAACGAGTAAGGCAGCAAGGAGAAAGCAGAAATGGGAAACATGAGGAGAGGCACTGTGACAGCAGCAGCAGCAGCAGCAGCAGGTGACAGGGCCCAGCCCGCCACCTGTCTACAGGCTCTCAGAGCAGTCTGTGAAGTGGGAAGAAACACAACTCCTGGGCCTGTCTTGGTGGAGGATGTGATGGTCAGAGGCAGGAGGGACAAGGAAGTTTCCTAAGTAGGGGCAAGAGCTGGGCTGCTGGTGGCATCACTGCCTCCCCTCCAGGGCTCCCCTGCACACCTCTCAGCAGGGCTGAGTAAAGACCTTGCAGCCTGAGAGCCCAGCCCAGGGCTGTGGTCAAGAGTCAGGCAAGTGGAGCCCCGGGCTGCTGTTAGGTGTACCTGCAGCGGGAGACAGAGTAGGTTTGGGCTCTGGTATTCTGTTCAGAAAGGCTGTCGGGACCCATATCAATAGATATTCTTTTGGTGAAATTTCTTCCCGTGGCCTCAGTGAAGAGCCTGGGAGGCTGAGTGTGAGGGAAACAGCTTGAGATCTCTGTGGCTGCAGCAGTGACCTTCTCCTGAGCATATGCAGAGCAGGTGCTGAGGTTCTTGGGGGACAGCTGGGGGGAGTCAGTGTTCCCAGAGTGACAGCAGGACACTGCCTATGCATTCCTTTTTTTAAAATGCAGCTCTAAGTTTATTTATTTTGAGAGAGAGAAAGAGAGAGAGCACAAGCAGGGGAGGGGCAGAGAGAGAGGGAGAGAGAGAATTCCAAACAGGCTCTGTGCTAGCACAGAGACCAACATGGGGCTCCATCCCAAGAACTGTGAGGCCATGACCTGAGCTGTAACCAAGAGTTGGATGCTCAACCAACTGAGCCACCCAGGTGACCCTGCCTGTCCTTTTTTAAAGCGCCTGCCTTGCGCCTTCTTTCCTCCCAGCCCTGTCCTGGTGGGCAGCAGGTGGGCAGTGTGGGATGGGGTTGGGGAGGGGGACGGGAGGACAGTGAGACCTGCCATGCAAGTGACACAGGTGCAGATCTCACTCAGGAAACTCCGCCTGTGGCTTTGGCCAGGTGGCGGGTGGGGGCACTCTTCTAATGGGAGGGGCAAGCTATCTTCACCTTTACAGCGGGACCACAGGACCAGCAAAGCAGGGACCATATTGCTGAGGTAGAAAAGGCCCTAAGGAACCAAGCTGAGTTGCAATTATGGAGATGATTTCCTGCTCTTTTCCATATCTCATCATTAACACAGAAGCCCGGACAGCGTGCATGGTGAGCGGGCCCAAAGGAGGTGCCACCACGCGGCTGTGAGGATGCTCCAGACTTCTTGAATGCCTTGCTTTCCTCTGAGGTAGGTGCTCTGGAATCTGTGCCAGCTGCAGACATTTCAGCATGCTGATTACCAAAGACAGAAGAGGCAGGGTGTGTGGCGGTGCAAAGAAATCCTCAAACAGCCCATGCCTCCTCTCTAACGGTTGCACCCTCTTGCTTATTTCCTGGCCATGGCCCCTGAGAGCTGCTCACTTCCTGAAGGTAGGAGAAGAGTCAGAAAGAAGAGGCTTCACATTGTTGTAGACAGGATGGAAGTGGTGACCCCATGGGGGACTGGACACCAAGGAAAGACTACAGAGGAAGCCCCTATGACTGGAGCCTGGTGGTCTTGGGTTCACATCCTGCCTCTACCATGTACTGGCTTTTGGCAGGTTATCAACTTCTAAGAGTCTCAATTTCTTCATCTGTAAAATTGGATTATGATACCGGCACTCATTTATTTATCAAATAATATAAACAGTTATAAATACATACCAAGGTGTATTCTAGGTGCTAGAAGAAAAGCAGTGAAAGAAACACAAAGTGTCCCTTTGTAAGATGTTTATAGTCTATTGTGGGAAGATGAAAATCTCAACAAACAGTTATACACTGTGTCTGGTGGTAATAATGCTAAGAAGGAAAGTAAAGCAGGGTAAGGGGACAGAGAGAGACAGTGGATGTGTGTGGGGGTGATTCTTTCCTCAAGGATGATCAGGGAAGACATCTTCAGTACAATGATACTTGAACAGAAACTGGAAGAAAATGAAGTATCATACAGATATCCAGACATGGGAAAGAGCAAGTTCAAAGGTGCTGCGGTGCGGGGGTGCCTGGCAAGTTCAAGAAACATGAAGATGTTGTGTGTGGCTGGAGGGGTGGGGCTGAGGGAAGAGTGGAGGAAAAGAGAGCAGAGAGGGTGTGTGTGTGTGTGTGTGTGTGTGTGTGTGTGTGTGTGTGCAGGTGGTGGAATCATGTGGGCCTTGCAGAGTTACTGTAAGTGAGATGGAAAAACCATTGGAGGCCTTGATCAGAGAAGTGACATGGCCTGACACACATTTTAGAAGAATCACTCTGATTGCTCAGTGGAAAATAGATTTTAAGACTGTAAGTGGAGAAGCAGGAAGACCAGTTGGGGGGCTGTTGTGTCGTCAGGTGAGAGATGACAACAGCTTGGATTATGGCAGTGGTGCCAGCGGAAAGCAGTAGTAAGAATCTGCATATATTCTATAGGTAGAACCTATAGGATTTGCTGGTAAGTGGGGTCGGGTATGTGAATAGTGAGGTACAAAGAGTGACCTTAAGATTTTGTCCTGAGCAATTCGTGAAATGGAATTGTCATATGTTGAAATGAGGAACATGGCGGGAAGCAAACACTTCAGTTGCAGGGGTTGGTGCTGATGTAAAGAGTCTGGCTTTATGTTGGGTTGCAGGTTTCTGTTAAGACATCCAGTGGAGGTGATGAGCAGACAGTTGCAAATGACAGTCTGGGACCCAGGGGAGAGGCTGGCGTGGGGATACAAGGGTAGGAATCACCCGAGTCTAGACAGTTTTAAAAATTTTGGGACTGCATGAGGTCATCAAGAGAGTGAGTGAGGATAGAGAAAAGAAAGGGGGACATGGGTGGCTCAGTCAGTTAAGCTACCAACTCTTGATCTGGGCTCAGGTCATGATCTCACGATTCGTGGGTTCAAACCCCCATTGGGCTCTGTGCTGACAGCAGGGAGTCTGCTTGGGATTCTCTGTCTTCTCTCTCTGCCCCTCCCTCCCTCTCGAAAGTAAGTAAGTAAATAAATAAATAAATAAATAAATAAATAAACATTTAAAAAAATAATGTAAGGGGCACCTGGGTGGCTCAGTCCAACTTCATCTCAGGTTATGATCTCACCCTTCATGGGTTCGAGCCCCGCATCGGGCTGTGTGCTGACAGCTCAGAGACTAGATAGAGCCTGCTTCAGATTCTGTGTCTCCTTCTCTCTCTGCGTCTCCCTTGCTCACACTCTGTCTCTTTCTCAATAAATAAATAAATGTTAAAAAATAATAATTTAAGAAGGGGTTTGTGGGACACTCTAATGTTTAAAAGTCAAAAAAATGAGACAAAGGCACCAAAAGAGTCTACAAAGTTGTGCTTAAGATAGGGCATGATACACAGAACAGAGCAGGTGCCTAGTAAAACGGAGCCACCACCCTCATAAGCACCATGATATTTATGGTTAGAGTACTGGAAAGTGAAGTTTCAGGCATAAACAGCAAGAGTTCAGGAGCATGCATTTCACCTACATTCTTCTTCTTTTTCTTCTCTTTCCTCTTTGGTTCCTCATTATCCATGGTCCCAGATTCCCATCTACTTAATAAAAACAAAACAAAACAATAAAAACTTCTGGACACATTAAAATGACCAGTGTGCAGCTCAGTTCCAAATAATCCAGAAAAGCTGAGTCTTTGGGTAGTCAGTGTGGGGTGAGTAATCACTGAGCAGGATCATTGTGGGGAGAGTCTGGGATCTGGATGTGGCTTTCTCCTCTTACCAACTCATTGTGTGACCTCAAGCAAGTGAGTTCATGCATCCTGTCCTTTCAGAGAATGGAGACTTCCATTCAGGTAAGAATACCGATCAGTTCATCAATTTTACTACTCAGATGGCATCTTGCCATTTGCTTTTCTTGTTTCCAACACATGGATTCTACCCTCAATTATTAAAATAAGATAATGGTTCTTTATTTTCCCTCTGAGAGTCGAATCTTGAATCATAGGGTATTTAGTACTCACAAAGTCTGAGAGAGAAGTGACATTTAGGGGTGACTGTCCAAGGTCCCCCATCTTACCCACTCCTGTAGGCACTGAGACCTGTGGATGTCGTTGGACTACCAGAAGACCAATTACCTGAACTATATTAGTTTATTTCCTTGCATAATTATCTTCTTTGAATTGCATTTTAGGAACCATGCCCTTGGCTTTAATTAAACATCCTTGAAACAGTCATGCAAAGTTCACTGCTGCATTTGCAGAAGAACTATTGTTGCAAACATCATCTTATGCCATTCTGGAAAAGCCTTTCCAAGGTTTTTGTGGAGCACACGTCTGCAGGATAGGAATAAAAATTTCATTATGGGGAAAGGTTAGTGAGTTTGGAAAAAAGTAGGTGTCCTTCCTGAAGGTCATCTAAAAGGCTTTAGTAACAAAAAAATACGTAGATCCCCAGAAAGGGCATAAACTGTACAAGATTTCCCATTTAATTGACCACAGAATCCTATTTGGGTAGCATATGTCTCCAGAGTATGCCCAGTGTTTCATGAGCCCAGAATAAGAGGTTCTGGATGCTTCATGCTCAGATAGTCCAGCACTGTGGACTGGGCTGTGGGAAGGTATAGAGAGGAGGGCTATGTAAGCAACTGACAGGGAACCTGCAGGTGTATGATCAATGGCCAGGCAGGTGGATCATCAGTGCGCAGTGGTCTTGGGCACTTGGGTGGGGGTGGGTGGGGGTCCCAGGAGGCAACACAGCATCCTGGCTGTTATCAGTTATTAACTTGACCATTTATGGAAGCAGGGAACCCAGTTTTAATTCTACCATTCAGTTATCCTTTTGTAAAACAACACACAAAGTTAAGACATTTAAAAAAATATTTTAGTGTTGGAAGGGTATAGAGATGTTTGTTATATTAATGCTTCATGGCTGTGTTGAGGAGGGGTGACAGGTGTGACAAGAAAGAGCTTGCTACCTGGGAATAGCACTGAGAGTCTCCCTCCTCTCCTACAGGTAGAGTCTCCCCCTTTCACTTCCAAATGTGTATCCTCCATCGATCCTCAAATTTCAGTCTCTGAAGCTCTAAGAAAACCCTGGGGGAAAGCTCTGCTCCTCCCCTCACTGGGAAGATTGACCAGTAGAGGTTTGTGTACAGATTGCATGCCCTCCTATTGAAGCAAGGTGAATTATTTAGATGCTAATAATTTCAGTTTAAAGTGGGAATTGAAATATGTTTTGCTGAAGCTTCCGAAGTGAGGGAGGGAGGAAGGAAAGAAGAAGATGGTAGGTCAATGGGTAAATATGATTGCCTGATGGTCTGGGACTAGCAGGACCCAGAGTCTTCAGCTGGGAAGTACAGCAAGATATCAACATCCCAAGCATCCTTAGGAGAACCACACTGGCCAGGAGCAGGTGTGCAGGATGTCAGCCTGAGGGGTTTTCAGATGGGCAGGTGTCTGTGTGGAGAGGCAGAAGGGATGCTTAGTAACTCCTCTAGCTCTAGGTATTTGCCAGATTACCTGTAACTTCACCATTAGAGTGAAATTCTTTTGACTCCTAGAGCTCTTTACGCATCCAAAAACCCTTGGTAATGAGAAATCTCTGGGACAGTTCATGCTTTGCTCTCAGCTAATGCTGCAGCTCCAGACTGTAAGTGAGGGCAGTGGGGATGGAGAAAGGATGCTCGTGTACCCTGGCATCCCTGGTGTGTGCACCTCTGAGGCTAAGAAAGCCAGGGTGGAGGTTTAAGAAGAACCTCTAGGTCCTTGTTACCCATTGGAAGCAGAGTAAGGATTTTTCAGGGTGGACTTCCCTTTTGCCATTTGATGGGTTTGAGAGATGAAGCACCGTGAGTTCAGCTGTTGTGGCCGGGAGGTGAGGAGAGAGCGAAATGTGCTCCGGCCCTGTGCAGAGCTGCTGTCTCCAGGCCCTGCCCAGGGAGGAAGATTAGCTTGTATCTTCAGAGGGGGTATAAGAGTTGGTCCCCAGGCAGGTGACTGAAGACAGATGAGAGAGGGAGCCAGGGGTAGAGAGCCTAACTCTGGGTTCAGGTTGTCTGCTGCCCTCTGTCCGTCTTCCAGGTTGGAAGAAGTTTCTGTGGGGTTCCCATCTGTGGGGTTCCATTGGTAACCTGAGACAGAAGCTGACCTGGGAGCAGCCACCTCAAGCTTCTCAAAGTATAGATGTCTATTGTGAGGCTCACACTGCCGTGGCTGTGCTCTCTGCACAGGGAGGTGTGCACACAGCAGGAGGAGGCAGAGAAGGAGCACACGCACTGGGGGAACCCACAGAGATAAGCAGGAGCATGGTGACTGCCTGGGAAGCTGGCCACAGCTAGTGGTGGGGTGGAGAACACTCTGTGGTCTTGCATGGAAGCTGGGAGGTGGCAATCCACGGTGAGAGTGGCTTGTTCAGGCTTTCCCTTCTGCGGGTGGCTCTTGCAGGGGTCACCTTCAAGCTAGTATTATGGCAGATCAGTAAGGCAACCCCCCTGTCAACACTCCTTGGGAGCTCTTTCCAAGGAAAACAAATACGTGTGGAAGGGGATATGGATGGTGTTGTGGAGAAGGCAGAGTTTTCGAGCTTGATGAAGCTGGGTATTTACACAGCTTGCTCTGTGGTGATGCCAGAGTTCCCAGAAAGGCCCAAGTAACCCGCTGGAGACCTAGTGGTCCCACAGGCCTCCTGGTGGTTATTGGGCTGTGTTGAAGCCATTCTTAAGGCCCCTGGGGTGCTTCTTTGTGGGTGGTTGACTGGGGCTCATCACTATAGCATGGAGCACAGGAAGCAGGCATTGGAGAGATTCCCCCTGAGCACCCCATCTTTACATACCCTCCTCTTTTGGGTCATTCTTTGTAGGGACCTCAGAACTTTGCTCACAGCAGGTGCTCAATAAATGCTCATAAAACAGACAGATGATTGAATACACTAGAGGAGGACCCTGATTAGGGAGGAAGAGGAGGAAGGGGCCGTCTGTACAGTTTTGTTCAAAGCCCTCCCTGAAGCAGCTGACACTGGCTTTCCATTATCCAAAGGGCGGGCTCAGTGACCCTACACAACCCAGGAATCCTGAAATATTTAGAAGCTCTAATGTTCGTACGAGGAGAGAACAGAACCTCTTTTGGATGGTAAGTTCAATTATTCAGTAAGGAGAGAGCTCCCTGGGAGTCTGGGAAGGCGGGAGCATGCTGGGAGGCCCCCCTCCCTGTCAGAGCCCACCAGGGTGTTGATCCCAGGAGTTCTGCCTGGGGGAGTGACTGGCCCAAGCTTGTCATTTGTCCTGCTCTGTGGGTGATGTGGGGCTTCTCCCCAGAGTGACTGAGCTCTGGGGTGCTTCCTTGTGACAAAACTCATAATTAAAATGGAGCAACAGCCTATTTCTTCTAACAGAATCTATGTCTGAGTCAGTCTGGGGTTTGGTTTGAGGTGGTGCCTGTTGCAAACACCCCTTTCAGCTGTCATTGGGGCCGGACTGTGAAGTTCTGTGATTCACATTGATTTCTGTCCTGACAGCGCTTGTCATTATCTGCATATGTAAACAAATGCATACGCAGGTGTATACTGGTCTGATCTTTCTCTTTCTCTGGGAAGCGTGGTATTCAGCAACATCAGGCTGGGAAGACAGACATTTCATTATTTTGAAAGTCCTGTGGGGGCAGCTGTCACACAGCGTTACTCCAGCTGCCCACGGCCGGCCCAGAACAATGTAATGGAGGAAGCTCCATCCAACACAAGTGGTGATGGGGAATGGTTGAGAATCCTGCTGCATTTTACTTGAATCCTAAGGGAAGAGGGTCTGGAAAGATGGGCACAAGTAGGTGTTATCGTGGTCGAAATAAGGTTTGGTTCATCCACTCCTTCTCCAATAAATATTTACCTTACTATGTGTGGGCATCTAAAGAGAGACATAAATGCCTTCAAGGTCTGCAGCTGTTTGGAGGGCAGCACTATAATTATTTTGCTCATTCGCTCACTCATTCATTCATCCACCTAGAGCAAGCAACCACAAAGGGTTTAACCCATACTAGGGGCTGGGTGCCCTAAACTTGACATTCTGGTTGGGGAGACAAGGATGTAAACCCCTAAGTATAATGATTGCAACCCAGAACAAACTGTCCCAGTGGAGAGAGGCACAGGGCAGGCTTGCACAGAGAAGGGATTATGACTTCCAACCACCGAGGTCACATGCGTCAGGGGTTCTGCTGTGGTTCGAGTTTATTCCCACAGGTGTTGCTGCGTCCTTTTCTGGAGCATTACTCCCTCTTAGGAAGTGTGGGGACTACCAGCCTTCTTTCCTCTTGCTGTGTCTCAAGGTCACCCGAGGGTATCTCTGCCATCTGCAGGGATGGTCTGCTTATGTGCTGGCCTTTCAGCACCAACTCCAGGGTGGGGGTAGAGCCACAGCTGTGTCTCTATGGCAATTTGGCTGAATTCAGTCACTGGGTGAAGGCAGGGGCATGGTCAAGTTCGTGAGAAATTATACGTTGCAGAGTCATTTAGTCTTGAGATAATGAGTCCTGGTTGCTGGTGAGTTTCTAAATCCAGGGGCCTGATAATTCCTACAGAGCCACTGTGGTTTGACTGAAAGAATATTCCTTCCAGTTCCCTGGCCAGGTTCTAGGAGGGTAACTTTTGCTCAGTATTAGGGAGCAACCATCTTTCATGGAGAGAGGACTCAGCCTCATCAGGAGCAGAACCACACTTGGCACTGAAGGGTTCTGAATACCAACGTCTTCAAACAGTGATAGATAAATGGGTACAGGACATGAAGGGACATTTGCAGTAGAACAGAAGCTAATGCCCAATAAACAAGGAAAGAGTTTAACTTCTTTCACCACAGAAATGAAGGTTATAAATCTATAATTTTTCTGCTCATCTAATTGGTATAAAGTTAAAAGAAAACCCACAAAATTTGCTGCTCAGGATATAGGAAAAAGGATGTTTTCATTCATTACTGTTGATGGGGATGTAAACTGGGGGCAAACCTTCTGGAGTGAAATTTGGCAATTTATGTATCAATAGCCTTAAAACACTCATAGACTTTGAATCAGTAATTTTACTTTTAGGATTTTGTCTGAAGGCAACAATCAAATTTATGTCCAAGATTTATGTTCGAGAATATTCATCTCAGCCATTAATGTAATAGAAAAAATATGAGAAACTACCTAAACGTCCCACAATAGGGGGTTGGATAAATAATTAATGGCACAACTAAAAAATGGAAAACAGTTCATTCATTAAAAATGATTTTCTCAAAGAATATTTAATGATGGGGGAAATAGTGAAAAAGCAAGGCACAAAATACTGGATGGAGTATTCCAATTTTGTTAAAATTTTAATAGTACAAGTAGAGAGAAAGTGATTAAAATAACAGTGGGGGTTTGATTATGAGGCATTTTTCCTTTATACTCTTCTGGTTTTGGTGCTTCCAATAGAGAAACACATGGCCTCTCTGAGCCTCGGTTTACTGCTCTGCAGAATGGGACTCATCCTGCCTATCTTGCAGGGTGGTTGGGCAGATCAGGCACAGGATTTGCAAGTACCGACCCATTGTGATACTCAAGGAATGGCTGTAATACGATTGTAAGCAGTTGCCAGTGACACATCTCTAGTCCAGATACTGATTCAGAACAGCCACTAAGGCTATTTCCCCCATGCTTTTATCAAGACAGTAAAAGGATTAATTGAACAATATCTAAGTAATTTTTACTGAAGCCTCTTTTAATGTTGATTTATTTATTTTTGAGAGATAGCACAAGTGGGAGAGGGGCAGAGAGAAAGAAGGACAGAATCCGAAGCAGGCTCCCCACCATCAGCTCAGAGCCCGATGCAGGACTCGAACTCATGAATTGTGAGATCTTGACCTGAGCTGAAATCCAGTCAGATGCTTCACTGACTGAGCCTCCCAGGTACCCCTTTACTGAAGTTCTTCATATTAACCTTCTTTAGAAGGATTGGTGAGCTCAGTGTTTTGTGTCTGGTACAATAGCCTCCATTCTTTCCAGTTCGGATTTCTCTTTTTCAAAATTCAGGTTCTGTTACTCTGCAGCACCTTATTGCTTGACTTATCTCAGAATATTCTCTTGAGATGATGCAAACTACATATTTATCAATTAGAGAGAATTCTGGTCCCTGCAGCTGAAGTAGTTCAAAGTTCTGTTTTGAGCGGAGTCATCTTCAGTGAAATAGAAATAGTGCTTTCCCTAATGCCCTCTGCAAAACGCCTGTTGCTTTTCTCTGTGTAAGATCTGTTGTTATGGCTCTCTTCTTTTTCTCTTTCTGAGGTCTCTCTGTCTGCTCAGGTGCTCCAGTTCTCTTCAGGCTGAAATTTATACTTGGTGGGCAAAAGTATCTTTCAGTTGGGGTCAGAGTTGAGAAGGACCCCCACTGTGCAAAAATTTTAAAAAGGGCAAAATACATGTTATATGAACCACTATTGATTATCCCTTCTGTCAGCCTAGAGCTTTAATTTTTATATTTTAAGTTGTTTAGAAGTGATTAGATTTTTTGAGATATAAAATAATGCTAGCAATAGTTAGAGATTTATTTCTTTAACTAATTCACATCTGTCAGCTGTGAAGGCCCAGCTAATGGAATCATTTTGGAGCTCCAGATGGGTGTCCAGGACAGGTGGCAAGCTGGAGGTAGCTGGCACCCTGCCTTTTTTATGCATAAGTATGGGGCATCTTCTTTTCAAAGAGACATGTTCCCAGCCCGTCTGACTCATATAGAGTGGGGAAAACACTTTCCCCAGCAAAGTGATTAGAAAAAGCTAGAAGCTAAGGAGGAAGAGGGCTACTGGGCTGAGGAAGCATTTTATCATTAATGAGTATGTAAGTCTGAGCTCCTGATTTTATAAGTCATGCAATCATAAACTGGTCATGTAACTAGTGTAATCAAACAGCTAACAGGCTAGGGCAGCTCCCCCAGGGTCTCTGCCCTTGACCATCTGAAGATGAGAAAGCCAGGTTCTACTGACCACCCCACTAACTGCCCCTTGCTACAAAACCAAGAGGAGCATCAGTGTTATGGTTGGGGGTGCACAGTGTCTTCTTTACTCTCGCTTAAGTCCCAGATTCAGGTGTTTGGGAGGGGATGAGCTTTGGGCTCGTGCACACAGGGGTCTGGGGGTACGTGTTGCAGATGGGAAAGCTTCCTATTTCAGGTAGTGCTGGCCGGGGGCACCTGAGGTTACAAGTCCATATTCTGGACTCTAGCTGGGATCCTTTTACTAGGAGCTGAGGTGACTTTCTTACCCTGCTACTAATTCCTAAAATGAGTATGATAGCCACAAACTGTCCAGGGATCCTGTGAGGACTCAGGGAGCTCATGGAGAGACCTAAAAATCAGTGATGCCCACAAGTAGCATATTACCCCTGGACTAAGCTTCCACTCTACTTAATTCACATGAGGGAAACAAAATTCAGCTTCTCTTTGATGCCACCCACTCAGGAGACTTTCACTTGTAATAGGATTACAGCGGTTTTATTTACAATGTTTCTTTTGTTCTCTTTACGCAATAATTTATTCTCCTTGTAAGAATTCAGAAAATACTGAAGATAGAAAAAGGAAAACAAATTTCACCATTAATCCTATCACAGAGAGGTAACCACTTTACATATTTCTGTGAGTTTGCTCTTTTAGCTGATTAGATAACTAGGTAAATTAAAAATACACCGACACAACTTTATGGTGGGGCCATCTCCTTTGTGAGGAAATGGAGTGTCCCATGGGCTGTGCCTCTAGTTACCTTCTGGAGAACTGAGGAGGGCAGATTTCTTTAGCTGGGTTGGTTGTCTTCCAGAAGATAGTTCTTGCCATCTAGAGTCCAAAGAAGATGACACTATTATCTGCTGAGGATTCGAAGTCAGTTGCCATTTTCCTAAACCTGAATGCATGAGACCCGTAAAAATTAAGCAATACTTTATTAAATACTTTAGGTAGTTGGCTCAGTATTGTACCCCTGTTTAAACAACTTCGCTGTCTTGGACCCAGTCACGATTGTCTAGGCATTTTTGGGGTGGGGGCTGGTGTGTCCCATTTGACACCACTTTTCTCTCAGTTTGCATATGCATTTCCTTTAATTCCTGCAGTATCCTTTTCTTCAGGATGTATCTCCCTTCCTTGTTAAATAATCAGTCCAATGCCATTCCCCCAGGTCCTTTCTGTGTTCTCACATTTTCAAGTTTAAGCCATCTGCTAAATAATATGCAGCTGCTCCATAAGTTGGGATAATTCCAACAAGGGGCCCTCCCCTCCAGGGGGTGGGGAAATTGGTTCCATGGAAGGGGTTGTGGGGTGGAAAATAGGACACGTATATGGAGGTGGCTGGCACTGGGGAGGGAATTCCTATCCAGGTTGCATCTGACTTTCTTCCCTAATATAAAAAAATAAAGGTGATCTCACCATCAAGAAAATGATTCGGCTCAATAATAGAGCTGTCTTATTTTTCATTTTAAGATCACTTTGACCCTTTTCTTTCCATGTCATGATTGACAGGCTGGTCTGAGGACCCAGATGGGGGTCCCCTAGAACACCAGCCAAGAAGGTCCTTGGCTTCACACAGGATAGAAATGAAACATGAGCCAGAAGGAAGTGAAAGCAGAGTTTACTGGAGGTGTATAGGGAGATACAGACAGAGCTTCTGGGAGACTTGGAAAGGAAAAGAGGGAGTCTTGTCTCTGCTGTTTTTTTTTTTTTTTTTTTTTTTTTTACAACTGTGGTCTGGTGCACGTATCCTCTCAGGCATCCAGGAACTGGTCAGAATGAGGATGAGGTACAGGTGTCCATCATAAGTCACTTACTTCTTGAAGCCAGGGGTCTTGTGTAAAGACGTCTAGTACCAATGATCTAGAATACACGTACGATAGCTTCTTCCGGCCATTCTCACCTGGTCCTTCCTTAGAGGTTATCTATTCTAGAGAAATCATTAACTCTTTGTCTCTTAGGAGGAGGACATATGCTATTTGCATTCTGAGGCATGTGTAGAGTGGGGTGGGGTACCAGTCCTAGCAAGAACAGAAGGCGGATAAGAAGCAAAGGAAAAACCCCACATTTTTCTCTCATGGTGTCCTGTCAGTATCCCTGTCTCAAGACCTTTACTTGGCTCTACATTGTCTCCTTCCCTGCCTGAGATTCATTAGAAAGCATTCTTTCCTACTTCAGCTGACAATAGAGAGCTCCTTCGTGTTTCTCTAATGACAAGAATTCTTTGACCCTGGGGGAGAAGTAAGCAAGATTCCGATGTTGAGAAAATGTAGAAAAGTGAAGGTCCTCCTGCCGCAGGTATGATGAGTAAGGGGTGAACGATGTGTACCGATGTGTGACTGTTACCAATCTTGCCCTCCTCCTGCTCACTCTTCCGTTTCTGTCTGGGAGCTGTTCTTCAGGTTTGGGGTGCCAAACATAGGGAGGGAGAAGGAAGGAGGGAGCTATAGGTGAGTGGGCTGGTGGAGGAGAGTTGGTGCCAGAAATTTGGAAAAGTGTGGGAGCAGCTCCTGTGGTAAGAAGAGTGGCCAGAAGAGAAAAAGGCGAATTTAAAAGAGAATTCTGTGATTTATAAATCCCCTTCAAAGACTCTAACAAAGGTACTTGAGCTATTTTACAAATACTTTTTGGGGCGCCTGTGTGGCTAGTTGGTTAAGCATCCGATACTTGGTTTCAGCTCAGGTCATGATCTCTTGGTTTTGTGGGTTTGAGCTCTGCATTGGGCTCTGTGCTGGAAGATGGGAGCCTGCTTGGGATCCTCTGTCCCCCTCTTTCTCTGCCCTTCCCCTCACACTGTCTCTGTCTCTTTCATAATAAATTAACTTAAACAAACAAACAAAACCAATCCTGTTTGGTTTCTGGGCTCTGCAATCAAAAAACAAGTTCAGTTCATTGAACTTTATATCATGTCTCCATGTCCTTAAGCATTATTTTAAAGATATGAATCTTAATGGCTATATCATGTATCGTAATATATTTAACCAATCTTCTGGTTTGGGATAGTTAATCTCACTTCTTTTGTTGTTTATGAATAGATCTGTAATGAATATTTTTGTCTGTAATTCTGATGATGTCATTTTGTTAGTCAGGGTACTTGGCAGCTGGTATAACAACCTAAAATCTTAGTGGCTGAGCAAGTTAAAGGTTTATTTTGGGGGGGGTGCCTGGGTGGCTCAGTCAGTTAAGCGTCTGACACTCGGTTTTGGTTCTGATCTTGATTTCACGGTTCTTGAGTTCAAGCCCCGTGTCAAGCTCTATGCTGACAGTGCAGAGCCTGCTTGGGATTCTCTCTCTCCCTCTCTCTCTCTCTGCTCCTCCCCTGCTTCTCTCTCTCTCTGTCTCAAAATGAATAAACTTGAAAAAAAAGGTTTATTTTTTGTTCAGTTTACTAAGGTTGGAGTGGGGGAGCTCTGTTGTTTGCAGATAGCTCTACAGATATTCAGGCTCCTTCCAGATCGTGGCTCCACTCTGCTCAGGTCTTCAGAGCCCCATACTGAGTCCTCTGATCTGGAAGACAGGGAAGAAGGAAGCTCGGAGACTGCTCCAAGTATACCTGTGAGAACTCAACCCGCAGTTCCACCTAGATGAAAGGAAGCTGCAGAGGGATTCCAGCTTCAGGCAAAGGGGGAAGGGCAGGGTATTGGCTAACAGTCAGCCATACTGATTTGCCGTCTGATTTCTAGAATACAAACAGTTACATTCCAATGATCCTTTGCCAATACTAGGGAATTGTCTTTTGCTTATAGAGAAGTTGAGCTTGGGTCTTTCCACATCTTCTCAAAGCTCTTCTCAAGCTCTTTACCCTGCGACTTTTTTTGTCTCCCCAGCTGCTCTGGCAGGATACAGGACCCCATCTGGGAGAAGGAGCTGACAGTTGCTGAAGATCCTACATGCCTGTGCTGCCTGTGTCCCCAACTCCTTTCAGATTTCAACGCGGATTTCCCTGTTCCCAGGGACAGAACAAAACTGCAGTGGACCCCATGGGTGTTTCAAGGTCCCTGATTGCCAAGCTGAAGGATGACTCCCTGCCCTTGTGAAGTGCTGCTAAATATCAGGACTTCTGACTGGGAGGGACAGCAAAGGGGGAAGGTGGTGTCAGGTGAAATGCACTGACATTTCAAACACAACTGGCTACTCCAGTCCCTGGTTACCCAGCGTTAGTAACTTTGCAGCTGATGCCTGTGATTGAGCATCAGGACTATTAAATGCTAATTGAGTTCGGAAGCATCTCCCTCATGCTCTAAAACTCACTGGCAATAAAGGGCTCCTGGCCGTGTCTGGAGTTATGTACTAGGGACAATGTGGTCAGGTGCTGCTGTCCACCCTTGCTGCTGTTCATCTTCTCCGTCTCAGCAGGGTGGGATTGCTATGCACAAAGAGATTTTTTCTTTTTTAGGCAGAATGCCTATTGCTCTGGCTCAATCAATACTTGGAAGAGAGAGCTGTTTGCCCTCAAAACTGCTGGTGTCCACAGGACTCTAATGTGTGCCCTGACGTCTGTCCACTTTTAGTGATCTCTTTTCTCAGATATGAGGATTTGGCAATCTTGTGGTTTGAAGTTTTCCTGGAGGGAACTTCAGGGGATATCCCCTGGATCGATGGAGTCCTTTTCTTTCCCAAGCAGCTCCTTTCCTCGGGGCCCAGGAGAAGGGGCCTCTGTGAAGCTCTTACTTCCCATTGTACTCCCCCCGCCATTCTCTGTTTTCATTTTCCCTCTTGCGTGTTCCCCCACTATCCCTCCCCCTTATCCAATCCCAGGAGATCTAGGAACCAGGTCCAAAGGTAAGATTTCTGAAATACCGTATTGTATACCTGTCCTGAAACTAGATAAATCCTCTTAATTAGAAAAGGAATCAGTGCCAGGAATTGGTGGAATATTAATGTGGCAGGTGGAAACCCTGTCTCTCCACCCTCCTCAGCCATTGTGCCAGCCCCTGTGCCATCATTTGAAAATACAAAGTCAGGCACAGAGACCATCTTGGCTGAGACAGCAGGAAGAGTGATTCTGCTGATGGTCTCCTGAACTCCTGCCTTACCGGCTCTGGGTCATTTCCTCTTGGATATATTGCATGGGGTCCATTCCTTAGCACCCTTCACATTCCACCCACCCTCTGCATCCGTGTTCACAGACAGCCACCGAAAGAAATAAACAACCACAATGCCTACCACACACTGAGTGCTGATGTCATGAGGGGGACCTTGCCATATAGTGACATCAGACAATGTTTGTTGAGCTCCTACAGTTTTCCAGACAGTGTGTAAGTGCTTAAGTCCATTTAACCCTTGGGACAACACTGTGAGTCAGGACCTACTAACATGTCCATCTTATTGACATGGAAACTGAAGTTCAGTGTGGTTAAATAACAGTAGTCCATGTTTTCATGCCCCATATTAATATATATTATGGAACACATATCACATATTATATATGTGCAATACATACTGTATATGTTACATATATTATCTATTTTATTTTATTTATTTTAATTTTAATTTTTATTTTTTTTTTAATTTTTTTTTCAACGTTTATTTATTTTTGGGACAGAGAGAGACAGAGCATGAACGGGGGAGGGGCAGAGAGAGAGGGAGACACAGAATCGGAACCAGGCTCCAGGCTCCGAGCCATCAGCCCAGAGCCCGACGCGGGGCTCGAACTCACGGACCGCGAGATCGTGACCTGGCTGAAGTCGGACGCTTAACCGACTGCGCCACCCAGGCGCCCCTATATTATCTATTTTATGTACCATGTCTTTTTTACCATCTCTTCCAGAACCTTACAAGGTGGGTGTTACGATTTTCATGTTATGAATAAGAAAGTAGAGGCTCTTACAGCCTGGGGAATGTATGTTTTGTTACTATGTCACAACTAACAAGTCGTTCAACAGGGATTTGAACTGTGGTCATTTGCAAAAAAGGCTATGCTCCAAAACATATTTTGGTCAAGTGGCTTAAGTAACTCTCCCTCGAGCTTATCACTAAAGCAGAAAATAGGACACCAGTGTTTTACCAGAAATTACCAAAAGGCAGAGTCAAGTAGGAATAAGGAAAAAGGGCCCAAGTTGATGAGTAATGTCCTGCTGGCTAAATTAGCCCCTGCAAAACAGACCCACTTTTTAGAAACCCCTCTGGTGAGGGATGGATGGGCCTTGTTCCAGAAGGGAAGCACATCCTGGGCCCCATGTGCCTTTCAGAAAAGAGAGCAGAGGATCTTTCTGCAAATCATTTAAGTTAACAGGAGGTGAACAATTCTTTCCTGAGCACTGTCTTGTCTTTTAAAAAAACCTGTAAGGGGAATTACTTTATATCTCCAGTTTAGACATAAATTTTGCTATATTTTAAGTTTCAGTTAGACATAGTTTGAACCAGAAGGAATACTGGCTTTTAGAAAAACAGAAAATGGTATGAAGTATATAAATACAAGCTTTGTTAATTAAAAAGAGAGAGACAGAGTCTGTTCGGATAAACTTGGCTTTAAGAGAAAGGTTGATGAGGGAGCCATTTTACTTAAATGAAGAAGAAGTTTCAAGCAATAGTTAGCAGCTGGTAATCCCTAATTTGTGGGCTAATGTTGAAGCAAGTAAATAAAATGACCTTAGGGAAAGATCAGAATGAGTTTTATAGAATTCTGGAGCTAGAGGGACCTTGGGAAGTATCTAGTCCAATGATTTCATTATAAAAATGCAGGACCCGAGTCTGAGAGAGGAGGTGCACCCTCCCTACAGTCATGAAGATGTAGTTGTTATGCACAGAGCTCTCTGCATATTTTGAATAGTTGTGTGCATAGAAGGAAGAAAAGGCAAAGAACATTTGCGTTTCTAGTCTTGGGCCATATCTCTCTAGTAGTATTTGCCTTTTAAACCCTGTTTTCTCCCTATATCAAACTTTTTTAAAAAGTTTATTTATTTATTTTGAGAGAGAGAGAGGTAGAGAGCAAGCAGGAGAAGGGCAGAGAGAGGTGGGGAGAGAGACTCCCAACCATGCTCCACACTGTCAGTGCAGAGCCTGATGGGGGATTGATCATGACCTGAGCTGAAATCAAGAGTTGGACACTTAACCAACTGAGCTACCCCGGTGCCCTTCAAACTTTTTCTTTTGATTAGTTGTGAACAGTAAGGTCTTCTTACAAGAACAAAGCCAAGGACTTCAAATATTATTTTATTTTTTATTAAAGTTTTTATTTATTTTGAAAGAGAGAGAGCAGGGAAGGGGCAGAGAGAGAGGGAGAGAGAGAATCCCAAGCAGGATGGGAGGCTTGAACCCATGAAGTTTGAGATCATGACCTGAGCTGAAATCAGGAGCTGGATGTTTAGCCGACTGAGCCACTCAGCTGCCCCTATTTATTTTTTAAAACAATATGTGCATAGGGTACAAAATCAAAAAGTTATAAAAGGTAAAGATTTAGAGAACAATCTCCCACTTATTCTTGGCTTTAGCCAGGCAGCTCTCCATCCTTGAGGGGCTCACTGGCAACAGGTCCCCTATGTGCCTCTCAGGGAATCCTACCCATGGACAAGCACATGTGTAAATATGCACTTTTCTTTTTCTTTCTGGTTTATGCAAATGAAAGCACACACCTCATCATGTCCTTCATCTTGCTTTTATTACTTAGCAATGATGGTGCTCAGGGCAGGCTGCCCCTAAATATGCCAAAGTTGCATATTGATTATTTTGAATTAAAGTCACTTTAGAAACAGGCGGTACAAAGAGGACACTCTGACCCTCCTGTCTGTCCCCCTGAAAGCAGGAAATAAATCTCCATGTGAAAGGTACCCTCCTAGAACCAGACATTCTTATCACAAGAGATAGAGAAAGGGCTGAGAAAGAAGGCTATGTAAACAAATTCTGCTTAGGTTTTTCACTGAAGCCTAAGTTTCTTTGTCTTCTCAGTTCTTCACAAATGTATTGTTTCTTTGTTTAAAAGGTATATAAACAGCCTGCTCTGGTCACTTTTAGGTGTTATACTACGAGACCCCTATACATATGAAATAAATTTTTTCCCTCCTATTAATGTGTCTTGCATCAGTTTATTTAGACCAGCCACAAGAATCTAGATGAGTAGGAAAAATTTGCTCCTCCCCAGTAGCGACATACTTTGGGGAGTGCTAACATGTCAGATTCTATCCAGTACTTCTTTCTTTTTAAATGGCTACATAGTCTTTCATTGTCTGGAAATACCAGGATTTTTTTTTTTTTTTTTTTAACACATTTGAAGGTTGTGTCCTCTCTGCTCTTACAAACAGTGCTGTGATGAGTATCTTTATACATACATCATTTTATACAGGCAGGAATAAATCTGTAGTATAAAATCCTAGAAGTTATGGGGACAAACGGGATGTGTCCTGCATTTTGTTGGTTTTCCCGACTTTCTATAGCACTAGAAGAATGGGATACCTGTTTCCTCACCCCATGGCCAACACATAGACCTTTCAAGCTGCTGCTTCTGTTTTGTTTGTTTTTACTTTTAGGCTATGAGAAATTATGGTAGGTGTAAAGTATCTGGTAGTATTTTTCATTTGCATTCAGAGTCAAGTCCAACATCCTTATGTTTAAGTCTTTGCAGAAATAAATATTCTGTTTATTATTGCTCATTTTCCTACTGGTTACTAGCCTTTTACTAATTCATAAGAAATCTCTCTATATTAATAAAATTAGTTGCTCATCTGTACTATTATTTGTAAATATCCACTTTATTACTTGCCTTTGATCTTGTCCCACTCCACCCCACCCCACCCCACTGGCCATGCAGAAGCTTTCTTTACTGTGAGCAAATGTGTGGATCTTTCTCTTTATTTGTGTTAGGATTTTTTGTCATATTTACTAAGATTTTCTCCACGAAAACTATAATATCAAATCTCATAGTATACTTTAAGTACTTTTAGTATTCTCATTATTATATTTAAAGTTTTGATCCACCTGAACTTCTTTTTTTATGGAAAATATGGACTAAAGAATATGTCTGTGTTCTTTCAGATGGTAACACAGCTCTCCCAATACCATTTCTATAAAATAATCCATGGTTAGTGCACTACTTTGAAATCCTACTTTGTTACATGAGTTCAAATCTATTTCTAGTCTGTTTGGAGTCCTTAATTGGTCTGTCTAGTCAAGCTTACAATACATTTTGATAGTTGGTAGGGTTCTACTTTTTAAAAACATTGCTCACTCTTTTCGCTTGTTTATTTGTTATTATGAAGAAGAAAACCCACTTACCTGTTACCCCTCTCCTTCCAAAAGTACTATGGGTTGCATTATTTTATGATTAATTTAGGGGGAATTGACATCTTAACGATGCTGAATGTTTCTGCTCAGGAACACGGCATACCTTTTATTCATTAAATTTTTCATTTGTGTCCTTCACTGTACTTTAAAGTTTTAATGACTTAGATATTGCACATTTTTTATGTATCTTCCCAAGTATTTTAACTTTACTAGTACTTAACTATTATTTAATTATATATTCTAACCAATTTTTATTTTTATTTATATAAAAATTATTTAGTTTGGTATATTAATTTTATACTCAGACATTGACTATTTATCAATATTTTTTATTTGTATTATTTGTAAGTTTATTCTCTTATGTGTTCTAAGTATTCAATTATATCATATACACATAATAATAGTTGTATTTCATTTCCTTCAAAATTCATATCTCTTCTTTCTTTATGTAATTGTATAGGCTAGTGCCTCCAGGTCTATCTTAAATAAAAATTATGATAATGTGTATCATTATTTCATTTTTTATTTTAATGGGAATGCTTGTTATATTTCTACAGTATGCCTCACACAGGCTTTGTGGTGATATCTATATCCAGATACATGCAAATACATACATAAGAGTCTTATACTTTTTAATGAGGGGTCTGTTTATTTCTACTTCATAAAAATTACCAATAATTGATTTAGTTTCATCAAGTACTTTTTGGAATCTATGGCAATTATTATATGATACTTTCTCAAGCATTTGATTTATTCAACATATGAGCACCTACTGTGCCCCAGAGAATATTGTAGTTACAGGGATTATCCTAACAGAAAAGATAGGTCTCTACTTGCTTATGGTCTAATAGTAATTTCTTTTGATATAATAACATGGTAAATTATGTTAATCAATTTTATAATATCAAATCACTCTGATTCTACAGTAAGTCTCATGCAGTCATGTACTAATTGATATTGTTTGTTTTGTATTCTATTTAAGATTGTTGCTTTGGCTCATAAGTAAAAGTAGCCTATAATTTCTGGATGCACCATCTTTTTCAGATTTTGGTATCAGTATTACCTTTTTTCTTTATAGAAAGATTTAGATGATTTCTTTCTGTTTAATGTGCTTTGAGTCAGTTTTAATAATATCAGATTTATCTTTTTCTTAGGTTTGTGGCAGGATTGTTCTGCAAAACCAGCTGGGCCTGCTGTCTCTTGGGGGCATAGTTCTTTGACAATTTTCTCTATTTCTTTTATGTTAACTGGTCTGTTTGGATTTACTATCTCATTTATATTAATTTTAGCCTCTTGTATTTTCCATTGTGTCTGGGTTTTCAAATTTATCTGCATAAAAGTGAACAAATTATTCTCTTCAGATAGCTTCTACTATATTTGAGGTTATTTCCTCCTTATCATTTCTTATTTGGAGCAATTATCCTTCTCTCTTTTGCTTCATTGGGTGAGTTAGCAGTTTCCTTTTGTTTGCTTTTGTCAAAGAACCATTTAATTGTGTATTAATCTTTCCATTTTTAGTTTCCTAATTTATTAATTTCTGGTTTTTGTTTAATTAACCATTGCTTCTCTCTCTTTTTTTTTTAATGTTTTATTTATTTTTGACAGAGAGAGACAGAGCATGAGCGGGGGAGGGTCAGAGAGAGAGGCAGATACAGAATCCGAAGCAGGCTCCAGGCTCTGAGCCATCAGCACAGAGCCCCGATGCGGGGCTCGAACTCACAGACGGCGAGATCATGACCTAAGCCGAAGTCGGATGCTCAACCAACTGAGCCACCCAGGCGCCCCGCTTCTGTTTCTTTTAGGCATATTTTTCTTTCTTTTAAAAGTTTATTTATTTATTTTAGAGAGACAGAGACAGTGTGAGTGCTGCTGGCACAGAGCCTGATGTGGTGCTCAAACTCACAAACCTGAGATCATGACCTGAGTGGAAACCAAGAGTCCAATGCTTAAACTGATTGAGCCACCCAGGTGCCCCGGCATATTTTACTTTTAATTTCTCACTTACTTCTAGATTGTTTAATTAGTTTTCTCAGTCTTGATTATTAATATAAACATTTAAAGCATTTTTTTTATTGATACATTATTTAAAAAATTTCTTCAAAACACTATTTTGCTGTTTTCTGTAGTTTCTACTGCATAGTATTTTCATAGCTAAGGACTATTGATGCTGAATTGGCCCATGTCCCCACAATGCTAGAGTCAGTACTGTGATCTTGAAGACTTTTGATTAGAGGAGTAAAGACTAAGACTTATAAACTTATTTGAAATAGTTTTCCACTGAAATATTTGGGAGTATAAAATCAGGTCACATTAAAATAAGTGTGATAATTGTTAAAAGCGCCGAACTATCTTTATTATTTGATTTTCTTAATACATTGTCCCCAAATACAATATTTTGAATTGATATCCATGTCTAAAAGGATTAACATATTTTTTTCACTAGGTTACTAGGGGGAAAGAAAAGGAAATTACTATTATCTTTGGTTTCCCAAAGTCCTTTTTAGTACCATTTTAAGAAGAGCTGAGTATTTTATAATATTCATGTCCATAAGGAAGAAACCATAATTTACTTTGTAGCGGTGTACTTCAATCAAGGAGAACTGACTTAAGAGATGTAAATACTCTAGCAAACTTCTATGTGTACATTAACAAGAAATAGTGCATTGTTTTCTTGTGACACTATTCTGACTTGAAATACATTTATTGAGAACTATTTCATATCCAGTACTGTGCTGATGGATTCAGATGCATTAGCTCATGTAATAATCCTCCTACCTGTAAGATAGGCATCAATATACCTTTTAATGTTATGGAGAAGGTTGTTTGCTTTGGGTAGGAAAGGATATAGCTGAGAATTAACACCAGATCCTCTGATTCCTCATCCAGCTCTTGCCAAATTAAAAAGAATGTGCCAAATGTCGATCAAGTATTATATCTTTTTTCTAGTCTGCTCTGAAAATAGCAATTATGTCAGACCAACAAATGTTTCATTCCTTCTGTAAGCATTTGTTGAACACCTACTTTCTACAAGACCCTCATTGCACAGAGATCGCCTAGTGGACAAGCTGCTCTGCCACCCAGAACATTTGCTTATGCAAAGGGACAGGTTGTAGGGCTTGGGAGAGTTGAGGTCACCAGGAATCAGAGGAGGAGATCACTCAAGAAGAACGCAGACCCAGGTTTCTGAGCACGCTCCAAAGGTTGAAGGAGCTTGGAGGCCATGGAAGGGAGGAATATAGCAGGCTGGAAGAAAGGTTGCAAATAGTGTAGGACATCATTTATTGTAATGTAAAAATAGTGGGATTTTTGTTTTCTTATGTTTTTTAAAGGTTCTAATATTTAAAATTAGTCAATTTAATAATAATAAGAGCAAGAAGAGAAAGAGAAAATGCAAAATAAAAAGAAAGGGAAAGAAGTTCCCAGCAGCCCCCAAAAATTATAATTTGGGAGGTGTAAGTTGTTGGGCTGTCATCCATTCCGTTCCTTTATCTTCAGGCAGAATTAAACTGGCCCAATAAGATGAAAGAACATAGCTACAGACTAAATTGTGTCTTCCCAAAATTCATATGTTGAATCCCTAGTGCCCAATGTGACTGTAGGAGATAGGGTTTTGAGGGAAGTAATTAAAGTTAAATGAGGTCATAGAGCATGGCTTTGGTCTGATAGGATTAGTGTTCTTATAAGAAGAGACACCAGTGATCTCTCTCTTCACTCTGTGGGGACACAGTGAGAAGATGGCCATCTGCAAGCCAGAAAGAGAGCCCTCACCATAACTCAACCCTGCCAGAACGTGACCTGGGACTTCCAGCCTCCAGAGCTGTGAGAAAATAAAATTTTGATATTTGATCTCACCCTAATACAAATATTATATTATATTATATTATATTATATTATATTATATTATATTAGAATAATTCCCTAACCTCAAACTTCTCACCCTTCATTAGCATCTGTGACCTTGACAGTGATCAGCTATAAATAAAGGGTTAGCAATGAGGTGGGGAGGCTTCCAGAGCAACTTAAGAAAGTTTTATTAATCACATATACCCTGCCATCCAGAGGTAATTTTAGGCAGTGTTAGGGAGCCCTCAAAACTTGGCGAAGATGTTTGGCAAAATAAATTGGAAAAGGTAAGGGTAGTTTTGTGTAGAGCTAGTTGTGTGTAGAGGAACTCACAAGAAAGTGATGGTTAAGGGGCATTCCTAATCTTTAAATGTGAAGTCCAGAAAGGAAATCATTCCCTCCTACAAACATATAATTTGTTACTGCAGAAGATGAAAATCATGGTAAATGGGCCCAAGGTTTAAGCCAGTGATATAATTCATTCATCTACTCATCCATTCTTCAAAAAATGCTTATGGAGCGGTAGTGTGTATCAGATGCTGTGTTCTGGTCAGGTCAGGAAGATACTCTTGGATTTCCCCAACTTCCATTATCATTACATTTTGAACAACAAACATTCCTTTCGTTGATTTTGGCTTTTAAAATGTTTTATTGGTCAGGCCTCTTTGATAAATGTTTGTTTATGACTCTCCCCTCCCTGTTTTTTTTTTTTAAATATTTATTTATTTTTGAGAGAGATAGGGAGACAGAATGCAAGCAGGGGAGGGGCAGAGAGAGGGAGACACAGAATCTGAAGCAGTCTCTAGGCCCTGAACTGTTAGCACAGAGCCTGAACCAGGTCTCAAACTCACAAGCAGTGAGATCATGACCTGAGCCCAAGTCGGCCACTTAACCGACTGAGCCACCCCTGAGCCACCCAGGTGCACCCCTGCCCCCCCATCCTGCTTCTTAACATCTTCAGTATCAGAGTGAGGAGTCCAACAGAATTTTCCCAGCCTAGTTTTGGAGAAGCTTTACATTTACTTCATAACATCAAGAAATATTTTTTTTAAACTGCCAAGATGGAGAATCCCAGCTGGGCCTTTCTGTACAACTGATTATTAGCTTCATTAAAACTTCCACTTATGAATCTGCAACATTTGTGCCCTTATGCTCATAGACTGGGTCATTGCACTGTGCCTATTTACACAGGCAGAAGGGCCATATTTCCTTACAGAAATGCTGCCCTCCATGGAGCCAGGAGGGAAGAACAATGAAAGGAACACCAGTTCATAGAAGCTGTAGATCACAGAAGCCCAGTAGTGCCTTGAAAGTTGGGGAAAAAACATTAAAGGCCACTCCTAATCATGGCAGTGACATTGCTATAAATACGTTGGCATATCTATTCTTTTCTAGCCCTTCAATGTCTTGAGCTATGGAAACTGTCTTAAGGAGCTTGTGTCGATTTCAAAGCTTTCCTCTGGAAGCTTAAGACTTTCTTAACGGTTCTTTAATAGCTAAAAGTCAGAGTTGGATTCTGAAACTCTATCACCCAGACATTTTGTAAAACCAATGTTAAGAAGATTTAAGCTAAAATGGCGCCATCATTCTTTCCTTCCTCATCTGCCACCCTGCTCAATACTCCCACCCCCTCAGACATTCATGCTGCATGCTTAGAAATGGGGCTGAATGTAGTGAATTTGCTGATTTTACAGTCATTTGCTGAGGTTACCTGAGAATAACCTCCCAACCCAACTCCTGAGCAAAATCAGTAACATGCTCAATATGACATTATGTCACTCTGCCCTCACAAATACCTTGTAGACTATAATATTTTAAGAACTAAACACTTGTTCTTCTTTTTTTTTCCCCCTTTAGGCAATCTATGCAAAGAGAGGGAATCTTATTTATTCCATTTGGTTAGATTTTCATGTCTTCTTTTCTCTAAATGGCTCACTGATCAGTAGAGGTTGGCTACAAGAGGAAGAAGACAATTTGGGGAATATTCATCGTGAGAGGCTAAGATTAGAAATTAAAAAGGAAAGCAGGTCCTAAGGAAAGGAAGAGGGGACAGAAAGAGGCATGAGAGAAAGGAAGGAGGGGATGAGAAGAAATCCACCATTGGAGTTCAGAGATAAGAGGTAAACTTGAGGGATGTGTGGCCTTCACTTTCAGGAGGACTTTCACTGACTCTTACAACAAGAGGAGGCTCTTTCTGTTTCCTAAGATTCGGGAAGAGCTAGCACTGTTCTCTAGTCTGGATCCCAAGCCCATCTTTTCATAGCTAGCCCATCTGTCTTGTAACATGGGACAAAGCCAGGCCCTCTGCCCTGGTCTCAGTGGGAATTAGTAATAATTGGTCTCTTCCTTACTCTTCACACAAGTGAATAGGCCTTGATCATCTTATGATCCTAAAATAAAGTCAAAAGAGAAAGTGTCTGGTTCCCTTAATAAACTAGGTGGTAAAATAGAAGTATTCCTCATTGAAGAGATTATTTTTTGTTGTTGTTGGGAGGTGGTAACTAAGAGGAACCTGATGGAATCTTATTGGCTCCCTTTTAAGAGCAGTCAGAGCCTTCAAAGACATAGGATAGAAAGCTCAGAGCTCTGCCAGCAAACCAGTGAGGGTCTTGGTGGGGAGAAGCCAAGGGAAGCTGGTGTTCTGGGAGTTGCTCGAGAGGCAACCAGCACCTGTCTTCTGCAGAGTAGCCCAGAAGGGGAAATTGAAAGAGCCAAGTGGACAGGAGTCTGAGGTAAGGAGAGATGTGCCTGGCTCTTGAAGGCTGGCTGTGTGTGGTCTCATGAGGAGGTGGCAGGGTGCGAGGAGCAGCCAGGGGATGGTCGGGGGTGGGGGGTGGTTGAGCCTGCTCATGGGAGGGGGCTGTGAGGGGCCTGGGGTACATGAGGATGAGGGTGGAATAGGTTAGATGGGTGGGATGGCACCCTAACTTCAGAAGCCAGACAGAGGACAGGCTGGGAACTATTGGCCTATGTTTCTCAAACCCCAGGCTACTCCTACGTGTGAAGCATCTTCCTGGAAACTCGGTGTTACACAGATACGTGGGGCAGATCATTCTTTAACTCACATAGTAAAACAAACATGGATATATTTTGCAGTAGAATACAAAATTGGCGTGACTTTAATAATAATAAAATATGTATATTTATTTTTTTCAATGTTTATTTATTTTTGAGAGATAGAGATGGAGAGAGAGAGGGAGAGGGAGAGGGAGAGAGAGAGAAAGCAAGAGAGAGCACATGCAGGGGAGGGGCAGAGAGAGAGGGAGACAGAGGATTAGAAGACAGCTCTTGCTGAGAGGGGAGAGTCGGATGTGGGGCTTGAACTCACAAACCTTGAGATCATGACCTAAGAAGAAATCAGACACCCCACTGACTGAGCCCCACCCTCCCACCCTGCTGGTGCCCCATAAAATATGCATATTTAAATATTTGTGGCTTGTAGCAGATCACTCGGGTGACACTCTCTTAGCCTCCGTACATTGATGGGGCACTTTGTGAATTTCCTTAGGCAGGAGGAAGTAAAGCCTCATTGCCCAAAGCTGTGCCCTGTGCCTGGAGCACGGTTTCTGCCCCTCTGCACATCTACTGGTCCCACTCCAAGAGCTGATCTGACATCCCAGACCAGTGGAGCGCAGTAGTTGTGCATCACAGTAATAGTAGCCCATGCCAAGACATCACTGCTTTAATACCAAGTGGCAGGACATCTCTGTGGTCCTTTGTAGGTTGCTTTGCCATCCTTTTCTCAGCAGCCCTAGAAATAATTACTATTACTCTGATTTACAAAAGAGAAAATGATGTGTGGCAGGTATTGTGAGCATGTTCAAGGGGTCCTTTCCAGAAGATTTCTATGTTAGGACATGGGTCCTGGCAGGCAGGGGGTCCAACGGTTGTATTCATGTGTGCAGACCCATATTCTGGAAGGGGGTTTCATGCCACATGTGATCAGCCAGCCTTGCAGAAGGCATGCTGACCTTCTTAATTCAGTTCTCCAACTTCTGTCAATTGGTGCACTGCTGGACAATATTTAATGACAGCTTTCAGCTCCATATTTCTTACGAAGAATTTAACTGAAGCCAAACAGAATTTCGGTGGGCGATTTAATCTTCCAAATCTCTTTCTCTCTCTTTCCTTCAGGTGATTTACAACTCTGTCTAGCTAGTAAATACAATCATGATTTGAGCCACCAGAACCACCTGCTTTTATTTAGCAGGGTATTTTAAATAATCAAGGATTCCTTACTGTCTTCAAACCTCATGGTGCCCTGTCTATTTTAATACCAACTTTCTGAAGACTCATTAGTAATTAATGAAATCATTAAGAATGGCTCATGGTGACTGACACCTTCTTGGCAGCCACAGTCCCCTCTCATACTTAGTGGAAATGTCACTGGCTCCACAGGTTTCATTTGGGGGGTGGAGGGGGCGGGTGGAGAGAGAAGGGATTAGATTACATAAAGTTTCACAACTGCCATCAGCTGGAAGAGAAAGCTGTGAGCCTGTTCCTCCAAGTTTCTCTACTCAGGGAGCTGTGTGCTGGGAGAAGTTTTCTGAGAAACCTTTCCTTCCTCCAATGCTGGTTTTAAGAAATCCCTCTAATATCATGTTTTCACTAAAATGATATTGTGTGGCTCAATTCGATTAGCAAAGATGTAGTGTTGAAAGTCACCCTCTTTTTTTTTCTCCTGTTTTCACACATTTCCTTCTTTCTTGGCATTGCCTAGATTTATTCTCCTCTCTTCCCTTTTAGGAACAGAATTTGGCATAAATAAATGATAACCGAGAAAATGGTACAAACACAAGCGTAAACGCAGAGTTTCTCCAGCCTCCCACGGAAGGTCAGGGTGATTTGTTGTAGGAAGTGGTTACCCGCAAGAAAAATGGTAGTTCCAGTGGCTGCTGTTTAATTTGCGTTTTAATAAGGAAACCCACATTCTTTCCTTAATTACTCAAAGTGGAACATGAACCCCTCAAAGCCTTTCAGACGGCTAACGCACCGAAACTGTTCAGTCAAAAATGGACTGCTTTGCCAGAGTACTGGCCACAAAATGGAATTCGGTACATTTCATACCCCAATGCATTTAAATTGTATGAAGCTGATATTTAATACAAATGCAAGTACCAGTGGAAACTGCATACTTAATATGCATTCTCTAACTCTCAGAATTAAGCAGTTGATCTATGGGACACAAAGGGATCATCCTTCTCTCAAAGAGAATATTTTATGACCAGGCAGTTTAAAAGGCACTGACATAAACAACTGTTTGCAGCTCTCTCTCTCATCTTCAAAAGGCAAATAGTACATGTAAGGACAAGCTGTTTTAGACAAAGCATTTTAGAAAATCACTTGGAATGTTTTCCTTTTCCTTTAAGGACAACTGAACTTTTGATAGAGGCCCAGGAGAGTTCTCATAATTTATGATTATTTCTCGTATTTCTCGTATTTCTTTTTAGGGGGGACAGAGGCAAAGTGTGAGGGAACAAGTCTGAAGCCTGCTTTCTCTTGGTCGTGGAAATCTTACTGCTTAAATCATAAAGGTGTTATTTATGGTTTTTACACCATGACAGAACATGCCAGATTTTCTGGGGCAGTGTCAATGTTAAATGAACAGCTAAGTTTAATTTCATCACTGTGTCTTCGTAAGAATTTCACCTAGACAAATGAATAAAATGGAAAACAAGTATTTTGCTATATCCCCTGTCCTAGTTTTTTTAATTCTTAATATTTGGTCACCCTCCTTTTAGCTATACTGATATTCGGAAAGCCATTATGGAAACGACTTAATTTTTGTAGGTATCTGTCTCACAAATAAAATGTGCATCCCATATCTCATTTCTCTCTAATGCTTGAGGGAGAAGGAAGGCATTGATGAAGAGCTGCCTCATTTTCCAGAGAGAACAGAGGCACCGAGAGCTTGCAGGGACTTTCTAGCTGCAGTGGCCACAGTGTCAGTCCTGAATTTTTACCTCCTGGGCTTCAGGCCGGGCCCCCTCCCCATCTGCCCAGCTGGATGAGTACTCACAGTGGAATGACGATTCCAAGAGGCTGGTGCCATGCACACTTTTTGTTTTGAATTGGGTTTTATTAGTCTGTCCACTCACTGAGTGCTAGGTGCTGTCGGTGGAGTTATAAAGATATACATGATGCTGTCTCTGCTCTTACAGATGATATATTTACCGAAGCCAGGCATGCATGCACTGGACAAGGCAGGGGGAACATGCCATTTGCTTCTGAGGATGCAGACGGTGATAAGGGTGGCTGTTGTTCAAGGCCACGGGGAAGGAACCAGACGGCAGCCTGGGCTCAAAGAGGTGCAGAACCCAGAAGAATGGGGAAGGGTTAGTCTCTAACTAATCTGAAACTGGACATTCTAGGAGCTTTCTTTAAAAGACCCCTTAAAAAAAAATTTAAGGGGCGCCTGGGTGGCGCAGTCGGTTAAGCGTCCGACTTCAGCCAGGTCACGATCTTGCGGTCCGTGAGTTCGAGCCCCGCGTCAGGCTCTGGGGCTGATGGCTCAGAGCCTGGAGCCTGTTTCCGATTCTGCGTCTCCCTCTCTCTCTCTGCCCCTCCCCCCTTCATGCTCTGTCTCTCTCTGTCCCAAAAATAAAATAAACGTTGAAAAAAAAATAAATAAAAGACCCCTTAATTTTTTTTTTCTTCTTAAAAAACTCACCTACCAAATAATGTCCTTCCCATATAGTAAAAAAATACATTAGGGAAATAAATGCCAAAACGTGCGCTTTATGATTTTTTCTTGAACAAGGGGAAGCATTTATGCCGTTCCCACCCCTTGAGTTCTTTTTCCCCCTCTCTTCTTGCTTTGCCTGATACCACAAGTCTAAGCCATTAACTGAAGCCTGGTCAGAATAAGCAAAAGTAAGGGTTCTGAATGGTTACCTCTGGAATGCCTGTCTCTTTGGACCTCCCAGTGAGAGCAGTGAAGAATTCCAGACTTTCACTGACTTTTAGAACAGCTCTTCTGAGACTCTGAATAGGCTGCCAGGGAAATTATCTCCCAGGTTGGGGCCTTCGGTGAACCGCTAGGGAAAGAACTGATAGATAAAGTCCAGTGAAGATGCATAGTATTTCCCCCCAATAATCGAAAATGACCTTCACATGCCCTCCAGGGTGGCCCGGGAAAACCAGCACTATATATTCTTTCAGCCCTTACCTGCTCTGCTTTCCAGAGCCTGTCTGACACAGGCAGAAACCCCACTGTTACATTTCTCTCTGCCCTCAGGAACATTCACCAGTTGGGGGAAAAAGAAGGCCAGAAAATTGTTGCTATGGGCTCTGTTTTGTGGAAGTTAAAATGCTGGAGCAAGAATCTGATTGCTTGATAGCTCCCTCTCTCTCTCCCTCTCTCTCTCTCTTTCCCTCTCACCCCCACCCCTTCTCGAGCTCTCTTTCTCCCCCACCCCCTACTTTTTCTACTCTCCCCTCCTCCCTCCACTGGACTCCCAGTCCTGACTGCGACCCCCCCACCCCCACCCCCGCCAGGCCCGGGGAGAGCCTTACAGGTTGTCAATGAAACATGGAATTATTTCCTTTGATGGCTTAGATAATAGTAGGAGCCAAGGCAATGAGTGAGGTCGGCTGAAACCAATGCAGTCCTGCCCGGGACTGGAGAGCCAATCGCAGGAACAGTGGGCGGGGCGTCGGCGCCAGCAGATAATTGCTAAGTGCATCGCTAGCACAGTTGGGCCGAGCTGCCGAAAGGTCTGGTCGCAGAGACGGGAACGCGTAATCCTCAGCGTGCTCCATCCCGACAGCATCGTTCCACGGCTCGGCAGGGCAGCGAGCCTCTGGCCACCAGCCCCTCTGCTCCGCGGAAAAGGTACTCCTGTCTGCGTCCCGGGGGGTGCGGCTCCTGCTCTCCCCTTCTCAGTGGCTTGCAGTTTAGCTTATGTAGAGGGATTGCAGAAAGAAGAGAAAAGTTTAGGCGAGGAAACGTGACAGATATAGGAAATCACCATCTTTTGTTGGGATGAAAACAAGCTGACAATTTGGAAAACTTCTGCGCTGTCTAGAACTGGCTTTGTTTACTACTCTAGCAATTAGCTGCACCCAGGTCTGTGGAAATAGGTCTGGTCTTGGGCTAGGGTGACTGCACGGTTGGGGTGTAAATTCAGGTTTGCTGGGTGAAGGGAATTGGACCCCTGGATGTGCCGCTTCCTGGTGGACCCATCGTTGGGAAGCTGACACTGAGAAACATGACTGGTGGTTGGGTTTTCTCCATAGGGTCTGCCCCCTCTCCATTACCTTGACCTGCCTTCCCCCAACTATGTGACCTTCAACTTGAGCCCTTCCTTAAACTTCTGCGACCTTCCTTCCTCCTACTCCTTGCCCATTCTGTCTCAGTTCATTTTGCTTGGTGGGAAAAAAATTTCCTGGGGGTGTGGGAGGCTGTCCTGTTTGACCTGATGGGCATCCGTGTGACACACAACTTGGGGAAAAACCAACGAAACAGTTGTCAGAGGAGAAGAAATAACTTAATTGATTAGCTCCCGAAAACTGGAAGACTTTCCAGGCTTGATGTGTCCTGAAATAGAGGGGTTGGAGCTAAATTGTATCCCGTGTGAAGGTTACACCCTTACCAGAGAAGGGCTGTCCAGTGCTAAGTGTGCCAAGGGCTCTGGGAGGTGGAGGCTGGTGGGAGGGGCAGGCTCTGAGGGGCTGGGTCTGTTTAGGTGCGCAGGTCCATCTGTGCCCCAGAGGGTGCTGGAGCCACCGTCTACACTGCTTCTGATCATTGCTATTCGAGCAAAAATGCTCGCCATGGTCAGCGGCTGGTTCAGCCTCAAAGCACCCTTGTGCATTCTAAATTGTGGGACCACAAGGGCCTCACTTGTTCTGAGACCCAGTTTTGCGTGTGGGGAAAACTCCTTTCCCAGAGTTTCTGCAAATGGGAGATGTTAGGTAGGTAGGCCTCCCCTAGGAAGCATGAAGAGAAGGTGATGAGCTTGGTCTTGAACTTCCTGCCTGCTTTGGCGCAGGCAGCTCCTATTTGAATGCCCTACAGCACTTCACCAGGTCTGTCCTCTGACCTCCTGGATGCTCTGAAGCTGCGGGTCCGGGACTGATCTTACAAGTCCTTGGGGCTTTAGCGGGGGTCAGGTGCATAGCCTCACCCTGATTTCTATCCTAGACCTGAAGCTGAGGAGTTCAATTCCCAGTCCTGGGAAGGATCCTCCAGCAACCCATTGTCCCTATGACACCCTTGCTGCTGAGGTGCAGATGACAGTCCCCCTTCTCGGGCTCTCCAAATCACTTTCAGTGTTTAATTCTTCTTTTCTTTAATTGCCACAACAGGTCCCCCACCTCCATTAAGCAGCTATTTCGGGTGGCTGCTGTTATTGTGGAAGCTCTACTCACAATAGTTAAAAAAAAAAAAAAAAAACAAAAAAAACAGCTGCCTGACTTTTTTTTTTTTTTTTTTTGGTCAGGATACAGTCAGCTTTCTCTTCTGCACATGTTGTCTGACAGTAAACACAACAAACTTGCAGCCCTGCAAATTATGCCTTTGTGTTTGGGAGCCTGGAGTAAACTCAGAGCTTTTATCTGCTGTTTGGGGCATATTTGGCCACACACCTTCACCCCTGTGGTCTGTCTAGGGCACATGAGCCCCAGAGAGCCCTGGAGAGGCAGCACCTAGCAGGTGGGGGGGGGGAGTTTGAAAGGGGGCACTTTGGTTTTCAAGAAGGCAGTCATAAAACTGGAAAATGCTTTTGAGTTCAAAGGGGTGCCTGGAACCAAAAAACCGGTAGCAAAAATTGAGGGTCCTTTCAATTGATGCTGAGCTGCTAGATTTCTATCATGATAGAGGACATTCAAAGTAAGGCTTTTAAACCAGCTCCTGAATGGTGACTCATGCAGGGAGAGGAAAAAGGCAGGGTGGGGGAAGGGGGCAGAGGGAGCTTGGAAAGTGCAAGTGGGACACACTGGAACACTTGCCTTCTTCCTCCTCCTCATCCCTCTTCCTTGTAGTTCCCCATTTGGAACAAAGATTATTAAAATAACAACTCTAGACTAAAAAAAGCATAATAGGAGCTGAAGAATAATTGGTGAAATGCAAAACACCATCCCTGCAACTTCACCTTGGATGGGGCATGAAATCCAGGATCCAGCCACACCGCTGTGATCCACTTTGGAGAATTCATTCTCTGGTATCAGGTTGATTAGTTCCTTGGGAAGCCTGGTGCAGGTTTATGTGTGAAGGGACTGATTGGTGCTCAGAAAATTGCATTTGTTACTCGTTATTTCATCAAACATGGTAGCTGTAGCCAGAATCCTGGGCAAGCGCCATCCATAGGTCTAGCATTTTCTCCTCTCCCCAATTGGGCAACAAGGTTTTCTCTCTTTTAACTACTGTGCTAAGCAGGGGTTGTCTCTTTGTGTGCCTTTGCAAGCCCTGGGTGACTTACCTGGCAAGTCAAATCCCTTCCTTACTTTTCTGTTCCTCTTTCCTGTCATCTCTTTTCATCATGAACACATCAGTAAATAATCTCTTTGCCAACCTACTTTGATCTCGTCATTTTGTGCCAATTTTGCTGTTAAAGAAACCTGTCCCCTGAAACCCTGAAAAAAGGATTGAAAACATATGAAAATTTTTATCAGAGAAGAGCCTTTTAGTCTTCCTATTTGAACATTTAATTTTGTTGTTTTGGGGAAATCAAATAAGCACGTTTATTGTGTTAGGCGTTTTTGTAAGGGGCCGTTGAGATGTCTTCTTTTTTTTCTTGGGTAGTTGCGTGAACTCCCTGGTTACCCTGGGGGTGTGTGCGTCTGGAGGTTTGAAATAATCTGGAGCATCCCCTGAAAGGTGAGGAGATTGGAGCATGATGCTTCTGTTTATTCATCACGGGGTGAAGGCTGTGTGGAAACCTGGGCTCTGAAATGTATGCACCACACACGGTTATTTTCTCCCGTTATTCTTCACTTTGGAAGATTTCGTGGCCCCAAATGATTAGTAATAGTTCACCTGACTTACTTTTCCTTATGCACATGTGCCCTACCTCCCTCCCCATTATGGAGCTGTTGGACACTGAACAATCTTACTTAATCTGGTATATGCCTCTCTTTCTTCCTTCCCTTATGATTCTTCCTTCCCGTCACTTAAGGGCACCCTAGAGGTTGAGATTTAATTTTAGACACCCTGCTCACCTCACTTCTGGAACACTTAACCAGGGGAAGTCAAGAGTTCTGGGATGCACATGGAGTTGCCCTGTGGGAGCAGTGAGGCAATCCTTCACCACGTTCGGTTCCATGCAGACCTTACAAGAGCGCCTGTAGTGGTGCAGCCACCCCTTGGGAGGCAGGTGGGGCAGATATACTGAGCACAGACCTGTTAGACGCATAGGGATTCCACCAGGCATGACCCTCACTGTTCCACTATCCTGCGGCTCGCCCACCCGCAGTCACCATGCATTGGACTGACCTTGGAGACATTAGCCAGCAGTGATATGTGCCTGTCATTCTCCCAAGTTCTTTGTTCCTTGCTCTCTTCTCACCCCTAAATTTCTCTATCAAGAGTTAGAAAGGATCAAATCTACTTATTCATACTAAGGTGTAAATAGTTAAGAGTGGTGCCACTTATGCAGGTATTTGCGTTCTAAATGGAAATCCAAGATGTTTAGAGTGGAGTTGCAGACATCTGCCTTGGGATTTGGAAGATAGAGTTTGGATAGGGAGTGTCTGGGCAGTTGTGAGCCTTTGCTTTTCATTTAAGGCTGGTCCTGCTCTTATCATGTCAAGGACATGCTACAGGCACTCAGAGCCCCGTGCTGGCACTATTTGGGGTCTGGCACCTGGAGCTTGATCCCTCAGACTTGACCTTGGGTGCTGCACTTATTTTCCCTCTCTGACCTCAGTTTCCTTGTATATAAAGTCAGGGGCTTGGCCTATGTCCTCATGATCTCTTTCTGCTCTGACCTTCTCTCTGGATTTTGCCATTGGAGTCCTACATCCAGCTGAGGATGTTATGGCTCTGGGAGGACTTGGAGCTTGCAGAGCATCCTCCAATGTGGGCCACGGTGCTCAGTGATGCTTTCAGAGCCAGAATCCGTGGAGGCAGGTCGGAGGGACGGTGGGTGCTCTGCCACAAGAAAAACAGGCTGAGGGTGATGTAATAACTGATTTTGGTTTAGGAGGGGATGTTATATGGAGGATGGCGACCAGCTGTTCTCCATCTCCAGTAGGATTGAACGAGAGAAAATAGACAGAAATTGCAGCAGATGGACTTAGATTAGGTATGAGGAAGAATTTTCCGTCAGCAAGAGTTGTTAAAAAGGGAAGGTTGTGGAGCCTCCGTGATGATCTTTAGGAAATGGATAAGCAGAAGATTCAGCTGGAGGAGGAGGCGGAAGGAGGGGCCCGTCTGGCCCAGGGATCCTGGCCCTTTCCCTAGGGGGGGCCCTTTATGGTTGCTCAGAAGCCTCACCTTTGCTCTGGGGCTATCAGAGTGGCTGAGAGCCGAAGTCCTTGGGCCAGCAGGGCCGGCAGATCCTGTCTACTGCTTGAGGCCCTCTCTTCAAGTCTAATCTTTCACTTCCAGGTGTGGCAAATGAGGCCTGGAGAGGAAGCGGGCCTCGGTGGCCTCCTCACACACTGACCCATGGCAGAGCCAGAACCAGAATCAGCTCCCCCTTGCTTCCAAATTGAATAGCCCATTTACTTTTTCTGGGCTCCTGATTTTTCTCTAAGCAAATGGTGGAGACAGGGGCACCTGCAGTGAAGCAGTATTTATTGAGTGCCTGTTACTAGCATGGTGTACTTACTCAACTCCACCTTCCCTGATTTATACAGCAAACCGTTCAGCTCCAGTCGGTGATCGGGCAGCACTACCATGAGCCCAGGGCTGGACAAATGCCTGCCAGAAACTGCAGCAGAAAAGAGGGGATGAGGGTGCAGCGGGAGGATGAGGAGGAGTGATATGAAAAAAAAAAAATTTACTCTGCATCTTACGGAGGTGAGAAACTTTAGACGTCTAGTTCAAGCTCCTTGTTGGATGAATGAAACGAGACGTCCCCAGCACACATAAGATCTGGAAAGACCCTTATATCATCAGTTACTTTTATAAAACGAAACAGAATTTGGAATTTCATTCAGATTGTCATTTCTAAGAGAAGCTTCTACAACGTGGGGCTGCAATTCCACATTTCTTCCAGCCAGACTTGATTTGTTTCTGGGCACGTACATCTCTGGGGCATGCTTGGAGCCCCTCCAGGGAGGCCCAGGGCCAGAGCCTACAGCGGTGAGGGGGTGGGCGGTCTCAAGGCCCAGAGGCAGGCTCCCTCTGGTGTCAGGGGAGGAACAGGACGCTGCTGTCCAGCCGACAGCCTCGGGATGAAAACAGCCTCAAGCTCTCAAGAATCAGGCAGAGAGGCTGTGCGGGCTTTGCCTTGCAGTGGTTTGAGCCTTGTAGGAAGCAAGATGAATTGGTGAAGTGGGCACCACAAAGTAAATTCATAGTTAAGAAGTGCACGTGCGTAGTCACTGAGTAAAAGGAAGGAAACACGGAGGTCTGTGCTGGGCCAGCTACGGGCAGGCAGGGGGTGTTCAGGGCATGTCTCTGTGCTAACCAATGCATTCCGAGTGCTCTGCCCAGCACTCAGGCAGGCACTAGGGAGTCTATCAGGAACGACATAGGTGTGTGTGATCCTTGTCCTGTGGGAAGTTGCCTGGGAAGACCAGCAGCCCCTGAGGCAGCCCAGCAGGACATGTGTCTGAGGAACTGCCAAGACAGAAGGTGCAGGGGGAACCGAAGGGGAAGAGAAGACAGCAGGTGCCAGGGGCCAGGCTGCCCAGGTTGTGAGACAGGCCTGAAGGGTGGAGAGAGCTGGGGTAGCTGAGGGAGAGGAGCGGGTAGGTAGCACAAGAAATGACAGAAAGCCAAGGGATGTCAGAGCCTGTCTTCAGAAGGTGAAAGTGCCTACAGCCACAGAGAGAACCTCGAGAGATTCATCAGAGGAGTGGGCTAACCCAGGGCAACCTTGTCTCAATCCCACTGCCATTGTCCCTTTCCATCCAGAACGACACTCAGCTGACTTCACATTTCTGCCCTCAACTTTGGTGCCATAGACTGCACTAGGACACAGCAAGTTGTTGTGGGCGTGATGGTAGTAGGTCCTGGATGCAGGGTACACATGGTTAGCCTTACTTGGCATGGTCAGAGGATTCCTCTTGGGGAGAGGAACACCTGAGAAATAAATAGGATCCCACCAGGTGGATGGAGAGGTGAGAAGGAGGGCAGCCACATTTGCAAGACTCAGAAGCATGAAACAGCACAGTGTGTCAGAGCCCTATGAGTAATACTTGGGTGTTGCTACATCTTGAGCACATGAGGTTTGTTTTTGGGGGTGCGGGAGAGAGAGGGGGTGGAAGTGTCCCCAGGTAGGGAAGGACCAGCTGGCCAGACTGAGGAGCAGAAGGGTTTTAGGCAGGGAAAGGCAGTCACATTTGCATTTAGGACAAAGGAATTGTGGAATGGAGGGTGGGGGTGAGTTTTGGGAGAGGCAAGGCTGGGCTAGAGAGGCTGGTCCTGAAGTCATTTGCTGCGGTTTGGGTGAGCAATGATGAGGGCCTGAAGGGAGACTGTGGCAATGGAAGAAGAGAAGGGGACAGCATCAAAGGATGATGCTTTGACTTCTTAAGTTATACTTGATCAGGAAAAAATGAAGAGGAATTTTTCATCCCTTAGAGGAGACGCTGACAGGTGATAAGGAAAGGTCACATGGGTCGATGACAGAGAGAGCAGTGCTCCCCACTGAAGACAGGACAGGAGCAAATGGGCTTCAACAACAGGAAAAGGATATAAGCTAGACTTTAATGCCTTAATGGAGGGATTGTTAAACACGGGGACAGGGTTAGCAAAGACGGCTATGGACTAATTCTCTTCTCTGTAGAGTATTCAAAAATCAGTCTGTCCCCTGACAGAAAAGTGAGCAAAGGGTGTGAATAGGTAGCACAGACAAAGAGAAAACAAACACAAATGTCCAGAAAAAGACGTACAGGTGTCCAACCTCCCTAATAACTAAAATATTACTTTAAAAACAAGGTATCCTTATCCACCTACCAGCTGAGCAAAAATGAAAATGAAATGCCCCGTGTTGTTGAGATGCCAGGAAGTGGACATTGGCAGACGTAGCTGATGGGAAGATCATTTGCAAACACGGGAGTCATGTCTCAAAAAGATACCCTTTAAGCCAGTAAGCAGTTCGTCTTCTAGGAATTTTTCCTACGGAAATAATCAGGGCTGTGCAAAATAGTTCTAATCAAGGATATTCCTTTCAGCATTATTCATTATAACAAAACATTGTATGGGGGGATTGATTAAATCTAATATGGCTCATCCATAAAATGGAAATCAAGGAAGCCATTAAAGTTACATTGAATAATATATAAGGATATAGGAAAATGCTAATAATGTGCATCAAGTAAATATAGGCTTAAAAGTAAATAGAGTAGAAATGCAATTTTGTAAAAAAACAAAAAACAAAAAACAAACAAAAAAAATGCATACAGTCCTGAAAAATAGAATGGAATGCAATATATCAGAGTGATAACAGTGGGTATCTCTGGGTTTTAGGAAACACGTGATTCTTTTATTAAACTATTCTGTATTTTCCAAATTTCTTAGAGTAAATAAATGTGTTATCTTACACACCAGACAAACTTGCTTTTTAAATCAGTTACTCAAACCACAAATGCTCTGGCAGGGACTATATATGTAGCAATGTGTTAGGTACTATGCTGCCCACTAAAAGTCCTAACATGGGGTGCCTGGGTGGCTCAGTCCTTTAAGCATTTGACTTTGGCTCAGGTCATGATCTCACGGTTTGTGAGTTTCAGCCCTGCATCCAGCTCTCTGCTGTCAGCAGGGAGCCCGCTCAGGATCCTCTGTCCCCCTCTACCTCTCTCTGTCCCTCCCTACCCCTCTCTCTCAAAAATAAATAAACATTAAAAAAAAAAAGTCATGCCAGCCAGGTGTCCTCAATCCATTTGGTGAGATCAGATAAATGCACCTGCTAGTCACATGCTACCTTGCGAAAAGTCTGCTTCAGATGTTGAGGGTGCAGGATCTTCGTGCAGGGAATGGTGCCCATGGGCAGTGGCGACCTTCCCCCTTCTTCTTCACCTCCTCCCTCTTCCACACACGCCCCCAGCCTGTCCCTTACGTGGTCAGACCTAGCTTAGCCCGCAGCGGGTGTGTTTACATGCATCTGCAGATGTCCTAGGTGGACAAGTTGAGACTCAGAGAGGCTATGACTGTGTCAGGGTCGCCCGTCTCACGGGTGGTAGAGCTTGGCGGCAGGGAGCCCGTGTACCCTTTCTTGAGGGGGCCGTTTTGTAGGGCTTCTTGTGTTATTGGGGACAGCTGGCAGATTTCCAGCGGGAAGGTGTGGAGCCGCCCTCCCCTCCTTCCCAGAAGCCATGCCTTGTGCTTGATTCACTTATTAATTGAGACTGAGCGAATGCATCGACGGCTGTCATGCTTAGAGGAGGGACTCTGGGTGTAGGGGTCTCCGGCGGTGCCCTCGCGGTTCTGCATCCTGCCCCTCATTTGCTGCTGTTTTTCCAGACCGCCTTTGCCTCCTGAGCTGCTTTCCTTTGTTACATAAACTCTGGGCAGCCCGAGAGTCCCCCTCTCTGTGGCAGTCACAGCCGGCTGGCCCCGCAGTGTGTGCCCGGGCTGCATGGGGGGTGACTCCGAGGGGCACATCCTTGGGGCTTTCACAGGCTTCACTGGGAAAAGGGGAGAAGCCTGCTAGAAGGTGGGGCTGGGTGAGGAGTGGTGCGGGCCCGGCTGATTTGCTGCTCTATTTATTTTGATAATAACGCACGTTTGTATGGTGTTTTGTGCTCGCAAGCCTCAGAGGCGGATGGGGCAGGCGTCCTCATCCTGATTGTGCACAGGGGGGATTGATACTGGGAAGGGCAGAGCCACTTGCCTCGGTTTGGGTGGCAGAAGAGCTGGCATGGAAGGAGCCTGCAGACACCCCCCTACCTCCTGACGGACAGGGGCTTCTTGCTGGTGTGCATGTCCTGGGTGCAGTGATGGGGGGACGCAGTACCCCGTGGGGCCCTGGCAGATACTTGATGAGTTGATGGTGGCACACACGTGAGGGGACTTCCAAAACATGGGTGCAGCTGGCTGAGTCCTGCCCTGAGGCCCAGTCCCGGAGGTGCCAAGAGAAGTGGATGCCAGTGAGAGAACGTGTGTGGTCACCAAAGTCTGGTGGAGGCAGAGGGGCCTGCGCCCTGAAAGATGAGGGCAATTTGGACAGAAGGAGGCACATTCTGGGTGTGAGTGGCCATCTGAGGCCAAGAGCCAGCATGCGACGTTGGGAGCTGCTGAGGGGTCATGTGGCTCAGTCAAGGGGGGATTGGGAGAGTGCCTTGGCATCTCTCATCCCAGGCTTTGCTTTATTTTTGGGACTCCCTCCTATGTAATAAGCTGGGCACAGTGCCACTGGGCGGGAGGAGGAAATGAGTCGGGGTTCTCATGTGGATTCCCTCCTTCTCGCTGCCTCTCTTGGTTTTGCTCCTGCTGAACATGAAATTTCCCTGTAGGGTTCTGGGAAGACAGGAAGGGGGATTGGGATGGTTCCTATTCTGCCAGGCCTCCCCTGCCTACCTGGAACTTCGGTTTTCCAGAATGGGAGAAGGGGAAGGAAAAGTTATGAGCCAACAGGGAAAGCAAGAAAAAGGGAGCAGGGTCGGGGAGTAGGTGGGGAACTCAAGAGGGATGTTTGGAAGTGAGGTAGAATTTCTAGCACACTGAAAAGCAGAAGCATAGCCTCTGTCTAAATTGTAGATTTTTAAGTGTGATAAGACACAAATAAGAAAGGAAAAAGAGTCTGAGACTACCCTTTATTTTCAGATTTTTAAATGTTTGTTTGTTTGTTTATTTATTTATCTATTTATTTATCTATTTTGAGAGAGAGAGAAAGAAAGAGAACGTGAGCAGGGGAGGGGCAGAGAGAGAGGGACAGAGAACCTGAAGCAGGCTGTGCGCTGTCAGTGTAGAGCTGATATGGGGCTCGATATCATGAACCTGAGCTGAAACCAAGAGTCAGATGCTTATCTGTCTGAGCCACCCAGAGGCCCCTATTTTCAAATTGTTAAGCACTTGGTCCTCAGACTCATTTTGCAGAGGAAACTGCGGCATGGTGTGGCCAGCAGTCAGTGGGTAACCCTGGTGGTGGATTGCAGCCTGATGCTCTCTGTCTGCTGTGCCACCCCCTCTGGGCCCAGACCTGGTGACCATGGGGGTCTGTGGGAGAGCAGGAACAGGACTCCCTCTGCCTGCAGAGCGGCCCTTCTCCATTTCTGCATTCTGCTTTCTCCCCATTTCCAGGAGGCTCTGCAGAGAGGTGCTGGGAGCAGCAGGAGGGCAGGCTGCTTGTCGCTGGGGACCAGGGTGCCTGTCCATTCCCTGGGACAGGTCAGTGAGGGATGCCACAGGCTACCGGGCCAGGAGAGCTTGAGGCCATGGCCCTGTTCTTTGATTTCACCATGATGGAAATGATGTGCTTCTCTCTCTCATCCTTCAGTTACCTTAACAGGGACGTGAGCTCCTGAAATGTTATGTGTTCATTTATTCATTGCTCAGAACATTGAGAACTGACAATCACAGTTTTCTAAGCTTTTAGAATGAGTAGTGGACAGAACTGACCCAGTCCCCATCTACTCGGAGCTTATATTCCAGTGGAGAAGACAGATAGCAAACAAGTAAGTCAATATGTAGGGAGGCCGATATGTGAAAGGGGGGAAAATGAATCAGAGCAAGGGGATGGAGTGTGTGTGTGTGTGGAAAGGGTATGTCCAGGAGGGTCTCAGTAATAAAGTAACCCTGGAGCAGAGACCCAGGGCCGTGGAGGGTGATCCATGCAGATATTTGGGGGAAGGGCAGTCCACGCCAGGAGAGGCCCTGAAGCTAGAGACACTTGTAGTGTCAGATGTAGCATTGAGGTCGAGGTGAGCTTCATTGAACCCCTGGAAAGTTTTGAGCAAAGGAATAACATAGTGTAGGATTCAAAGGGATCAGTCTAGCTGTCTGGTACATGCCCTGAGAGCATACTATAGGAGAGCCATGTGGAGGCAATGATCCTGGCAGAGCGGGTGGTGGCTTGGATTAGTAGTAGCAGTGGGGAGTGAGGAGCCCTCAGATTCTGGATATATTTTGAAGGTGGAACCAGCTGGATTTCCTGATGGGCTGAATGGAGGGTTTGAGAGAAGGAGGATTCAAAGATGACTTCCAAGACTTTTGGCATGAGATGGAAAAGTTTGTGGAAGGAACACACTGGGGGAAACAGGAGGTGAGACATTTGTGTTAGGGAGACGTTAAATATCTAAATGAAATGCCTGCTAGTCAGTTGGGTTATGTGTCTAGAGTTCAGAGAAGTTTATGCTAGAGAAAAATCTTGGGAGTTGTCAGTGTATTGATAATATTTAAAATATGGGACCAAAGGAGATAACCTCGAGAGTGAGTGTAGATAGGAGGTATAAAGACTGAATTCTGGGAACCCCAATATTTACAGATCTAGAATAGGAGTTGGCAAACTTTTTGCTGAAGAGCCAGATAGGATTTTAAACTTTGTGGGGCCATGTGGTCTTTGCTGCAACTAGTGCCCTTTGCCTTTGTAGCACAAAAGCAGCCACAGACAACATATAAATGAATGAGTGTGGCTGTGTTCAGTGAAACTTTGTTTACAGAATCAGGCAGTTGGCCCGCGGGCTGTGTTTGCTGACCTTTGTTCTAGGACTTGAAGATGAACCAGCAGATGAGACTGAGAAGGAGCAGCCTATGGGATAATGTTGCCTCAGAAACAAAGTGAAACATTTTCGAGGGGGACTGGTCATCTGATCACAGACTGCTGGTGTGTGAAGTAGGTGGGGACTGAGAATTGAACACAAGTGTGGAAGCCATCAGTATGCTGATGGTACATGAGGGGAGGCCCTGTTGGTGCTGGTTGGTGGAGAGGCATTGGAGATAGCACATGTAAACAACCTTCTGGAAGAGTGGGGTTGTGAGGGGTGCAAGGAGATGGAAGATGAACTGTAGAGGTGTGTGGGGTCAAAGTAAGGATTACTCCCTTAAAATGGGGAAAATATCAGGGTGTTTGTATGCTGGTGGAAACCATCCAGTCAAGAGCATGAAGGTGACATAGGAGAAGGCGGGGAGAACTGCTGGGAGATGGTCCCGAGGGAGGAAGGGAGGGGCTGGGATCCAGTGAATGGGGCGGGCATGGCCTGGCTGCTGAGGGGACAGCCAAGGGAGGGAAGGACAGCCATGGTCAGAAGGCAGTTGGGTGTGTGGGTGGACGTGGGGTGTGGTGGGGTGGGTGGAGATCGGAGTGGTGACTCTCTCCTGTTGCTTCATTCTGTCAGTGAGTAGGAAGGAACATCAAGGGCTGGGAGGTGGGGAGGGGACCTCGGCCAAGAGCCCTGGAAACAGATGTCCCCTGAGCACAAGGGAAGTGGGACGTGAGATAGTGACAGAGGGTCTGAGTCTCTAAATCAAAATTAAAAGCTTTGTGCCGATGCCATCACTTGAGCTTTTCACTGTAAAAGGGGCCCTGTAAATTCTGAAGAGTTATGACTGAATTAATAAGGCCAAGATGAGGTTGTGGATGGAAAGTCCTCAAAAAATAGTCTCAGATTCCCATGGGCCTGGAGCTGCCTACCCAGGTAGCTCTTGTGTGGCTGTATTTTTTTTTTAATTGAGCTATAATTGACATATAACATTATATTAGTTTCAGGTGTACAACATAATGGTTGATATATGAATATATTGTAACATGATCACTATAATAAGTCAAGTTAAATCCATCATTATGCATAGTTTTTTCTTTCTTTCTTTCTTTCTTTCTTTCTTTCTTTCTTTCTTTCTTTCTTTCTCTCACAATTGTATTCTCAGAAAATGGAATTGCTTATTGGAGTTTCTGTAACTCCTCCTCTGAAATCAGACAGTTGTGTGAGGTGAGAGAGATGGCTGGCCTGGGGTTAGGGAGAGTTAGGGGAGGCTCTCTGCACTTTTTTCCCTTTTCCTCTTAAAGATTTTTTATTTGATACTTCTTATTATATATATATATACATATATATATATATATATATATATATATATGTATATATATATATTTATGAGGCAGAAGAGAGGAGGCAAGGAGAGGAAAATTCTTTCTCTAATTTTTACCTGCAGACATTATTCTGGGGAGAAAGGGACCTACCGAAGGTCCTTGATCTAAACGTGGAGTAGAACCCATAAGGTGGGGGCTGAGCCCTCTGGTGTCTTCCTCTCAGACGCCCTAGGACAAGGGGAGAAGTCCTTGCAGTTTGAGAAGAACCCCCTCATGTAAACTAGGAAGAAATCGAACATCTCCTTAGTGCTAGTTAGACGCCTGAAGGAAGAGAACCAGGAAAACAGCCCAGGGGGCAAGCGGGATTGGTGGAAGGAAACGGACGTTGGGGGCTTTAGAAAAGAGAAGAATCTAAGATCACAGACCCAGCAGAAAAGCAGGGTGGGTGACTTACCTCCCAGACTGTTCTGTGTGCAGGACTGAAGGGGTAACTTCAGTTCGAGGGCAGCGGGGGGTTGCTCGGGGGACTTCCGGAAGTGTGCCAAGGGACCAGGTTTGCCTCTATGTGCTGTCAGGACAGTCCAGGAAGGTGTGTGGCCTTGTACAAAACCTGGCACATATAGGACACACACCTGCCCCCAGGCCCATCTGTGTTTCGGAGATGGCACTTTTCTTGGACGGCCAAAGGTCCAAACACTGTGCACACTTAGGATGTGAGGTTGTTTGTGTGAGTGATAAGGCAGCAAAGTGTGTGGTTCAGGGCTGACCGAGGAAGAGGACGCATTCATCTTTTCTCCAAATCTTATTTATGATGGTCTTTCCGAGATAAGGTAGAGAATATGGAAACACAGAGGTGTAGGTACCCAGAGTCCACCTAAACCCAAGTTATTTCCACAGGCCTGGCTCAAGGAGTCCATGTGGCTGTTCCAAACCTTAGTTTCCCCCCTCTCAAATACCTAATGATACCCATCTCATAGATGGGTTGTAGGGATTAAGTGGAAGTCATTGAGTATCCCACCTAGTGCCTAGAATATAGCAAGGTTGCAGGAATCTGTGGGAATGTGGGGTGACAGTGGTGTGGGTGGGAGGGGTGCCTTCTCTCTAAGGCTGGGCCAGGATGGTCCCGGCTAGTGGGCTGTGGTGAGCAGCAGCCAGATCACGGATTCCATGTGGTTCTGCTACAGCAGCCATCCCAGGATGGTTAGTAAAAAGTCGGAATCCCTGTTTCTGGGTTTCAGAGCTCAGATGCTTCTTCCCAACATTGCTGGTCAAGGTACCAGAGAGGAACAATATAGAATTGCCAAATAGTGCACTGCCGTCAAAAAATAAATCTTGGGGAAGAAACTCTGAAAGCTGCAAGAACCATAATATTGAGAGAGATTTAAAGGGAACCAAAATCCCTGCAACGCTTAGAACAGCAGGAACATAGATTTCTCACACTAATCAAGTGATTTGTGGGAAAATCCTATCCATCTCCCTAACCTGAACTGAATCAAGCAAATGATGGCTGCGAGTTGCAGAGTGAGCTCTGAGGCAGGCTCAAGGCTGGTTTATGACCCTGCAGAACTTTCCTGCGGCATGAATTCTAGGGCAAGCAGGTACCTCCCGAGGAGGGAGCCTCCCCCCGTAGCTGGCTCCCTTCCAGCTGTCAGCGTGAGGCAGTTTGGGGGGTAGGAGGGTGTTCCCCTACCTGCCCGTGGCAGAGCATCTGGGGCTCTCATCCTTCGAGAGGTTTTTGCCTGTGTGGGGGGGATGGGCCCCCGAGGAGTGACGGTGGTGGACAGGTACCGGCCTGTGCACTTAAACGTGGCACTGACTTACGAGCTGTCTGTCAGGAGATACTCCTGTCTCTGTCCGGAGAGAACACTTCTTGCTCTGCCTCCTGCACATGAAGGAGTGGATGCCCCAGTAGAATGGGCCCTCATAAAGGAGTGGATGCCCCAGTAGAATGGGCCCTTGCGAGAGCTGCGTTTTCTGGCCCTTCCATGTTGTCTGGCCCCATGGGGTTGATATTAAGTATCACTTTTTTGACCGTGTGTGGATATTTCCCAGTCTGGGTTTAGTTAAACTCCAGGGCATTCGGAGCAATCTCAAGCAATCTCAAGCAATCTCAAGCGCGTTTAGGTGAGGCCAGTTTAAACTTTTTGCAACATGGAGAGGAGACATTTGATGTGCCACACTTGATGTGCAGGGAGATGGGTGGGTGGTTGGGCTGGGCTGAGGAAGGAGGGGCTGGGGGGTGTTGTGTGAATCTTGGCACAAGCCGGTAGTGTCAAAACATCCAAAATGCTGAGAGCTGTTTTTCTACACAGAAAAATAACATTCATTAGAGTTCAGAGAAAGAGAAATACAGTGGCTAGAAACACAAGAAAAATGTGTGACTCTAGCACTAATCAGCAGAGTCGAACAGGTAGACAGATAGGGCTTTCAGGCTTCGATCCTAGCTCTGGAAGTTAGCTGTTCGAGCTTGTGAAAATCACTCAGGTGGGCCTCAGTTTCTCCTCCTGTAGTGCCTGGCTGAGGGGCCTACCTTGCACAGGAATGCCATGTGGTGGTGATGGAAGGTCCAGTCGAGCTTTACCGCTGATAACAATTCCAATAATAACAATAATAAAAGTGCTAATTAACATGGAAATGAGACGCCATTTTTCCAGCTATAAAATTACTGAAGGTTAAAAATGACATTCAGTAATGTTCAGTGTCATGGAGATATGATAGAATGGTATCAGGCCCTATTATTAGAACTGTAGTTGGTGAGGCCTTTCTGGTAAGCATGATTTTGGGGAGTTCTGTACTTTTGATTTACCTCTAAGGTTCTATCCGAAGGAGATAATCAGAGATGTGAAGACATATGAGTGTATAAAATTGTACACTATGGTGCTATTTATTTTTCTGAAAAACTGGAATCGGCTCTCTCCCATCCCAGGATCTAGTTAAATAAATTATGGTACATCCATACAGTGGAGTAGTAGGCAGCGAAATAAAAATATGTGAAGAATGTTAGTGACATGTGACAGTGTCCAGAAAGCTGTAGGTTAAATATCTTCTAAACTTGCCTAATGAAATACATACCTGTGTGCATAAACATGAATACAGTGCCCCAGGAGGCTAATAGAGATTCTCTCCAGATGGTAAGATTATGGATGTTTTTTGTTTTCCTTTTGATATTTTCTTATGCAGTTCTAAACATCTTACGGTGAGCCTTTATGAATGTTTATAGTAAAAGTAATAAAAATTACAGAGAGAATGTGAACTCCAGCACCCTGAGTGGATCAGGTTCTTGGCCTCTTTGGGAAGTGGTTCTCTGTGGATCCCGCCTTGTGTGGATTCCCCCGGAAGCCTGTTGGGAGGCTGTGTATGGATCCTTCTCTGCCCCCTCCCTGACCAATGTGGAAGAAACAAATGTTGTGGAGATAAAAACAGACATTTAGAAATGAAGAGGCAGAAGTGGGTATGTTGTGAAGACAGAATCAAGCAGAGTGGAAGCCTGCCCTCGTGTGCTGTCAGCCCTGAAATCCAGTAGCCTCCCGGGAGCCACAGATGGTAACAACCCACGTGTATAGTCACTACCAAAGCCATAGCCAGACTGAAACCTGCTGCCCTCTTTCCTTACGGTTGTCACTAGGAAACCAGAGAGAGGTTCTCTTTTTTTGAAAAAAAAAAAAAAAAAATTTAATGTTTTAGTTTTTGAGAGACAGAGAGAGAGAGAGAGCATGAGCTGGGGAGGGGCAGAGAGAGAGGGAGACACAGAATCCAAAGCAGGCTTCAGGCTCCGAGCTGTTAGCACAGAGCCCGATGCAGGGATCAAACCCACTAACCTGAGATCGTGACCTGAGCTGAAGTTGGATGCTCAACCGACTGAGCCACCCATGCACCCCGGGAAAAGGTTGTCTTAAAACAGCAGCCCTGCCCACATCATGCTCACAGAATGTGGGGGCTGGACATGCCAGGGGTGACATAGGAAGGGGCAGGGGTGTCTCACAGGACACAGCTGTCCCCAAGCCTGGGCCATGTTCCAGAGGTGTCTTACCTACTGCATCATGCATGTTGAAGGATGGAGCATCTGAACAGAACGTTTGCAAATTTTAGAATTCATCAAGTGCACTCATGGAGCTGGCTGTTTAACAAAAATAATTCTTTTATTCAACAAATACCTTTAGAGGACACGTCATGTGCCAGGTCTTGGGTTAGGTGCTGGGTATCCCCTGGTGTGTAAAGCAGAGCCTTCAATCCTTGTGGAATTTACTCTGCTTTTTTTTTTTTTTTTTATGTTGGATAATTTAGCTCTGATATAGATCTTTCAAAATCCAGAATTTTTAAAATATATTGGTTTTGCTTAAAGTAGGACACACTTGTTTTAGGTCTGCGAAATATTGTAGAAATAGTGAGTTTTTTTCTCTTAGTGCAGATGTCCCAAGTGTTATATAAGTTTAAATATTTTTCTTTAATTCATCCTTATGACATCTCTGAGAGATGGGGCAGGAACGGGGAGCTGCCTGCCTTCAAGTGAGGTGCAGGAAGGGACATTTTTGGCTCTAACTCTGGCCCTGCTGAAAACATTTCAGGGCAGCTGCTGACTTCAGTTCAATGAGGCTGTCTGTCTTGATTGACTGTCGATGGCCACTGGCCACTTGGAGGCCCTTTGCTGAGGAGATGCTGTGTGTTCTCTGCCCTCTGAAAACCATTCATTCATTCACCTCAGAACTTTTTTGTTTTGTTTTGTTTGTTTTTTTAATGTTTTATTTATTTTGAGAGAGAGCGCATGCACAAGTGGGGGAGAGGCAGAGAGAGAGAGAGAGAGGGAAGAGAGAATCCCAAGCAGGCTGCCGGTGTCAGGCTGTCAGCAGGGATCACCTCCGAACTTTTTTAAACTTGAAATACACAATGGTTATTGTGTTATTTTTTCATTCCACTCAGCACCAGAATCAGGTTCCCAGAGATCTTCTGAGGAACAGGATTATGTTTAGCAAATGTAAATTGTAACTTTTATAAAGATGCGGCCTTCCTCTGTACAATGTGTTGTGACTTAGGTTTTTCCTGTCTGATTTGGAATGCACCCAGATGTTTTGCTTCTTTTAAAGATCTGACATGGCCATGGCCGGCTCTATAAATAGTACCAAACATCAGCTATAATGCTAGCATGATGCTGATATTTTTTCCTGCCACCCACGGAAAGTCTTGGGAGAAAATTCTCTCTCTCTCTCTTTCTCTCTCTCTCTCTACACACACACCCACCCACACACACACACACACACACACAACTATAATTATAATTATATTTATTTATTTTAATGTTTATTTATTTATTTATTTTTGAGAGAGAGAGAGAGACAGAGCATAAGCAAGGGACGGGCAGAGAGAGAGGAAGACACAGGATCCAAAGTAGGTTCCAGGCTCTGAGATGTCAGCACAGAGCCTGACATGGGGCTCGAACCCACAAACTGTGAGATTGTGACCTGAGCTGAAGTTGGATGCTCAACTGACTAAGCCACCCAGGCACCCCTAATGATAGTTATATTTAGACATGAGTAAAAACCTGAATGTGTTCAAACACTATGTATTTTTTTCTTTTGTTTTTTTAGGAATTGGGTACAAAGGACTTACAGAGCTTTCAACAACAACAGAAAAAAAAAATGACTCTCCCAAGTATCTCCGATGTCCAGGCAGAGTACTCCATTAACTTACTCCCTGTCATCAAAACTCATAGTCCAACAAAAGGACAGTTTTATTAGTAACTAATCCTGCCAGGCTTCCTGGGCATAATATATAAATAATTCCTTTTATTAATTCCTGGAGATTCTGTCTCCTTTCCCACTCATGGCTTGCCTCCCTACAGCCTGACCAGTGGGATCTTACAAGCAATGTGTTGGAGGAGGTCCTGTCCTTCTCCAGCTGGGCGACCCTGAGCACTGTGGGTGGACTTCTGGCCCCTGGGGGTAGGAGGGGAGCTCATCTGCATGCGGCTCCCAGCCTAGCTGTTTTCTGGGGCCCAAGCCCTGACTGCCGCCCCCTCTCACACCCTCTTCCACACCTGGTAAAGACACCACATATTACACACAGCACCTGTTTCTCCATTGTTCTTCTTAAGTTGGACGTCCCATAGTTAATAACTAGTATTGTCACTGCCAGGGGGTGCTGCAAATGCCAGTATGCTGCATTGTAGTTAATACTGTGCAGACACACACTCATTCATTTCTTTTTATCTAATGGGCTGCAAGCACTAGTGTGCTGTATTGTGTTTAATACTTTTCAGACACATTAGCTGTTTCTTTTTAACCGACCCCCTTGTCTGGACCAAGTTTACATGTTCCTTATTCTCCTCGCTCAGTGTTTCATGTTCTTATAATCACACTCATCCCATCGAAGAGGATGGTGTTGGGCAGAGGCAAGACTGAGACTCAGCGATAGCTTTGTATTAAGTATACCCACCTGGACACCAGATTTTATGTGCATTCCTATAGGTGACATTTGGACAGGGAGCCAGGGGGTGGGATATGTTTGCTGAGGGAGAATCAGGGAGAGCTAGAAACCCGAAGGACAGGCATAGAGACTGGTGTAACAGAGAGGAAAGCATTTAGTTTTGTTCCTGGCTGTCCTGATACCTTCCTAGATGCTGCAGGGGAATATAGTGGCCAGTTCCAGAGACACACAACAGAGTCAATGCATTGATGATCAGCAGGTGCATGTTCTTTCTCTTGGTGCTTTCATCTGCCCTGCTCCTGACATTCTGAGTGGTACAGATGGAAAGTCCAGTAGGAAAATGTGAAAAAGGGGAGACAGTTTTCTTCTGTTGAATTATGAATACAGACACCACCATCTTCTTGGGTTTTGCTACTAGGATAAGCCATGTCAGAAGCCACACCTGCTGCAGCCAGTCAGGACAGTTGGGAGTTATAATTAGGGAAGGCCTTGGGCCACTGATCAGATACAAGCACTGAAAAAAGTTCCAGTAGCCAAAAGACATTCATGTGCAAAAGTGTAACCATTAAGAAATTGTGTTTAAATTAAGTATGCTTAGCTGCCCTGGGAAGGGTGTGGGAGGAACAATGCCAATGTAAAGCTGACTTTGATGGTTTTCACCTGGGAGTGGGAGTGAAGGGAATGCTCAGAAAAGCTGTATCTTGTCAGCTTGAGGGGGGCATTCTTCTCTGGGGGTGTCAGCCATGGCTGTGGGTCCCTAGTTGTAATATTTAGTGGATAGATCATTCCAACAACACAGTAGGAAACTGCTAGGTGAATGCTGGAGTTTATTCCTTGGGTCTTCCCAGTAATTTTTTTTTAATGTTTATTTATTTTTGAGGGGGGGGGGGAGGATAGGGGAGGGGCAGAGAGGCAAGAGAGACACAGAAGTCAAAGCGAGCTCTAGGTTCTGCATTGTCAGCACAGAGCCCGACGTGGGGCTTGAACTCCGAACTGTGAGATCATGACCTGAGCCGAAGTCGGACGCTTAACTGACTGAGCCACCCAGGTGCCTCATTCCCAGTACATGTTGTTTGTTATGTCTGTTTATTTAAAAACAAATAAAAACAAACACATGCTTTACCAGTACTTTCCACCCCTATCATCTGAAGGTGAGGTCAGACTGTAACTCTCCCTCTCTCAGAGGTTCTTTTCTTCAAGAGAATGGCAAGCGTTGATGATCTGAGCAGCTGGGTGTTATGGGTGCACTGTTACAAATGCCACAATGGCCCGGATTAATTGTGCTTCGAGAAGAGCACTTGGGCACAGACCTTTTATGCAGCACCTCCTGAGTGTTTAGGAGTGTGCCAAAGCCACGAGAGGCTAAGGCATTGGCCCTGCCCAAAAGCTGAAGAATGTAGATGAGGAGACAGACATACATCAAAAGGCCAGAGAACAAGGAAGGGTTCAGTGGGTACTGGAGGATTCAGTGAACATGAAGAAGAAGGTGACCATTGGGTGGTGGTCAGAGAAGGCTGCAAATGCAAGTACAAGGAAGAGTTGAGCTGGGGCTTAGTCAGTCTTAGGAAGTAAAGGAGGGGGAAGAAGCCAGGGCCTTGACTGGGAAGGTGGCACGAGCAAAGGCCCCTAGACAGGCATGAATGTGGTAGGTGAGATGAAAAAGAGAATGGCCTTAGAGGTTTCTTGGCCCCCAGCCTGTTGAAGGTTGATGATGTTTTGCAGGACAGTCCTAGTTCATGTATCTATAAAGTAGAGTGGTGAAGGGAAGCGACACCCCCAGCTCCTAGCAGGATCCCTAGCAACTGCCATCAGTAAGCCCTTTTCCTGGCCAGCAAGGCTGTGGCTTCTTTTCAGCCCAATTCTCCACCACCTACTTGCCCACCACTTGCTATATGCCTAATTGAACCACCGATTCTTCTCTAGAGGCCCTCTGTTGGCCCACTGCACACTGGCCCCCTCTATCTGAACACTTCCACTCAACTCTACAGGTTCAAATCCTACTCCATCCTTTAAGGTTCAGTTCAAATGTCATGTCCTCCATGGAAACTGCCCTGATCTCTCCTGTCCTCTCCCTGGCTCTAAAGGATACTCATAGTCACTTTTGTATACTTCTCTTAAATGTTCTTTCTACTTACTAGTAAATATTGAGTATTTACTATATACCAGGCACTATTCTCCATACCTTGGATAAATCAATGAATAAATCGTGGACGTCTCTCATTGAGTTTACATTCTAGCTGAAGAAAACAGATAATGGATAATACAAATGATACATAAGTAAATTACATGAAATGTTAGACGCTGTTAATATTTATGGAAAAAAGAAAAAGGAAAGCAGAATAAAGGGGGTGGGAGCTGGGAATGCTGAGCTAGTGGTATCAGGTTATGATTTCAAAGAGGGTGGTCTACAAATAGGCTTCCTGAAGAGGGTTACCTGGTACAGACTTGGGCAAAGGCCCTGAGGTGGAAGTGTGCCTGATGTGTTCAAGCAACAAGGAGGCCAGTATTGTTGTATAGGCTGAGAAAGGGAGAGAGAATCAGGGAAGAAACAGGCTGGGGGCCAAGAAGAGTGGGGGCAGGGAAGTCACATAGGGCCTTGTAGCCCAATTTAAGGACTGACAGAGACAAGCAGGATTTTGAACAGAAGAGTGATATAAGATTTATTGTTTAAAAGACTCACCCTGAATGCTGTGTTCAGAATAGACCAAAGGCAGGGAAACGTGGAAGCAGGAGATTAGTAGAGAGGATATAGTAGGCAGTGGTCCAGGTGGCTTGTGCTAGGGTGGAGGCAATGAGAAAGTGGTCAGATACTGTATATATTTTGAATTTTATTTTTATTTATTTATTTTAAAACTTTATTTATGAGAGAACACACGCACATGAGTGGGGGATGGGCAGGAAGAAACGAAGGGAGAGAGAGAATCCCAAGCAGGTTCCGCACCTGCCTTGGGGTTCAATCCCATGAATCATGAGATCGTGGCCTGAGCTGAGATCAGGAGTTGGACGCTTAACTGACTGAACCACGCAGGCGCCTCTTGAATTTTATTTTTAACGAGTAGCTTGTGATAAATGGAAGAAGGAAAGCAACAAAGAAAGATTGCAAGGGCTTTGGCTAGAACAGTTGGAAGGCTAGGGTTGCCAATGCTGGGTGACGGGACAGGCTGTGAGAGGGGCAGTTGGCAAGTGAGGAGTGTTTGAACTGGTCCCCATTGACTGGAAACGACGTAGGAACAGGTAGGCCATATGATGCATTTTCCTGGTCTCCGGAGGGACTCAGGAATTATACACTTGATCTTAGCCAAAAGCCTGAGAAGTGATGGGACTCAGGAATTGTAACTGAATGGCGTGTCATATTCCGGGGCTGTTAGGATTGCAAAGAATTCCTGCTTTGGGAGGACATCTATTACTTTCTCAATGATTGTTTAGAGTAGATCTGTATGTCTGGCAGCTTCCCCAGATGGGCATTTTTGCTTCTTTGACATCGTCCAGAGGTTTAGTGACAGGTCCAGCAGAGCAGGGGTAGTTTGATGAGGCTTTGATCTTAGGTGGGTTAATCTCATGAGCCACCAGGACACTTGATATAGGCACAGCCTATTTTGTTGGAACTAATCTTTTCTCTCCCAGTCATTATCACACCTAATGAAGATGATTAATTGGTGTTAATTAGTATGCCAACAGAGTGTGAGTACTGTTAAAAACTAAATGTTCCTTTTGGATTCTGGAGAGACTAGAATGGGGGTGGGGAGGGAAGGGAGGGTACATCTGGCTTTCTGTATAGCCCCATGCTGCAGAGATTTCTGGGCAGAATCCCACTTTGTGGTATAGAGATTTGGCTGGAAGCATACCCAGGCTAACACTGGGGTGTTCCAGGGTTCCCAGTGGGGTTGTACCAGTGATTAGAATTGTTGACATTGAACCTGCTTATGTTTATGTCCTTGCAAGAGCAGACTTTTCACCCACAGGTACTTATGGAACATCTACTCTGTGCCAGCCATCATTCCAGGCATGGGGGAAGATAAGGAGACCTGGCACACTGTCCCTGTCTTTAACTCTCTATTAGAAAAGGCAGATGTGTAAACAGGGGTAGGTAGAGTTGAGTCTCAGAAGAGATAGAGATCAGTTACTCAGCCAAACCCAGAGGAGCTTTTTAGAGAAGATGGCAGTTGAACTGTGGGGAGAAGGGTGTCCAGAGGTTCTGGCAGATGAAATGGAAAGGCTATTTCAGGCAGATGGGAGCAGTGTAAGAGGAAGTGAAGCTGAAGAGGCAGGCCCAGCCATGAAGAGCTTTCTAGGCCATAACAAGCAGTTTGGACTTTATCAAATAAGCAACAGATAGATATTAATGGTTTTCAAGCAGAGGAATGATGTAAATTAATGAACTGGGTCCCTAGAGTGTCATGAAAGAGGAATTGGAGAGGTGAGATTCAGGAGTTAGAGAGATGAAAGGCTTTGACAATAGTCTAGGCAAGAAGTGATGGTGTCCTGGATTAGAGCATTAATGGTGGTATCTAAGTGGAGAGGCACTGGTACCTTGCTGCACCTAGGTTCTTAAAACTTTTGGTTCTTAAAACTCCTCTATAATGATAATAATGGAATTTACTAAGAGCTGGGCACTTTCCTCACTTAATTTTTCCAACCACTGTAAGGTAGATACTATTAAGAACTCATGTGAAGGAAACTGAGGCACAGATTTGGATAAGTTGCCCAAGGTCTCACATAACCAGGGATTTCACAATCTATGCCCTTAATCATGTCACTGTTACTACCCCCAGGACAGGTAAAATCATCCTATGAAAAGAATGAAGAAGAGAGAGTGGTCTTTGGGGAATGAGGAGAGGGAAGAGTCTAGGATGGCTCTCAGTTTGAGGATTCTCAGATCTAGGGAAATATGAAAATTCTGCTACCAAGTCCGAGTGTTCCATAGGGGTAGTGTTTGGGGTGGCTGCTGAAAAGAAGAAAAGTCATGTGAATGTGTTCCTTTGGGGAAAAAAATCTTCTCTATGAGAAAATACAGTTTGGTGGTCATGCTGGCACCAACTTGCTTCACCTGTTTCTCCTCTGAAGTGGGAGCAGTCGGTGTGTGGTGGGAGTGGAATGCCCTCCTGCAAGCCTAGCTTACTCGGTTAATAGTAACCACTTTGACTCTTCGAGTGTCTGAGGGTGGAATCAGGTTGTCCAAGTGGGATTGGTATCATCAGAAACAAGAGAAATCGAAAACGGGGGAGGGCTCCACAAGGTTGCATGTCCTCACTCACAGTGCTGTTAACTAGTTTCAGAGCTTTGGGACTACTTTGTTGGGGGGACCTTGTGTGACCAGTTTGTGTGTGTCCGGATCTCCCAAATGACAGATGGCTCTCTGTGTGGGCCTTCCTTTGTCATTACTCACCAGACGACTTGGCTTTCTCATGGAGGCCAGAAAGCTGAGGAAACAACCTCTTGAGGAGACAGCATTTTGTCTCCTACGGCTGCAGGGACTTCCTTTTCAAGGATATGTGGACGATCTGGAGATCTGTCACTCCCCAGAGCAAAGGCTAGGGGTCTAGCCGTTGGCGTTCCCCAGCTCCATCATGGAATGCCAGCACTGAGGTATGCCACTTGGAAGAGGGCTATTGATTTGGAAACATCTACCCAGTGACAGGGAAAGGTCAGAGCGACAGCTTTCAGTGACTCATTTGCATCTTGGATGATGTTCTAAAATAGCTTATTTCTGAGAGCCATTAAATACTGATAAGTGGGCATTTTTGCAGACAGAAAAACAAATAAGGAGCGACATTAACATTATCTTTTCTGTGCACATGTGCCTGTGTGTCCTGGGAAGACTGATTTGGGGCTTGGGTTGCCAGTCAGGTGACACTGGGGGTTTCTCGGATGGGCCGAAGTCAACACATCCCTCCAGGCTGTGGCTGCCCCCTTCTTTTCCCCAAGGATTCTTCATCTAAATCTCTTTGTCACCTTGCATGGAGGATTTTTTTTAACCTCTTGGGGCTTCAGAGACTGAGGTTTATTGGTACTGACAGTCCCTGATTATTTAGAATCCTGGAGGCCACGATTTCTGCTGTGCTGGTCCACAGAGAGTTCAGCTGGCCGGCCCCCGCTGACCGCCCTGGTAGTTCACGCTGTAAGGGCCACATGGAATAGCAAACTTCCCTTTAAATTCTAAAACAGCTAACAAGCACAAAAATCAAGCCAGTCCCCTGCACACCTCCCTGCCACCATCAACCGTCAGTACCTCTCTCCTCAAATTCAAACCTAGGTCTCTGATGATCATCTGACAACCTGCAGTGCCAGAAATGTTACAAGGAGTTTACTCTGGGCATTGTCCAGGGCGGGGACGGTGGGCAGGGTAAGGGGCTGCTGGAGGGAGTGCCATGTTGTCACCACCACCTGTGCATCCCTGCTAGCTCACTGAGGCGGGGCTGGGGGCCTGCCTTCCCAGGAAGGGGCTTGGAAAACACACTGGAGGCATTTACCAGGTTGTTCATGCTCCTGTCCAGGGTGGGAAGGCAGAAGGTGTCGGAGGGAGTCCTTGTTACCTGGCAACAGCCACATCCTGTGACAGGACTTGTGTTTGAAGGAAACATGTTTTCACTGGCACCTGGAGAGGCTCCCTGCACCTCTCCCCACACTGGCTGGAGAGACCTTGGGTTGCTCTGTGGGGCACCCCTTTCAGAGTTTCCCACTATAGGTGCCTTTCCTGCCCTGAACAGAGGCCTCCCTGCTGAGGTGTGAGGTGTGTATGACCATGTGTATGCATGAGCATGTGTATGTGTGTGCATGTGTATGCATTAGCATGTATGTGTGTGAGCATATCCATGCATGAGTATCCATGTGCACATGTATGTGTGTGAGCGTGTATGTGTGTGCATGTGTATGCATGAGCATGTATGTGTTTGCATGAGTATGTATATGTGTGAGCATGTGTATGCATGTGTATGCATTAGCATGTATGTGTGTGAGCATATGCATGCATGAGCATCCATGTGCACATGTGTATGTGTGAGCATGTGTATGTGTGTGTGTATGTGAGCATGTGCAATCATGAGCATGGTGGCCATGCTGAAGAATGGAATGCAAGCACCAGCTCAGTTGGGGTGATTCCAGAGGGCTTGGAGTTGCCCTCGACTTTCAAATAGAAGCCTCCCCCTTGGACCACACTTCCCAAATTTGCCCAAGTTGGCCCTAATTTCATATATCCCATTCTTCTTGGAAATCATGTCACATGGGTTTCCCTGAAAGCCCAAAATTGAGATGATTCACATTAGGCTTTAATATGAGCTGAAAAACACATATATTTAGGAGTGGTAATTCATGAGTTCTTATTATCATTATACACTCAACAGGAAGCAGTTTATCAAATCCATTCCTGAAAGCACTCCTTTTTTTTTTAAGTTTATTTATTTATTTTGAGAGAGAGAAAGAGAGTATGCACACACAAGCAGGTGAGGTGCAGAGAGAAGGAGAGACAGAATCCCAAGCAAGCTCTGTGCCATCATCTCAGAGCCTGATGTGGGACTCGAATTCATAGGACATGAGATCATGACCTAAGCCAAGGTCAAGAGTCAGATGTTTAACCAACTGAGCCACCCAGGCACCCCCTGAGAGCACTTCTTTAATGGAGGAGAAAAGAGCACAAGGGAGCTGGGCCACCCAACAGAAAGGCAGGATAGGCTTCTGTCGCAGAGGCAGAGAAATGCTTAGTAGAAAACAGGGTGGGTGTAGAGGATGGCCAGGTTCACATCTCAGCATTGTCCCAGGCTGGCTGATGGATCCCACTCATCCTTGGGAAGACTGGTTCACTATGGTGATGTTGTCATTCGCCTCATGTTCAGGTGGGGAATCTCTCCTTCGTGGCTTTTTCCCACCATCCCCTTGCTTCCACTCCTCCCTAACCTTCTCTGAAGTGCCATGGAAGTTTTGAGAATTCTCTTTCCATTACAGCCTAATGCTCTTGATATTTCTGGAGAAATATGGTGGTCTTTTCTCCACTGCCCCTAGTTAACTCTAGTTGTGTTTCCATTCTCATAGATGAGGGAGGAGTAAGCTCTTTTACAAATTCCTCTTCATTTTCACACTCTTTACCTGCCCTGCATCACTCTTAAGCAGATGGTGTAGCAACTCTTATAAAACAGAAATTCTTGCCTGCTGTCTCTGTGGGGCAGTCAGACATAAGCTCCATCCTCACCTGACAGTGGAGTAAAAACATAGTTCCTTTGAAGCATTTCATTCTCCTGGGGTTGGAGAAGGTTTCAAGTAAACTGTCTCACTTATCAACTAACCTCTTTGGAAGGTCAGGGAAAGCTGATGGGACTTGTTTTACAAATAGGGGAGCTGGTGAAAGGAGGTAGGGGTTGACATAGGCATCTGGATAACTATGCATAATAGGCAGGTGGCCCAACAAACAAAAGCTCCTTAGCAGAGAGAGTGCTTCTTAAGACCATGGCTGCACTAGTATCCTCTCCCTTAGACTGGAAAGAAAGTTCTGCTTTATTTGTAAGACTGTAGTCTATACTCATTTCTGCCATTTATTTCTAAGGTCCACAGTTGCAAAATTGGCTTTACTTAATCAATTGGTGCATTCATTCAATTGCTCAACACTTATTTTTTTCAGCATCTATTATGTATGTGATGTTTGATGGACAAATATGTGCCAGAACTATTGTGTAGCTCTACAAGTCCATCCTCAGTCTGGGAGGAGAACACAGAACATGGAAGGCTAATACAGAGGTCTTTGGTAACACGAGGAAGACACGGGTGAAATAAATAACTTCTGGGAAGGAAAATCTTCCCTTCCAGAATTAACTAGACTTCTTAATTTTTATCTTGTGTGAAATTAGAAAGATCCTCAAAGATGGAGATGAAAAGATTAGGGAATGAGATCAATGATAAGGAGCTAATGGGTCTGTACTGCCTCATCCAGAGAAAGGTAGAGAGGACCTGCTGATGGCTGCCAGGTGCATGGAAGATTTCTTTAGGAAGAGGTCATGCATTATTCTAAGTTTGCATCAGAATAAGGCTGTCAGTGATAGCTCTGTTTTTTTTTTTTTTTAAATTATCTACCACTCACCAGATTATATGAGGAATTTTATGCACATTATTCATTCATGGTTTTTATTACTGAGGAGAACTGTGTGTCAGTTACCATCCTGGACAAGGAGGTGACTAAGGCAAAGTCCCTGCCCTAATAGAGTTTGGGGACCATCTCATTTTGTCCCTATAATAACCTTGGGAGGCATATATTTTTATTCATCTTTTACAAAGGATGAAATTGAGATTAAAGAAGTTAAATCTGTAAGTACTGTGCCAAATTTGGGCATAGAAAGTGGCAGGCTGGAGGTTTAAATCCAAGTCTGCCTGACACTGAAGCCCAGTGTTATGCTCCTTACCCACAGGCAAGGAATAATCCTCTAGATATCAGTACAAAGGCAGTAAGCACCAGTCAGTTGGTAAATATTTATGGGAGGCTTATATATATCCAACTAATAGCATATTATGTAAGACAGTGGTGTCATGCAGACCAAACCAAATATGTTATAAAGTTGTAGAAGAGGAATACATTTCCTTGGTGAAGATGAAGTTTGAGGCTGAGTCTTCTAGAAGCACGAGTGGTACTTGTATGGCTAAAGGGAAGGTCTTCCAGTGAAAGGCAGTAACACAAACATAAGTGAGGAGAGGTGGGGATAAGCATGAGGTGTGTAAGGTAGGCCAGAATGAAGAATGGTGTCTGAACCAGATGGTTCAGGTGGGGGTGCTGTGGCAAATGGAGTTGGACAGGTGGAACAAAGCCCATCTTGCAGGACTGTGAGGTAGGCAAGGAGAGCTTCAGTTTAGTGTAATAGGCAAAATTGTGGACTTTTTAATAAGGTGGCTCCATTAGAGTGATGGTGTTTAAAGTCATGAATCTGGTGGTGTGCACAAGAGACAGGATGAGCAGAGCCTGAAGTCAGGGAGGCTGACTGGTGTACCTACCTTTGGTAGCAATGGAAAGGGATGGACAGATGTTCCTTAAGAGCTTGTTAAAGTAGGAATTCAACCTTAGGGCTCACCCAGTCAGCTTTGGGAAAAGGAGGGGATTGCTTGAAGATGGGGTGGGGTGGGGGGAAGGTCGGCGACCTTGGCCTCTTTTCTGCCTTAAAAATTCTAACCCAACATTTTCTTTCCTTTGGCTTTCTTGTCCTGGCCCTGGTTGAGCCCTGATAATGTCCACATACAGTCTGTGATTAATGGGCTTTCTTGACCCTGGTCTCAGGGCAGGGAGGCATTGTGTCCTGAGAAAGCCATTGGAGTAAAAAGGCTTCAGATAGTGCAGGGCAGGAGGTGTGCCAGATTGAATTCTGTATCCATGTTTCTGTAGCAGAGCATAGCTGTTCCTGCAGATGGTGTCCTAGAGCGGCTGGGAACGGCAGGTACAGAGGAGGATGAGTTGGTCCCCTCACAGAGCTTTCCAAGTTGCTCTGGCCATGGTCGCTTTGCCTACTGGTCTCCTGATGTACCGTGGCTCTCTTGATTTTGTCCAGCTTTATTATTTTCAACATAGGAGATTTATAAATATAAACTTAATGGAATTAAATATGTTTATACAAATACACCTACAAATCAGAACAAAACATTTGTTGATTCTTTATTCAACACATATATTCATAATATTATGTATATTACACAACTATGTTAATATGGTTGGCTTTTTTTAATGTTTAGTTTTGAGAGACAGAAACACAGAGCACAAGCAGGGGAGGGGCAGGAGAGAGAGAGGGAGACACAGAATCTGAAGCAGGCTCCAGGCCCCAAGCTGTCAGCAAAGAGCTCTACTTGAGGTTGAACCCATGAACCATGAAATCATGACCTGAGCCAAAGTCAGACATTTAACAGACTGAGCCACCCAGGCACCCCAATATGGTTGACCTTTGAACAATGCAGTGGTTAGGGGCACTGACACTTGCATGGTCAAAAACCCCAACTTTTGACTCTCCCCAAACTTAACTATTAATAGGCTATTGTTGAGTGGAAGGTTGCTGGTAATATAAATTAACACAAATAGTTGATTAACCCATATTTTATTATACACCATATTTATTATATACTGTGTTCTTGCAAGAAAGTAAGCTAGAGAAAAGATGTTTTAAGAACATCATAAGGAAGAGAAACACATTTATAGTACTGTACTGTATTTATTGCTACCGCATTTATATATTTATTGAAAAAGATTGGTGTGTAAGTGGGCTTGTGCAGTTCCCACTTGCAGGGCTCAACTTATTTGTGCCAGACCCTGTGATAGCCTCCAGGGTATAGCTGGGGTGGCCTTCCCTGGCTCTCGTGAAGCTCACAGCCTGCTAGGTGGAGACAAATGAGAAAAATAAATAGGCAAATTCCTTAGTACTTTACAAGATGGTGGGTTCAGGGTGGAAAAATAAAACAGCATGGGAGGAATTGGAAATGCTGGGGGCAGGGTAGCAGGAGACCGATGGAATTCTACATAGGATGGTTAGGTGACATTTGAACAAAGACACAAAAGAAGTGAGTGAGCCACATGGGTACCTGAGAAGAACCTTCCAGACAGATGAAACAGCAAGTGCAAAGGCCCTGAGGTGGAACTTGCCTGGCATATTTGAGAAGCAGTAAGGATGTCAGTGTGGCCAGAACTAAGGAGCAATGGGTAACTCAGACAAATGGGCAAAGAGGGAGGAAGGGTGCAGACCAAACACCTAATGCAGGGCCCTGAGCCCCTGTAAGGATTTTGGCTTTTGCTCTGAGAGAAATGAGAAGCCATTGGGGAGGCTTGAGCAAAACGATAATAGGATCTGACGTATGTTGATCAGGATTACTCTGGTTGCTCCTTTGAGAATAGAATAAGGGGCAGGAGAGGACATGGAGGGATCTGGGATGAGAATATGGTACCGACGTAAATGAGAGATGATGGTGCCTTCTGACAGCATACCTGTAGAGATGGTGAAGAGCTGGGTGTATTTTGAAGTTAGGGTGGAAGAAAGAAGAGTTAAGGATCACTTTGTGAGCACATCTGTTCCAATCTAGTGCTTGCAAACCACAGTCATTCTGTGGGTAGCCTTGGACTTACTGTGCCCTGAAATCGCTGCTTAAATGAAGACCAGTAGAAAAAAGTATAAAATTGTTCCTCCATTTGTGTGCCCTATGTGTGTGGATATCTGTGCATGTGTATGTGTGCATGTGTACCTGTGTGTGTGCATGCATATGTGTGCATGTGCGTGTGTGGTGTCTTTCCCGTTGGACACTCACATCCACAGCACTGGATCCATTAACAGACGCCATTATCTCTAGACTCCCAGGCTCTCGCCAGCTACTCACCCATCAGAGAGAAGCGAAAACCTCCCCTTGCCATGGGTAGAAGATGGCTGCACATCTTGCAGGTGTTGCCTTCCTCTTAATTATCCATCTACTTCCTTTCTCAACCCCCTCCTTTTTGGAAGTTATAAAAAAAAAAAACCCACATAAAACAGCCAGATGTGAGCCCAGTCTCATCAGTAATCCATAAAACACCAAACACACCCCACTCATCTCTCATGCTTTATGAAAAGTTAAAATTAAATCAGGGCAGCATTATTAAGCTAAGTGATTTTTGCTGGATTCGGATGAATTCCTGTGTGTGCCACATCGTTTGTTGGAAATGTGCCTGAGGTGCCTGTGGGCTCAGAATGCACATCCACCAGCTATTAGTGGAAATGGATCTGCTTACAGTGGGGCACTTGAGGTGTCCCAGCCCTGGGACGTTGGCACTGTGTGTAGAGCCCTCATGCTCAGCCCTGGATGCTCCAGTGCCCACCAACCCTTACAAGCGGGCAAGGAGAGAGGGCACAAACAAAGAGGTGCAGCAGCAGGCATCATGCCTGTGCAGTGATGGATTCAGATTCCAGAGGGAGAACTGCAGGAATCACCTTCTTTCTAGGGGTCCTGGAAGGTCAGGGACAGGAGCACGATGTTCAGAGAATGCTGCTGTGTTCTGCGGATGCTGTGAAACAGAATTGTTGATCCAAGCTCTCAGCCAGGAGACATTTGGGAACACCACACTGGTTTGGAGCTTGGCATGTATATCCGAGGTGCTCCTGGAGCTGAGGTTTTCGCATACCCCTTCACTTGCTTCACGGTTCTCTTTCTTTTGGAGAAGGTTGGAAAGGTAGTTGCTTTGGCATCCTATAATCCAAACGTTTGTTGGGAAAATCAGATTGATGCTCAGCAAATGGTAGGAGAAGGGAGGCCATCTTTTAGGACTTGGACTTTCGCGTCCTGGTTGGTGCATTGAAAACAGCGAAAGATGGAATCACAGAGTCTGGGTTTGAGGCTTTGCTTTATAAACTGAGGCTGTGGACTTTAGGTGACTAACTTTCCAAGTTCCAGTTTCCTTCTGGTTCCAGTAAAATAATAATGATGTAATCCCTCCTAGGCTATTGCTGGGAGAGACAAACTATGTATTTAAATCACCCAGCTGGGGGTTAGCATGGACAGGTGCTGGGTCAGTGTTCATTGCTCATCCTTTGTGGACCTGGGAATAGAGAGCTCTGGGGTCACTGGGAGGTCGCCCTGAGGGCCAGATCGTGTTCTGCCTGAAAGGTCCTCTCTGCCACTAGGCAGTGCACGCACAGCTCTCCACCCGTTCTGATGGCAGTGCCAGCAGAATTGTGTGTGAGATTTTGTTTGAAGCAAACATTTTCTGAGGGATATCCGTCGTGGCATGTATTGGCACATTTGATTCTGCATTCACGACTTCCTTTTTGTCTTGGACTTTGTAGTGCAAAACACTATGTGAAGCTCAGAAGTGGGATAAAGTAGCATTTGTCACTCTTGCCACGAGTCATTGAGAATTTGTGAATTCAGAAAAAGGTTGATTCTTTCAACCCTCGCCTTTGCCGAGAGATATCCACACTCGCACACAAAGTGACGTTTTTAGGGGAATCTTGAATCAGAACTTGCCGATACAATTTAATCTCGCAGTTTTGCCTGACCCTGTTCAGATTTTATTCAGTAAAATTCTGTGCTGTGTGCAGTGTCGCTCTTTTATTCAAAGAACCAACTTCCTAAATAGAGAAAGAATTTCAGGAAGTGTTTCAATAAAAGTGCTCAGGATTTTATATTTTTAGGAGCTTGGAACTTCATAAATATCGGAATTTCATATAATCCAAATCAGCTTCAGTGCATTTTCAATTTTTGATATGTGGTGACATAGAGTTCAGTTTTTGAGAAATGTAATTTGGTAGACTTTTTATAGCCATCTCCTAATGTGCTAGAGGCTGTCTCTATATTTGCTCGGTTCAACTTATACCATCACAGTGCATAAAAATACCAGTCCCTTGGGCAAGTCATGACCCCACTGAGGTCAGAGACCAAGGATTTAGAATTGAGACACTGTGCCACCTGAATGACCCAGAATCATGATGCTGTCACCAGTCACAGCTGCCATCAACTGTGGCAGGTACCCACATGACACAGGGTAAGTGTGGCACTTGACCTCTTTTGCCCTTGCCACTAAGATGCCTCAGCCATCAGAGTCGTCCTTTCCCGCCTATGTGGGAGGACTTGAGGTGTGCCAGCATGGCTAACCATCCTAGGTCACCTAGGGCCATCTATTCTAGGGTCACCTCACCATTACAGAGGTGTAATTTTTTCTCAATTTTCCTCCAAATTCTTTTGAAATACAAACACTATAAGGTAAGTGACGTTTTAGTGTTATGTTTGATCTGTGTGCATATATCCAGTGTAGTAAGAGGAGAAAAGCAAACTCTCAAAGGGAACATGCAGCTCGACATAGCCGATTTACTGCTGATATCAGGACACTGACAGCTGGACTGGCCTTTCTGTCTAAGGTGAAGTGGGCCAAATTTCCTGAGCCTGGGACAACACAACTCAGCTATATTTCTATCCAAGCCAAAGTCAGATGCATTCACTTATTGGGGAAGGGGTTTTTCATTTAATCAAGGCATACAATTCCACGCCATGTGCAAACATTGCTTGTGCCCCTTCTATATTTTGGATGTTGTGCAAGGCACAAGAAATACAGAGATGAATAAAATATGAATACAAATATATTCCAGTATTCCAGGATTTTATGATCTTGTTACTGAGCAAGGAATAATGTGTGATAATTATTTTATATAGGTAAATGCTGCAATAAAAGTGTGTGTGTAAGCTTTAAATGAATACTTGATCATGAGTACTCGTGATAAATAGCTTTACTTTGGTTTCTGACATAAATTAATGATTTTCACAAGGTCTTCTATAATTGGTATCTCATAAAAGTATACTGTCCTGATTAACTTTGGGGGGGGAATTTCATCTATTCCCATTTCAGTGACTGCCGCTCTATGGATTTCTCTCAAATTTGTTCTCCAGACTAGTTCTTATTCTGAGTTGCTTTACTGTGGTACATTCAGTTATCTATTGGGCATTTCTATTGAAGTCGGAAGTTCCATAAGAGTTATAAACTTAACCCTCCTCCCAGCCTCACCTTTCACCTACCCCTGGGTTTTTCTCTGCCCCAGTGAGTGGCACCACCGTTCAAGCCAATGTCACATAGCCTAGGTCTAGACTTTTCCTTTTCTTCAACCATTTTCAAAGGATCCTCAAAGCATGCAAATTATGCTTCTTACTTATTTCCTTTGTACCTCAGTTTTCTCAAAATTCTCTTTCAAGGGGTGCCTGGGTGGCTCTGTCAGTTAAGTGTCCAACTCCTGATTTCAGCTTAGGTCATGATCTTATGGTTTGTTGGATCGAAACCAGCATTGGTCTCTGTGCTGACAGCATGGAGCCTGCCTGGGATGCTCTCTCTCTCCCTCTCTCTCCACATCTCCCCCTAGTCACATGCACGCTCTCTCTCGTTCTCTCTCAAAAAAATTCTCTTTCAATTCCAGAGTAGCCCACCATAATCTTTCACATAGTTTTATACATATGTTCTTAACGAGTTTTCTCTTGGGTCTTGGTTCTTTCTAAACATTTTCTACCCCATAGTAAGAGAAATGCCAATCTGATCACCTCTCTTCCCTACTTAAAGTTATTCCAAACTCCACCTTGTCCTTGTGATAGATTCCAAGATCTTTCATAAGGCTTACATGACACTGTCTGGTTTGCTCCCTGCTTTCTTTTCCTTTCCAGACTCTTCTCTTGCTACTATGCTTGTCCTTCAAAAGATCCCTGGATCACTTGAATGGCTTTCTGTTCTCTGAATGCATCATCTGTTCCCAACCCTCAATCCTTTGCACAGCTCATGCTTCCTGACTAGGACAGCTTTTCAGTCCTAATTCATCCAACACATACATGCTGAGCACTTAGCAGGTGCCAGGTCCTGTACTGAGGGCTGGTGAACAAAATGGATATGGTCCCTCCTTTCATAGCATTTTTGATTAGTCAGGGAGGCCGGTGTTAAATATGAATATGCACTGTTGGTGGGAATGCAAAATTGCTGCAGCCACTCTGGAAAACAGTGTGGAGGTTCCTCAAAAAATTGAAAATAGACCTACCCTATGACCCAGCAATAGCACTGCTAGGAATTTACCCAAGGGATACAGGAGTACTGATGCATAGGGGCACTTGTACCCCAATGTTCATAGCAGCACTCTCAACAATAGCCAAATTATGGAAAGAGCCTAAATGTCCATCAACTGATGAATGGATAAAGAAATTGTGGTTTATATACACAATGGAGTACTATGTGGCAATGAGAAAGAATGAAATATGGCCCTTTGTAGCAACGTGGATGGAACTGGAGAGTGTTATGCTAGGTGAAATAAGCCATACAGAGAAAGACAGATACCATATGTTTTCACTCTTATGTGGATCCTGAGAAACTTAACAGAAACCCATGGGGGAGGGGAAGGGAAAAAAAAAAGGAGGAGGTTAGAGTGGGAGAGAGCCAAAGCATAAGAGACTCTTAAAAACTGAGAACAAACTGAGGGTTGATGGGGGGTGGGAGGGAGGGGAGGGTGGGTGATGGGTATTGAGGAGGGCACCTTTTGGGATGAGCACTGGGTGTTGTATGGAAACCAATTTGACAATAAACTTCATATATTGAAAAAAAATAAAAAAATAAATATGAATATGCAAATGGTGATAAGTCAGGGGAGGGACAGGGCTATATGAGAGTGTGAGAAGAGCCTCGTTTAGATTGGGAGGAGAGGTCAGGGAGGGCTTCCTTGAGGCAGTGATGAAATCTGAGACTTGCTCTTCTTCCGCATCTTTCCTCCAGGAGGCTTCTCCTGGCCTTCCCAACTGTGTTTAGTGGCCTCCATAGGGCTCATATGGCACCACACACTTCCCTGTTAGATTTTTTGTTCTATTATATTGCAATCACCGGCTCATCTCCAGACTGTAAGCTCCATGAGAGCCTGACTTGCTGTATCTCCAAATTCCAGCACCCAAGTGAATGCTCATGAATGTCTGTTGACGGTTTTAGGTAAAGTTGGAAGCTCTTCCCAATAATGGGAGAGACACTGTCATATATGGTCTGTGTTCCCTGCCAAAATTCTCTATGGGCCGAAAAGATTTGGGAGCCATTATTCTAATGTCCAAGGTGGCCAACCTGCATCTCTTGAGCTGTATGTTACTCTCAACCATGGCTCTTCTGAGCTTCATGTATGACCCTGGAAGCAAGCTGGAAGTGATATTGCCATTGTCCAAAATAACAATATCATGATCAAAAGAAATAACCTATCCTTTTCAAGGACCTATGAAGATAGTGGATATTCTAATAAGTGAAAATATGTCTGTTCTAATCAATAAATCAATTATGTAAGTTCTGAGGGGCAAACTGTGACAGTGGCTCTGGTGAATACTGGCTCATATCTGGGTTCAGTTTGTTGCCACTCATCTAATGAATCCCCTGCGTCATCTGAGACTAGTACTAAAACCATGCCAATGATCATTTTGTTTTGGATTGGAAGATCTCAAAAAAGGGGGGGGGTATTTTGTGGCTGGGGTCATTACCAAACACTGTATATAAACAAATATTATTATCCATATTTTCAGATGTGGAACTGAGCTGAAACAATCTGTGACTTGCCCCAGGCGCTGATCCCAGAGCTGGGTTTAATCCTTGATCCAACTGGCCACAAAGTCCTGATTCCTTTCGCTATGCCACATAGAATTGTATTACTTCTCAGTCAGTAGATTTCACGATGTCATACTCCAGACTAACCTCAGCATCCTTTTCTGTATTTTAAAGTTGTTTGAGTAGTAAGGCTGAGAAGTAGATGTGGGAGATGTTGAAAAGAGTATACGTGTGCCATCCCTACAGAGAACTGTGAAATTCTGTGAGCCTTCCTACCCTCTTCCTCCACTTAACCCTCGTGACTTAACTCAGCCATTCCAAGTTATAGAGGAGCTTGGTTATACTGTTGGTAACTAATATTCTCCACTGCAATTGCATGGGTCTTTGCCATTCACCTGCTCTGGGGGACAAAAGGTGGCCACAAGGGACAGCCATGTTTATGACCAATGATAAAGCGTGTTATGTCCTGGCATCTTATCACTAAGATGCCTTTGGCTTGCGTGTAACTAAATTGAGGCAGGGTCTCCTGGGGTCGAAAGAAAGCCTTTGTAATTGCCTTTGACAATCAACACCTCTCACATGAACACACAGCATGTGCTTTGACACTGGCTGGGGTGTGTGTGGACTCGTGGCAAACTTGTTGCATCTTCCCTTGAGCTTCTTTCTGCTCTTAATCAGAGTTATCTTGCTTATGTGAAAGCCCACTGAAGCCAATAGCTGGCCTATAATTCTCCTGGTCTGCCAATTAACTCAGAATCCTTAAAATATATGTATGTGTGTGTCACTAGATCCTCCAACTGCCACTGTCAGGGAATTTAGGACATTAAAGATTTGGGTTTCCATGCATGTTCTGCTGCTTGTGGGGACAGGAGGGAGAAAGGAGGAAAAGGAAGGAGTGTCAGTTTTCTCTCTGTGGATTTGTTTTGCTGGTTAAGGCTCTCCAACCTCTGATGAGGGTGGGGTCCACCATCCCGGTCAGGGAGAGCTACGTGGGATTGCTTCCTTACAGCTTCTGAGGCAGAAGGGAAGCAGGGAGGCCTTGAAGGCAGGCATGTGACTTCCCTGGGTATTTTGCATAAATCTAATTTCCCTGGAAAACACAATCCTTCTGAAGTTGCTGAGGTCAGGAAGGCAAGGCGGGCATTGGCAGCCTGGCCCAGCTGGGGAGGAAACAACATTTACAGAGTGTTTATTCTGTGGTCAAAGGCTTTCTTTGGACCCCAGGAGACTCTGCCTCAATTTAGTTACATGCAAGCCAAATTCATCTTAATGATAAGAAGATGCCAGGACATAACACGCTTTGCCCTAAAGGTGCCATAATGGCACCTTTTGTCTCCCAGGTAGGTGAGTGGCAAAGACCTGCGGATAGCGTGGGTGATTGCTCTCACATGTTTGATCATGTTGACAAGGACAACAATGGCAAGCAGATGAAGATGGTGGAAAAGAGCAGGAGAGCTGTGAGGAGAAGGAATGAGAAGGGGTTTGCCAGTGCCTGGAAAACTCAGGTGAAATCTTCATGGGTGGAGTGGGCAATATGAGCTGAGGGGTCAGGAAAACTTCTTCATGCACTTGCTGATGGCCTATACTCTCCCAGTTAGTTGTTCCTCTAGATCAAGGCATGAGTCCGGACCCACAGAAGTGAAGCCAGTTTCTCGGCACATGTAACACTTTGACCTGTTGTCCATCATAAATGCTTCCATGTGCTCACTTACTAAACCTGTCGATCCAGAGGAAAGAGACAAAATCACCATCTGATCTCAGTGCCCAGGCAGCACTTAGTAACTGAGGGGCTGTTCTGCCCAATACCTTGTATTGAGGAGATCCCAGGGCACTTGTGATCTAATAGAAGGTGAAAGACAAAAAACAAATATTGCAAATTATGAAGAGTATGTTTCAAAGGAGGTGAAAATGAGCATCATCTTACCCCTTCATTGATTTCCGTGTTTTATTAGTGGCAAGTTTCTTCTTCCTGTCTGTCCTTTTGAACTGTCTCTCTCTCTCTCTTTTTTTTTTTTTTTTAAAGTTTATTATTTATTTTGAGAGAGACAGAGACAGTGCAGGTGGGGGAGGGGCGAAGAGAGAGGAATAGGGAATCCCAAGCAGGCCAGAGCCTGCCAGTGCAGAGCCTGATGTGGGGCTTGAACTCACAAAACTGAGATCATGACCTGAACCAAAATCAAGAGCTGGACGCTTAACCAAGTGAGCCACCCAGGCACCCCTCCATTGAACTCTTGAGTCACTTTTTACATTTCCTTTCTTCAAATTCCTCATGTGAAAGAAAATATCATTGAAGCATAGTTTGAAGCATACAGTAAAATGCAAAGATCTTAAGCACAGAGTTAAGTACAATGTATTTTGGTAAGTGTTAACATTGTATAATTCTCAGCCAAATAAAAATATACTACATGTCCCTTACCCCTGAAAGTTTGCCCCTGCCCCTTTTTAGTCAGTAGCTCCCCCTCCCTAGAGGCAACTATTGTTCTGATTTGTCTCATACAGAGTAGTCTTGCCTGGTTTTGAACCTCATATAAATGGCATCACACATTATGTACTTTTTTATTCCTAGTTTTTTCGCTTGCATAATATTTTTCGAGATTGTTCCTTATATTGGTGGTTCATTCCTTTTTATTGTCAAGTTGTATTCCATTGTATGAATATACTAAAATTTGGTTATTCTTTTTCCTGCTAATGGGCATATGAAATGTTTCTAGTTTTTTACTTTTATGAGCAAAGTTATTATGTATATTCTTACATGGGTCTTTTCAGGGACATATGTTTTCATTTTTCTTGGGTAAATATTTAGGAGTGAAATAACTAGGTTATAGACCAAGTGAATATTTTATGTTAACAAAAACTGCTAAGCAGTTTTCCAAAGTGGATGTATAATTTTTCACTTCCACCAGGAATGCATGAGAGTTTGAAAGATTCTATCTCTTCCCCAATACTCGGTATTGTTAGCTTTTTGTTGTAATCATTTTAGTAGATGCACAGTGAATTGTTGTGGTTCCTCATGTAAAATTAACCATCAAGTCCCAGTAAATATTTTGTTAACATTGTCTTTTAGATGTATCTTTTCTTTCTTTCTTTCCTTCCCTTCTTTCTTTTCTTTTCTTTTCTTTTCTTTTCTTTTCTTTTCTTTTCTTTTCTTTTTTTCTTTCTTTCTTTCTTTCTTTCTTTCTTTCTTTCTTTCTTTCTTTCTTTCTTTCTTTCTTTCTTTCTTCCTTCCTTCCTTCCTTCCTTCCTTCCTTCCTTCCTTCCTTCTTTCTTTCTTTCTTTCTTTTTCTATTCCTTCCTTCCTTCCTTCCTTCCTTCCTTCCTTCCTTCCTTCCTTCCTCTCTTTCTCGCATAGCTGTAGCTCAGTCTTGATCATCTCTCATTCTGAACTGAGCAGTGATCTCTTCACTTGCCTCCTTTTCTGAAGGCATCCAGGCTGCTGATATTGCCCTGGTGGCCTCCTGATCACTTCAGGTCTTTGCTGCTGAAAGCCTTTAATGACTAATGCTGATATCATTTTCAAACTTTGGATTAAGTATAATTGTGTTAAAAAAAAAAAACAAACTTCAGAACAGAGCTCGTCTGGTTAAAAGGGGATGGGGACCTGCTTATTCATGATCTCCATTTGTACTCGCTGCCCAGTCATGGCTCCTGAGGATCCTTTGTGCATCAATTGTGTTCTCTGCAGTATGTGCTGGGAACCTCCAGCTGACCAGACACTCCCTGACCTGCTACATGGCCACATTTGGAGCACTGGCTCCCACATCTCCCTTACATTCCCTTGCAGCCATGTATCAGTGCTTCTAGTCTTCTGAATGCAAATGAAGTTCCAAGCCATAAGGCCTTGGTCTCTGCCATTCCGTGTCTTTGGAAAGGGCTTCTCTGCCCCTCTCCCAGTGTATGCCCAGGGAAAAATGGTGTCCTTTGTGCCAAGATGCTCAAATATCCTTCCTTCATGAGGTCTGTAGTGTTGATGGCTCCCTGCTTTGTGCTGCTACCTTCCCTTGTGCATACACCCCCGCTGGGCCGCAGCGGTCTTGGTCATCTTTGCTTCCCCAGTGCCCAGCCGCCCCACATTCCATTTTCTTTACGTTATGATCTCAACCTACTTTTCTTATATTATGTTCACTAATCTCCATACTTTAACCTTGCACTTTAGCCTGAGTACTGCACATACTACATACACTGTGCATAAACATCTCTCTCCACACATTTGCCTGCAATGTCCTTCCTCACCTGGAATACCCTGTTCCCTTTGTCTTCTTTTTCCAACCCTTCCCACCTTCTATTGGTCCCTTAATTCTACTTCCTCTGTGAGCTATCCCCAAATTCCTGATCTAGCAGTGAACTCTTTTTCCTCTGAATTATACTTAGTATTTCTAAATTCCTTTATCACTTATCGTACCCTTCCTAAAGGCCTACCATCTCTTTGGGAGTTGGGACAAAGGCAGAGGAAGAGATAGTAACAGCATGATTTGGACTTTATTGAACCGCCTCCCTGGCTCACCTCGCCTGAGTGGACAATGACTTCCTGCCGCTTGTGAACTGTCCAGAGTGCTAGGGTCTTGTGAGAGGTGATCACTGGGTGGGATCCCTCTTTAAAAAGCTGTGGTGAGCCTCATGATTGCACCCAGTGCCAGAAGGATAGAGCCATTCCTGTAAGTGGTTGAGAGACCTGAAGACAAGTTTTACTGTCATTGATGTTTGTCATTGTCAGTTCTCTTTGGGAAAATGCTCCAGTCTCCATGAGAATTGGCTCTGATTCTACCACGTGCCATTGGCTCTGTGGTGGAGGGCTGCAGCTCCCTACCCCTACTGAGCCTGTGGATTTGCTGGGAGAGCAGCAGTTTTTATCTCTGCTGAAGGTGTCTCTAGCCCTCTGCTTGGAATCATTAGAATTTAGCAACTGAGAGCCTGAGGGGTTTTGAGTCATTTGACACCAGGGCCATCAAAGCAGCCAGCAGAAAAGCCCATAACCACCTCTGATGGGCTCTAGTAGGCTCCATTAGGATTCAGGACATGCTGGCTTTGCAGGGTAAAAGACCACAGCTTGTCAGAAAAATAATGCAGGCTCAAATAGCTTCTGGTCTGGACAAACCATTTACAAAGAGCCTAAGTTAAGTGGGCAGGTGGCCAATTTTGAAATCTAGTGTCATTTGAAATGAATACAAACAGCGGGGGATGGAGGAAAACCGTGAAAACCACTGTGTTCAGATTAGCTGTGGGAGTTTCAGATATTGTTGGTGTACAGCATTCATCTGCTATAAACTTCATCTCAAAAATGTCCTACCTGTCCTTGGGTTTTGATCTCCCATTAAACAAACTCTGTGTGTCATTTTGTTTTGTTTTCCCTCAAAAATTAGCCCATTTGGAACATCCCCTAATATGTCCTATCCTTTTTTCTTTCTTTTACCTAAATGTGGAAATTGACCACCACTGGTATCTGGCCAGGCTCTTTTGCTTTTCCGTACTGTTGTAACTTCCAAAAGCCATTCTCACACATCCTTCTGCTGTCCTTCCTCCCTGCCTGTGTTGGTTCCAGTTCCACCTGCCATCTTTGGGCTGAGGCCATGGTCTTCAGAACGCACGTTAGGTTGACTGCTGGAGTGAGGTGTAGGGGAAATCCGGAAGCCTGAGCTAACTGTGCCAGAAGACTGACCTGGAATCCCTACCTACCTAATCCACCTGAGTCTTTCAGCTCCACAGTCTACACTGCCTTAGCGCTTTGAATTCTCATTGTAATTTCTATTTTATTATCACAGACATTCCGCAGGGAATATCACTGTTGTTTATATAACTATGATTTAGACTCCCAGGGAAGGGACTTTATATTCATTTCTTTTGTGCTGTCCTAGCCTTGATGTCCACAGATGTTTAGAGCTGTGTCTGCATAGAGCTAGTGCTCCATAAATGTTTGCATTTTGAGGTATCTTACTGGTAAATCATTTAGAACACTGGTTTACAAAGACCACTGGGATTTCCTAAGATCCTTTCAGGAATTCTGTGATGTCAGTATTAGTTTCATAATAATAGTAAGGGGTTATTTGCCTTTTCCATTTAGACTGATGAGGCAGAAGAGAAGGTGGGTAAAATTGCTGTTGCCTGCTCAAATTCGGGCAATGGAACCAAACTATACTAGAAGTCAGTGTGACTACCACAGACTTACAGTAGTAAATAAAAACAAAAACAAAAATGCCAGTTTCACTTAAGAATGTCCTAGTTGAGGTTTTAGAAATGATTATTGTACTGTAAATGCCAAGTCTTGAGCATCCATCTTTTAAATATCCTATGTGATCAAGTGAGGATGGTGTATAAGAGATTCCTGTTCCATACCTATGTACAAAGTTGTCTTATGGGTAAGAACCTGTGCAGTTCTTTGGGTTGTGAACTGACTTAAAATTCTTTTCATGCACACTATTTTTACTTAAAAAAATGGCTGGAAGACAAATTGTGGCTATTCAGATTTAAATATTTGGGGAACATCTTCTTTAAAGTGAATGAAACAAACCTGTCATTTCAAGGCATGCACCTGAATGTATTTTTTTTTTTCCAGTGATACAATTTAAGCATTCAAGCAAAAATTAGAATTTTGGAAACTTTATGTCTCTCAACAGTGAACTTGACAGCTTTCTAAACCTTAAAGACTTTTCTGATGAGATGGTTGATGTTAATGAATGTTCTTTTTTTGACATTATATAATGAAATTTGTCAACATTTGGAAGATCTATACAACTCAGTGATTGTTTCCCAGATGATCAGTGCATGTTGTTACAAAATCATTGAGGGAGAAAAGATCTGTCCAAAATGCAAGATAGGCCAACAGAGTTTAATAAAATGCAGTACAAAAAACTCACCGATCATTGTTTCATATTTCACATTGCAATTAACACTTAACCCTTGTCAAATTTTAGTGCAGTATCAAAGAAAAGTACTCATAATGATCTGATAAGGCTAATTTATCTTCCATTTCCAACTATATATCTGTGTGAACTGGATTTTCTCCATATACTCAACTAAAACAACACATCACAACATAGATACTAGAAACCAACTCTCTTCAAATAAGCTAGACATAACAGAGATTTGCAAAAATATAAAACAATGTCACTCTTCACACTAATATTTATAAATAGTTGTAAAAAATAAACCTTTTATTGTGAAATAAATTTACATTTATAGATAAGTTTAAAACATAGTCCAAAGAGTTTCTATGTATTCTTCACTTAGTTTCCCTTAATATTAACATTTTACATTAACATGGGGTATTTTGTCAAAACTGGGAAATTAATATTGATACACAACTATTAACTAAACTATAGACTTTATTTGGATTTCTCTCACTTCCCTACCAATGTCCCTTTTATGCTGTTGGGTCCAAACTAGGATACCATGTTGCATTTAGAATATGATTAATTTTATATAAATATATATGTGAAACTATAATGGTTATTATTTTAAAATACGTTAATAAATATTTTTTAAAAATTCAGTATTAATTTCTAACACGATAAATGCTGATAAATGTGAGCCACCAAAGCCCTTTTGGATTCCCAACAGTTTTTAAGTGTGTAAAGGGGTCTTGAGAACAAAATGCTTGAGAATGTACTGTAAGAGAAGGATAATCTTATTTGCAAACAGCTAGCCATAAGAATAGTCATAAGGTTGAGGGTTTATATAATATCTCAGGAGAGTTTATTCCCTGTTCTCCTTTCCCAATGCAATCTATAACTACACATGAGTGTACAAAACTAAATTCGGTGAGCAAGAACCTGGATACTGGAGACAACATGAGATCAAGCCACTTAGTTTGGTCAACCCACAAATGTTTACTGAGCATCAACTATGTACCTGGTGGCATTGCAGGCCCTTGGGATACAGCTATCTAAGACAGAGGGAGTCTCTATCTAAAGAGCTTAACTTTCCTCTTTTGAGGAAAGTTAAACAAACATAAATGAAACAATAACATCACTTTATGTACTTGTCTGTGCTCTAAAGCAGAGAAAATAGGCTGATGTGATAGATAGTGATGTCAGTAGGAAAGGGTTTGTTGGTGCATATGTTGGGCTTGGTCATGTTTGGAGGAAGGCAGCCAGGTGAAGATCTGGTGGATGAACATTCCAAGTATGAGCTTGTCACTTTCCACTGGGTCAAGGGAAGGCCAGTGCAGCTAGAGGGTGGTAAGTGAGGAGAAGAGATGGGGAAGATGTGGCTATAGGTAGGCAGCGAGTATCCAGCTCAAGTAAGTCTCATGGCCCAGATAGGGGGTTTGATGTTATTCTCCGTGCCTGGGAAGCTTTACTAGGCTTTAAGCAGGAGAGTGAGAGTGTCTGGCCAGTGAACTCAGCCCAGGGGAGAGATGCTGATGGCTCAGGCTCCAGGTGTGCTGCTGATGATAGTAAGACATTATCAGATTCAGAATCCAGTTTTGAGTTAGAAGCAGTGTGTCTTGCTAATAGATTGGATGTGGGCAGGAAGGAAAGAGCAATCACAGAGGGATCTTAGGTTTCTGTCTTGAGCAGCTGGGGGAATGGTTGTACCATTTACTGAGATAGGGAAACCTTGAGAGCAGTGAGTTTGCAGATGGCTTTCAGTAGTTCTCTTTGGATTCAGGTTGGGTTTGAGCACTGTTGACTATACAGGTGTATACAGTACAATCTAATTGAGCAAATATTGGTCCAAGATCTACTCCGTACAAGTCATTGATCTGGGTGTTGAAGGAGATCCTCATGAGTCACACACAGAAACACACACATCATATTTATTTCTCTCTCATTGTAATACTTTGGAAGCAGAGGAGATGGAGTGAGTAATGCCATCTGGGTGAATTCTCCTCTCTTCCCACCCCCATAGCAGGGATATGTTGACCAAGGTACACGTATAGGGGTACCTTTAGAAATCAGGGTATTGTGTGTTCTTCAGGAGACAGGTGGCATATTTGGGCAAGCATTTTGTAATTTTTTGGAACCCAAGAGATATCAGTATAATGTCTTTTATCTCTTTCTCCTTAGAAGCTGAGAGCATTTCATCTTCCTCCTCCTTCCTGTATCTGTGGGAGAGAGGTGGGTGGAAGAATGTCATTACTTATAAATATATTATGAGTAAATAATGAAAGTACTCAGAAAATCAGAAAAGAAGACTATTCCTTGTGGAGCATCTGGTCATGTTTGTCTGATTTAAAGATGATTAAATCAGGGCAGTTGTGTGTTGAGAGTGGCATGGGGTCAGCCATGGTGAGTGCAGATCAGGGAAGAGGCTGATGGGCTTAGCTTCTTCCTCACCCACCTCCTCCCTGCCCATACATCCTTTCTAGATTTGCAGGTTGGGTTCTCTGGCTCTTCCTAGGCAGCTGTGCTGGTCTGGCCTGGCAACCTGTGATGCTAACATGGGGTGGCATCTGTCAACCAGACAGTAACTTGTCCTCCCTGCATGACTTGCCATCTGCCAGGAACAGAGAGCACTGACCTCCTGGGGGCCTCTGAGCACCTCTCCCTGGTGCCAGGTTTGGAGTCCTCTCTAAAACAGATTCCTTGGGGATAGCTGGAATGATGTGAGTGCTGACTTTGTGTTTATGATCAGGGAGCCTAGTGAAGGGAGTTTTGAACTGGGGAAGGGATTCCCCTGCCAAAGCAATGACATTATTGGTAATAATAAAGATAATAATAGCTACCATTTATTTAATCCCTAATATGCACCAAGAGATTTTAGGTTTATTTTCTTTGTTCTCCTTACCACAATGACATGATGTAGTTGTTAATATCCCTATTTTATTGATGAGTAAACTGAGGGTCAGAGAGTAAATGACCCCCCCAAAGTCATACAACCAGCAAATGGCCAAGGCAGTCATCACACCCTGATGTAAATGTCCCGGTGCTTTTCCTTCTCCATTATATTCTTCTGCCTGACTCGTGCCTAACTCACCTCCTGCTTTTTTTTTTTCCAAAAAGTTAAATTGCCTTAGATTCTTCCAAAGAACTACAAATAAATACTATCTTTTTGGGTGGTGGTTTTGGTGGGGGTCTTTATTTAAACACCTTATTGCATTTCTGGGACTGCTCAGTAGAACACCTGACATGATGGATACTGGCCATGGGCATAGAGTCTAGAGTCCTGGAGAGGAAAGCGTGACTTCCATATAGAGATGTTTCACTTTCAGGGTGGCCTTGTTTCTCGTGATCTGATGTTGCTTTGGGACAGAATCGTTTCCCTCTAAAGATCACTGTTTACCATTCAAAGACCTTTCCCCTTGTTTCTCTAGTCTGCTGGATCTCATTTTCCTCTGTTTATCCTGATTTCCCAGGATAGCTGATGGCATGAAGAGGTAGATGAGAAGGGGCATCTAATCTAGCATATAAACCTCTCCTCATTGTCAAAATTACACACCGCTAGAAGGTTGCCTGGTCCCTGTTGTTCTGAAGAAAAGTCTGGGGCTTAAATTAGAGGCCATATAGTATGTGCTTTTGAAATAGATTTCTCATGATCCTTGGATAGGTTAGCGCTCTCTGGAGGCCAAGAAGGGCTGACCTCAGGTTTTCTTGTCAGAGCCCTGCAGGCACCAGACTTGATTGAAGGGAGTCCAGCCTGCACCTGGTGATGGACTTTCCCTACTACGTAGAGGTGATGCCAGGGAACACTCCCAGGACAGGAGTCACCTCTGCAGCTGCCTTCACTTGCCTCACAACCCAATTACAGAGACCATGTAAGTTATTAGAGGAAGGGCATTTTTCTTGCAGTTGCCAATGGAGTGGAGCTCCTTGAGAGAGCAGCCTGTGGGATGTGAGGCCAGCCAGATGCCCTGGGTCTAAAGGATCACCTTTTAGAAGTGTACAGGCAGGATGGTCACTCCTCCTGTTACAGAGAGGAAGGTGTGGAAATTGCCCTGGAATATCCTTTGCTTTCCCACCTCCTCCCCTTCCCTGTCCTTCTTCAGTGCCTGGGCATTAACTACAGGCACTTCATTGCTTTGGGAACCAGCCAAGCTCTCTGTTTGTGCACTGAGTGTCATGGGGAGGCAAGAATAATGCAAGGAACTTACTGATGTCACAGAGAGCTCTGTGGTTTCTGTGGCACTTTCATGGATAACATGTTATTCGGTCCTCATTACACCTTAGTGTGATCAGCAGGGCAAATTTGATGATGCCCGTTTTCTAGACGGAGACTGGAACAGGCTGCTTTCTCCAGGGTGACTGAATGGCCCCATTTCTCTTTTAAAAGGGGTTGAGGAAGGGGAATGCATTTAAAAGCCAAACAATAGCCTGAACTTATACTTTTAGTTTTCCTTCTGGAACAAAGACCTACCTGGACCCTTTCTATCCTTAAAAGGTTGAAGGGATAGAGCTGGCTCTCCCTGAGGGGCCATCCTGAAACATGTTCCCAGCAGCTGGTCACATCCATCCCACAGAGTCCCTGCTCCTGCGTTCCCACCTCAGTCCCCACCCAGAGGGAAGCAGGGCACACACACAAGCAGGACACCTGTATGAATGAGGAAGCCAGAGTGAGGGAGGCTGAACATAGCTGCTTTTGCTCATCAACACTTTCACAATTTGTCAAAGGAAATGAAAAACAAACAGTGCAGCAGTTTTAATTACTCTGCATCAAGGAGGTGATCAAACACCCAGTGACTTTAATTATGGAATCCAGAGGCAGGCAGCTCAGAGGTAGCCCTCACAGAGTTCCGTGGCTGCTGCAACCTTGCCCAGGGAACTCTCTCCCTTGCAGAACAGACCTCCATGGTCCCCAGACCTAAGCTTCTCTGGGACCCCTGTTCTCCCTTCATGTCTGAGAAGGACACAGGGAAACAGGGGGAATCTTTCTCCCTCGGGGGCTGGAGATTGATTGGGTTCAGTGTGAGGGTCAGGGCAATGGTGAAATGGATTGAGGGGAGAGAAATACATGATGCTCAGGCTGATGGATAAAACAGCAAGTGTTATTTGGGGAGCTGTTAGGAAGGGAGCTCGTGAATAGTTGCTGGCTCCCAGGTCTCAGCCAGAGCCGGCTGGTCTGCAGCCTACTTAGGGCAACCTTGGCAGGTCCATTCTCCAATGCTTCAGGAAGGATATTGTGAAGCTGCTCTCTCTGGGATTTGAACGAGGCTGAAGTCCAAACTTTGGAATTCCGGGATTCACAGAGCAGGAGAGGTCCTGCCTCTTCTCTGCATGGAGCCCATATGTCAGCTGGCTGCTCCCTTCTTTTGACATCTTGCTTCCTTTTGGGGTTCATCCTAATTGATGCCTGGTTCTATCTTGTTAAATACATTTTCACCCTCACTGCCCCCTCCAACCTTAGTTTTTTTTTGTTTTCTTTCTTTCTTTCTTCCCTCCCTCCCTCCCTCCCTCCTCATTTTCCTTCCTTCCTTCTTTCTTTCTTTCTTTCTTTCTTTCTTTCTTTCTTTCTTTCTTTCTTTCTTTCTCTCATGAACTAGCAAGTACATTTAGCCTGTGAGGTCGAAACATTTCAGAACAGCCTCTTTGTGATTCCTCTGCACAGCGAACACAGGTTTTCACCGTGTTCTCCCAGCGGTCTCATGGGGTTCTTGCCATGTCAAGACTATCTTGCCTGAACATGAGCAACTGTCTTGCCTCAGTCAAATTAAAGGATGATGCTATTTTTTCAGAAGCTGCCCAACCTGCAGGTCTGTTAGAGCATCTGAGCAATGGCAGCAGAGGCTGCATTATCTCTCAGAAACAGCAGAGTCACCCAACTGGCACATGGCATCTGGGCAGACCAGAAACCTGAGTGAGGGCACTGTGTTTGTAATTGCCTGGAGACAGCCATTAATAACTTTAAACATTTTGTCTCCTTCCCTGGGCAATCAGAAGTGTTGAGTCTTGAAACGAGAATATCCTCTCTGGAGTAGCAAAGCTTTTAAAAGTAGTAATGAAGATGCTTAAAATGTTCTTTTTGATGCTGTTCAGCCATATTGATCTGGGAATAGGTCCAGGGTGTCCACACGCTTTCAGGAGAAGATCCAAGTTACAGGGAAATGAGGGAGCCAAACTAATTGAAGATAGGGCTCTAAGCACTGGAAGATGTGATCTTTCTTGGTGGTTGATACACAGTTCACAGCCTCATTCAGCATGTGCATTCAGGATAACTGGGATTGCTTCTAACATAGCCCCTCTGGGAGCCTGGGTGGCTCAGTCGGTTAAGCATCCAGCTTCAACTCAGGTCATGATCTCACGGTTCATGAGTTCAAGCTCCGTGTCAGGCACTCTGCTGTCAGTGCAGAGCCCACTTCAGATCCTCTGTCCTCCTGTCTCTCTGCCTTTCCTCCTCCCGTGCATGTGCACTTGTATTCTCTCTCTCTCTCTTTCTCTCTCAAAAATAAATGAGTATTTAAGTAGCCCCTTTCCCAGTGTATAGGGCATTCCGTATCTTTGCTTTTGTTCCATTGACACACAGTCCACAGTACCGAGGTCACCCTGTGCACTTCCTCCCTAAAGAACCTGTGATTTCTGCTCACATCACTGCCACAAATGCCTGAGTTCATACCCTAAACTTGCCACAATCCATGTGACATGAGGCAAGTCATTTAATTTCTCTAGGCTTCAGTTTCTGCTCTGTCAAATGTGAAATGAAGATAATTTTACTACCCCAAGTGAATTTAAAATGTGATGAGGGTATGTGGACTCACTTTGGAAAGTTAGATTTGTTGCTAATTCAAGACAAACTATTATTTCTTTAACTCCTATGTGCATGTATGCTTTTGTTTGCTTGCTGTTTGCTAATGTCCCTTTCTTCATCATTTTTCAGTTGTGAGACCTACAGGTTATATCCTTGGGTATTTTTCAGAGGCCACAGGTTGGGCTGAAAAAGGTGTTCAGTGTCTATTGGTTGGGCTTTTGCTGAGTTGTTCCAATTTTGGTAGTTTGAATCTTGGATTTTTTTGGGTGCATTGTATACACAGCTTGTAAAACTGAGAGGAAAGAAAGAAGGGATAGATCCTGAGAATGAATGCGTTGCCCAGCTGGATTCATTTTCCAGTTTTATTCCACGTTGCCCAACCACCCCAAAATCATACTTGGCAACAGATCCATTCGACTGATCCTCATTTCACTGGTAACTCTTAAGGGGGGTCTTCATTGGAGCCTCTCCTATCACCAGGATGTGTTGGTGAGTTGAAGGCACAAATTTCCCAGAAAGAAGACTAGGAACAGTCTCATGTGTGACACTTGAGTACATAGAACTGGCAGCTGTTGAATAAATAATGTGCTTCCATGGAATAACCACCGTGGGTGTTGAAGGCTGGAGAAGTGCTAGGGACCTGGAGATAAAAGCCTGAAATATCTCAAACTGCTAATGCTGCTGCTTTGGGAAGGTCAGAGGAAAGTTTTTAGTCCAGCATGTGGAGGGAATGTCCATGCCCTTGGAAAGCCTTCTGCTCCCTGGAAAAACAGGGATTGCATTAGTCTGTTCCTCAGTTTCCATCGTGGTTCTATTCCCTTTTCCAGCATATAAATGCTATCTTGCAGTGAGCTGGACACCAGGGTCCTGAAATTATGCTGGGTCTCTGATCCAGCAGAACGTGGTAAATTATATATATGGGCCTTTGTCATGGTGCTGTGGAGCTGAGTGGTGATGGGGTAGGTCATCCACATGATGTATGGGATGAAGGATCTGGTTTGTATTCATAATCAAGATCCTGGCAGTGGGGGACTTTGAGACAGTGCAGCTTAATGCAGAGGGAAAAGGTAGAGGTAAACCTAAATTGTTTCCTGGCCATGACTTCCTGCACAAGACTTGAATTCAGGGCCTCAGATGCTTTGGATAAGTCTTTAGGAAATGTATTTTCTAATATTCTGTAGTACTCTGGTTGACTGAAGACCGACCAAGGACCAGCCAGATTGGAGCTCCATAATTATTACCTTCCTCTTGCAGAGATTTGAAGTGGATTAAGTGATTAGAAGTGCCTAATTGCTTATGGACTCCCTTTATGACACTGGCAGGTGAAGACAGCTTGTAAATTACTGCTTTCTCCTGACCCCCAAATCAAGTGGAGCAACCCAGTCAGGATCTCTGACAAAACTGGGCAGGCAGGAGCTGCAACTGGCTTCGACTTTCCTGCCCATGAGATCTGGAATTCCACGAGAGCCTCAAATTATTCTCCTTTTGGCAGGTCGGAATTAATGAAGAGAGCTGGAATGTTTTAATAATGATTGGAAGATCCTTAAAACAAATGCTGAAACAACAATTTGATTTAAAAGCTTTGGAAAGATGGCTGGATTTGGAGTCAGGAGACATGGGGTTGAGTCCTTGCTCTATTCATGCTAGTTATAAAGACCTTATACTGACATTTCCTTGGGCAGGTCACATGGGCTTTCTGGGCCTCAGTAACCACCTTCCAGCATAATTGTGAGGTTTGTGTAAAATCACTGTGTGAGACTACCAAATAGGGCATAAAATGGTTGGTTACCATATTAGTTCCCAAGAAATTGAGGGGTGGGCAGGAACCTGCTCTCTCTGAAGGCTCTAGGGAGAAACTTTCCTTATTTATTCTAGCTGATGGTAGTTTCTGATGATCCTTGGGATTCATTGGCTTGTTGATGTATTAGTCCAATCTCTGCTTTTGTTTTCACATGGCATTTCCCCCATTTGTTTGTCCAAGTTCCCCTCTTGTTATAAGGACACTAATTAGGGCCAGTTTTCATTCAACATGACCTCATCTGAACTTCATTACATCTGCAAAGACCCTATTTCCAAATAAGGTCACATTCACAAGTCCTGGGAGTTAGGGTTTCAACATACCTTTCTTGAGAGGCACAATTCAACCCATAAGTTAGTAAATGTTGGCTATGAAGATGAGTATCTAGTAGCATTTTTCCAGATGTCCCACAGATGTGGTCTGATTAGTGGGTCAGGCTCAATTTAAGGCCATGAGTTGATATGCCTTAGAGATGCACTTGGTGGGAAGAGGAAGAGTTGGTGAACTCACTTGGTCGTTCTGGGATGCCACTGTCATCTGAAGACACATTTGTTTATTTCTCTCAGTGTTACCTCCTGTTCCAGCTAAGACCCAGTGTGAAGGAGGGGCTAGTGATGGTGGAGGGAAGACATTATACTGACCTCTCCTTCCAGACCTATTCCTAATCATAGAACCTCAATTTATACATAGAGAGTGGAGCCCCTACATGAAAGTACTAAAACATCTGCACAAGTAGATGTGTGCTGCCTAGGTCTCCCTGGAGAAGGCCCTGTCTGGGACAGCCTGGACATGCCGCGGAGGTGCTTCTGGAGTTGTTTCCTTTGGGACCACCCTCTGGGCTCTTAATAATTTTCTGGATCAAAGAATAGAAACAGAAAGTGCAATTTAGACATGGTTGGCTACAACAGTGCATCTTAGTTTTGCTACTGCAACACTATCTGAAGTGCCTACAATGGTGCTGGGTACTGAGGACAGGGAAGAACGAGTTCTGCCTCTAAAGGCTCCCAGTGAGTGAGGGAGCACACAGTTACAGGGGCACATTGTATCTGCTATGTGCAGGTGTACGCAGGGAGCTGGGAAAACCTAGAAAGGGGCCCTGGCCCAGCCTGGATGAGGGCAGGAGGAAGTGTCCCAGGGAAGGAACACCCAACACATGGCTGAGTGGGGTGATAAACAGGTGAAAACACAGCATAGCATTGCACATGATACGGAGGGAAGAGCAAGCAGGGTGTGCTGTCAGCAAGGCATGGCAAACCTTGGGAATGGCTGGAATCAGTTGGCAGTGCATCCGGACAGGAGGGTTGCCTGGTCCCCAGATGCATTTACATTTCAGTGGGAGTTCACAGTTGTTCAGATTTCAAATGGCTTCTCATCAGAAACTGTAAGAGCAGCTAAGGTCCTGGAGGAAAGCCAGCCAGTAACTGGGGCCAGCTCCAATTTGGTGTGTTCCCTGCAAAAACACATAGTAACGTACTGTTTCCCCTAGGGTCACAGTGACTGTGGGTCTAATGACATCTCCAAAAAACATCTCTTACTGTAGGACAAAATAACCTGTATTTTTGCTGCTCTTCTTGCCCTCTAACACCAACATCCAACTGGATTCTATTGTATACGACTTCCGTTTTGTGGGGTTCCATAGAAGATTAGCCAGGGAATTCCCCTGGGTTCCAAGTGGCTTGAAATGTCTCATTAGGAATAACTGTGTGGGAAGAAACAATATTTTTCGTAGTGGGTAGGAAGTGTTACTGAAATATGACTTATTTGACATTACGGAACTTAGAATCAGTTTAAGTCTGATGGTATGATAGTAACTGTAACCACATTGGAGACCGCGAATCAAAAGAATGAGGAAATGGGATTCAACACTAGCCTATCTCTCTTCTTTGTGTATTATTAAATAGTGTGGAGCCTGTCTCAGGATACAACATTACCAGAAACAATTCTTTGCCTACTATTGCACAAATGATATACTGGGATTACATTTATGGACTCCTGACGAAGTTCTGGGGCTTTGGGAATTGATTGGGTCTCTGAATTTCTGATGGGGTGAGGTCCATAGTGGAGCCACCATGTGAGGTTTGCTTCACAAGGAGGCAAGTATGAAGAAATATCCATCCACTGAGGGTTTTCCAGGAGATAGACCCTACAGAGTTAAGTGGTGGGGATGTTAGCTAAGGATGGCTCTGGGGACAGATGCTCAGGGAAGGGAGGAGCAGAAGCAGATCGGACAGCTGGGCTTTGGTGCAGATGCAGTAGTCTCAGCCAGCTTGTGAGGAGTTCTGGGGCTACAGAGGCCTGTCTGGGTTGTCCCATGCTGGGCTTTTCATCCTTGAATTCATCAGCTACTGGGTTCGGGCCACCCTGGGTAGGAGTGTGACCTTGGGTGAGACAGCTGTCCACAACAGAGGCCGTTCCTGAAGGGGCAGACAGGTGAAGCCTGAACACCAATTCCATTGCAGCAGTTAGGACAAGTTCTTCCTCAAAAGGGCATCTGGGCCACATGTGTCCCTGTCCACCATAAGAAATTCCAAGTACTTACCTTGATGTGGGTCCAGACCACTCAGTCAGTAAGCAAGTCACAGCCCATTGACTTGGGAGGATGGCCTATTACTTTTTGCATGGTAAGAAGTAGAAATTGCTGCTTGGGGTAAGAATTGCTAGGGCTCAGTTTTATGTGAAATTTACTTCCTGCTCCGACCCTAACATCTTCACATGTCACAGATCTCTGGGCTTTATCATTCTTGACGAAATGCTTGCCTGTAAAATCTGAGGATGTGGCAGAAGAGGTGAGCCTACCTCTACTCAGATGCTCTTCCTCATCTCATCCCCTCTCCATGACCCTCCTGGGATCTGACCTGCAGATGGTTTTTGTTGAGTATCTCTCCATGACTGGCTCCCACTGGTCAAAGTCACAAATGTCTGGATTTCCCCAGGTTTAAATGGTGTCTTTGATTTCCTCCTGGACCAAAATGATTCCTAAAGTAAGAGTGTAAATATTCTGGACCTGGCAGTAAGGTATGAGGAAAGAATGTCATTTTAGGAGTTAGGTACCCCCATTTTGCCTTTGACTTGCAAGGAAAATATGATTAACTCCCATAATCTTCCTGGGTATCTTTTCTGAGTCTCTGTGCATGTGAAGGATGAGGTTAAGTGATCCTTAAGGCCCTTCCCAGTGTTCTGATTTCTTTATACACATCTCCATTATGGGATGTGGACTCATCCCCTCTCTGGATCTACTCAGTTCTGGATTGCCTGAATTCCATGCCTCTTTACTTTTTTCCTGCCTCAACTTCTAGCTCCATCTGAAGTGTCCATGTTCCATGACACCGATCTGCAGCTGTGCTGAGCAGTCCCTTCCCACTCCCGGCAAGTAGGGCAGATGGGGAGGAGGGAGCAGGGGTGGTGGCATTGATTTAGGGTCAGTCTGGCTATCACAGAGGAGCGAGGAGTGCTTTCAAAGGGCATCACCCAGCCTGTACTTGATATGCTTGCTCTTCTCCCTGAAGCCAGAAACTGCTCAGCCAGGTGATGAATCTATATCAATATGGTTTCTTTCATTACCTGGAAACTGCCCAATCTGTTCTCACCTCAGCTGAGAAGATGAGAAGAATTGATTTGGGGCACGAATTTGGAAGGATGACCACATTAGGAGCTGGAGTGGTGTGATGGTGTGCTTCCTCCCAACATCAGGGCTGTTGCCAGACAGCCAAGCTGTCATTTCTGGCTAGGTGACAAGACCCCAATACTCTGATGTGAGGCACTTGCTCATTACCTGGCATCCCAGTGGTCATGACCATCTGCTCGGTTTGCCCCCTCACAAGATGGCAAAGCAGATTTTGCAAGACACCAGCACCAACATGCCAGGGGATGGGTAAGTGAAATATGCTCAAAACTAGAGAGAAATGGAGCAACCTTTCTAGAAGGTGCCACTGGTATTTGAAAAGGCACTCCTAGTTCAAATACCTAAAAAGGGGCTCCCAGTCAATGCATCAGCACAAAGGCCATGTCCTGAAATGATGTATGCTTTCTGATAAATCGCTTGGTTGTAGGGTCCCTGTTTTTACATCATATTCCCTTCAAATGAGGAATAGGTTGGTACTGTCCTGAATGAACATTCTCAGTGAGGTCTGGGCTGTTTAATGCCATGACCCGGGGCCCTGAGCAGAAGAGGCAGTGTTAAAATCTTATCCTTAAAATTTCTGAGCTTTGAAAGTCTTTGGCTTCTTCCAGCTGCCTCACAAAGAATGTGAGCTGTAACTAGGTGAAAAGTACACTTGTGTGTAATTGTTGTCCAGATAGTCAAGCTATTAATGTTTGGGTTGAGCTAGTGAAGGCAATGCTAGATAAACGCTGGAATCACTAACCCTGGCTTAGTGCACTAGATGTTTATTTCCCAGTCACATAAAGTCCCTTGCACACCAGGGCTTGGGGATGCGGGGCTCTACTCTGCTTAGTCATTCAAGAGCTCTGGCTTTCAGACAGCCTGCCTTGTTTACATGGGGGCTTCCCATGTTGACCAAGACACCAGTTATCTAACCCACAGAAGAGAGAGAAGTTAGAAGACCATGCAGCAGGCTTTTTTTTCTTTTTTTTTTTTAAAGTTTATTCTATTTATTGAGAGAGAGAGAGAGAGAGAGAGAGAGAGAGGGAGGGAGGGAGAGAGGGAGAGGGAGAGAGAGAGAGAGAGAGAGAGAGAGAGAGAGAGAGAGAGAGAATGAGAATATATGCGTGGGAGAGTCAGAGAGAATCCCAAGCAGGCTCTGCACTGCCAGTGTGGTCCCCGATGTGGAGCTCGAGCTCACAAACTGTGAGATCATGACCTGAGCTGAAATTAACTGAGCTTAACTAACTGAGCCAGCCAGGCACGCCCCTCCTCTCCCGCCATGCCCCATGCAGCAGGCTCTTAAGGGCCAGGCCTAGATGTGTGCATAGCACGTTTGCCTATATTCCATTGGTCAGAACTCAGTGACCTGGCATACTAACTATAAGGGAAGATGAGAATCTCAGCCTAATGTTTTGTGGCTGGGGAAAAGGGGGAAAAAATGTCTCTGTTAGAGTGGAGGATTCGTTTCCAGAAAATCATCTCTCATCATTGGTGCATACTTGGTATCTATCTTTCTACCTACCTACCTACCTACCTATCCATCACCATCTATCTGGTTATCCTTTACCATCTTTAAAAACAGAATGAGTGCCCCTATGACATTTTCCAAAGCAAAGTTAAAATCTGGCGAGAACTTGTATTTAGTCAAATGAATTTCTCTCATCCTGCCCTTCTGAGGTAATCATTATCCTGAATCCTGTCTATAAATATTATATATGTATATATATATATATATATATATATATATATATATATATATATATTTGCCAAACATTGTTAGAGTTGTATCTTACCTACATGTGTCCCAAGATGTCTATATTTGTATTTTACTTGTTTTGATTTTATGAAAAGGATTTGGTGTATGTGCTCTTTGACTTACTTTTCTCATGTAGACATTCAGTTGCTACGATTTGTTCACATTCTGATGTGTTGCTCTGCTTCATTCCTATTGTAACTCTACCTTCATCTATTTGTCCATGCTCCTGTAGATATGCATTTGGGCTTATGGCACCTTTTGCTATTTGAGCAATGCTACTATCATTATCCTTTACACGCCTGGTGTTGTATGTGAGCAACAGTTTTTTCTTGCCTGTAAACTAGGGATACAGTTGCTGGGTTGTTTAACTTGATGACAATAGTCTCTCTTGTCAAGAAATGTGTAAAACAATCCTGTGTGTCCATGCCCTTCCTAACACTTGATACAGTGAGATATTTTAGTTTTTACTAATGCCTTTATTTTTTATTGAGCATAATACACATACTTTTAGATGCTTAGCTTCCCCTGACAGTTGAGTTTCCTAGGCTCTCATTGTTTCTACTACTTCTTGCTGCATCCCAATGCAAGAGGTGGCGCAAGATCTCAAGTATCTCTCTGATCAGAAAATAAATTCTGACCGAGAGATTTCAGGGAAGGGACAGTCCTGCATGCAGGCTTTTGTCAATTTATGGATGGGCAGTCCTTAACTTGGCAACATATGAATTCCTGTGTCTTCCCATCTTGGCCGCTCCAGACGCTTATATGTGTACTCTATAATTTTGCTGATTTTAGGAAAAGCAGCAGACAAATGGAGGCCAAACAGGATTCCTCAGAGAAGCCAAGTCAAGTCTGTATGCTGTAGTGGAGAATGGAGCTGAAAATGTCCGCTGGCTGACTGACAGCCAATGCAGCAGCCTCAAAGTACAGATTGCAATAAGACTAATAGTTTTCCCAGCAGCAGCTTGGTCTGTCTCATCTGTGCCCTCCTCTTAAGTTGGATACAGGTGCAGAACTGTGCCTCTGAGCCCTGGATGTGATAGCTGCATTTAAATCTGCCCTCAATCTGTCTGGTTCAGTAGGGGCAGCCTTGTGAAGATAAATCATGTAAACAAGTTATAGTAATGGAATACTTATTTATGAACGGTATTTTCGAAGGCTTGTAACCACCATTAAAAAGAAAGGCCTTGTTGTCTTTTACCTTGTTAAGAAAATCAGCCCGTTTTGAGTATGCACCTTCTTCAAACAGGAAGCTAATGTATCGGGAAGTGAGCAATCCAGGTTGCTTTCCTCCTCTGAGTGGTGGGGGAGGGCAGGAGCCTAGTTTTTCAAATATGAGTGGCTTTTCCACAGGGGTACACAACCCTTTAGTCTGGTGGGATGAGCGACAGAGAACATAAGTGTGCTCTACTCCCTCGTGTTTTCTCCTCCCCTCCTCTCCTTCTCTCTTTGGGCTGGTGATCTTTTTTGTTTCTCTCTGCCTCTGGCTTTCGTCCTCTGGTAGGGGTTCTGGTTTTACTTTGGCTTGAAGTGATAAACCAGCAGAAAATCTAAACTCTCCGTGCACGACCTATGTCTCCCCTCTGAAAGTACCAAAAAAAAAAAAAAAAAAATGCTTCTGACCCACTGACCAGCAGAGGTGCTCATGTTTCCCCATTAATATCCTACAAAAACAAATGATGTTTTCCCCGACGAGAGTGCCCTGTCATGCTGCCCAGACTTGTCGGCTGTGTGGAGTTATTGCCAGACACCTCAGGCCCTCCCCCAGAGGCCTTTGAAAGGGCCTTTTGGAAACCCAGATAGAATGGCTTTCATCATTTGGAATACCTGCTGGCCCCAGCTGCCTCTGTGCACATCCTCAGCCTCTACTGTTAGGTGGAAGCAAAGGTCCTACACTGGAATCTTAGCAAGGACATTGAGCCATGCGGCAAGTGGAGATTCTAGGAGGACATGTGGGAAAGCAAGAGCCATTGTCTACCAGCAAGGGTATGAATATTTTATTTATGTGTAGATGGAGACAGATATCCTGTTTGTATTTATGTAGAATGGTGTATGCTGGATCTCAGGATGTGAGCCTTTTCCATAAGATCACCCTTGTGGGTGTTGTTCACTGCTGCAAACCTAGTGTCTAGACAGCACCATGCATAGTAAATGCTCTATAAAAATCTGTTTGATGACTGAGGGAGGAATCCCAGGGGCCTGTATAATGTGCAGGACTTGGGTAGAGGCCACTTGGTGAGTTGCCTCACAAAATCTGAGGGGCTAGAGTGGGTCTGAAGCCTTGGACTCTTCATGGCCCTGGGAGCCTACTACTCAGATTTGCACATTCAGACAAAGGACAGGGGGCCATACGGGGAGAAGCGGCAAGGACCCAGCATGCATGCCTCCTCAGATGTGGCAGAGGCACACGTGCATGCCCATAGGACTGGCCCAGGCTGGAGACATTGCTGTTCTCCTTCCCAGATGTCATCGGGCTAGCCTGTGCCACATGTAAATGAGACCGACAGATTCAGTTCCCCGGCCCCCGGGGCCGAGGGTGACACTTGTGTGCCCAGCAGTGGCAGATGCCTCCGAGTCAGGAATCACAGAGCCTGGTTTTACAAGTGAAGAAAATGGTGCCATTAAAAGGCAATTATTCAAGTGATGTGAGTCAGCGATACAGCTTCTGGCAATGCGAGGGAAGGGAAAGAAGTGGTGTGGGGAGTTTTCCCTCTCTCACTCTTTTTTAAACAAAGCTCAAGCTAGATAGCATAGCTTGCACCTGCGTGTGGATGATGTACGGGAAGGGCTGGACTGCCAGATTCCTTTATGTGAACAACATCAGCAATCGACCAGAAAGGGCTCCATCCACAGAAAGGGGGGATCCAAAGATTCTTTCGGCTGGTTGTGTCTTTGACCTTTACTGGATCTCAGCTTGTCAGGAGGTTCCAGGTTCCCCTGTCTGGCCACCTGTGGGGTGTGTGGAAATTAAAGGAAAGGGTGTGATGGAGTCTGCAAGCCCTGTGAGCTGGGTTGGGGTATCTGTTTCTTTTGTGCTGTGCTGTGTTTCTTCCTGCCCCCTTTCTCTAGTGTCATTTCACTGAAGACCAGTACACTTTTATTTCTGGAGTATGTTCATGTCTGTTTTCCTTCTAAGGCTGCTTGGTCTGCTGCCGTGGCAGCTAGCCCTGCATTACCCCCTTCTCATGGAGGAAGGTGTGAAGGGGACAGGACAGACCCTGCTCCCACCTCATCATCTGGGTTCCTGGGCCTGAGTGGGGGTGGTTGGTCACTGTAGAGATGTCTACTGAAGCCACAAGTTTGTCTCACAAATCTTTGTCCTTTTATTGTCAGGGAGGCTAGAGGGAAAGGACAGTGGCAGGTTCTGAAACAGGAACAGAGTAGAGACCAGGCTGCAGCCACAAGGTGGCTTCTGGTTCTGGGGCCCTTTTACAAGTGGAGTAAAAACTCAGAAAGATCACAAAGGCTTATTTGTTTCGTGCTGAAAATGGGCCGGCTCTCGTTCTCCTATCTTTCCCCTTTCTGAGCAGAGTGGAATCCCCTCCAGTATTGATAAAACAAAGCAGGAACAATTTTCATACCCTTTGGATATTAGTCATTTTAAAATATGGCTGCATTTAAATAGCAGTGGCATGGCTCATGTCTGTTTCACGTTCCTAACCAGGGGAGGTTTCATTTTAATTGGTGGCATTTTGTCTACTGTTCAACTTAATGAAAGTTGAAAGAAGACAGGTCCAGTGTCTCTGCATTAGACACAGGAAGCAGAGGGTCAGAGCTGCCAGAGTGGTGGCCTTGTGAGGGGTGGGCATGTGAGGATCTTGGACTGGGTGAAGAGGAGTCAGCCAGACTGGACAGAAGGGAGTGGTGTTTTTTTTTTTCAGGGTATCAGGGTGAGAGGAGAGAAGCAGGTACTAGATCTGTGGGTGAGTTGGGCTGCAGAGGCACAGACTCTCTGGATGTACAGACAGAAGCAGAGTAGAGTGTCTGGGAAGATGAGAAGGTTGATAATGCATCCCAGCTTGGTTCAGATAAACACAGGGAAGAGAGTTTGGGCCCTAAGGAGTTACAGTTTGCATGGCTCCACCTGGATAGTTGGGGATCTCTGGGCCACAGCATGTTAATTCTGAGGAGGATGTCTGCCCTCTATTTTCACGTTAAGTGCTTTTTATGATGCTCCCTAGACTGTGGCAGTAAGGGAACCAACTGAAGGGCTCACTGCACTGAGTTCTGTCCCAGAGAGTCAGCAGAAGTTGAGGGTTAAGCCAGTGGGCTTGGTCAGCCCAGGCTTGGCAACCTGGTTGCCACTTAGGAGCCTTGCGACCTTTGGGTAATCACTCAACTCTTAAGCCTCAGCTTCCTCATCTAGAAAATGAGGCCAATGACTCTACCTGCCTCACTTGATGGGAATTAAATCAGGTGTTAAGGCCATTAACACTAAGCCTGGCTCAGGAGCAACCCTTCCTATGTTTACAATAGTAAAATAAAATATTTATGCCTTCTGGGGCCAGAGCTTTCATGAGGGTCAAGTGCTATTGGGAGCATCTTTAGAGGAGCCACAGTCCCTGATACTAAAGAGTCCACAAAGTCATATGGAGTGGCAGTTTGGAAATTCAGAACTCTGTCCCTATAGGCAAGAGTAGATCTTTGGTTGAAATTGCCATGGGTCTGAAATACTACTTTTAAAAAGGCTAGTGTGGGAGAAAATGAGTGGAAAGTAGTTTGTTATATCTTATAGATTAGTTTTCTTTTAATATTTTGTAAATGTTATTTTATTCTTGAGAGAGAGAGAGAGAGAGAGAGAGAGAGAGAGAGAGAGAGAATATGAGTGGGGGAGGGGCAGGGAGATGGGGGACAGAGGATTTGAAGCGGGTTTCTTACTGACAGCAGTGAGCCTGATGCAGGACATGAATTCACAGACTATGGGATCATGACCTGAGCCAAAGCTGGATGCTCAACCACCTGAGTCACCCAGGCCCCCCCTTATGGATGAGTTTTATAGTTAAAATGCCCAAACCTATGGCAGGACACCCACTGGTGGTGATCACCAAGCCAAGGGCTCCTCTCAACATGGGACTGGGGTGAAGGATGCCACATGGGCAGCAGGACTGCTGTGGCCACCTCAGAGCTACCACAGTCAGTGGCTGTGGGTCCAGAAAGCTGGTCTAATTCAGATTTTGGATGGCATGTGCTTTCCTTTGTGTCCCACAGGGGGCAAGTCACAGCCAGAAGAGCTCTGGGGGGGTGACAGAGAAGGTGGGAGAGTTCTCATCAAACTGCTCCATCTGCCAGTATCGACACCTACTGGCAACAAAAATGGATTTAAATGTTTATGAAGTATGGAGTCCTCATGGGCATATGGCCTGAGTATCAGCTGGCAGTGGAATTTAGTGGAAGTGAGCCATTTTTGTGGAGAATATTGTTAATACAAAAGAGGAGGCTGGTGATGACAATCAAAATTATTATTTCCACACACCGATTCTCCCTTTAGTCTTTAATGTGGTTCTATTTATTTCTTTACTTAAATATTGACAGAATCCCTCCTGAAAATAAGAATGATGATAACACAAAATTAATAATATTCATTATAATGGTGGTAATATCCAGTTTTCAGTGTCTGCCTTATACTGCAGTCTTTGTTAGATGCTCTCTAATACTCACAATGAACCTGTGAGCATGTTTCCCCGTTACACAAATGAGGAAATGGTGGCTCAGGGAGGATGTGTAACTTTGCACTCAAAAATCTAGTTGGCAAGCAACGAAACATGGATTTGAACTAATTTCTTTTTCCTCTGAAGAGCCCTGCATGGGTTTTAGGACCTTTGAGTCAGAAGCTATTTTAGCATGATTGGAAACAGAATGGAATGAAGAATATTACTCTTGGCCATGAAACCTCAGGTTTCTCTAGCTTTTCAGGCTGTGTCCCTGAAATCTGTTCTTGAGAAGCAGAAGGAAGCAGAGGGGAAGGCTTCATGTCTGCATCTAAAGATCCTAAAAAAGGCCATTCCTTATTCCTTGTACCTTGAGAAATGTTTTGGGACCTGCTGTTTTCCCTCAGTCTCTCCTCCTTCCATCTGGGTCTTGAGCTTTGTATACCCTTCTTTCCCTTGAATTTCGCTGCCTCCTTCCCTTATGTTGCATTCCCAAGTAAGTTCCACTGAAGCCCCTTGTATATATCTTCTCATGCCAACTAGTAATATTTTTCTCCATGCCAGCAAAAAGAATTGCAACCTATTGGGTTTAAACCCATTCCTACTCCTCTACTCTAATCCTATTTATTCTTAAATGTTTAACTCTTATAGAGCCTTCTTAAAGAGTTCCTTATAATCGCCTTGTCTTCTCCAATCCTCTGTCGCTTTTTACCAGCCAAATTACGCTTGCTGCCTGTGCCTTAGATATTCTGTGTGCATCTATCTCTTCTCACTCAATAGCTCATAAAGATTTGGAAGACAGGAGTTGTGCCCTCTGTTATTCCTGTGCTTCACACATAGTGGATGCTTAGTAATAATTATTGAACAAACAAAATCTCTCTCCCTCTATATTTCTTTTGTTTATACACCTAGCTATACCTCTGAGCCTTACACTTGTCACTGCTACCAGATGTAAATAGATTTATTATTGTATAGAGACCTAGGACAGCAAATGAGAATCTGATCAGACTCCTGTTCTACTGCCTCCAACTTCCCTCTGGGCTTCTTTAGTAAAATAAAGGTAGCACTGTCCTCTGTGAATACTGAAGAGTGATAGGTTATTCAAATCATCAATGTTTGCTTTGGAATGTGCCTGGGTGGGGAACACTGAGGAAATTTTCATTCAGATCAGTTTCAAATCCAGGAAATCAAACCCCTTCCTTCCCCTGCTCTTCTATCCCTCCTCAGAATGTTCCAGGGCCTCAGAATGTAGTATAGTCAGCATGTCCCCAGGTTGGAGGTCACTACATCTTGGCTCTGATGAGACAGTGGGTCTGACTGGTTACTAACTGATCAACAGCCCTGCTCTGTCTCTGCTCTAGCTGCTGATTCAGGACCATGGACAAGGCTAAAGGTAGTCTGGTTTTCCCTCCTTGTCCTTAACAGTTCATCTGTACTTTTGAAGCCCAGAGAAGCTGAGAATTCTATTCTAAACAAGCCAGAGGAAGGAACAAATGGCAACCCTCTTCCTGGGGAATTCCACTCTTTGAATCATAAATCAGGCTCTTTAGTTGTCTAAAGTGACCTACACAGAGAGAGTTCTCTTTTCTTAGGGAAAAGGCCTTACACACAAACCAGTCTGACACTTGCCTACTAATTGCATCCCACTGGAATTTAACTTATTCAGGTTTTCCATTTGGGCCTTGTACGTTTCAGAGGGGTCTTTATTGCCATTTTACTGCATATGGGCTTCTTCAAATCGATATTCTTATATAAAACAGTGGAAAAAGCCATGATATTCTCTTCTTCCTTTGAATTTTTTTTTAGTATACACATTTTTATATTCTGCCTTTAAAGCTATTTCTGCTGCACAGCTGCTTTACCGAGACTCAGACTCCTACGGGCCCTACTCGGTCCGACACGTACCTTGAATATCCTTTCACAGTGTTTGATTTCTGCAGTCGGTTGTATAATGAGGAAGGAGTGTGCAGTGAGTTTGGAGATTCCTATTAACCAGGTCACCCATGAATCTATTTTTGTGCACTTCTTTATTAGAAATAGCAGGGAACATGATGATATTTAAACACAACTACTTATAGAAGCTTGGCTTAAAAAATACACCTTAGTAAGTTTTCTTTTCCCATTTGACATTTCAAAATGTTGTACTACATTTTCCCATCATCAAAACACCTCTTCTCCATTTGCATTCTGGGATGTGAATAGAGACCATTACACATGATGATGGATATTTTGGATGGTCATTTGGACTTGTGATCCTCTGCCTGATTTAGACCATCTTTGAAATGGTCATTCTGTTCTTGGCACTGCCTCTGAAGATGGACCATAAAGAAATAGACACAGACCAAGATGGTAAGTCAGGACGGGTTCAGAGAAGATAGAAGAGAGCTATCTTTAGGTACTTGAGAGAGGATATCTCATGAAAAACGATAGTAGAATTTTTGTATGTTGTACCCAAAGACAGGATCAGTGAGTGAAAGCTTCAGTGGGACAGATTTTGATTCAACCTGAAAAATACCTAACTGCTAGAGTTGCCAGACTCTTTGGAACAGGTTGCCATGTTAGGTAGTGAGTCTCCAGGCACTGCAGGTGCTAGACTCCAGGCTGACTGAGTTTTCTGCCAGGAATGAGCCTTCCAGAAATAACAATCCACTTCAACTATGAGAGTCTATAGTCCTTACTACCTGGCATTACTGTTGATACTCAGGGCATTGAAAAAGCAGAGTCACCATCATCTCTTAGGAGCAAAATCTGTGAATCTTTTTGAATTTTGGAAATCAAATGCCCCGAATGGGCCACTATAGCCAATGACAAGGATAGAAAGTGAGTTTGCAGTTGTTGAGGCAGGAAGCTTTTTATTCAGGCAGATACTTTATTTTATAGTCCAGCTACAAAATTAGATGATTTCAAAAATCACTTAAAACAAACCACTGTCCTTTATTTTGTTGCATTGGTTAAGACCTGGCCAGCATCTTATTAACATTAGGATATTATTAAAAATGTACTGATGATCCCTTTCAAATGAAGAGAGTTTTACAGTTTATATAGTACCTTCTTCTATATTTCTCCTAAGTTTCACCACGGTTCTCTAAAAAGGCATGGATAATATTTTATCTTAATTTGTGTAGGGGGAAACTAAGACTGGAAGGTTTAGTGACTCATCCAACATCACATGGTTGGCAAGTAGCATGAGACCTGGACTGGACCTGGCATGGATTTGTAGTGTGGAAATTGGAGTCATGCAAACCAGACAGAAAATATGGCCATGCCAATGATCAACTATGTGACTTCAAACACTCTCATATATCAAATGAGGGCATGGGAGCAAGATAAGCTCGAAGGTGCTCACCACATCCCTGTTGTCTGAAATCCTCTTGCCTCTCCATACACCTTGCTCTCTGGCATAGTCCTTACATTTTACCTGGCAGGTAGGAGGTAAAATGAAATGGAGTTTCTGTGTTGGAGGAAAGCATTCTGATGCGCTGGCATGTGTTTCTACGGTGGTAACTTCACACTACAGCTGCTATGAGATACCTTTGTGACAGATCACTTTCACAAGTGTGAGACCCTTGGCTGCACTTTGATTCAGGATTGGGGATTCAACAATATGTTTATTTACCTTTGTGGGCTCAATTGTGGTGTGTAATGGCCTAGGTGGCTTTTATGAATATCAGTAACCCTAAATGTGGAAGAGTCAGCATGGATGATAAGAGCTTCTCACTTTAGAGGGTATAGGCTTGCAAAAAGAGTTACAGTTTATCCTGATTTTATTTTTTAATTCTGTAATATAGCTATTCAACTCAAAACTAAATTTTATATTGCCTATAAGTTTCTTGACAAAGCTAACTTTTTTCCATGTACTACAAAAATAATATATGTTCATTGTAGGAAAAAAATAAAATTACATAAGTAATTACCTATAATCTCTGAAAGATAACTGCTATTAAAACTTTATTAAAACTTCCTGGGATGCTTTCCTATGCACCTATACATATTTTAAAACAAATTTAGTATAATACTGTACATACTGTGTTATAAACGGTTTTGTTGTTAATGGTAAACTTTGTCCTATTTCATTAAACATTCCTTTAAAGAAGAATTTGATTTCAGGGTGCCTTGGTGGCTCAGTCAGTTGAGCAACCGACTTCGGCTCAGGTCATGATCTCACGGTTCATGGGTTTGAGCCCTGCGTAGGGCTCTGGGCTGACAGCTCAGAGCCTGGAACCTGCTTTGGATTCTGTGTCTCCCTCTCTCTCTGCCTCTTCCCCACTCGTGCTCTGTCTCTCTCTGTCTCAGAAATAAATAAACATTGAAAAATTAAAAAAAAAAAAGAATTTGATTTGCATTTGGATTTGGAAGGCACATCGTATTCTAGAATGTGGATGTCTCAGAATTCATTCAACTTCTTTCTTACGTTGCATGTATTGAATGCTTACAATGGTTTGTTAATATAAATCACATATGAAAATATCCTCTCACGTAAATCCTTGGCAGTACACTAGATAGAAATCTGATTTGTCAGAAAGAGAAAATTAAAGGTGCATTTCTATTTTGTAGGGTACCAGCAGTCTTGCTGGGCATTTATAAGGAAATTATAAACTCTACACTTATTGTGGTTAACTGACATGGTATCACCTAAGGTGTAGGGTGTTCTCCCCCACTGCTACTATCATGGGGTCTGTGACTGTGCTCCTAGCTTTTGCACACAGTTAATGTCCTGCATAAACATCAAGGCAGTGGACTCATTTTTCTTCTGTTGATTCTCCTTTAGCCTGATGAAGTCCTCCGATATCGATCAGGATTTATTTACAGACAGTTACTGCAAAGTGTGCAGTGCACAACTGATATCCGAATCTCAGCGCGTGGCTCATTACGAGGTAAGGACAGCTTTTCCCATTTGATGTTTTCAGTGGAAGAAAGAGTGGTGCAGACTTGGTGTGGGACTTGAGGACAGATCCTTTTCGTCTCAGGGCATGTTTCAAGAGCCACAGGGCTTGAGCCTTTACAGTCTGAGATCAGGCTGGGGCAAATGTGCATGTGTGGGGTGGGGACAGAGGCCTAGGGACATCAGTCTCAGACTCTGGCTGCTTCCCAGATTCTGTCTTTTTATTTTTCCTTTTTTTTTTTTTTTTTTTTTTTTTTTTTTTTTTTTTTAATGCCTCAGCCCCTGGAGACTCAATGGTCTTTCTCTACTTGTTAAATCTGTCATTGCTCATCCCTGAAGTTCCTTTCAGGGACACAGGGCAGGATGCATTAGTGCCAGCTTCTCTTTCCTTCTATGACCCTGAAGATAAGCTCAGAGGCCTTTTGTTAATCACTGTCCAGAGAGATGGCAGCATCAGTGATTCAGCATCAAATTCCTTCCACACGATGGCTGCTGCCCTACATGTGTTTATCAGCATAAGGACTTTCCCTGTAAAGTTGTAGCAAAGTTTTAAAATCCAAATACTTTTGAAGGACATGATTCAGTGGCTTTGGCTTTTTAGGGTGGAAGAACAAATAGTTGCCTTTTAATCCTCTACTGAGAACAGAGAATGAGAGAAGAAGGGTTGGCCAATGTTCTGGGTGGGGACAAGGTGCTGCACATGGGGACAAGGGGACGCTGGGTGCCCCCAGATGCTGAGTGCTGCCCAGGGCATATTCACCTTATGAGAGAACATATACCAGTGGGAACACGAGTTTTCAAGTGTAATAACTTGTGAGTAATTTTAGATTGGAGGGCTTAGCCAGCAATTTTCTTTTTGTCTGACAAGCCTGACAAATGCCAGTTGTCACCATCACTCACCAGACTCCTCTGAGCCTCTGGTTCCTCTGTGCACGATAAAAAAATAAAATTAAATGAAAAATAAAATTAACATGCACATGCACACGCCCAGAAACACAATTAACTGACCCCATGTACTTCCTGGGGTTTTGTGGTGACCAAATGAGACTTATTGAAATAGTATTTGTGAAAATGCTTTGGAAGCTGTAAAGTGTGCTGAACATACAAAATTATATTGCTTTTCATTATTAACTCCATTGCAGCAATATTCTGATGCAGGCAAATAAAGCATGCTCTTCTGAGAAAACTTTTAAAAATCAGAATCTGTGAAAAAAAGTTAGCATATTCTTTTGTCAGTAGACAATCAAGTGTTAGAAGTAAATGTGAGCTCAAAAGAATGATCTAAAATGGAAGATATCCATCTTCTGATATTAAGAACTTTCTAATTTTGGTGGGTATTGCTTTATAAACACACATGGTTTTTATTAATATGATTTCCTCAGTTAAGGAAAATCAGGGAATTCATTCCTACTCTCAAATTCCATAGCTTCCTATTAGCCCTTTATGTTCTCCCTTTATTAGACTTTTTGTGTTCAGTTTTAATCTTCTTACTAGATTCTTGAGGGCAGAAGCAGAGTTTTATTCATTTGCTCTTCCGTAATTCCTGGAATAGTGCCTGCACATCACAGATGTACAGTTAGTGCTTGTTAACAAAAATACCTTGGTGACACAGTCCAGCACTTCTTTATTGTTACCTGAACTAGAAAAGTAATGTCAGAAAATTGAAAAAAAAAAAACAAATTTTTAAAGAAAAAGATCTTAGCTGCTCAATTAAGGGTTTAGTTATTTGAACACAGGTTTTCCTGTTACCACTCTGTATCCTTGCTGTGGCACAATTTAATTGTTTAGAGAATGTGTTAATATTTGTTGCATGTAGCATAGATGAGATAGAGAAAAGAAAGCAATCAAAATATATCTGCAATTAACAGTGTTACACATCATCAAAACAACATTAAACACACTTCCATTAAGCATGGATGAGGACTCTAAGTGATGGCTTACTCCCTGCTTCCAGGCAGAGGTGGGGTACTTCTTTCCAAGACAAACAGCACTACACATGGTTGCTGCAAAGCTGTTGGGGATGTGAACAGGGTTCACACCTCCTGAGCAATCCGGTCTTACCAGCTTCCGTTAGGAGGCTTCCCCAATTTTTCATCTCTAAGAGGATGATGGCTTCCATCCGATGATCTTGAAGGCCATTTGAGAATTGATAATCTGACCCTGTTCATCTCCCCCCTCCCGCCACATACACTCTCTCTGCTGAAATTTCGTGAAGAGTGGGTCTCTATGAGTGTGAAATCCCACTCAGGTCATTGAAAATGTTATCACACTGAGTCTCAATGCTCTATCACTGATGTATTGCTTTAGCTTGATTTTACTCAACTAGAAAATATTCCCAGCTTCCCTATGGGGCAAATCAAAAAGAATCCACTGTGTACTTTCTGCTGTGTCCAGCACTATTAGTATTAGTTATTACAGGGAATTCTGAAGCTCTATGAGAAACAGTCTCTGCCCCCAAGAAGCTCATAAACTTTGTTGGGCGGAAAAGCCATGGGTGGTTCAATGTGGTATAAATAGGTGTGTGATACTGAGGACGTGATCTGTAGAATTCTGCTGCCTGCTTTGAAGGAGCTGCTGATCTGATGTGATTTAAACAGAGTGTTAATTCTTCTGCCCCTTTGGCTTTCTGATATATGCTATGTAGTGCTGTTAACTTTTTAGGTTTTTTCATATTCCAAACTCTAAAGAGCAGGTCACCACTAAGAGCTATTATGGCCAAGAAAGATTTGTTGGGAATGTCATGAATTATCTAGGCCTTGATGGATGGGTTAAGTTTAGGGGCTGCTAGAATGAGAGGTATCTCCAAGGAGCTATGAGGAGGATTTGTGTTAGGGAAGGGAGGTGCACTGTAGTATGTAAGGGTCACGTGGGGTCAGAAGGTAAAGGAAAGGGGACTTTGTACTTTCCTGTGGCTCTTAAGCATTTGGTAACTTGACAGCATTTCTGAACGACAGTCCATTGGTGGTGGTCAAGGTGTATTGTTAGGAAACGAACAGCTTTGGTATGACTTTGGCTATGGAACTAGTGTGCCAGCCTTTTGAAATAAAAGAGAAAAACACAACAGATGGGTTAATGCTTAATAGCTGCATGCCCCATTTAAAAGGCTGAACCTTTGTATAGGAGGACAGAAAAACCTAATATATGTCTAATGGACCAAAAACACTTCCATGCTATACTTTTAAAATCTCTTTTTGCATATGAAATCCTGAAGTGGAAAAAATGGGAAATATAAAGACATTATTATTTTTCTTACTTGCTAAGCATTAATAACATGTTAATCTTTGGGTGGAAAATATAATTAGATGTTGTCTCTGCTCACTGAGTCAATAGAACAAGTAGGCACAGAAACAGAGGGGGAAGAGAAAGCTTTCACGTGTGCCTTTCAACATGCCTGGATGTTATAGAGGTTAGCAATAATTTTCTAGTGAGGCCACTTGAGCAGTTGGTTGTAGTTTTAAGTGGCTAAAGAATAATTTTCTGCAAAAGGAAAGAGTTGCTTGCATGAGTGAAGGAGTGAGTAGTTTTCTGGCGTGTAGGAAGAAGAGGATTTGTATACGGAAGGCCATGAGAAATGAACTAAAAAAGACAGGGAATTTTTTTTTTCTTGAGTAAAGCTAAAGGAAAAATATGAATGAGTGATCTAGAAGGAAAGAGAGAACTCTTGTCAGGCAGAATCAATGAAGTCGGCATAAATGGGCCAGTTCCTGCTGCTTGTCTCTTCCTGTGTAATTAATTGTTCCTTGCAAAATCAATGACTCAGGTATACTGGCACCTTCAAACAAGATTGTATGCTTTCTGAAGGCAGGCATGAGTCATGCACTGAGTTTCTTCATTTACTTCTACAGTGTCAAACCTAGAGTTTGACCCATTGTGGCTCATAGGCACTTGTAGGTTGATGAAGAGGCTGAATTTGGGGACTGGTAGAGGGAAGCAGTGGGTTAAGTTTAATGGAAGCATTGATGGGTGTGCCAGAAGAGGCATTGGTATACATTGGGAGTCAACCTGTACTCAGGAGCTGGCCTCAAGATATAGGTGATGGTTTTGTAGTTCTAAGAAAGACAATTCTCTAAATTGATGAAAAACCTTTCAAACATTTCTGAGTCTTGAAGTAACATCAGTCTTGATAAATGAACCCCATTAAGCCACCCAGGAGTGGCAGAGTCCAGGACTGTTCTCTCGTCAGGGAAACAGCAGGCACATAGAGCCTACAGAGGCACACAAACCAATTTTTCTTATTTCACTTTTTTCAGTGTCATCCAACAGAACTTTGGCCTTCCCTAACTTCTATTTAATCCAGGGGAATAACCAAAGGATGACCTTTTGGTCTCTGTAAGTCTGGTAGTAGGTGGGATGTAAGTGCTTTGTGGTTAGTGATAACAAGGTAAAAACTGAGGTTCTTCATATGTGCTGATTAAAGCAGCATGATTTTTTTCTACTACTAAGCCTTTAATGACTTTTCTCCCTTCATCTCTCATAGCTTCTCAACTTTGCTTTTTCCTTTTCTTTTTTTCTGAGTAAGCATGCAGGCTGGGCAACTCCTTTTCTATGTATGAGAGTAGTTGGTCAGTATCATGTTATGTTTCTGCAACCCGTCAGCCATACTAACTGGACTTGAGTTCTGTCTGGGTTCACTGGGTCAACAGCCATCCTGGGTATTGCAGGTGATATGCTCCTGGAGATACAAATGCTACCTGGGTGAGGACAATAAAAGATCTTTATAGCAAGATTCCCATGGAGATGCTTCTTTGCACTGTGCATTGAGAATCACTGCTTCAGTCTCTCCAAATCTCTTACAGTCATGACATGCTTAATTTCTCCCAGATGCTGTTAATAACATTATTGGCTCATTTGCCGAGGCTAACACTATTTTTGTTACCCTCTGTAATGTCAGAGGACTTAAATCTGTTCCCCATTGCCTAATGGTCTTTACCTCTGTTTCTTGACCATTTCATTGAAGACTCTTGAGCTTCTGTAAAGTTTCTAACTATTCTCGTATTTTTCCATTGTTTTTATGCCAGCAAGTCCAGTCATTTTATCTTTTATCAATTATTACTAGTCAAAATAGTTCACTGGAACACAAAATAAATGGTTAATAGAGAGGCTACCATGAAGCAAACAACAGTAGACTGAAGAACACTCTCAACTCAGGGCAACACACACATTAGCTATGAAACATTGTCAGATGGTGTGTGCTTAATGGTCATTGGTTAAGGGTTGGTAGAGTGTGCTCTGTAGCATGAGTGCTCATTTGCTGAGAGCATATGACATCGCTTGGTGGATTTTAGGAGCCAGGCTGTCTTCCATTGGCTAGAACTCAATCACATGGTCTCACCTAGCTACAGGGGAAGTTGGGAAAAAGAATTTAAATGTGTAAGAAAATGAAATGAGTTCAACAAACACATAGGATTATCTCTGCTACAGTCTACTCCTCTAGTCACCAGAAATCCATTCCATTTTTCTTTTAACACATAAAGTACATGTCCCTTCTCCATGGAAACACCCGCAAGCCCTACCTAGTCACTTTGTTCAGCTCAAATTTCAGAGTCTCCAGGGAGGGAGTAAATCTCTCCATCAGATACGATGTGATTCCTCTGGGCTCAGCAGCCTGTGAGGAAAACAGGAAGGTCACCCCTCCTCCTCCTACTTTAGAGTGGTGAGGACAGTGGTAACATTTCTGATTCGGAAAAAGGAAGAAAAGAAGCCAGACTGATCACTAGCCCATAGCAGAGCTGGCATCCTGCAGGGAAGGCATTAAGAAGTGTCTTTTTTCAAGGAGTGGGGGGAGTTCCCTGAATAGATTCTGATCTTCCTCTGTGAGAAGGACTTTCTTGTCCATTTTTCTTAATGACCCCTATATCTACCCTCCACAGTTCTTTCACCACCCATTGTCATCACCACATCTGAAATGGATCTCGGGTCCTGTACTATCTTTGGGAACTGCCAGCATTCATAGCCCACTTCCTTCTTGAGACTGATTTAAGGCATGTGGAATATTCAAAGCTTTTCTAATTCAAGATAATAATTGCTTTAGTAATACAATTCTCTCAGTGATATAGAAGCCTTCTGATTTATTTTCTTTCAGAAAGTTTCATGTGTTGTCACCACACAGTTCTTTCCTGGACACAATTTCAAGGAGTCTTCTTTGTTTTATTCCTTCCTTGTCTCTGTGCCTGTTTCTATTCTTCAGTTTAATAGTGGCCATCTTGAGGTTATCTGAAAGTAGGTAGAAAGATCACATCCTCAGTCCGGTTTTTGCCAAAGTCTTGAGTCACAATGTGCGACTGAGAAGTCTCACTGGGTCTTCAGCACACAATGTCTTTTAATAGGACATCTTTCATTTCTTGGTGACTGGAAGCAATTAGCAAATAAATGACTTTTCTAAGTAAGTCCATAATTTCTAGAATAATTCTTTTTTTATTTCTATCTGCTAATGTGCCAGTTACACATTACAGTTCTTAGAATTTTATGATTCTTTCGTAAAAAACCTGACCCGCAATCAATAACAGACAATTAGTAGCCAACAACATATATGCAAGCATTCTGTTTTTCCATCATCTTCTGGTTCTTTTAGAATTGTAACGATCTCCTAGCACAGAACCATCTAGTTCCCCAAGAACTGTAAGCTCAGTAAGCAGGTAGTCTACATTCCACAGTATTGTAGTCAGTAGTTTTTGCCAGTGTTTTGCCACTGAATAACCTGGATCTGCTATATCTTTACCCTCCCTACTTACCATCCATCTCATCTAAGTCAATGTCAAATATTTAAGTTTTTTGTTATGGGAGAGCCTCCATTTCTATGTTGGCCAAGGTAGGCTAATGGTAGTAATAAAGAAATAAAAATGATTTGTTGCTCACATTATAGCCCACTGTGGGTTGCCAGAGGGGGATTTTGTACTGTGTAATCATTTAAGACTCAAGCTAACAGAAATTCCACCATCTTTGCTTCTGACATTGCCCTGAGTATCAAAATCCAGCTCGCACCTGAGGAAACGATGGGCAATGTCGGTGATTTGTGCAGGACATTTTTGGGGGCCAGGCCTGGAAGAGGCATCATGTCCACACACATTCCACTAGCCAGAACTTAATTGTGTTTTCTTCTGACTATATGGGAGCTGGCAAATGAGCTTAGCTATGTGCCCAGGAGGAAATGGGAGCCAGTTTGGTGAGCACATAGCATTGTCTCAGTGCACTATATTATGTGTATGACACTACAGGGGATGTGGTGGTTAGAACCTGCTTTGGGGATATTGAGGATGAAGTGAGGGTGGAGAAGAAAGAGGAAGAGAGGAAGTCCCATACATCCCAAAGGGGGTAGGCTTGGCAAGGAAACAGGAATGATTCTGGAAATAAAGTGGCTGGGGGCTGCGATGAAGATGGTGCCTATTCATCACAGTGCTTTGTAGGAGACAGAAACAAACATGTTGTTTGTCTAAAAGACAAGGGAATATGGGGCACCTGGGTGGCTCAGTTGGCTAAGCGTCCGACTTCAGCTCATGTCATGATGTGACAGTTAGTGGGTCTGAGCCCCACATAGGGCTCTGTGCTGACAGCTCAGAGCCTGGATCCTGCTTCGGAATATGTGTCTCCCTCTCTCTGACCCTCCCCTGCTCGCACTCTGTCTCTCTCTCAAAAATAAATATTTAAAAAAATGAATAAAAGACAGGGGCTAAAATGCTATCAGATAAGGATTTTCTCTCCAATTCCTCTGACCTAATTGGTCAAGCACAGAGATTTTCCATTTGGAATTTGGGGCCTGTGTACTGAGTGTCATGTCAGAAGAGTAGGATTTCTTTTCTGCTCTACCATTTTGGGCCTAGGGCACTGGTCCCCCAGGCCCTGAATTCTGCATCCCTCAGCTGTCTGAAGGCCTGCCCTCTCCACACACAGGTGATCCAGGAGCAGCCTCTGCAGGGGTCCAGTTGTGTGCTGAGGCTGAGGACATAATGTGTGGTATCTCAGTGTCTTCTAAAAGATGGATGTTTGAGAGAAATTTCCATGTTCTCTCTCTTGTAGGAAAGGTCATTCCTCTGCTAGTTTATTATTGGTATTGGACTCTTTGATCTTGTTTCCTGCTTTGCTTTCGTCACCAAATTCATGGCCATGTCCAGCAACTAGACAGGATTCTTTTTTTTTTTTTTAAGTTTATTTATTTATTTTGAGAGAGAGAGAGAGAGAGAGAAAGCATTAGCAGGGGACGAGCAGAGAGAGAGAGGGAGAGAGGATCCCAAGCAGGCTATGCGCTGTTGGCAAGGAGTCTGATGTGGGGCTTGATCTTAGGAATTGGGAGGTCACGACCTAAGCCAAAAAATCAAGAATCAGACGCTTAACCGACTGAATCACTCAGGTGCCTCTAGACAGTATTCTATATAGGATTTTTCTGTCCTCACTTTACCTCTGGATTCTATTCTTTTCTTTTCCTTGTTTTACTTTAATCAGTATCTCTTAGTTATTTATTTTACTCTTTTGCATTAGATGTAGATGTTACTTGATCTGTATTCTTAAAGTCTTAATAAAGACAAAAATAGTGGGGTATACACATATAAATATTTAATCTTTTTTTTTAGCATTTTATTCATTTTTTGAAGCAGCAATAAATTCACGAGATTCAAAATTGAAGAAGCATGAAAGAGTGTGTAATGTGAAAAGTCTCCCACCTGTTCCTTAGCTCCCCAATTATCCTTCTCAGTTGAAAAGTGTGCCAATTTTCTTTGAAATATTCTATGCATATAGATAAAACTTAATTTTTCCTTTGATATATTTTCTGCAAATGGCGACATGCTAGACCCTCCGTTGTTTTTTTTTTTTAATTTGTTTTAATTGGGGCATAGATATCCATTACATGAATGTGTCATAATTTGTACAGAAATATTTACTGAATTGACTGATGACTCCTTGGTAGCACGGATAAAACTGGTATAAAAAAGACTTTCTCCCTGTGAACGCTCTTTGAGTGAGGCACACACATGTCTGTTGATTTTCAGATCCCAGTCTGTACTAGTTTGTTATTGACAGTGACAGTGTTTCCTCCAGCTTTCCATCCCAGCATTCACTTGGAAACATACGCATTCCTGACCTCCTCATCACCAAGCCATCTGGTCTTGTTAATTTTTTTTTTAAAGACATTAGCAGACAGAGGATTCTTAAAGGCTAATGACCTAAGTAAGTGGGCTTGAGTGTTGATCTAAGCCTTGTGTCTTTGTCTTTATTTCTTCTCATGATGGGAGAGGGTGTTGAGGACAGCATGCTTTCCTCCTTCTCTGTGATTTTGAGAATTTAATTAGTTTCCTTAGGCTTTTACTAAGATGACTTAATTTGGGGTAGAGTTTTTCTAACTTTGATTTCCATCACTTTCTCTGAGGGTCATATAAAGATGTAAATGCATCTCATCAGGAAATGCCCATGCCACCTCCAAATTGCTCCCTCCTGTGACTATGGCTCCTGTCTCCTTGCTCAATCCTTCAGGTATCCTTGGTCTCTGGGAGGCCTGGCTGCTGAAAGGGATCTTATGTCCACTCTCTACTGATTCAAATATAGAAACACTCCTTCCTTCATTGTGCAAAACCTACAGGCAGTTTTTAGATTTTACTAAGAAAATAGGAAAACTAGAACAAAACTCTTTTCTATCTGTGCTGCTCATCTTCGTCCGGGCCTCTAGAGGACCTCTTCCAGCCTTGCAGTCACAAACTTTACCCCTGACCTCAGATGTTGCCCTGCCTTCTGATCCAAGAAATCCTACTCATTTCGTGTTTGTATCAATTCTTTGGGGCTCTGCGCTTAGTGTTAATAAGTCTATCTTCTGGAAACTAAGCTTCTCCAGTTTCTGCCTAAACAATACCTCTTGATATTACTCCCCGGTGTTCTATGGCCCTAAAGCCAGCCCCCACATTTAACCTCAGAGCGCTTTGGGGTGCTGCCACTTGCTTTAAGCCCCAGAGAAATACCTTCACCTTTTTTCAACTTTATGGAAAAGTTCACGCTCCTTTTTGGCTCACCTGCTATACTCTTTATTTTCTGCCTGTGGAGTAAATTCACTCTCAGCTTTTCCTCAGAGTAGGCAAAGCAGGGCTGAGTTATAAAAAGAGCTTCTGCTGTATTCAAGGTCAGAAGCCTACCTTGTAAGTACAATCTTGGCAAAGTAACTTAACCCTTCTAGCTCCTTGTTCTGTAACATGAGAACGTTCAGTGTCTTCTCTTATTTTATCTCCATGCCTCATGTCCATCTCCACAGGTAACCCTTTTATTAGGGTTGATGTGTTTTTTATTTATATGTGTTCTTTAAAATATGTATTGCTTTGTGGGCATGTATACTTTAATTTTCATTTTAGATTAGTTTTAGGTATACAGAAAAGTTGCAAACATAGTATGGAACATTCCTGTAAACCTTGACCCAGTGTCCCCTAAACATCTTGCATTACTATGGCATATTTGTCACAGCTATTAACATATGTAATGTATCATAATATTTATTATTACTATTATTATTATATAACCTACATTATAAAGTGTGAAGTTCGTACTTTATTTAGATTTCCCTAGTTTTTACCAAATGTCCTTTTTCTGTTCCAGGATTCCACCCTACATGTGGGATCCCAGAGACTGACAGGTTCTCAGACTTTCCTTGTGTTTGATGGCCTTGATAATTTTGAAGACTACTGGTCAGGTAGTTGAATGACCCTCAGTGGAGATTTTTTCTCACGATTCATATGGGGTTCTGTGTTCTCGGTGAGGAAGCTGTCAGAGGTGAAGTGCCATTCTCGTCACATCTCATCAAGGGTAGTATTATCAACATGACTTATCACTGTTGATGTTCACCTTGATCTTTTAGCTCAAGGTAGTGTTTGCCAGATTAATCCACTGTAAATTTACTCTTTTTTCTCTTTGGAAGCAAGTCATTATACACAGAGTAGGCATGTATTTTTAATGTATACAAAAGGCATTGTGATGTGAATCTCATTCTTACCTGGCTATTTCAGTCAATGGTGTGTTTCTGAGAGCCATCCATGTTCCTACACGGTGTCAATCCTCTTGCTGTTAATTGCTGTACGACATTCCATTCATCATATTTTGATTTCTCATTCCTTCAGGGATGGACACTCAGATTGCTTCTGGTGCCCCCTTATAAAAGCAATGCTGTGGAAAACATCCTTAAGAATGTTTCCCAAAGAACCTGTGTAGGAATTTATGTGAGATGGATGTAAGGCAAGAGTAGAACTTGTGCATCAAAAGCCATATTATTACTTGCTTGTCTAAGCCTTGCTTAGTAGTGGGTCAGTACATAAGGGCTCCCATATCCTCGTCTCTGCCGGTAATTGGCTGTGTTCAGCTTTCTCATTTTTTTTTTCTAATCTGCTTGATATTTGATATCTTGTTATTTGAAATCACCATCCTCTAATTATTAGGAAGTTTGAACAGCTTTTGGTATACTTACTAGTCCTTTTGTTTTCCTTTTCTTGTGATTTCTGTTCATATCTTGTATCAATTTTTCTATTGGTATTCTAATATTTTTCTTTTTGATTTCCTCATATATTCCTTGTTGGGTTTAGGCATGGTAAATATCTTCGAGTCGGTCCTCTTATTAAAAGTGTTCATGATATCCTTTGTTAATTTTGTTTGTTTAGCTTAATTAAAATATATATATATATATATATATATATATATATAATCTTTATTTATTTTTGAGAGAGAGACAGAGTGTGAGTGGGGGAGGAACAGAAAGAGAGGAAGACACAGTATCTGAAGCAGGCTCCAGGTTCTGAGCTGTCAGCATAAAGCCTAACGTGGGGCTCGAAGTCACGTACGGTAACCTGAGCTGAAGTTGGATGCTTAACTGACTGAGCCACCCAGGCACCCTAGCTTGGCAAGTTTTATGTGATAAATTTAACAAACTTTTTGCTTTACACGTTGTTTAAGAAGTTCTTCCCATCAATAGATCACAAAAACATTACATATTCTAGCTCCTATTAATTTGACACTTCTATTTATTATATTCACATCTTTAATTGTATTTAGAGCCTGCATTTGTGTATCACATAAAGTAGAAATCTACTTTGATTCTTCTGTGTACAGTTCACCAGATTTCCTACCACCATCTACAACCCCTTCTTTCTCATAATTTGTGGTGTCAACTTTACCATATGTTAGTTTTCTTCACGTACTTGACCCCAAATCAGACCTTTCAAAACTGTTCTGTGGTTCTATTTATCTTCATCTGGGCCTATCCATGCTATACTTAATTACCATCCCTTGGTGTTATGTCTTAATATCTGAGAGTGACAAGTCCTATCTTTCCTCTTCTGTTGCAGAGTTGACTTAGCTTTTTACACAGTGTATAATTTTGTTGTTTGCATAGATGCTTGAACAAATTCACAAACTCAGTTGAAATTTGTATCGAAATTCCATCAAATGTAAGAATTAATTTGAAGAGAATTGGTATCTTTATAGTATTGGGTCATATTGAAGCAGGGATATCTATCCATTTCATTTTAAGTCAATTTCCATATTAAATTTCAGAAAAAAATCTAACATCTAGCACATGAGCACATATATAATTGTGCAATTTAGTTCTTAATAATATATATATTCAGTCCTATTCTTTTGCTAAGGTTTGATCATTGCTCTTCAACTAAACTGTAATTATGTTGAAGACAAGCACCATGTTCTTTTTTAAGTTTATTTATTTATTATTTTTGAGAGAGAGAGAGAGAGAACAAACCAGCAGGGGAGGGGACAGAGAGAGAAGGGGACAGAGGATCTGAAGTGGGCTCTGTGCTGACAGCAGAGAGCCCAGTGCAGGACTTGAACTCAGGAACTTGTGAGATCATCACCTGAGCTGAAGTCAGATGCTAAATCCTGAGTGAGCTATCCAGGCACCCTACAGGGCCATGCTTTTAATTTCTTTTTTTTTTTTTCTTCACTGTATTTCAACCTAGAGGGGTATAATGAATACTGGGGTTGTTTGTTTGTTTGTTTCCCCTCTGACTTTTTTTTTTCCCTTCTTTCCCTCCCTCTTTACTGATTTGGTTGCCCCTTCCATCTGCTTCCCCTGGGTCAAAATGCCTAATGTGGCTGTGTAACAGTAGCTCATACCTACTTCCATTTATCGAGTGAGGCTAAGCACTTTTTTTTGCAGTGTGGTGCATTTCCTCTGGGGATGAGCAGTGTAAGTTAAAACTCTGCTGTGTCAATAAGTCAAGGTGAGTTTTCAGCTTTATACAACTGCATTCCCAACCATTAGAAAGATGTTAACATTTATTGCCAAGCTGTCTCTTAAATATCCTGTAATAAAAAGCCAAAATATGCTATCTTTTTTTTTCCAATTTCACCCTTAAGCTGCATTTTCATTACCACATTTTCTTTGTAAAGTGCTCTAACATTCTTTATTGAAATTTTTATTGTTTCAAGTGATCCCTTAATAGTCTCCTTTGAACTAAAGGAAAAAAAAATTATTTTCTTAAAGGAAAGTATCATAGTGGATCCTCTTTATTTTGCTAGTGACCTATCTAACCCCCACCCTTTTGACTATTACTGCCTTGTGTCTGCTTTTCAGTCTACATAAGTCTCATGATCCAGAGACATGATTTGACCCGTACCCTATCCAAATGCATATAGGAATAAGCTATATGATAATGAGGTTTTCCTAGCTTAAAAGCTGTTTTAATCTGATTGTGTCACTGTGCAAGGAATTAATCAAGTCAGTTTGCTTTGAGACTTGTGTGCAGTGAGAAGGCAAGACTACGTTGGAAAGAAATCATTAAAAGTCTAATGCTGAATAAGTTGAAGCCACTAAAGAAGCATGAGATCCCTTAGCTCTGGTACTTGAAGAATGCAAATGTCTTTGGACTGGCTTGGCATACCTGAGATAAGACACTGGTGGGTGATATTTATGGGCTAATCAATATTCTGATTCAGTTGAGGAGGAAACCCAGTTTTGAAGTTAATCTGATGTCGCTGGGTCTTTATGGCATTTAGAATTTTTCATGAAATGATTTCTGATAAAGGAATACAAAGTCATGTTTACTACACTAGCACCTTAAAGACCAAAGCATGTTTGCTCAGAAAAGCAATCTTCTAGCTAAATATTAATGTGGCAGAGATACACATGCCCTTTTTAATAAAGAGTAGCGCTGAGTCCTGAGGTCCAGGGCCATCCCCTGAATCTTTGAACAATAGGAAGCACCTGAGGTGACCCTGTTCCCCTCTTTCAGCATGCTCAGCCTTTTAGGTTCGACTCCGGAATTCAGAAGGGTCTTATCCTGCCCTCTGGGGATGTTCATGTGGGAAACTGCAAGGGTCTCCAGCTTGTGCTGTGACAGTGGTGTGTGCAGAAGGATATACTGGTTAATGTGCTTATATGTAGGTCAGCCAACTAGTGCCGGCTTCTGAGGTGCTGACTTGCAGCTATTTCTGAATGTTTTCTTCTGAGTTAGGAGCGGTGATGAACATCCCTGATGTTTGCCTGCGTTTATTCTCCCAACATATTTTCCTGGACATGTACACTCTGTGAATGCCCCATAATAGATCCCATTTTCTTCCTCTATGGGGATCCCCAGATGAAAAAGACAAAGAGATTGCACTTATTTCAGGTAGGGAGTTAAGGCAGTCACGGAAATGACAGCCATACAAATGAGAAGGGGGTGAGCCGCAAGAGAGAAGCATAGGTGTGTTATTCATCACAGAGATTTAAGATGACTTGGTTAGAAAGAAAAGACAATTTGACTTATTCGTCTCTATTTAATGAAATGTGAAAATAATAAAAATAACTGCCTGTGTCTTATCTGTAGACTAGATAGGTATTATAATATATTAAATAATTAAAACGGGCAAGTGTGATTGCTTCGCATATAGAACAAACCCCTGGTTACGGCAGCACATCTCTAAAAGTTAAGGCTACTCAAGGTCACACTTCAGGAAATCTTGCTTTTTTTTTTTTTTTTTTTCTTTTTTTAACTTGGACATTTGTCCTGTGTGTGATCATAAGGAACTGCTTATCCATGTCTTTAGGGAATAAAGTCATTTCTAATGCCCTGAGTTAAAAAAAAGAAAGAAGGAAGGAAGGAAGGAAGGAAGGAAGGAAGGAAGGAAGGAAAGAAAGAAAGAAAAAGAAACAAAGCACAACCCTTACAGTGATGATCAGTGTTTGGAGTGTTTGGTTCCCTAGAGTTTTAGGTTGTAGCTCCAAGGATCATCCATGTGTAAGACCTTGGGAGTGGTGTTTCTCAAACTGGGCATACACACACATGGATGTAATCTTGAGGTTCTGTATATTTTTAGACTTCAAAAATTTTTAATGATATTTTTAATGCCTACATATGACCAGATATAAAGCTGAAACATTCCTCTTTTCTGGGATAACAATTAAAAGATGTTCTCATAAAATAGGACTTAGATTGTGAAGTGATTGTTTCTCAGACAGGAGTCATCAGATCCTTGAGAATTTTATTCTTGTCCACACTTGAGAATTATCTTTTATTACTTATAGTTGAGAAAGATTGACTTAAATCATATTGCATAGTGGAGTTCACTATTTGATCATTCCTTTCAGGGCTTAATATTTTTACATTGCTTCTGTGCCAATGATTGCCAAAGCTGGTCAGGCAATGATTTATATTATTAAAATGATAACTGGATTGATTCATTTTAATGATCACTATATTAATATTCTATATATGTTGATGTTTTAAAAAATTTTATACTTAAAATTTTTGAATAGCTGCCCTTTTGTGTATTCAAACTGAAAATCATTTAGGAAAGCTCTCAGGAGAAAACTCCACTGTGAAGGGGACAAATCTGTATATTCAGAATAAAGGAAAAAACTGTTTCCCTTCTTGTCTGACTCTTTCTTTTTCTCTCTGTCCATATATATTAGAGATGTAATATATACCTGTCTCTCTCCATATATTAGAGTAACAGAGTTTTTGATTATCTATCCATCAATCCATCCATCCATCTGTCCATCCATCTGTCCGTCCATCCGTCCGTGCATACATCCATCCATCCATCCATGCATGCATGCATCCATCCATCCATCTGTCCGTCCATCCATCCATCCATCCATCCATCCATCCATCCATCCATCATCTACTTTCTATCTATCTCAGAGACAGATGCAGACAGACAGACACAAGAAGAGATAAGCTGGAGTTGATGCTAAGGGAGACAGAGCAGGGTTATGTCCTATTCACATTCAGTTGAGGAGGCTTTGGTCTGAGAAAAAAAAAAAAAAAAAAAAAAAACCCGCTCCATGGTAGAGAGTGTTCTGAAGCCTGGGCTGGAGGAGGGGGCAGGGGGTGGAGGAAGGTCCTTTCACTAAAACTGCCTATGATTTTAGTCACTGTTTGGTTCGTTGGTGAAACATTGTGTTGGCCCGGGATGAAGCCCTGGGAAGTAAAGTTGAGAAATTGCCACCACAGCAGTAAAGGTAAGAGGAGATTAATCTCCACCGAGTGCTGCTTTGGGAAAGCAAGTGCGCATTATCTCCTTTATCAGGGAAGTTTTCCCGTGTCAGAGTCCACCGAAGTTAGAGGTGATTAGGACTGTGAGGAGCATCTGCAGGGACCTCTGTGGCTCTAAAATAGGGTAGATTTATGCAGCATATGGAAAGTCAAGGCAGCTCTTCAAGTAGAATCGGTCAGGGGGTAGAGAGGTTTATTGGTTTCTAAGTGTTCTTTTCTGCTTTTCAGAACATCTTTTTTCATCTGGCTCACAAGTGGGGTTTGAAAAATAAGATGTCCTGCCCACTGCAGCTTGTCATACATTAACAGCCTGGTGTTAGGACCTTGGAACACAGCCACACAGGTTGGCAAGAACAGATCCCACTATGGGGTTTCATAAATATTTGCAAGGGGAGGAGGAAGAGAACACCAGAAAGTTCTTCCTGAGGAGTGAGGGGGTTGGCATTAACTTGCAGATCAGGTCTCTGGGCACAGCTGCTTTGGTTCATGCTTGGATTTAAAGTTCTTCGAAGACTTGCCCAGACCGAGTGGAGGCAGGGGACGAGCAGCCGATCCCTCAGCCTGTAGTAGAGGCTTATTTGGTGTGTGCTGTGTCCTCCTGCAGCCCTGCTATGAAGCCAGGTGGCCATCAAGGCCATGAAGCTGCCTCTCTTGGGACCTGCTAGTGCCCTTGATACCCTTGTGTTCGCCCAGGGAGGGCTTTGGCCTGGACTTAGGGGTCTTACCCCATGTCCAAAGTGCCTGTTCTAGTGTATTTACCAACCAAGCAATCTCAACATGGAGGATGTTGCAGGTGAGGAGGAGTGTGTAACTGGCCAGCTGACTCTCTGCCAGGTGTGCTCTCCTCCTCAGACTTTATTTTATGGCAACAGTTTGATTTACCAGGAACCAGCCCTGTGCCAGTCTTCATAGGCATCATGTCATGTCATTCTCTCACTGACTGTCAAGGTAGGTATGATTTTACACTTGCCCTTTGAAGAAATTGCAGTAAAAGTTACATGATTTGTGCAGCTGTGATACCCAGGTCCTACTATTTAGGCAGTTTCCCCAATACTACCTTGTCTGGTCCTGTCACACTCCCCCTTTCCTCTGTCTGAGAAGGGACAGGTGACAATGCAGTTGAATCCAGCAAGCTTGTACTGTCCCTTCAGAATGTGCTAGGCCCTGAGCCCAGGGCCCAAGAACACAGAATGAATGGTGCTGTCTCCATCACTGCACGAGCTCCCTGGAGGGCTGGGGCAAGTGTGTGCCCAATGTCAGATACCTCAGGTCGCCCAGTTGTAGGTTAGAGCCACCCTGGTGTCCCGACAGTTGGCTGGCACTATGTTTTGGTGGGGCTGGCAGCAGAGCGTGGGAGATCATCAGGCTGGATTCACAGAGGAGGGCTGAGCAAGGCTCTGAAGAGTGAGGAAAGTTCCAGCAGTGAGATGGGAAAAGGAGCCTCCAGACCGGTGGCACAGAGCTCCAAAAGCAGAGTTGTGTGGGAATGGTGTGCGGTGTGGCTCTGCTGGAGCCCAAGGTGAGAAGCGTGACCTAGCATGGCCCCAGTACCTGCCCGTCCCTGCCACGCAGGTAGAGGTCCGCTCCAGAGGAGACGGGGCGTGGAGCTGGAAGGGTCTGCACTGAAGCTAATCCTGCCTGGGTATCGGTGAGCTCTCCAAACACGGCAAGTGGCTATGTGGCCTAGAACTTCATGAAGCTTGCCTGACACCCAAAAGGAAGAGAGAAAACAATGTGACTTGTGGCTGAAGGGGGAAAGAATTCCAGCTTGGATTTGATGTAGAGGCGGAAGGAAATGCTGTGAAAATTGCTTCAGGCTTGCAAATCCAGGCACCTTCACCTCTAGGTCTCTGTAGCAGCTGCATGGGGTGGGGCCCAGGAGGGAAGGAGATATTCTAATTAGTGCACAGAAGGCAGAACCATAGGTCTGCAGTTTTGAAAGTTTGTTTTGTTTTGTTTTTTAAATACCACAGAGACAATGATAAAGAGCCGGGTGAAATTCACGGGGTTGTGGTTAGCGGACAACTTTGTGAATTGCTTTGTGAATTGCTGACTTAAGCACTTTTCTTTGACTTTCTTTCTTCCTCCTGTCCTCCTTGCCAAATGGTACAAAAAGAAACATCCTGAGGTAGAATATCAATTTCTTGCTTGCATTTTCAGTGCTGATAAGAGTAAACTCAGGCAGGGACCATTTCTCTGAAGGGCAAGGTGGGGAGGATTGAGGCTGGTGTAACTTTGGGGCAGGACAGCAGTGGTCGGCCCCACATTTCTCTCAAGCACTGCACCCTGAAGCCTCTGTTAGGTATGCGTGCTCCCCTGTAGATACATACCTTCTGCTCAGACCAAACTTCAAGGCAGGTTAAATATGGCCTAAGACTTCCATCTCCATACAGCCACCCCTACCCCTGACAGCCAGAGAGGGAGGGAGTGAGGTTGTTCTGATACACAGGGATCACAGCATAAACCTCCCCATCTCCTTGCACAGTTCCGGTTGGTATTTAAGACTGAGTGAAAAAGAGAGGTGGGGGGTGCAGGGACAGAGAAAAAGAAAATGTGGAAAATTCAAAAGTCACAGCTATATTTTTAAGCACTTCTTTTGCTTTTCAGGTTCATTTTGTGATAGGAAGGGACAAAAATCTGTGTAAGTGCCATCTTGTATAAACCCTAAGATACTTGTAGTGATAGTGAATGGAATATCAAACATCACTTTGGGTGCTCAAGAATGCCATCGGTTGGCAATTTGCAGAATGGAAAATGTTTATTGTAAAGTATGGGGAAAGTTTTATATGCGGCATTAATGCAATGGGTTATATAAAATAAATCTGGGGGGGGGGAGGTTTATACCCTGAGTCCCAGAGCCTCAGACCTTTAAATCGATACTCCACTGATGAAAACAGTTTCCCAATTGATGTATCAGTGCAGCCAGTCAAAGCAAATACTGAGCCCCCGGGGAGGAAACAGGTGTGACACTAAATTCTCCCCTCAGCCTAGGGACAGCCGAGACTCTGAATCGAATTTTTGTAACTGTAAATTCTAGAGTTAACTATGTTGGCTAGAAATTGCACTAAAAAAGCAGTCTCATGGTCTGGTGATCATGGTATTTCATAAGGATACCTTGCAGCTTTCAGTTCCTGCCTTTGAATGCCAATAAGTCAGATGCAGATTGTATTTGGGAATCAGGTGCATAAAGGCCTCTCTGCAGGAGGGCACAGTAGGGGTGTTCAAGTCATTAGCTCTGACTGCTCATGGAGGTCCACCCCCAAGTCAGGTGGTGTGACGGGAGGCATGGCCATAAATATAGGCTCAAGGTTAGGGCTTTCAAGGCCAAGTCCAGAGTAGATGTGTGATTGGACAAGGGTCTCAGAAGTGATGACCATTATGATAGGGCCATAAAATAAAATTGCAGATGAGACCTTAGTGAGCAGATTAGGAAGCAGAGGCCCAGAGGGGGCTTTGGATGGCTTTGTCTTGAGTTTCTAAGCTGAGACCAAGTATTTCTGCTTTTGTTACTCTTCTTCTGAGCTTCCACAGCCTTATTTCTGCTCTGCCATCAGGAGGATGAGGTTCCATTTGCCACTATCCCCCAGTTTCCCTCCTGCTCCATCTGTAGGTTCTTGACCCCCACTAATATAACCTTGTCACACAATAGCACCACACCTATGTGATAACTGCTGGCCATGGTACCCAGCTGAGACAGAGTCCCAAGGAGGAGGGGACTGAAGCTACAAGGTTGGGATATACCTGGTGCAGGAACGCCTGTGTCCACAAGGTAAGGGAGTTGGAAGGGCAGGGTACAGTGAGTATCTGAACCCTGTCACCATGTGCCTTCCTGGTCCAAACCACGCACCCTGCTGAAGGGCCTGTTGCTTCTCCCTTAGTTGTGTTTCTCCTATCACTTAGCTGGTCCACAGTGAAGGAGTAAAAAGCCCAAGAAAACACCTCAAGAAGAAGCTTGAAGACAGCTTAACTATTGGACTTCCTTATAAACAATGCCTGGGATCGTTTGGTTGGTGAAATACTTTATGAAATGCAACACAGTCTGCGTGTATTTCCTCTCTAGGTGTTCCAGGTCTGAGTTAATATCCACAGTGTAGACATGTAGTACTCTATATGTGTTGAACAAGAACGTTTGTTAAGCACTCAGTGTCTCAGGGCAGAGCCCAGTGCCTCTCAATGCCAGTGAAGTTTCCTCAGGTGATGGTGCAGGCAAGCAAGCTAGTTCTCATCCATGCCGTGGATGATTCCCTCCTTAACGTATCCTGGTCTCTGGAGAAAGCTGGCCAGTTGCATTACCCCAGTACTATGCCATGCTATATACCAATAGGAATAGACCAATGGGATTTATTTAATGATATTCATATTTTAGTTTGAATAATTCTCTTAAAGCTAAAAATAAAAATCCCCTTTTAACCTCTCTTAGATCAGCCCACAGATCACGAATTCCAAGGGAAATTCTTTTTTCAGTGAAAGTGGACATTCTGTTTAACTCAATGAGAACACAGGAGAATGGGGAGAAATAAACATGTTTTGTTTTCCATGGATGGAAGTTTGCAGATGTCCTTGCAGATCCGGGGCAGAACATACACAAATATGTGCTTCTACCAAGATAGCAAAGAGGAGGGGCAAATCTGTCACCCTTTTCCTAAAGAAAGTAACGAGAGGAATCTAGATGGATTGTAATTACAGATGTCACATCTCGGGGGACCCCTCAACCTTGAAAAACCTCAGGGCCAGAATAATGAGGTAGATAAAAATGAGCAGCTTCCATCCCTGCAAGACTTGCAGGTTTAAAAACATTGAGACTCCGCTTGTCACGAGCTATTCATTTTACTTGGAAATGGTTGCAAGTGTTGGACTTTGAAGCATGACTTGGAGATAAGATGAAACATCGCCAGGGCTTTAGAAACACCCCCAAATGGAAAATTTGTAATGCTCGAAAGGAACCAGCAAATTCGCAAAAGGATTTTAAGGGGGTTGTTAAGTCCTCTTATTAGGAAAGAAAGGTCAGCCTTAGGCAGATTGGAAAATTGATGGAGCGTGTCTTTAGGACTTGCATGAGCTCCTCGAGGGCCCCTTCTGCGGACACTGATAAACATGTACATTGAACAGAGAGTACAGACTATTCCTATATACTCCCTTACCTCCCGGCTTCTCCTATCATCATCTTGCATTGGTATGGTACACTTGTTAAAATCGATGAACATGCATTGACACATCATTATCACCAGAAGCCGGTAGTTTCCTGTTTGTGTTGTACATTCTATGGGTTTTCACAAATGCTTAGAGCCATGTATCCACTGCTATAGAACTACACAGAATGGTTTCACTGCTCTGAACACCCCTTGTGCTCCACCTGTTTATCCCTCCCTCCACTTAAGCCCTGGGCATCCACTGGTCTTTTCACTGTGTCTTTTTCCAGAATGTCAGATAGTTGGAATTGTAGAGTATTTGGCCATTTCAGATTGGCTTCTTTCTCTTAGCAATATGCATTTAAGTTTCCTCCCTGTGTTTTCATGGCTTGGTAGCTCATTTCTTGTTTTCTCTGAATAATGTTCTGTTGTCTGTATGTACCACAGTCTGTTTATCTGTTCACCTATGGAAGTGTATCTTGGTGGTTGATGGTGAGGTTTTCAATCCTTAGATTATATTAGAATGGCTAAAACTGATAGGAGAAAGTGATGAATTCAGGAAAAATATAAATGTTGCAGTCTGCTGTTTTTAATTTTTTTAATGTTTATTTATTTTTGAGAGAGACAGAGACAGAGCATGAGTAGGGGAGGAGCAGAGAGAGGGAGACACAGAATCTGAAGCAGGTTCCAGGTTCTGAGCTATCAGCGCAGAGGCTGATGCGGGGCTCAAACTCACAGACCACGAGATCATGACCTGAGCCCGAAGTCAGTCACTTAACCAACTGAGCCACCCAGGCGCTCCAACAGTCTGCTGTTTTTAAAGACCATTTTGAAGAATAGTTTTAGATTTACAACAAAATTGAGAGGAAGGTACAGAGATTTCCCACCTACCACTTTGCTCTCTACACGTGTGTACCTCCCCCATTATCAACATCATTCACCAGAATGGTACTTTTTGTTTTCAATGCCAGGATGAACCTACATTGACACATCAGAACCACCTAAAGTCCATAGTTCATGTTAGTAAACCTAGTTTTACCTCTCATGGTTTTACACATTCCATGGCTTGGGACAAATGTGTAAGGACATATATCCATCATTAGCATCCCATACAGAGTACTTTCACTGCCCTAAACATCCTGTGTGCTCTGCTCATTCATCCCTTCCTCCACCTCCACTCCTGGCTACCACCGAATTTTTTATTGTCTCCATTATGTCTTTTCCAGAATGATGATATGTCATCTTGGTGGGATCATACAGTATGTAGTCTTTTCTCATTGTTTTTCACTCAGTAATATGTATTTAAGTTTCCTGCATATCCTGTTTTTGCATACCTAGATAATTCATTCACTTTTAGCACTAATACTTCATTGTCTGGTTGTATCATGGGCTATTTATCCACTCACCTACTGAAGGACATCTTGGTTGCCTCCAGATTTTGATAATTATGAATAAAGCTGCTTTAAACATCTGTGTACAGATTTTTGTGTGGACATACGTTTTCAGTTTTTTTTTAAAATCAAGATTTTTTTCCTGATCATCAAATAAATATAAAATTGAACCATATGAAATTGCCAGTATTTGACCTTTCTCACTTACAGAGATGGCAGTTTAACATGGTTTCACATAATATATGCTCATAGGATATAGCTCAAATATGGAAGTGTAGACAATTGAAAGTAGAACAGGATTTTTATTATAGGTGAAGGGATATAAAATTACAGAAAGAGTGTATTATGTCTCAGGGTCCATCTAGACTTGTCTCACACAGAGAAACCTCATTCAAGCCTGAACCTTCTCTCTAATCCCAGAAGAGGTGAACTCACTGAACATCTTGGCTGGGCAGCAACACTACTGTGTTTTGATGCCACTTCCTCCACATTGAGATGTCATCCCTCTGCTGTGCCATGACCCTCCCGCTAAGTCTGCTGATGTTCACGGTGATCTCATAGGTGAGATGGCCAGGAGGCACTAAGACACAGGCCTGGCCTTCTACAGCTTCTCTGTAATATAGCATATGAAGCAGGGCATAGACTACTCAGGTCGAGACAACCTTGTGGGACATACTGCTCAGTGACATGAAAGGTACACTGGCCTCAGAGTCAATCATTGGTCAAGAAATATTAAAAGCCTTTATGTGCCAGGTGTTGTTTTGAGTTCTAGAGAGTCAATGAATGGCTCTGACTAGCTCTTACCCTCAAGGAGCTTACTCTGAGGAGGCCTGGATGTAGGAGAGGGGAGAGGGGAGCAGGTGTCCTGATTCAGCCCGAGCCACTATGAGGGGCCTATGTGACCTTGGCAGGCTACTCAGCCTCTCTGAGCCTAAGTGTTCTTAGAGGATCAGAGGAGATGGGCTAGTGTATTTGGAATTACTCTGTAAGTTATGCATTGCTCTCTCCGGGTCATTTCTGTGGTTATAGGCTTTTAAACTCTGTCTTCTGCTTTGGAAAGGCTGGGCTTTCCTAGGCCAAGGCCCATAGGAACTCCTAAAGCCTTTTAGCTTCCATGCTACCTTTAATTCCGTTATATGGTTTTAGAACCTATCAAATCTGTACTTCTTCCATGCTCTCTGGATATCATCCTGTATTCTTCCTCTCCCCTTCTTGTGCATCCATTTACTCACAGGGTTCTGGCAGGGTCCAGCCAGGCTGCAGACAGGGAACCCAGAAGGTTTGGCTGAAAAGATGATTCACAAAGGCTAGGTAAGAGTTTAGGAAAACCAGCAAGGAGCAGTGAAGCTCCCTGGGGTTTACAACTTCAATTTACCACCCCAGGAGACAGAGGAACTGTGTGGTCCTTGGAACCTGGGGGATCTAGAGCTGGAGAGGGCCAGGTGGCAGGAGCTGTGGCCTTTAATGGCAGAACAAAGGAATGCCCTGGAAAAGCATGACCTAGTAGGAAGATAGTGGGTAGTGAGGAATAGATACCCTGAATTCTTTCTCTCCTGCTCTTCAGTGTAGGACCAGCTACACAATACAATGTATGAGACATTATTAAAAAATTATTAAGAATTTCAAGATGGTGACAGCAGAGTATTAAACCAAGTGCAAGGCCTTTCTAAGTGCCATGGCCTTTGTGACTGTGTGGGGTGCAATGTGTTAACTGTTTCTAGTTTCTATAGATTTCATGCTTTAACATCTGCCCTGCATGTATAGGCTGGACATGCCTTGCTCTGGACAACCTAAGAATATGCCTGAGTCACCTTGTCTTGGCCCCCCGCCTCCCTCCTCTCCTCCCCTGACCTCAGGAGGGCTCCTCTTCCTGGGGCACACTTTTAAAATACAAACCATCCAATTTGGAGTCCACATACCTGACTCCTCCTGTATTGGGCTCTACCCCAGACTAGTATACACCTGTCCTAATTATCCCAGGGCCAGGTACTAGACAACTAGGGGTAGCTTCTGTGCCCCAGAACATACTGAAATTAGTCAAACAAGCCAACTCTAAATTTGCTTACTCTTCCTCACCCATTCCTTCCTGTGGAAATCACAATCAAGTCTCTAGCCCCCAGTTGCCCTCCCTCTACATCATGACTGCCCAGGGGATTCCTTGTGTGGTTCCTGAAGGTTTCCTGGTCTAAGAGCTGCTGGCAGGAGAGGGCACAAAACCCTAGGCTTCAAGGACTGCAGGCTTCCCTACATTTCTACCCAGAAGGACTCAGGAGGGCACTGAGAGAGCATGAGGGTGTATATGTGGTTGGACCTCAAGCTATAATAAATTAAGACATTGCTCCCCAATCTGCAAAAAAAACCCAAACAAACCCAAAACCCTAAATACCCCTTTGGTATACTGTGCCCTCTCCTCCTGGAAACTGTGAATAATAGACTATCTTTCAAAAGTAGTTGTCTCCTGATCTGTTGGCCTTACTATACTCACATCTTCTACTAATAGGCTATATTTAGAACACATACCCAGGAAGCTGGACTGCCTGCATGCTTCCCAGAGGCTGAACCTGACCAAAGGCCAGAGGGTAAGAAGTAATTTTCAGGAGAAATTTACACAGATCAGCATCTTGGGGCCCACAGAATGGTGGGGGTGAGGGGAAAGTGGATTTGGTGGCATGTCCAGCACTTGCCTCATCTTTCCATGAGGTAGCATGGATTGGCATTGGTTTAATAAATGAATAAAGGGTCTACATGTTTCTTATAGAATTTTTACTAGTAATCACTTGGGGACAGTTCTGATAAAGGTGTGTCATTTCTTGCCTGACATGGAAAATTTTTTTTCAACGGTTTTATTGACGTATAACTGACATACTGTAAAGTGTATATTTTTAACATGTATATTTTGATAAGCTTGGGCATATGTATACACTTGTGAAACTATCAGCACAATTAAGGTAGAGGCACATATCTATCTGTCCCAAAAGTTTGCTGTATCTCTTTAGAATTCCTTCTTCCCAACTATCACTACCCTCAGCTGCATCAGGAAATAATTGATCTGCTCTGTCATAATGCACTTGTTTACATTGTTGGAAATTTTATATAAATGGAATCAAATAATATATAATCTTTCTCCTCTTGTGTCTTTTACTTTAGAATCTTATGTATTGTTGTGAATATCAAAAGTTCAGTCTTTTTTATTTCGGAATAGTATTCTATTTTGTGAATGTATTACAATCTATTTACCCATTTGCTGGTGGACATTTGGTTTGTTTCTAGTTTCTAGTTATTACATATAAAGCTGCTATGAACTTCATGTATAAGTCTTAGTATGGACATATGCTCCAATACTGTTGGGTAAATACCTAGGAGTGGAATAGTTTGATTATATGGCAGGTGTTAAGGACTGAATTGTGTCTTCCTAAAATTTACAGATTGAAGTCTTAGCCCCTTGTGTCGTAGAATGTATTTGTAGGTAGAGCCTTTAAGAGATCATTAAGTTAGAGTGGTTTCATTAGAGTGGGCCCTAATCTAATATGACTGGTGTCTTTTTTTTTTTTTTAAGAGAAAGCATGCACGAGTGGGGGAGAAGGGCAGAGGGACTCTTAAGCAGGTTCCATGCTCAGTATGGAGACTGACACAAGGCTCGATTCCACGACCCTGGGAACAAGACCTGAGCCAAAATCGAGAGTCAAATGCTCAACCAACTGAGCCACCCAGGTGCCCAAACTGGTGTCCTTATAAGAATAGGAGATTAAGACACAGTATAGACAGAGGGATGACCATGCGGGACATGGGGAGAAGGCAGCCTTCTACAAGCCAAGGAGAGACGCCTCAGAAGAACCAAAGCTGCCAACGTGCCAGTCTTAGAGTTCTAGCCTCTGGAATTGTGGGGAAATAAATGTATGGCGTTTAAGTCATCCAGTCTGGAATACTGGTTATGGCAGCCTTGACGAAGTAGCACAGTGGTACATGTTTAACTTTTTAAGAAATTCCCAAACTCTTTTCCCAAGTTGTTGTACCATTTTGCATTCCCATCAGCAGTGTAGGAAAGTTCCAGTTGCTGTACATCCTTGTGAACACTGGTGTGGTCAATCACTATAATGTTAGCATTCTATTAGGTATGTGTAGTGGTGTCTTGTCATGGTTTAAGTTGACGTTTTCCTTATGGTGTCAACTGAGCATCTTTTCATGCCTTTTTTTGACATCTGGAGAAATGTCTGTTCAAATCCTTGGCTTCGTTTGAAAAATCAGATTGTTTTCTTATTGAGTTTTGAAAATTCTTTGCATATTTGTATACAAGTCTTTTATCAGATATGTGATTTGCAGATATTTTTTTTTCTCAGCTGATGACTGCACTTTTAAATTTCTTAACTACATCTTTTGAAAGCAGTACTTCTTAATTCTAATTAAGTCCAACTTTAATTAATTAGTCAATTAACTAAGTCCATTTGTTCACATCCTATGGATTATACTTTTTGTGTCATATGTATAAAATCTTTGCCTCATCCATGGTTTCAAAATTTTCTCCTTGTTTTCCCCAGAAATTTTATTGTTTTAGGTTTCACAGTTAGATCCATGGTCCGTTTTGAGTTAATGTTTTTAATATGGTGTTAAGTATGGATCAAAGTTCTCTTTGTTTCTTTCTTTCTTATTCCTTCCTTCCTTCACCTATGGATATCCAATTTTTCCAGTACCTTTTGTTGAAAAGATATCCTTTTTCTATTGATTGTTTTTGCATCTTTGTCAAGAATCAATTGCCCATGTGTATGTGAGTTTATTTCTTTCTACCACTCTATTCTGTCCCATTGAACTATTTTTTTATATTGCTACCAATGCCACACTCTCTTGATTACTGTGGCTTTATGATATGTCTTGATAGGATAGTGTAAGTCCTCTAACTCTGCCCTTTGTTTTCAAAATTGTTTTTGACTATTCTAAGTACATTGCAAATCATATGCATTATAATCAGTTCAACAGTATTTATAAATAAAAAGACTGCACAGAATTTGGCTGGAATTGCGCTGAATGTACAGATCACTTACAGGAGGACTGACATCTTAACAATGTTGAGTTTTATAACCTATGCACACAGTACATCTCTTGATTTATTTGTCTTCTTTAATTTCTCAGTGTGTTATAATTTTTAGTGTATGGGTCCTACACATATTTTGTCAGATTTATCCCAGATATTTCATGCTTTTGATCTGTTATAGTGAATGAAAAAAAATCAATTCTTGATTTCTTAGTTGTAGTATATATACAAGTGACTTTTAAATATCAGTCTTCTATCCTGAAACATTCCTAACTTGGTTCTAAGAGCTTTTTAAAAAAGATTCTATAGTTTTTTCTACACATACAATCATGTTTTTTTGTGAATAAAAACAGTTTTATTTCTTCATTATGCAGAAATAAATGAAGACCACTCAAATAAGAACAAGCAAAGGCTATTTATTCATAGCTTGCTATAATTAAGGAGTCACCCACCATCACTTGCATTTGGCAGAGACTCAAAGGCAGGCAGAAGAGTGGGACAGCTTAATAGTTGAAAAATGGTAGGGATTCAGGTATGCCCTAATTGGAGGCTCTTGGCAATGGGAAGCTATAGGTGGGTTAACCAGAATTGGGCATTCTATTCTATGTGATTGGTTTGGGACACGTATTTGTCTTTCTCCAGTTGATCTTAAGCTGTAAACAGGGGAAACTATTAGGGAAGCTTCAGTTATTAATCATGTTCTGACAGTTTGGGGCTATTGCTACAGGGATTGCTGTTTGGCTTCTTATACTGGTTGCTACAAATAGAATTTTGACTTTGTGGACCAGTAATGGTGGGTAGTAGGTTGACTTTCAGAACTGGTTGCTACTCTTGTGTATTAGAGATCTATACTTAACATCCAGTCTGGCCATTGTCCATTTGTAGATTTAGTCTTTCACTTTATAATCTTGATTCATTTTATTTTTTTCCCCCTCACTTTGTACTTTTTCTCACCTCTAGTACAATATTGCATAGAATAGGTGAGAGTGGACATCCTTGCCTAATCCATCTTGGGGAAACCATTCAGTTTTTCACATTAAGTATAATGGTAGCATTAGGAATTTTTTTTATAGATGCTTTTTTTTTTTTTTTATCAAATTGAAGAAGTTCCCTTCTATTCCTAGTTTGCTAAAAGTTTTTATCAGGAATTGATGTCAGATTTTCTCAAATGCTTTTTCTGCTTCTCTTGTGATGTTCATATGAGTTTTCTTCTTTTTCTCTCTCTTTTTTACTTATTGAGTTTTTTTAAGGTGTGGTGATTCCATTGACTAATTTTCACATGTGAAACCTACTTTGCATTCCTGGTCATGATGTATTACCCATTTCATACATTGTTGGATTTGATTTGCTAAAAAATTGTTAAGAATTCTTACATCTATGTTTATGAGAAATACTAATTGGGTTTTCTTTCCTTATAATATTTTTGGTTTTGGTGTCAGAATAATGCTGGCCTCACAGGATGAGTTGAAAAATATTCTCTCCTCTTCAGTATTCTGGATATGTTTGTGTACAGTTGTGTGATTTTTTCTTAAATGTTTGGTAGAATTTACTACTACAACCATCTGCGTGTGATGTTGCCTTTGTGGGAAGGTTTTTAACTACAAATTCAATGTCTTTAATAGATATAATATTTGGGTTATTTCTTCTTGAGTGAGCTTTGGCTGTTTGTATTTCTCAAGGATTTTTTTTTTCGTTTTATGTAAGTTGTAGAATTAATTGGCATAACATTCTAATATTCTTTTATTATTTTAGTTATCTGTAGACTCTGTAATGATGTTACCTCTCTCATTCTTGATATTGGTGATTTGTGTCTTTTATCTCTTTTTTGGCTGATCAGTCTGACTAGAGGCTTATCAATTTTACTGGTCACCTCAAAAAAACAGCCTTTGCTTTTATTTATTTTTCTCTCTTTTGTTTGTGTTTTCTACTTTCTTGATTTCCATTTTGATAATTATCTTTTCCTGTGTTCTACTTTCATTAGGATTAATTTACTCTTTTCTAGTTTTTTAAAGTAGAAGTTGAAGTTGAAGTCCTTGATTTGAGACCTTTCTTCTTCTTCTTCTTTTTTAATATAAGCATTTAGTGCTCTAAAGTTACAATGGCATTTTCAAGTTCTCTATATCATGAATCACAGTGTTAGCGTTGATTGGGATATTAAAAATGGTCATGTTCTACCTTTGCATTTTATAGTTAAGGAATCATAAATTAACCATCATCTCAAAGTTAATGTGTGTTGCTCCATTAGTGTTTAAACAATTCAAAAACATTCTCTTGTGAAACCAGTTTTGGAATGTTAACCTATCTTTATGCTCAGGAACAAACTTTAAATTTCTATTCTGTTTTAATCTTTATAAAAGATTTTAAAAGTACATTCTACCTACTCATTCTTGGACCTGGAGTAGCCTTTGCTAAAATGCAACTCCAATTTTCTTCTGTTAGCATGACCTGTGTTTGTATACATCCCTGCTGGGGCCTAGACCCTAGAGGAAGGGGAGTGCCATTAGACATACTAAAGCCAAAACAAGGACAAAAAATATCAGGCTGAAGAAGAGTGGCTGAGTGAATTCTGGCCAATAGGTTGAGAGGCACAAGGACTGAATGGGGAGGATAAATAAATGGATGTTCACGGAAGGTGATGTTGAGATTTCACAAGAGAATAACTAGATGGTGAGTGCTGGCTGTTCTTTCATTTGGTAGCGATAACTCAACCAAAAATAATCCAGATGCCAGAAGACTTATGCTGACTTTTGACCCTTGTCTGAATATAATATGCATTAAGGTTTTGGAGAATAAATAAATGAATGGATGGTTTTCATGTAATTGTACACACTATTTGCCTGTCTCAGTCCATGGCCATTTAACTCCTCTCATAGCCGAAATGCCACAGGATTTTGTGTATGTGAGTGAGTGAGTGTGTATGTATGTGTGTGTAGAGTTGATTTAATCTAGCAAAAGAAAACTAGAAAGTGAATAGGGCACCAACATTAGTTAATTTCCTCTCTCCTGTTGGCCCAATTTCATAAATGCACTCTAAGCTGAGAGGAGTAATATTTGAAATACCAGGAATTGAATTTAAACATGACTTAGAATCAACATATCACCCCTTGTTGAAGTCCAGAAGAAAGGACTACATGGAGGAGAAGAGATGGTTGTGTTTAAGGCATTAATTTCTGCTGTATTCCTAATTCAGCAAACAAGAAAGGAACCAGTAGTCACAGCCTCACCTTGGCTGCTGTGCTTTGTCATATAAACCAGAAACAACTGCATTGGGCTGCTGAGGAGCTGAAGACAGCTGAACCCTCTACCCCCGCCTTTTAAAAAATAATAGTCATAAAAATATATCCTTATTCATAAGTTCTAAAAATTTTGGTACATTTATATGAAAAAGCAATTCAGTTAGCAGGTGAAAAGAAGTGGGGCAGGCTTACTTGAAATCTAGTTAAGAGCAGGGGGCAGGAGGGAAGGGGCTATGATGGTGCTGCATAATCATGTGGTACCCAATAACGTACAATGAAGACACTGTTATTTTCCTTGGATGAGAAAATGTCCAGCCTGAATGCATGATTACACGGGTTACACACTTCTCAGTAGTCTTGGTCTAGCTTTATATATGCATATTTATCTATGGGTTGACTTTTGACAAGAGATTCTGGATCAAATTGGATTGTCAAGAATGATGAGGCAAGGCAGAAATTATATACTAGTATCTGTTTGAGGAAGACAAGCAGAACTGAATTTGACAGTTCTGTTTGCTTTAATTTCAGCCTTAAGCCTGCAAGACTAATTAATACACTGTATTAATAATTCAAATCAAGAAACATTGGACTGTATATCCTGCCTTGTGAGAATCTAGAAGATTCATATATTGCCCTTTGCAGGTGGTTGTGGTTTGGGGCCACATGAACTATGTGCAAGTTATTAGCTGGGCATCAGATATGCTGGGGAGTATTTTATGAATTGCTTAAATGAAAATAATAAAGAAGCTAAAATATATGATAAAGACAATGAGAGCTGTGAGGGGTTAGAATAGGATGCAATTAGTGTCTGGAGCAACTGGGAAGGAGTTCATAGAGGGATCGGTCTTGGGACAGGTATAAAAGGGTTGTTACATGTGAGTGTGCAGTGGGAGGTATTGTGTATCTCAGGAATTGGGAAGACAATCAACAAACAAACACAGAAACAGGAATGTACATTTTGTGGTCTTACAATAAATAGTAAGGGGAAATTATCCTGGTGGTATGGCATTGTAGTTAAGATTTAGTCTCTGGAATCACAAAACCTAGTCTCAAATCCCTGCTCTCCAATGAATCAATGAATGTGCACTACCCACTAGTGTGCAACCTTGTACTAGCTAAATTTAATTTAGCATCACGCACGGAGGGATAAGTGAATCAATCACATTTAACATTCATAATGCATTCTCAAAATTGGTCTATGCAAGATGCCTCTCCTTTTTTTTTTTTTTCACTTATTTATGTACTTTTATGCCCATACACTGGGAAGGACTTAACCTTCAGCAAGGCAGTTCTCTGTTGCTGACATGATCCCCAAAAGGATTGACAGCTGAGGGCTGTGTGCTGACAGCACTCCCAGTAGCAGGAGCAACAAATTCTCCATTGAAGGTGACCTGAGTGGCATCTCCATGTCCATCAACATGACTAAGCTCTCCTGTGAGTTCTAATGCTCTAATTGATTGCTTCACATTTTTTAAATAAATGTTTTTATTAATATTTGCAAACAATGAATTTTAGCTCTTTCCTTCATATTCTTATATCTATTTTTATTTCTTTCTTTCCTTTTTTCCCCCAGTGGTATTAGTAAGGACCTCCAGTGCTATGTTCATCAGCAACAGTGACAGTGATCATATTTTTTGTTGTTACTAGTCTTTAAAGGAATATAATCAGAATTTTTTTTTATTAAGTATAATGGCTGTTGTAGGTTCTTCATATAACCTATTGGAGAAAAGAATATTCCTATCTTTCCCCAGTTTAGTAAGCTTTTTATTTTTATTTTTTTATTTATTTAAAAAATTTTTTAATGTTTTTATTTATTTTTGAGGCAGAGACAGAACGTGAGCGGGGGTGGGGGTGGGGGGTAGAGAGAGAGGGAGACACAGAATCCGAAGCAGGCTCCAGGCTCTGAGCTGTCAGCACAGAGCCTGACGCGGGGCTTGAACTCACAGACTGTGAGATCATGACCTGAGCTGAAGTCAGACGCTTAACTGGCTGAGCTACCCAGGTGCCCCAGTAAGCTTTTTAAAAAGTATAACTGGGTGTTGGATTTTATTACATGATTTTTCTGCATTGGTTGAGGTATGATTTTTTCTTCCTTCAGTCTATTAATGTGGTAAATAACATTGATTTTTTTAAATGTTGTGCCATGCTTGCACTTCTTAGATAATCCATGATTGATCATGACACATTACCTTTTAAAAAACACAGTGTTGTACTCAGTTCATTAATTTTACCTAAGGGTTTAATAGACTTTGTCTTTTTGGAGCAGTTTTAGGTTCACAGCAAAACTGAGAGGGGGGTCCAGAATTCCCAATATGTACCCTGTCTCAAACAAGCGTAGCCTCCCTCATTATCAACATCCCCCACAATATTGGTTCATCTGTTACAATTGATAAATCTACACTGATACACCATAATCACCCAAAAAGCATAATTTACCTTAGTGTATCACCATTGGTGTTATATTCCACGGGTTTGGACAAATGTATAATGACATATATCCATTATTATAATATCATAGAGTTTTTTCACTGTCCTAAAAATCCTTTGTGCCTTGCCTGTTCATTCCTCTCTCTCTCCCTAGCCTCTGGCAAGTGCTGATCTTTTTTAGTTTCTCCATGGTTTTTCCTTCCCAGAATGTCATATAGTTGGAATCATACGGTGTGTAGCCTTTTCAGATTGGCTTCTTTCATTTAGTAAAATGCATTTAAAGCTCCTCCCTGTCTTCATGGCTTGACAGCCCATTTCTTTCTAGAACTAAATAATATTCCATTGTCTGGATGTACAACAATTTATCCATTTATCTACTAAAAGACATTTCAAAACTTGCTTCCAAGTTTTGGCAATTATGAATAAAGCTTCTATAAACATCTATATGCAGATTTTCATGTGGACATAAGTTTTCAAATTTTTTTTTTCTGATTAACAAAGGAAAAAAAAGTTGATCCATATGAAACCACCAATATTTGGTCATTAAGATTTTATTCATTTTATTTATTTTAAAGCTAGAGTGAGTGGGGGAGAGGGACAGAAGGGGGTCGGAGAGAGAGAGAGAGAAAGAAAGAGAGAAAGAGAAGGAAATCCCAAGCAGGCTCTACTCCCAGTGAGGAGCCCAATGCAGGTCTTGATCCCCTGACCCTGGGATAATGACCTGAGCTGAAATCAAGAACCAGTTGCTCAACTGACTCAGCCACCCAGGTACCCCTGGTCATTTTTTTTTTTTTTACTTACAAGAACATCAGTTTCACATGGCTTAGTGTTTGTGAACAAGGTATATTACTTTGATGGATCTTCATTTGTTACACCAACATACCTCACATGGTCATGGTATATAATCCTCCTATCTCACAGTTCTGCTTTTTATTTTTTATGATTTTGTGTTTTGTCTCATATTGGTAATATCTTCTCAACTCCTTAAAAATATTTATCATTCTTATTTAAAATTTTTGGTTTGTGTATTCCAATATTTTTTCTTCACTTTGTTTTGTGTCTGCCTGCGAGAGTGCTGGTGTTCCAGACAAAGATTGGAACTTGAAAAGGGAACTAGACCCAGGAGAAAAGTTGATGACTTCTCTTGGGAAGTATTGAGTTTGAGTAGGATAATAATATAGCTAAGGAGAACATTCTGGACGCAGTTAGGAAGACAGTGGATGTTGGGAGAGAGAAGGAATGAGGAGATTATGAGAAATGAAAACTGGCAGTCAGAATCTGAGAGCTGAGAGATGTCAGAGCATTGCATCTGCCCCAAACAGCCTTCTTTCCAGCTCTTGAAAGGAGATTGGCCTTGAGACTGGTTCTTCTTGAGTTTGTCACCCATAGAAGTGAAATCCAGCTGAAGCTGGAGATAGCTTTTTCAGTCTGTTTTCTTTTTCTTTCAAGGTGGGCTTAGCAGCCATAGAAGGGCAGGGGAGAAGAGAAGATGAGAAATATGGAAAGTGAAGATGTGGGTTTCAAAAATCCACTTGCTTTCTAAGCATCTGGGGAGCAGATGAAAACCCTAATTTCAGGTTCCCACCCCTAGCAAATTCTTATAAGGTCTGAAACTTTCTTCAAAAACAAAACCGAAAACAAACTCTCTACAATTCTGAATCAGGTGACCCAAAGACCAAATTCTGAGAAAGATTGGAAGGGAAATGACTACTTCAGGTTTACTCCCTATGCAGATGGGTAGGCAATGAGGTGGGACCTAGGAATTCCTGCACTCTCCTCTTTGTTATCCCCAAGAGAGGGCACTCTGCATTCCACAATGTCTGGAAATGTAAACCCCTGCTGTGTGCCTCTCTTGCCCCTCTAGCTGAGGGCAAGGAGTGACAATAAGACTCTGGGAACATCTGGGGAGTATTTATTGAATAAAATGATCTTCAACTGAACACATGTATCTCTCTGAACCACCCACCTAGAGAGGATGGATTATCTGAGAAATTTCCAATTTTTCTTTAATCATGCTATCAGTTCAAAACAACCAGAAAACAGACTAAAATCAGGGATTTAGAATAAGCAAATTGAAAATCAGGTGGAGCAGCAGGTGAGAGCAGAGTTGCAGCTGGTGGACACGTGCATGTTTCCCCTTAGGGTCTGCAGAGTGGTATTACACAAAACAACTGTTGCTGGAAAAATGAAATATGCTTCTGGTACTTGACTCTGTTTGTGGATTCTAACACACCTTCTGTTTCCTGGTCATTAGGTGAAACAAAGCTACCAGCCACTAGCTGCACAGCTGGACCCTTCCAAATTCAGCAGTAGTGAGGATTTCCACCCCTCCCCCACTTCAGTGGGCTAATTTCATGTGCAAAACTTTAGCGAAACATGGTGGGAAACACTAGGGTGGGGAGAAGTGGATATGCTATTTTGTGAATATTATGTCACTCTGAGAAATGTTCCTAATAAATTTGCTGATTACTTTTTTTGACATTATATAAAGTCATATTTCAAGTATACCAGAGGAATCTGACTTTGTTTATTGATTTAATTTATTTACTTTGAGAGAGAGAAAGAAAGAGAGAGAGAGGCAGAGAGAGGGAGAGAGAAAATCCCAAGCAGTTTCCTCACTGTAAGTGCAGAACCCAATACGGAGTTCCATCTCAGGAACCATGAGATCACGATCTGAGCTGAAATAAAGAGTCAGAAGTTTAACTGACTGAGCCACCCAGGCACCTCCCCACCCCCTGACTTTACAATAGAAAACTTTTGTAAGTTAAGGGATCTCTTAGGCAGATATTTTACTGTTTTGTTATTTGTTTATTTATTTTACTGTGTTTACATTGAGACCTAATTGTGTTCACGTTATATAGTCTGAGTCACCTATTTATTTCAGCTTGAGGTAAAATTGACAAATTTATTAGATATTTAAAGTGTATATCATGCTGATTTGATATACATTGTGAAATGATTTTCCCCATCTAGTTAATAATCTAACACCTTACATATTATGTATATAATTAATAATGCATTATATATAAATATAATATACAAATGTATATTATGTGAATATACATATAATATATATGAAAACATTTAAATTCTACTCCATTATCAAATTTCAGTTATACCATACATTCTTATAAACTTTAGTCACAGTGCTTTAGTTTAGATAGATTCTTAGACCGTATTCATCTTATAGCTGAGAGTTTTTACCCTTTCTCCAACCTCTCACAATTTTCCCTACCAGCCCCCCCACCTACCCAGGCCCTAGCAACCACTCTACTTTCTGTTTCTATGAGTTTGGGTTTTTATTTATGTATTTATTTATTTTCCTCTGTGTGGCTTTTCTCACTTAGCATAATACCCTCAAGGTCCATTAATGTATCACAAATTGCAGAATTTCCTTCATTTTCATGGCTGAATAATATTCCATTATATACATATACCACATCTACTTTATCGATTCCTTCATTGATGGACATTTAAGTTGTTTCAGTATTTTGGCTATTGTGAATAAGGAGATTATATCACTAATCAAAAACCTCCCAACAAGGAACAACTCAGGGCCAGATAGCTTCACTGGTGAATTCTACCAAATGTTTAGAGAAGAGTTAATACCAATTCTTCCCAAGTTCTTCTAAAAAATAAAAGAGAAGGAAACAATTCCAAACCTGTTTTATGAGGCCAGCATTTCCCTAATATTGAAACTACATAAGGACACTACAAAAAAATTACAGTCTAATATCCTTCATGAACACAGGTGCAAATATCCTCAACAAAATATTAGCAAACCTAACTTAACAGTACATTATAGAGATTACATATCATGATCAAGTGGAAATTATTCCAGGGATGTATGGATGGTTTAACATCTAAAAATCAATCAATGTGATACCATGTTAACAGAATGAATGATAAAAATCATATGATTATCTCAATAAATATAGAAAAAGCATTAGACAAATTCAACATTCACGTATGATAAAACCTCTCAACAAACTGAGTATTGAGGAAATGTATTTAAACATAATAAAGGCCATATATGACAAGCCCATAGCTTCAATGGTAAGAAACTGAAGTTTTTCTTTTAAGATCAGGAATAAGACAAAGATGCCCACTCTCAACACTTTTATTCAACATAGTACTGGAAGTCCTAGCCACAGCAATCAGACAAGAAAAATAAATAAAATACATCCAAATTGGAAAAGAAGAAGTAAAATTGCCTTAATTTGCAGATGACATGATATATGTAGAAAGCCCTAAAGACACTACCAAAAAAACTGGTAGAACTAATAAAGGTATTCAAAGTTGCAGGATGCAAAAATCAATATACAGAAATCTGTTGAATTTCTATACATTAATTACAAACTATCAAAAAGAAGTAAAAAAAAATATTTACAATTGCATTGAAAAAAACAAAATACCTAAGGATAAATTTAACCAACATGTGAAAGATCTGCATACTGAAAACTACAAGACATTGATGAAAGAAATCAAAGAAGACACCAAAAAAAAAATTAGAAAGGTATTCTGGGCTTGTGGATTGGAAAAACTAATATTGCTGAAATGTCCATGCTACACAAAGCAATCTATGGACTCAATGTGAATGCTATCAAAATTCCAATGGTATTTTTCACAGAAAAAGAACAGTCCTAAAGTTTATATGGAACCACAAAAGACCCTGAATAGCTGAAGCAGTCTTGAGAAAGAAAAACAAATATGGAGGCATCACACTTCCTAATTCAAAACTATACTACAAAGCTGTAGTAATCAAAACAGTGTGATACAGGTATGAAAATAGACCCATAAATCAATAGAACAGAATAGAGAGCCCGTAAATAAACACACAACTGTATGATTATTTAATTTATGACAAAGAAGTGAAGAATATACAGTGAAGACAGGATAATCCCTTTAATAAATGATGTTGGGTAAACTGTACAGCCACATGCAAGAGAATGAAACTGGATCTCTATCTTACACCATACACAAAAATCAACTCAAAATGGAGTAAAGATTTGAACATAAGACATGATACCATAGAACTCCTAGAAGAAAACATAGGCAAAAAGCTCCTTGATACTGGTCTTGGCAATGATTTTATTTTGGACAACAAAAGGAAAGGCAACAAAAGCAAAAATAAGCAAGTGAGACTACAGAACAAAAAAGCTTCTCTTTACCTGACTATGTAAATAGTTAATGAGCATTTGTAGAGGAACTCTTCTGTGCAGGATTTTTAAAGATGCATTGTGGGGATGGATCAGAGCTATAAAAATAACAAGAAATTAAGGATTCAGTCATAAAAACAGAGTTCTATTTGAGAATAATTATATGGTACATGCTGAGGAGTATAAAATAATAGGGTAAAAAGAGAATCTAATGTGAAAATGTTTGAGTAAAGAGGCCAGATGTGAGCCTTCCTGCTGCTGTCCTTATTGTGGTTGTCTGGGTGATTGTCCTGCCTTGCTCAGCTAGTCATCCCTTTCATGAGGGCAGGGACTCTAACTTGGTTAAGTTAAGGCTAAACCTCACTCCAAATAAATAGGTGGGGACTACACTAGTGTATGTCCATGGTAGTGGTAGGGTTAATCTTGGAAGACTTTTCACAGTGATGTTTATATAAAGTGCTAAATTTTTTCTTATTCCAGACATGAATTTTATATGAGAAACCAAAAGACCTTGGGAAATGATAGTCCAAGATCGGCTCATGTTGCTTAAGCTTTCACATTTCACAAGGATTTTATAGCTTTGTTGCTGCAAATCACCCAGTCTTCCTTGACTTTAATTACTGATCACACTGGCTTTATTTTTCTCCTTATCTCTAACTTTAATTTCTTTAAAAAGGGCTTGTGGGTAAATATCATTTTTTCCCCAAACAGCAAAAAAGAGGTCTAGATAAGGTATGCCGTATTATTTATCCTCCAGTGTTTTCTTACTTTTCATGCGATTCTGCTTAAAATGCGCAGACATAATGGAGACATATTTAGCTGTATCCTCACACTACAGAAAAATGGTTCCTGTGCACTTTGGTGGTAATATAATTTTTTGAGTTGCAAGACTTTGATTTAAAATTGTAATGCATTGATGTAGTCACTTGTGTAGGCAGATAAAAGTACAGATTTAATGCAAACATGTTTTTACAGTCATGCATATTGCACATCCGACTATATACATTTTTCTCCAACAAAAATTAATTTTTCCTAATACTGGTTTAAGATAAGCATTCTCATTTCAAATGCTTTTCAAAAAAATTTCAGAAAAATTGAAATTACCTAATTCTAGAAACTTTGCTTTTGAAAAATGGACTGATTACTGTACACAAGAAGAAAGACTCCAAGAGAACATCTAGTTGAAAGGGAGACACATGTCTTACCTCAGGTTACTATAACAAAATCCCACAGAATGGTGGCTTAAACAACAGGTGTTTTTTTTTTCTCACAGTTCTTGAGACTAGAAGTTTGAGAGTGAGGTGCCAGCAGGGTTATTTTTTGGTGGTGTCTCTTCTTAGCCTGCAGAAAGGCCGCCCTCTTGGTGTGTCCTCACATGGCCTTTACTCTGTGCATATGGAAAGAAGAAGAGATCTCTGGTGTCTCTTCCTCATCTTAAAAGGATACCAGTTCTATTGAATTAGGGCCCCACCTTTTCTGAACCTGTTCAATCTTAATTAACTCTGTAAGGAGTCTATCTCCAACATAGAGTAACATTGAGGATTAGACCTTCAATATGAATTTCGGGAGAGACACAGTTCAGTCTATACAGCATAAATGCCCAAGATTCTATAATTAAAAATTAAGAGAAATATTATCCTAGATCATAACATCTTACATATCTGACCACAGGTTAAAGGAGACTTTACCAAGGCAGCATCTGGTGAGTGGGAAATTCTTAGAAATAGTGGAGGAATTGACTGTGTCCTGTCCCAAACCTCCTCTACCTGAACAAGCTGGATCTATATGTGCCATGGTGTTGTTGGCAATATGACTTACTCTGAATCTTGACTTTTTGACCAGTTGTAGCAATTCCTCAGTTGCTTTAGCATTTATGCTTCATGCACAATCTTCATCAATTCACCTGCTGAGAGTTTTTCCTCCAATGTGCACACTCTGCAAAATGCCTGCAGGAGTTGTTACTTAGAATGCTTTCTGGTCTGCAGGCTCCCTGCTTCTTTCTGACCTACACTGCAGCAGTGGGGTACAGAGATGCAAATAGATGAGTAATGGGTTTGATTTCATTTTAGAATAGAGGGAATCTATAACAATAATGTACACACCACTTTCAAACTATTGTTTTGATTAATCAAGGGTCTTTGGCTCTTGTTCTGGGATTGTCTCATTTTTTCATTCATGCCTTTAGTCACTCAGCTGACAAACCTTTTCTGACCACTGACTATGTGTGATGGTTGATAAGAATACAACAATGAACAAAACACATATAATCCCTATTCTCTGAGAATTTATAAGTTGTGGGATCTTGAGCAAGTCCCTTGATCTTTTGAGACTTATTATACTTATCTTAAGGTAAGACTATTAGAATGAGGGGCGCCTGGGTGGCGCAGTCGGTTAAGCGTCCGACTTCGGCCAGGTCACGATCTCGCGGTCCGTGGGTTCGAGCCCCGCGTCGGGCTCTGGGCTGATGGCTCAGAGCCTGGAGCCTGTTTCCGATTCTGTGTCTCCCTCTCTCTCTGCCCCTCCCCCGTTCATGCTCTGTCTCTCTCTGTCCCAAAAATAAATAAACGTTGAAAAAAAAAAAAAAAGACTATTAGAATGATAAATCATCGATGCTGGACTGAATCTTTAAAACTGTGATTCCCCCCTCCCTCTAATTACTGGAATGATTAGGTTCCTTAAAGAATTTGGAAAATTAAAAAAAAACATATTAAAAAATTAACAAAATTAAAAGGCTACCTACTGAATGGGAGAAGATATTTGCAAATGATATGCCCAATAAGGGATTAATATCCAAAATATATAAAGAAGTTCTACAAGTCAACACACAAAACCCCACAAATAATCCAATTAAAAAATGGGCAGAAGACATATTTATGACATTATTCCAAAGAAGATGTACAGATAGCAGACACACAAAAAGATGGCTCAACATCACTTATCATCAGGGAAATGCAAATTAAAGTCACAATGAGATATCATTTTACACCTGTCAGAATGGGATAAAAAAAGACAAGAAATAACAAGACTTGGTAAAGATGTCTTGGGAATGTAAGTTGATGTAGTCACTGTGGAAAACAGTATAGAGTTTCCTCAAAAAATTAAAAATGGAAGTATCATACGATCCAGTAATTCCACTACTGGGTATTTATCCAAAGAAAATGAAATCACTAATTCAAAAAGATGTATGCCCCCTATGTTTATTGCAGCATCATTTATAACAGCCAACATATGGAAGCAACACAATTGTCTATCGATAGATAAATAGGTAAAGAAAATGTGGTATACTATAACAGATAGGCAAAAAATAAACAGAAAGGAATCCACATATATCCTTAAAGAAAGCCATCAAGCTACAAGGGAAGAGAGCAAGAGAGGAAAGGAACAGAGAAGAACTACAAAAACAACCATAAAACAAGTAACAAAATGGCAATAAGTACTTACCTATCAATAAATACTTTACACATAAGGGGCCTAAATGCTCCAATCAAGACATAGGGTGACTAAATGGATAAGAAAACAAGGCCTACTACTTTATGATAAGGAGAACAATCCAAAAGAGACAAAACAACAATTGTAAGTATTTTTTCACCCAACAAACCAACACCTAAGTATATAAAACAATGATTAACAGAGGTAAGGCAGCAATTCAGTAATATTGGGGGGACTTTAACACCTCACTTATATCAATGGATAGATCATACAGACAGAAAATAAAAAAAGGAAACAATGGCTTTAAATGACACATTGGACCAGATAGACTTAATAGATATATTCAAAATATTTAATCCCAAAACAGCAGAATACACATTCTTTTCAAGTACACATGGAACATTCTCCAGAACAGATCACATGTTTGGCTGAAAATCAAGTCTCAATAAGTTTAAAAAGATTGACATAATTTCATGCATCTTTTCTGACCATGATGGTATGAAACTAGAAATCAATCACAAGAAAAAGTCTGGAAAGAATACAACTACACGGAGGTTAAATAACATGCTACTAAACAATGAATGGGTCGACCAAGAAATTAAAGAGGAAATTAAATAATACATGCAGACAAATGGAAATGAAAACACAAGGATCCGAAATCTTTGGGATGCAGAAAAAGCTGTTGTAAGAATGAAGATTGTAGTAACACAGGACTACCTCAAGAAGCAAGAAAAAAGTCAAACAACCTAAACTTACACATAAAGGAGCTAGAAAAAGAACAAACAAGAGCAAGAGAAGAAAGGAAATAATAAGGATTAAGACAGAAATAAATGAAATAGAAATTAAGAAACAATAGAACAGATCAATGAAACCAGGCTTATTCTTTGAAAAGATCAGTGAAATTGATAAACTTTTAGCCAGACTCATCAAAAAAATAAGAGAGAAAATGCAAGTAAATAAAATCAGAAATGAAGGAGGAGAAATAACAACTGACACCACACAGATAAAATGATTATGAGAATATAATGAAAATTATATGCCTACAAATTGGACAACCTAGAAGAAATGGACTAAATTCCTAGAAACATATAACTTTACAAAACTGAATTGAGAAGAAATAGGACAGTTGAACAGACCAATTACTAGCAATGAAATTGAATCAGTAATAAAATACTCAAAAAGTCCAGGACCAGATGGCTTCACAGGTGAATTCTACCAAACATTTAAAGAAGAGTTAATACCTATTCTTCTCAGATTATTCCAAAAAATAGAAGAGGAAAGATGGTTTATGAGTCCAGCATTACTGATACCAAAACCAGATAAAGACACTACACAAAAGGAAAACTATAGGCCAATAATCCTGTTGAACATGGGTGCAAAAATCCTCAACAAAATGTTAGCAAACACTAATTTGAACAATTACAAGCACCCCTGTTTATTGCAGTACTTTTTACAATAGTCAAGATAGGGGAGCAACCCAAGTGTCCACTGATAGATGAATAGATAAAGGAGGTGTGGCATTTATACACACACACACACACACACACACACACACACACACACATAATAAAAAAAGATAAAGAGGATTAGGAGTGCACTTATTTTGGTGAGCACTGAGAAATGTATACAACTTTTGAATTATTGTACATCTGAAACTAATATAATTTTCTATGTTAATTATATGTGAATTAAAAAATGGAAAATGTGGGGTGTGTGTGTGTGTGTGTGCATGTGTGTGTGTGTAATAGAATATTACTCAGCCAAAAACAAGAATGAGAAGCTTGCCATTTCAACCACATGGATGGAAGTAGAGGATAAAATAGTAAGTGAAATAAGAGAAAAACAAATATCATATGATTTCTTTATATGTGGGATCTAGAAAAACAAGTGAACAAACAAAAAAGCAGAAACAGACACATATACAGAGAAGAAATTGGTGGTTTCCAGAGTGGAAGGGGACAGTGTGATGGGCAAGATGGGTGAAGAGGAGTGGGAGATACAGGCTTCCAGGTATGGGATAAATAAGTCATGCAGATAAAAGGCATAGCATAGAGAATATAGTCAATTGTATTGTAATAGTGTTGTATGGTAAAAGGAAAAAAAAATAAAAAGTGTGTATAAGAACAATTGAAATCACCTGTGATCCATGATAAACAATGTTAACCCTTTGGTATGTTTCTCCCTAGACTTTTCCTATGTCTATGCTAAATACACACACACACACACACACATCTATCTATCTATCTATGTATCTATCTATCTATCTCAATATGTATGTAGATAGATTCTATTGTTAAAAAACTTGGCATCATTTATATTCTGGTTTCAGAGGGACCTTTTTTCTTAGTATGATTTCATAGATTTTTTTAAAATGTCATCGATATTATCACAATAATTTCTTGATGGCAGTTTGGTAATCTATCACACAGATAAAATGTTTATCCCTCTCACTTAGGATACGTAATTTATTTTCCCACTTTCGCTTATAAATAAATGGCAAAACATAACTCTGCTTTCTTAAAATAAATTCATAGAAGTAGAATTGTTGGATTGAACAATTTTTTTCCCTTATGAATACATATTGCAAAATTTCCATCCTGGAATCTTATATTAGTTTACATGCTTAATAACTTTGTACAAGAAGTTTCATTTTTCTGTATCTTCATAAATATAGATATGTTTGTTTTGTAAATATTTGTCAATTTAATGGTGAAAAAGATATATTTTTTAGTTTAAAAGTTATAAGGTAGAATTTGGGTGAACTTTTTATAAGTCTTTTTTAGCTGTTTGCTTTTCTGCAATTCCTATCTTTTGCCTATTTTAAGCTATTTTTCTTATAAATTTGTTAGAGTGCTCTATCTTAGGTACTAAACCATTTTATTTTACTTTTGCAAATATTTTTCCTACTTTATGGTTTGCCTCTTACATGTATTTCAGATTAAAACACCTATTTTTTATGCTCCATCAGTCCTTCTTTTTCTTCATTGTTCACAAAACTTTCCAATTACAAAGTTTATATATATATATATATATATATATGTATATAAACACACACACGTATACACATGTACATATACACACATATGTATATATACATATACATATATATATATATGTATATATATATATACACATATATATATATATATATATATTTCTAGTTTTCTTTTTGTTCCAAATTATTGGTTCTATTCTTGGACTTTTTATTCTATTTGTTCTGATCTTTCATATGTAAGATCTCCAGTATCGCTATTTTCCACTCCTTTATTCTATCCCTCTGCATTCTAAGAAGTGTCTCTATATTGAATAACACACTGATCTGCAGTGTTGATTCTGCTCCTGTTGCTGTGAAAAGACTTTCAAAATCAAGCCATGATATTTTTAATGTTCTTTCTTTATTAACGCAGGCAGTACATCTTTATTTCAATCAGCTGTCTTATCTCATCTTTTAGCTTTTACCCTCAGCATTAAACAGCACAAAGACTGTGCCATTTAAAATGTACTTCTATTTATTGTGGGAAATGTTTTGCAAATAATTTCTTGATGTTTTTTCCTTGGGAGTTTTTCCAAAGTCTTCTTTTTCCAATAGAGAATTATTTCCTAGGTGCTACTGCTCCTTGGTGAACAGAGGTTATGAGGGCCTGTCACTTGTCTCTAGTGTGTGAGGATTGGCCTTTGATCCTTTCATGGTATGTCTGAAAGCTTTCAGGATCTTCTGATCTGATTCCGTTTGTAGGACCACTTCAGTGGCCTGTGTAGGAGGTCTGAAACCCGGGTCCTTGGGCAGTTCCAGCAGAGAACATTTATTTCTTCTGAGAATTTTAGTTGGTTCACTCTAGGTACAGGGAGTTCTGTATCCAGCCTCCTTTCTGTGATAATAAGGAAAGATACATCACTCTAGGAAAGAGTCCCAGTCATCAGAGGGAATCTTGCACCCTTGTGGTTTTCTCTGTACTGAACCTTGACTTCCCAGTGAAGTTGTGCTCCAGCTTTTCCAGGGCTCAGCCCTGGGGTCCTCAACCTGGGAATGTTAAATGGGGTTCTGCCAGGGTGCCTTCTCCTTTTTCCTGAGAGATGGAGCCCATCTCACATCAGCCAGTCATTCTTGGGTAGCTGGGGAGTTAGACCCTTGGTATTTGTCATCCTTCCCTTAAGTGGCTCTTCTTCACCCTAGAATGAGTAGAAACAGCTCAAAGTTGGTGGCATGTGAGTATCACTCCTCTGTAATTATCAGTCTGTTCCAGGTTTTCCCTTTTTCTTTTAGGAAAAGGCTTATTTTAGCTGGTTTTTGGAAGAGGTATAATTAGATACCTATGATGAAATAAAATGGTGAAGACTTAACTAGGGAATCAGGAATGGATCTTAAAGCTTATTTGAAATAACACCTCTCCTGCCAGCCTCACAACTGTGATTTGAGGATAAAATGAAATGGTAAATGTCAAAGGGCTTTGAAGGCTGTTTGGAGCATTATGCAAATACTAAGTTGCTTTGTTATCTTCACATTTTATGAGACCAGAAATCAGTAGCCTTGCTGGAAGCAAATTTGAGTTGTGAATTTTTTAAGGGTATGTGATAATGGGAGATGGCTATTTAGGTGAAGCACAAAGCCATTCTATTTCCATGTGGTCCACCCCCTTCTTTCACACAATACATCGGAAATAGAGGTTTGTCTTGTTCTTTATCCCCCCAAAGAGAAGGCTGGCCTGAATTTCCACTTTAGATGATTTCTTTGAGTGCCAAGAGATTGTTTCAGCCAAAGAAACTAATCTGCAGATAGGTCTGCCCCCTGCACAATGCCCAGCATCAGGGGCAAAGGCTTTAATTAAAATGGAAGAGTTGGTAATTTCTGACCTCTCTGGGAAGCTTAAAGTTGATGTGGTTTGAATGAAAGTAATGACTTTTACTTAAAATGCAAATATTAATGCGAGAACCAGGGACTGACTTTTGGTGCAAGCAAAAGAGATTGTAATTTCGTTTTCATGTCTTTTCCCTTAAAGAAATGGCCCTTTTCTTCCCTGACACTCTGTCATATGTACATTTAACATGTAAGGTCCTTTTGTCTCCTTGCATTTCCTTGCAGTTGGCAATTTGTCTTTTTAAACTCTTAAAAGCAGTGCATGTATGAGGTATTAATAAATTTGAAAAAGTCATAAAGATTTGCTTTTGTTGTTCATATTACTTGGATGACATAAATCTGTTTCAGAAGTCGCTTTCCTTCCAGGTTGGTTGTCTGGATGGCATTTGCGGACTGTCTCCATAGAGACTCCATTTGTACACAGGAAGTGGAAATGATCGCATTGTGAAAAGGACACATATTTACCATAACATTTGTATGTTCCCAAAGAAAGTTTTAATATTTAAAGTAATGTGTATTGCTCTTGGGCTAAGTAGTCTCATCTAATCAGCAAGTATTGCAGTGAAAAAAATCATGCATTTGAATGTTGATAAGATGTTAACGGGTAGCTGGAAATGTGGTCAATTATGCCAGTATATGAATATATGAGTATAAAAGCATTTCAGATCAGTGTGCTTTTTACTAATTACAATCATTGTGAGTAGAAAGTATACTTATTGAGAAATTACAATGGCTTGAGCATTGTGAAGTTATTACTTTAATGTTAAGGGAAAATTGGTTGTAAAAATAAAAAAATGAAAACCATCCATACTTTCTCTACCCATGCTTGGTTTTCCACCTCTTACTTATATACTTACAAATATTTATATCATCTTAATCACAGTACACAAACAATTTTCAGTTTAGCATTTTCCATTCAACATTCAGTATGTAGGAAGCACTTTTTCAATCTCCAACTGAACATAAGGGCATCCCGTGGCTACTTTAACCAGCCTCTTGTCCAACATGTAGCTACCTCCCTGAGTTGTTTCTAGCTCAATGCTGCAATGAACATCTTTGCTCAAATCTAAGTTTAACATTTTGTGGAAATATTTTTGTTTGCTTGGTTTTAGAATAAATTGGAAGGAGTGAGGTTACGATGTCAACTTTCAACCAATTTCTGTGGGTAAGGGGTTGAGAGGAGCCAAGTGGGGGAAGACGCTGTGGGTTACTTGGTATGCCCCAACTTGAGGTAGAGGTGAGTATGCCAGGAAAAAAGGAGAGGACTCACTAGCAGGGCTGGACCCTGAGCTGAGGCAGAGGAATTATAGGGGGCCTGAGAGCATTCTGGTAGCTGCCTCTTTCTCTTTCTCAACCAACATCATTTGGAAGTGGTGTTGGGTTTGAATCAGTCTAACTGGAAGGGTGGCTCCACACTCTTCTCACTGAGAAGTGGACTGCCTTTGGAGCTTTTACTGTCTGCCTGAAGCTAGGGTTGGCTTGTGGGTCGGAAAGGCATTGGACCCCGTTCAGGCAGCCCAGGAAAAGCTGCAGGAGGGCAGAGGCAATAAGGAAGACCAGGCAATAGAGAAACAGAGAAATGATGAACTAGGATGTCTCTGCCATCATTCCTGAATGAGGTGGGATTTTCCAAAGCACTGTTTTTCTTCACCCATACACAAGGACAAAGACAGTACCTGGAGGGCAGTCAGTCCTTCTGTCAAAATTAGAGGCTGGCAGAGCTGAGGAGAAAAACTGGCCTTTAATGAAGAAAATTGCTAATAAGACTAAAATCCCAACATCTCTCATCACTAATGGCTTTACAGCAGACTTATCATTTGCTTCCCTTTTCTTTTTAGCTAATGGGTTCTTACTAGTTTTGTCAAGCTGCAATTAAATAATCCAGTGAGCTCTGCCTTTGCTGGGAAGAATCTTTTGGAAAGAAATGTAGTATTTTAGCAAAGAGAAGAACTCCAACCATGAAACAGGCCACATTATGAGATTTCCAATTTGGATGTGATTTTGTTGTCTAGGCTTTGAGTAGATTGATGGTGGTAGGTAATGTGATACATTCTTCTAAGGGAACAAATGAAACTTTGAAAGCCCACTTCCGCTGGCTTTGAGCTCACACTGGTACTGCTTTGTCTTTTCACCAATTACCTGTCTGTTGTGCTTTTCTCCAGCCCAGGCTCTGTGGCCACATTCAGCATCCTGCAGGTGTTTAATGGTTCTTTTTTCTCTTTTTGACTGTAGCAGTATTCTTAACTTTACCACTACTCCTTACCTCCAAAAAACTAACAAAACTGGAAACTGTATACAGATTTTAGTAATCAACATATTTATCTGCAAAAAACTGTACCAGTCTGCACTGCATCATTCTCAGAACCGTGCAGCAGCTGAACAATGCTGTTGAAATCATCTGGCACAGGTCCACATAGGTCTCTATTTCACTGTCCTACCAATCTCCCAGGCGAACAAGACTCCAGGTAACCCGTGATTAAAACTTATAATACAACCTGGAAATGGCTACAAATGTATTTCAAAATCACACTCCAGTACCTTTATATGTCTGTAATATCATTCATGTTCCATTAACAATTTTAAACCCATTTAAAGGCCTTGAAAGTGTTCAAGGACTGTTTTAGAAGCATGGTTTTCTTGCTTTGGGCACAATAAGGGGATGAAAAATGTGATAAAGAAGGAAAATGAGACAGAGGGATTTATATCATATCCTGTAAACAAGTTGCAATTTGCCTTGCGTTCTCCGAAAATCATTTTGCCTTTGTGGCTAATCCATGAAGGCAAACCATCATTGCAGGAGCTTGGCTGGGCCCCAACTGTAAGTAAAGGCAAAGCAGAACCAATGCCTGGAGAAGAAAGAAATCAGCCCTGAGCAAAGGAAAGGGATAGGCGATGGGAATTAGATAGTGATAGATTCAAGGAGAATGCACATCAGAGCAGTACAGATTCAGAGTTCAGGATTGGTGCACTTGCTGGTGAGACACGTTAAGCATTATATGGACTGCAGTTTTTCATAGGCGCTGCCTCATTTGATTCTCACAACAACCCTAATAAATATCACGTTCATTTTGTACACCAAGAAAAAGAGACTCATTTTAGCTATAAACAAATTAGACTGACTTGCTCAATATCACACAACCAGATTGTGGTGGAGCTGCACTTGGGATCTGAACTTGTCACTGGTGGTGCTCTTTTCACTCTACCATCCTGCCACAGGTAGCAACTTGGGAGTTAAAACTGTAGGGTTCTTTAAAGGTGTGGGAAGTTCAGGTGGGCTCCCTGTTGAGCAAAGTAGTAGAAGAAAGATTGAACTAAGACAAGGTCAATTCTCCACGCTGGGTGTGGACCATTCAATACAGGCAGAAACCCATAGTCCTGCTGATCCTACAGGATGTGGAGCTTTATTTGTTCAACTGCTTTGCCTGCTTGCATGCAACTTGGGCTCTGATCAGTCCTCGGGATTGCATATGATATCTTTTGTTTGCTTATGATATCTGACTTAGGAAGATCTCTTTTGATAGCTTATTAAGGAGGCTCTATCTAGCATGGGAGAACCAGAGATAAAGCCTTCTGTTGGAGATACTATGAGTGCCAACTCCCAGGAGAGGGTGGGGGGGCACTGTCCCAAGATCCTCATGGCAGGGAAGTGGGAGGGTGAGACAAGGCAGGGGATCTAAGCTTTCCATCACAGTTGATCCTTGTATTGTTCTCTCTGCTGACCCATTCTTATTTTGAGGACAATTAAATATATTACGCACCCTATGCTTCAAGATCCCAGTGTTTTAACTTTCTTCTTTAACTGTGTTTTCTAATCCTGAAATTATGTTGGCTTTATAACTTTGGGCAAGTCACTAAACCTATGTGAAACTTCACCCCACGTAATTCTCAGGAGTGTGGGGAAGTGTTTTTAATGAAAGTACTACTTTGCACTTAACGGTCACTGGCTAAGTTTCCAAGGGTTTAAAATGCTTTCTCTTTCATAGTATTTGCTTCTGCTTTTCCTTCCCAGAGTCGAAAACATGCAAGCAAAGTCCGACTGTATTACATGCTTCATCCCAGGGATGGCGGGTGTCCTGCCAAGAGGCTCCGGTCAGAAAATGTGAGTATCTGGCACCGTCCGATAACTTTAGATGATTTGTTCCATTTGCTAAGAACTTTGCAAGTCTAGGAAGTATAGTCATGTCCACCTTAGCAGAAAAGCTAAGTGAGTAGAAATTATTCTCATTAAATACTACAGAAAATGTTACATGTAAGCAGTCTTTTCCCTTTTTCCCGCCCAAACTTGCCAGTATGGTGTTGGAGAACTTTGTGATGATTCCACACTAGGGCAGAGCTGAGAAAGAATGTACAGAAGGAACAGAGAACAGCTGGCTGAGGGAAGGCAGGAGCCATCAGAAGATAAACAAAAGTAGGAAGGATGGCCTAAGGAGAAAACCTGCCAGAAATATCAGATACTTTGCTATTAACATATTTTATTTTTCCTTTGGTGTCTAAAACTGAATGCCAATTCGTTCCTTTGTAAATACTGTGCACATCTTGCAAATAAAAATACTGAGGGTTTTGATCAGTGCCCCTCTCCTTGAGGGAACATTTACTTGGGAATAAAATGACAATTAGGAAGTTGCTTTGAGGATGTAAGGTCAGAGCAAAGGGTTTACTTCAGCCAGGCCAAAGCAGGGACTGATAAAATAAATATTCCTTCCTCCCAGTAGGGCTTACTTTTCCTAATGAGTGGAATATTCATATCCATCCATTGCAGAGGTCCTCTGTGATAAACACTGCAGATGAAACAGAAATCGCTTGTCCTTTGAGCACTGAGGAGGCTGCAGGCATAGAATTTATGCCCTACACTCTTGCTTATGCTTGTGATTCCTTTCTCCTTCTGCTGCCTTATAGATGGCAGTCTTCTTTTCTTATTAAAAATTAATATATGATCATTGAAGACACTTGACAAGAACCACACTTGTGTGTTCTTCACAAGAGAAAAAGAGAGAACAAGAGAACTGTGGATGGCCATGAGTAGTGAGCATCAGGGCTGGTGTTAACGAATTCCAAGCACGCCTCTTACATCGCACACGAGCTATTCATGCGCAGGCTAATCTGGAACACTGTGGAGTTGTCTTTACTGCCTTGGTGAAGCAGCATTTAGAGCTTATTAGAGGGAAAAGATGTCACAAAAACTTTTCAAGCTGCTAAGAAGTGGGACAGAGACTGGTTCTGTCAGCTCTTAGCCTTATGACCTTGGGCAAATAATTGATCTCTCTCAACCTGTTTCCTCAATGAGACTATAATAATCACCCTTTCCTCACTGGGCTTCTGTGAGGTGTACTGTTATATGCAAAGTGCTGAGGAAAGAGAGATGAATAAGGCCCAGATTTGCCTTAAAGAAACTCAGAGTGGAGTGAGGGAGATCAACATTTTATAAAAAAAATCGCTGTAATTGGGCAGTGTTGGTGTTTAAGATTCTACACAAAATCCCATGGAGACAAAGGGCAAGTTATCCATGCCAGGACGAGTTGCTCGGGGATGGTGTTACTGACAGTTGGCATTTGAGGTGGGGTCCTTGGGCTTGAATGGATGGTACCAGTTGGAGGAGGTGGAGGGGGCGGGGAGGAGACAGGTGCATTCAAAATAACTTATTAAACCTCAGGAGAGTTTACCTGAGCCAGCTTTCATGTAGTCTAAGAATCTTGTAGCTACAGCAGAGTCCTGCTTTCCATATTTCCATTAGTGGAGAGGACAGAATTAATTCCTTTTCTCTGAAATTATCCAGCAATGATGCCCGTGTCACTTCATTCAGTAGCTTTTTTATGTCTTATCATAATAGTCAAAAACAATAGGGTTCATATACATTTGACAATTAGCTCTTGGAACACAGATTATTTTCTATCTGCTCAAGTTCTGATCATGAATGTTGTACTTACTTATGTCTGAGCTCCTAGGGAGGACTTGACTGGGCAGACAGAAGGGGGACACTGGGACTCAACTGGTGTTACTTGAGGACATGGTCTTTGGCATTCTGGTCAGACCCATGATTTACCCACTCAGGCCCTGGTTCTGCCAGTAGCACTGGGAATGATTTATGGAGGGGAAGATGTTTGGATTTTTTGAGCAGGAAGTATTTGCAAAGATTCTTTACCAAAGACCCCTTTGAGAACTTTTTCCTCTGGTGTATCCTGAGTTTTGAAAACTTGGATCTACTAATGGTCTGGTTTTTTTAATGTTTATTTATTTATTTTGCAAGAGTGGACGGGAGAGGCAGAGAGAGCATATGTGCATGTGTAAGCAGGGAGGGGAAGAGAGAGAAGGAGAGAAAGAATCCCAAGCAGGCTCTGTGCTGTCAGTGCAGAGCCCAACATGGAGCTCTAACTCTCAAACCATGAGATCATGACCTGAGCTGAAATCAAGAGTCAGACACTTCATCAACTGAGCCACCCAGACATTCCTGCCAACGATTTATTTATTAAATCGTATTCTATAGCTTTCTGTAATCATAGTATAAGACCAAATCAGTTAGCAGGAAAAGCAACATAATGACTCTACTTTTTGAAAGAGATTGTTGATGATTTTATGAGGGTGTGTTTGTGCATACATTTCATAGGTAAATACATCATTTACCTTAGGCATTTTGACATGCTGGATATAGCATGGAAGCCACCCCAGTCCCTCACTGGGGCTGTGAAAGTTGAAACTGGTAATTATTTGGCCAACTTTCTTTTGTACAGACTCATACCTTAGGGTTGAAAGGCTTAATATGCAAATAAACAATGGCCAGCCATATGGAAATAGAACTTTGATACACCTGAAGCTAATATAACATTGGGTTTCAACTATACTTTAACTTAAATAAATAAATAAATAAATAAATAAATAAATAAATAAAAATAGAACTTTGACCCATAACCTATAGCAACCATCCTGGGAGTCCAACCCATTAGTATATAGAAAACAGCCCCGGAAGCCTGCCTAAGTTAAACTTGTAGGAAGTCAGACCATTATCTCTAGTAACAATCCAGGAAGCCAAACCATAACCCCTGTAACAATAGGCCCCAAATGGTCTGGACTTGATTAATACTTGATAGCTTTCCTAATTTTTGTCCCTGCTCCCTGTTTGGAACCAGCCAGAGAAAGCCAAATAGGCACTCCTAAACAATCACATAGGATGTCCACCTCTAGTTCGCCTACCTACAGCTTCCGCACACAAGCAGTCTCCAATCAGGGCATACCTGAGTCCTCCCCTTTATTCCGTTACAAAGCTTTCCCACTTATCCATTTGCCTTGGAGTCTTCTCCAAGGCAAGTGATGGTGACTGACATCCTTGCTCTAGTAAGCTCTAAATAAATAGCCTTTCTTTTTCTCATTTGGTTGGTCTTGTTTATTTCCACAGGGCTATAAAATGGGGATAAAAATAACATCAGTGTACAGGTTAAGTGTACATCAGTGTACAGTGTAAGGCCCAAATAAGATAACTTATTTATTCAGCACTTTATTTTCAAAGCTCTTTCTACCTGCATTATTATTATTGATTCCCTCTCCACAAATACCCTGTGTCTTAGAAGAATGTAACACTCTGTTCCACCTGCCTCTCCATCCTTGCACAACCTCCCCACTGCCCTGCTTCCTGGGGCTGTGACAGGTTTGTAGCCCAGTCTTGGCTGGAAATAGTTTCATGGCCACCCTGACTACCCAACAAAGTGAGTGACTTCCAAAAACAGAGAAAACTTGTTTCTGAGTCTCCAATCCCTGAATGCACCTGAACCTTGGCCCCACAGTGATCCCTAAAACTGATAGGGCTGATAAGTAATGGCAGCCATCCCTCCCTCCCTACTTCTTAGCCCTCTGGGAATATGCAGTAACTCCAAATCTACATACAGATGAACACAAGTACCTATGATTATTCCCAGGGTCAATTGTCATTTCTACTCCAGGTTATTTGACTTTGTTGTTGCTTTTCAAAAACTTAAAATTCATTTCTGCCTCCTAACCTGGTATTTCCAGCTTTTTAAATTCCCCCTTCGTGTGCTTCAAATGCTCATTCGGATCTTCTATGTTTTTTTTTTTTTTTTTTCCCTGAAATCTTAGAGCAAGACATTTTCCTCCTGAGGCCACAGAGTAAAATTAAATGCGAAATAAATTGTTATAGTTGATTGCCTTAGAGAAATTTTCTGTAATCCTGTGAGCATTAGAGCCAAAAAGGAACGTAGAGCACATCTAGTTCATTGAGAGTCTCAGGTTTTCAAGATACTTTTTAGTATCTTCTCACTTGCTTTGGAAAAAAAAAATGTCTACTTAAGAAACAACATTTTTAAGTAAAAGGATGATTTCATTTTACCTTTAATTTTATTCTGTAAGGATAAGTAACTGCCAACAAAAACCACCAGTCAGTATTAAGTACATAGTGTTTTTACATCGAGTTAATAGAATTCCTCCTAAGTGGAAAAACTTGACATTTGGTTGGTGTAATCAAGCTTCTCACTTTTAAACACTTACATGATTTCCTATAGGTCTGGAATATTCAGCAGAGCTGGAGCACCTCCAGGATCAGTTTCATGGGTCCCTAAAATCCTGGGTTCCAGGTCAGGAGGACTATCTAATCCGACTGTTTTGTGATGAAGGTGAAAAAAAGGTCCAAAGAAGTACCATGACTTGCCCAAATTGGTCAGGCCTGAGGCTGAGACCCTCCCTGCTTCCCTAAGTTCTATTCCTAGGCTTCTCCCACATATCTTGAAATTCTGTCTTATATTTAGACATTGAAGCCATTGCTGGGTCCAGAGCCAGAGAGCACTGCTGTTCTGGGGCAAAGTAATAATAGCTGGTGCTTAGCAGGTACCTCCTACTTATATTCTAAATGCTTTACATACATTAACACATTTAATCCTCACTCCTGTATAGGGTGGAAACTATCATTATCCCCACTTTACAGAAAAGTAAACTGAAATAGAGAAATTAAGTCACTTGACTCTGGTCATACCGCTGGCAAGTGGCAAAGACAAGGCTGGGGAAACACAAAACAAAATGAAAGAAAATTCCTCTGGTTCTGCAAACTGGCTCACCATGCCACTTCCTGAGATAGGTGGTAATCAGCTAGTAAGGACATGGGCCCTTCCCCAGGAGAGATCAGGATCTAGTTCAGGTTGGGGGTGATCCAATGTGTGGTCATGTTTTTTAAGACAGTGTGGTGGCTGTGCAGGTGCTCCCGTGGATACAGGTGCTCCCACAGACATATCCCAGGGTGTCATCTAGCACACTGGAGGGGTCCCCAACCTTTCCTGGTGGGATGGGGCAGGACAGAGTTGCCTGGAAAAAGTGACGCTGAACTGATTCTTCAGGGATACACGTGGGTGAGCCCAGTGAATGGGGGGGCAAAGTGCTCTTCTGAGTGTGGAGCCAAAATGAGTAATGTCTTCAGCGAAGCAAAATTCAAAGGTATTTCTAGAGTATAAAATGCCGGTGGGAGGCTGTGTTACTTTCCCAGGATGGCTGTAACAAATTACCACAAACTGGGTGGCTAAAAACAACAGAAATTTATTTTCTCACAGTCCTTGAGGCTCCAAGTCTGAATCAAGGTGTAGGCAGGGCCTCTCTCTGGAGGGTCTGATTGAAAATCGGTTCTGTGCTTCTCACCTCGCTGCTGGTGGTTGCTGGCAGCCTTCAGTGTTCCTTGGCTCGAGCTGCATCATGCCTGCCCACTTTTGTCATCACCTGGTCTCCTTCTTGCATGTATCTTCGTGTGTTCTCTTCTCTTCTTATAAGAACGACAGTCATCCGAGTGACAGCTGCTATAATAATCCAGTGTGACCTCATTGTAATTAATCTGCAAAGACCCTATTTTCAAATGTCTCCTGTTGGAGGTGGACATGAATTTGGGGGACACAGAATGCACTCAGTAGAGCAGTGGAGACCAAAGTGAAGCGTGGGGTGGTGGGGAAAGGCCCGCACGTCTGCTGCGTACAATATTAACATTTACTTTGTCAACATTTTCTGCTTTGTCAAGTGGTCTGCAGCTAAATTCATGAGCAGTTCGCAAAGATAAAAGCTGTGTGCTTTGGCCTCCAGCTGTGTGTTTAGCGCTACAAGTGGGGATTTTGTCCCTGGCTCAGCTACATATATTAGTTTTACAACTTTGTTTTGGACTTTCTAAACCTTAATTGCCGTGGTTATAATCAGGGCCTATAAACGCTGCCATGCCTACCTCTCAGAGTTGTTCAGGGACTCAAATAAAAGCTTCCTGTTTGTGGAGCCGCATGATAAATGGTAAAGTGTGTGTGTGTGTGTGTGTGTGTGTGTGTGTGTGTGTGTGTAGCGTTCATTAATAGAGTTTTACGTTTTTTGTCTATTGGTTCTGATCGTTAGTCTCTTGTGCGATATACAACTTCTCTAGTCCAGTTAGGGGCAGGCCTGCTGTGTTCATGGAGAACACCTGAGGAAAGATTAGGGCACCAATAAGTGTGAGGTGGTGTTTATTGATGTGTCTTAAAACAAGGGTCAGAAAATAGCTGCTGGCCAAATGTAGCCATGGCCTATTCTTGTAAAGTTTGTGAACTAAGAACGGTTTTTACATTCTTAAATGTTTAGGGGAAAAAATCAAAAGAAGAATATACTGTCAAATGCAAAATACATGAACCTCACCTTTTAATGTCCATAGACATAATCTTAGGAACATGGCCACACTCAGTCCTTTACAGCTTTATGCACAGGGCAGCGGCAGAGCTGGGTGGTTGCGAAAGACTGTATGTCCCACAAGCCTAAACTGTTTCCCCTGTGTCCCTTCACAGAAAGTGTTTGCTGGCCCCCATGTGAAGTGGACAGATTTGATGAAGGAAGGGGGACGTTATCACTCCTCTTTTTGCGCATCTGTCTACTCACAGGGATGACACAGTTTGGTCATTCCTTACTCTTTTTTTTTTAATAATTTTTTTTAATATTTATTTATTTTTCACAGAGAGGGCAGCTGGGGGGGGGTGGGGGTGGGCAGAGAGAGAGGGAGACACAGAATCTGAAGCAGGCTTCAGGCTCCGAGCTGTCAGCACAGAACACGATGCGGGGCTCAGACTCACAAACTGCAAGATCATGACCTGAGCTGAACACAGATGGTCAACTGACCGAGCCACCTAGGCTCGGAATGACCTATGTCATTCCAGACTCTTCAAGCTGCCTTGCCCTCTGTTCCTTTTGAGTTTTGGTTTATTAGGGGCCAGAAAGTTGAAGGTTTTGGCCAGTAGGAAGTATCATTCCAAACTCCTGAGCGAGAATCGACACTCTTGCTGTTCTGCTTTGGTTTTTTTCAGTGCAGATCGCTTGAAATTTAGGAAGGGGTTACGTTTTAAGAATTTGTTTGAAGTCTGCAACACTGTGGACACAATGAGGACACCTGGTTTTTTATGCCATCGGCACAGCAGCACCAGCTTATGGTAACCCAAGACTCTGGACTTTTTTGAGATAACCCTGATTTAGAATACTTGTTCTTGTCACTACAAATCAGTGGTATGTCCTGGAAAGTCCAATAATTCCTCTCCAAACTGTACCCAAAAGTGGAATCGAGATTCCAAATTCACAGATAATAATTTAAAGGAAAAAAACAACAACCCAGAACTGCTCATTAATGCGAATGTGCAGTATGGCACTTGGCTCTACATGACTCTCTGGGCCCCATACTAGGTCTCTAGCTTGGCACTGTGGTTCTGAAACTCATTTATGCTAAAATATATAGCATAGTTACTACTTCTATCTAAAATCTGATCCAGAGGGGAGGAAAAAAAGGATTCCCCCAAAGGCAGCTATGAAAATAACTTTTCCCCCACAACAGAGGTAGTGTAGTCGGTCTTTGATTTTACTGTTAATACATCATTGGATATATTCTCTTGTTAGCTGGCCACGAATGAAGCCCTCTTTATGTGTCAAGCCCGATACTAAATACTTGATAGATATTTTATTTGAACTTTACAAATGCAAGTAGGAATCTTTACTGCCTCTATTTTAAAAGGGGTGAAGCCTGAAGCTTAGGTCAAATATCTTATGTAAACTCACAGACCTTGTTGTGAATGATACAGCCAAGGTTCAAACACAATACAGTTTGGCTCTAGAACTCCGTATTACTATGTATTCTTCATTTATTCCCTTTTTAAAAGAAATGTTAATTGACTTCCTACTAAGAGTCAGGTACTTTGTTGATTGCAAGAATTTAATGGTGAAGGAAACACATGCAGTTGGTATTGACAGAGTTTACAGGGTAGTGGGGGAAACGGCCATTATTTTTTTTTTTAAATCATACAAATACACAAATGAAAGAAAGTAATGGAAAAGCACAAAATGGGGAGATCATAGCTCTTTGGGATCAGAGAAACCCTCCCTGAACAAATGATGCTTCAGCTGTGTCCGAAAGGTGAGGATGGTTTAACTAGTCAAAGAGGCAACGGGAGGCCGAAGAATGCCAGGCAGAGGGGACGGCATGGTCAAAGGCCCTGCAGTCAAAGAAATCACGGCACACTTAAGGAAGAAAATGAAAGCCAGTGTTGCTGGTGTTCAGAGACGGAAGCAGGCAGTGATGTCAGATGCAGAGAATGGATTAATGGAAAAAGGAGCAGAGGTGAATGTTTGAGTGTCAGGCTTTCAATAAGCCACTGAGAGGATGGCTGTGGATGAGGCTAATGATACCAGCAAACAATGAGAAATACATAAATTCGAGGGATAATTAAGTCAGTAAAAATGGATCAATTGGATAATAGATGTGAAGCAGAAGAAGGTTTCCAAATGGCTTCCAGTTCAGAACTTGCACTGGGTGGCTGTCGCCTCTCCTGCAGCCACAGTAGTCTTCTTCCTCCTTAAGGACCAGAGAACAGGGAGATCTGAGCATGGGGAAAAGATGTGAGGAAAACCCTTTCTCGAGGTTGTTCCATATTAATCCAGGCTGAGCGGAACTGAAGTTGCATAGAGGTAAATTTGCCTCCAGTGCAGGGGTAGAGGACAGCAAGTGACTGGTGGACTTTTGTCTTCAGAGTTTCTTCCCAGTGAAGGTTTTCTACATTTCTAATGGGGAGGGTGAAGCCATGCCAGTGGCCAGGCTAGGAGTTGGATCCCACAGAGGCACAGGCTAGAGGTTCTCTACAGGTGGTTCTCTACAGGTGTTGTCCAGTGTCAGGACAGTGTGCTGAATGAATTCAAGGCTGTCACCAAGTGCCAGGGCTGGGGAGAGGGTAGTATCAGTACCCTGGAGGACTTCTAGAGAGAGATGCCGAAGTTGTCAGTGGTTAAACCATGTGCATCCAGTAGGAAGACCGGGGCTATTTAAGGAGATGGAACAGCTCAGATGTGGTCTTAAGACCTAGATCCAGTGACTCCCAGTGGGTCCATCCTATTCCTCCTTAGTTGGAAAGGCAGAGATGGTAAGACCCACAGTTTTAGACTTTATGAGGGCAGGGGTCTTAACTTATTAATCTTTATACCCCTTCCCACAGGGGCATTCCATAAATTACTGTTCATATTTTCATGATAAGATATTATCTTATTTTTTTTCTTTAAAATCATTATGATTAAAAAATAGGTTTAATTAAAAAAAAACTATCATTTGTATGGAAAATCATACAGAGTATTACCATGAAATTATATTTTGGTTATATCCCTATAAAAGTGCCTTTGTTTTTTTTTTTTTTTTTTTTTTTTTTAATTTTTTTTTTCAACGTTTATTTATTTTTGGGACAGAGAGAGACAGAGCATGAACGGGGGAGGGGCAGAGAGAGAGGGAGACACAGAATCGGAAACAGGCTCCAGGCTCTGAGCCATCAGCCCAGAGCCTGACGCGGGGCTCGAACTCACGGACTGTGAGATCGTGACCTGGCTGAAGTCGGACGCTTAACCGACTGCGCCACCCAGGCGCCCCAAAAGTGCCTTTGTTAAAAGAAGATTTTGTGAAATTGGGTTTAAGAAAATCTGAGAACTATGGACACTGTTTCAATGAGAATCTTCTCCAGGTTCTTGGTCTCATGTGGGCGATCTTCAAACAGGAAACACGTAAGGAAAGGGGGAGGATTTGGGAGATCATGCTGTCATAGCACCGGCTGGTCTCCCCAGCAGGTGCTTCTGTTGGGGACCCACATGTTCAGGCTCCATCTGGCCAGTCTGTAACCACCCTGCCCTGGCAGACCTAGCTTCCTTCTCACTGGCTGCTCTGAGATGAGCTGTTGTCTGTCTTTTCTTGTCTGCCCTTGAGGCTTGACCCTATTTTACCACATATCAAGGCTGTTTGTGCAGAAGTTGAGGCGTAGCTAATGGAGGTAAATGTCCTTCCTGGATCCCCACCCAATTTCAGCCATAAGAAAAAAGGAAACTGATAGGAAGTTCTTCTCTGTAGGATATTTTGGTGTTGCCTCCAGAGTAAACAGGTGGATCATACTTACTGGATGATGCAAAACATGGAAGAGTAGAGGTCAAATGCCTTAACATGTGTCTTTCACTTTGCACACCAAATGGGCTCTTGAAAGCAAATCAAAGTATGTTTTTGTTTAGGGTAGTTAATAAAGGAATTCTGGGGATGACAGACGTCTCTAATGTCAGCTCTGAGATGTCAGCCTATATGTTGGGTTTCCTTTCAGAGGGCCAACAGGGGTTTCCAGAAGCCTCTACCCAGCTTAATGCAGCTTGATGGCTCACGAACATGTGGCAGCTGGGTTCTTGGGCTCTTTGCCCTGTCTGCTGTGTTTCCTCTTTTCAGGTGTCTGCTTCTCAAGCTATCTTTCCTGTGTCAGTATTTTCCCCCGATACATAGATTTCCTTGATTCACATCCTAGAGTCTCACAAAACCTAAGTTTGTTCTTCTCTGAAATCCCAACTCTTTCCTGAAAATTTTTACCACCCACTTTTAATCATTTTAAAATGGGGTCCATTTATCTCCATCTCTTCCCTCACTACAGGGAGGGGTGTGAGAGGGTGTTCCCTCCCTTCTTTCCTTTGTCCTACACAGCACAGTGAGTCTTTACTCTCTAAGGCTATGTCATAAATCATGCCTGCTGTCTTCCCATTAGGCAACCCCACATGCCCTCTCTGTTTCTCCTTAGTCACCTATGGGCATTCCTCATGCTCAGAATATTATTCTTGCAGAACAAAGAAGTCTGTTTCCTTCACTACATTCTGGTTTGTGACTGTTTGGCTTTGTTTGGGTTGATATGTTCTTTTAGAAATATATATTTTTTCTTCTTGCCCTAGAAGCAGCCAAGGGTTGTGCCGTTAGAATACAAGATACATTTATAACTTCATGTGACCTGGATTTGGTGCAGGTAATGCTGAGACAATGATGAATGTCCCCTGATACACACCAGAAAGCCTAGAGAAAATACATTTGAAAAATAGGGATGATGCCCTGAGTTCTACTAATTTGAAGTAAAATGTCTTTTTGGACTTGGATCCGGCAAATCTTTCTCATGTACCTGCCCCCGATCACAGACGATATTGGGAGCTCTGCCTATGTGGTCTTAGGTAATTCTCAGAGAATTTTATTGTGTGAGCATTACCAATGCCCACTTTGTAAATGAGATAAAGAAGGTTCAGAGAGGAATAGAAGCATACAAAACTAGAGGTCATCTAACTCTAGGGCCTTTTCCACCCAGCCACATCTCTGTGGCTGCCTTTGGTGCATTTCATTTCACTTCTGGCTCAGCCATTTCACATATCAGTGACATTAGTAGTTCTAGGTTCCTATAGGACACTCTGGGAGTGGCTCAATGAATTCTTCTACTCAGGGCTCCAGTGAGCTAGGACAATATTCACTGGACCATCCTAATCCTGTTCATTTCTTCTCAGGTTCCTACTGAGGGCTGATGGCCTTACAGACATATTGAAAATCTGAGAGGTGGTTACTATGGTGCCACCCAATTCAGTGTCATGTAAAGGAATAGTGCAGGCGTTGGGGACTGCCCTGGGATTGAATATGGCCTCCAATTCCTGCTAGTGGGGTAGGCTTTGTCAAGTTCCTTGATCTTTCTAAGACTTAGTTTTGTCATCTGGAAAATGGTGGCAATAGCCCATTTATCCATGACTACTGTGAAGGATGAAAGTGATCATGTAAATGCAAAGCAGGGAGCACAGGGCCTGGGAAGTGGGTGCCCAACAACTGTCACTCGTTCCTCCTTTCCTTTTGTTATGTTTATTTATTTTTGAGAGAGAGAGAGAGACGGAGAGAGAGGGAGACATAGAATCTGAAGCAGGCTCCAGACTTTGACCTGCCAGCACAGAGCCTTATGCGGGGCTTGAACTCACAAACGGTGAGATCATGACCCGAGTCAAAGTCGGACACTTAACTGAGCCACCCAGGCACCCTACACTCCTTCCTCCTTTCTAATGCACTGGGTAAGGGTTATATTTCCTTCTGATACTATATTTGACTGGGAGAAAACACAACAAGCTGATTAGAGTGAGCTGGCGGGGGAAATTCATAGGTCTGTATTCTAGGACTAAATAAATGCTGCTGAAAGAGATGTTTTCAGTAGAAGCCCTAAGTAATTGCCAAGGAACCAGAGAAACTGTGAAAATATTACAGTGTTCAATAACATTCTTGTTTTAAAGAACCTAAACTAATACAAAGAGGGAAAAATATGGTGTTGGCATTAGCACATTGGAGTGTTGCTTGGAGGAACGCGTACATCTTGTCATTACTTGGCTGTTGTCCAATGCCAATATTTCAGTCTGGCTGGAAGAGAGTCAGATATTTGGAGCAGCTCCGGGTGATAGAACGTACTCCCCTCGGCCACATGCACGGTGCTGTTGCTCATATTCCCCTCCCTCCTGCTCACAGGTGGCATCATGCAGTCATGGCACAGTGACTTTAATAGATATTAAAAATGTGGCTGTTTGAGCGTGTCATTCTCTAAACCCTATCGAAACTCTCTATGGAGCATATGTGAGTGACTGTGGACCAGGGCCATTACTTGCTTGCAACAGGAACCGTTCCTCTTGATCTGTGACATTGAATAGCCAAATAGTCTTGTAATCATGTCTAATTTGTCTATTAGTTTTGTCTTTTTGCCAAGCGTAGTTAAAATTGTGTAGAGAAGGAGATGATTTTTATTGTGAATTCCTGGTGGGAAAAAGGCATTTTTCTTCAGAGTTATTAACTCGGTTTTACAGCTGACCTTTAAAGGAATGTCTATGACTTTAGATACTCAAAAGCTCAGCAAATGTTATCATCCATATAGTCATTATAGTTTGGGCTATAAGCACTGAATGTATATCATAAGATATGATGTTGGTTTTCTTTTTTTAATTTTTGAGATTTTATTGTAAAGGAAAAAAATCTTGTTTTATTGATGTACTGAGTGATGGTTGACCTTTTTTAATTAAATTTCCTCTTCACATTTCAGCTGTACATAACCCTAGAAGGTCACTGGTTGGCATTAGCAACCCCAGAAATGAATGGTCATGATGTCATGTCCTAGAATTGACAAATTAGTTTGTTTGATTTCTCATTATCCATTGTAGCCATTGTTGTAATGGGGGATGGAAACATTCAAGATGGATTTATGACCTGAAATTTTCTGGAGACTAAGAAATAAGGGTCTTTAGTGTATTTTTCCTGCTCATCCCTTTCTCCATACAGATTTTTCATTTTTATATATTTTTTGCATTGTGACATAGTGTCCTGGACAGCAGTTCTCTGCTTTCATAGCTAATTATGCAAAAAGGAGAGAAGGAGAAGGAAAGGGAAGAGAAAAAGAAGAAAAAAAGGGCTATCAAGGCAAAAGTAAATTGTAACCAAAGAATATCTGAGCTTGGAAGGGATTTTAAGTCTTTTCAATGCAAGTCTTGCCACCTAGAAATAAAACAGAAAACTGTTAGTCCTGTCTGCATTTCACTTGGACTTCAAGAAAGTGAAATCCAAGAAAGTTATTCCTCCTCTGGACTAAGTGATCACTTGCTGCTTTCCAATTTTAATTAACTGTGATTTAAATATTTTCTGGGAACCGATATTTATGATTCATAAATGAGATGAGCAGATTGTTTATAATTTCAAATATTTCTTTTATTTTCTAATGTAGTAATATTTTAGGCATGTAATCCATTAATAATTGCTTTGTGTATATTCCAGACATAGAGTAAGTGGTGAGCAAAGCCAGGCCCAGAGTCCTTGCCTTCAGTTGAAATGGCAATTCTGATAAATGCTATGGCCAAGTGGGCATGGAGCTGAGAGAGATTGTTCAGAAGAGGTGACTTGTATGGGAATTGAGGGAGGATTTCTCTGGGCAGTGATTCCTAAGTAGCATCTGAAGGGTGCACAGGCATTAACTGGACAAAGAGGTAAGGGAAGACTATTCCAGGGAGAGGGAACAGCCTTTGGGGATAGACAGAAGGTGAGCAGGACTCGTGCAGAACACAGCAAGTGTGATGGTAGAAGAGGCTAGAAGGGTCCTGAAGTAAGGGGCAGACCCCTTTTTAGGGGGAGGGTGACAATGTAATTTATCATCCAAACCGGGACATAACAGTGAAAGGGCACTTTCACAGTAATGAAACTGAACAACAGGTGAACTCAATATGTAGGGTGGAGGATTATTTACAAGCCATTTTAAGAAGTTTGGGTTTTTATTTTAAGTGCAACCAAAGTCTATTGAAAGGTTTTAAGCCAGGAGACTAAAATAATCAGATTTGGCTTTCAATAATTATTCTGACCCCTATGTTCTTGCGTATTATTTACAGTAGCCCAAATATGGATGCAATCTAAGTGTCCATCAATGATGGATGAAGGGATAAAGATGTCTCACACACACACACACACACACACACACACACACACACACACACACCCAACCATAAAAAAGAATAAAATCTTATCATTTTTGATAACACGGATGGACCTTGAGGCCAGACAGAAAAGACAAATATTGCATGATTTCACTTCTATGGGAAATCTAAACAAACAAAACAAAGCAAAACCCTGACTGATAGGTGCAGAGAATAAACTGGTGATTACCAGAAGGGAGGGGTGGGAGTGGGCAAAATGATTGAAAGTGATCAAGAGGTACGGACTTCCACGGGTGAGAAATAAATAAGTCATGCAGCTGTAAGTACAGCATGGGGAATACAGTCAATAATATTGTATTAACTCTGTATGGTGACAGATGGTCACTAGACTTACTGTGGTGATCAGTTTGTAGTACATGCAAATGTTGAATCACTGTTCTGTACACCTGAAACTCATATTAAATCATATGTCAGTTTTTCTTCAATGAAAATAAATATGAAAATAAAAAGTACTCTGTTGCCATGTATAGAAAAGCCTGAAGGAAGCCCCAGAATGGAGTGGGTGGACCTGTTAGGTGTCTGTTGTAGAGATTTAGGGGAATAAGAAGTTAGCAGAGATCAGAAGGGAGCAGACATGAGAGAATTTAAAGTTAACATCATCAATGGAGAACTGATTGCACTACAGGCCCTAATCTGTTTCCACCTCTTTTGTGTTTAATTTTTTTTAACGTTTATTCATTTTTGAGAGAGAGAGAGAGAGAGAGAGAGAGAGAGAGCGAGCATGAGTGGGGGAGGGGCAGAGAAAGAGAGACAGAGACACAGAGTCTGAAGTAGGCTCCAGGCTCCGAGCTGTCAGCACAGAGCCCGATGCAGGGCTTGAACCCAAGGACCGCGAGATCATGACCTGAGTCGGTCAAGCTGAAGTCGGATGCTTGACCAACTGAGCCACCCAGGTGCCCCTGTTTCCACCTCTGTGTCCAGGCCCTTTAGTATTATCCTCCTAGCCTGACTCAGGGCTTAGCCAGGTACTTTGCTTTCACTGGTGGGCTAGCAGCAAACCCATCACAAGCAGAGCTTTGAAAAACATGTGGGCCTTGCACTTAGGCTCTTGATACACTTGGACTCTTGCAACCAGTCTGGGCTGGCTGAGAGAACATGTGGAGAGAGTAAGCATCATAAATCTCAAAACCTAGCCGGCGTCAGCCAAGTGAACAGCTGACTGCAAACGTGGAGAGCAGGCGAGCCTGGCTCGGACCTGGAGAACCACTCAGCTGAGCCCTGCCTGCCTTGCCGATCTGCTGAGTCATGGAGTTAAACAAACAGCTGTGGTTTTAGACCATTAAGTTTTGGCGTGGTTTGTTACATAGCAGTAAATACAAGAGCTGTTCATTGAGAGGAGACTGTGGAAGAGAGCCTGTTTAGTTTAGACATGTTGACTTGGAGAAGCGATTAGGACAGTTAGGAGATGACATAAAACAGGAGTGTGTTGTGTAAGGGAAGCTTAGTTGATTATTATCAAAGTAGTGAATGAGGATAAAACTAGCTATAAAACAAAATTTTGCACATTTTACTACATTATGTTCAATACCACAGTAATGAATGGTCTATTTTTGTTTCCCAAGAGGGGAGTTGAGTGATGAGAACTAACAAATATCCAATGTCCCTTGGCTTTCTTACTTTCTGACACATGGGGTTGAGGTGACCTTAGAGACGGCATAGGATAAGCCCATTCTCTAGCTGGAAGTGGGGCAATGTTGTCTAGCAGCTCATGCTAGCTCAGTTGGATAGTCAGAAGTCTTTTTTCAGTACCTTTATTTCCTCTCAGGGCCACTGTGTTTGACTCTTAGACACTCTCTTCACCTCTCCTCCAAAGCCTTTGTTGGGAAAGGACCTTATAAGCTAATTCATACTAAGGTGTGAATGACTGATAAGCCTAAGTCTTTTGTTTTGCTCAGAACACTAAATATTTTTTTGTACTTTTTAAAAATTGAGGTATAATAGACATAGAATATTGTATTAGTTTCAGGTGTATAATGATAATTCAAAATTTATATATATTACAAAATAACCACTATAATAAATCTGGTTAACATCTATCACTGCACACATAGTTACAATTTTTTTTCTCTTGTGGTAACAACTTTAAAGATTTATTGCCTTAGCAACTTTTAAATATACAATACAGTATTATTAACTATGATCACCACACTGTACCTTGTATCCCCATGATTTTATTTTATAACTGGAAGTTTGCACTTTTTCACAACCTTTACCCATTTCATCTATCTCCCCCACTCCCTCCACCTCTGGAAACCACCAATCTGTTCTGTGTATCTACAATCATGTTTTGTTATGTTTTTGTTTTTTAGATTCACAAGTGAGATCATATAGTGTTTGTCCTTCTTTAATTTGTTTCACTTAGCATAATGCCTTCAACGTTCACCCATGTTGTCACAAACAGGAAAATTTATTCTTTTTATGGCAAATATTCCTCTGTGTGTGTGTGTGTGTGTGTGTGTGTATGCATCTTAATCTTAAGCAAGAAATCTTAAACATTAAATCTTAAATGAGAAATCTCTGTTCTGGAAAATGCAATTGTTTTTAAGTTTATTTATTTTGATAGAGCACAAGCAGGGGATGGGCAGAGAGAGGGAGAGAGAGAGGGTGGAAAATACAATTATATGAGTGTAGGGAGGATGTTTTCATATGCCACTTAGTTGGATTACTACTCTGCAGTTTGCTCTTATATATTGAAAATAGAGCCTATGGACCCAGTATTGTGGACTTTTAGGTGTTTTCAATCCAGAATAACTACACTTCAGTGGGCTTATCTTTTATCCCCACAAAAACCTGTTTCCCTTCTTATATGTCCTTTTAAGATTTCATAATACCAAACTTCCTCCATTTCCTCAGGCTGAAAACTATTGAATTACATTTGGCTCTGCTCACCTGCTACATCCTGATCCTGGGATTCTGCCCTGTCTGACCCTGTTCACCTCATCTTTGTCCCTTCTTGCTATTTCAGAAGTAGATCAAGCCTTCATCAACTCCCACTTGGCTTGAGGCCTCTGCCTCCTGACCCTTGTTCTAAATCTCTCTTGTCTTCTATCTAGCCTAGAAGTTTTGTCACCGGAATCACCTTTCTTGTATCTAGAGCTGATCTTGTCCCCATCCTCTTTATACAGCTTTGATGATGCACTTTCTTGGAAGATAAAACCCAAACTTCATGACAGAGCACCCATGGCCTCTTCTGAGGGCTTGCCTTACTTGTTATTTTTGCTTAAATTAGATAGGAATTGCAGGATACCGAGGGCAAAGACTGGCCAAAGGATTTCCCAGCCACGTGTGGTGTCCGTAGTTTTATGTGTCTGTCTGAAGATGCAGTTCTGGAACTGTGCAGGGGACCTATATCCAGGGCTGGTGTTGCTCAGTAACTCAATTTGAGGGACACTTGTGAGTTAGAATGAAGCTGTTCTAGGTGACTACACAACAGAGGGTGCTGGAAGTGGCAGAGAACCCGTGTATGCTTTTACTTAGGACAGAAATGACAGACCCTTGGATATATCTGATCACATTTATTTTACCTCACTTGGGACACTGATGAGCAGGGTGTCCCTGTGTTTTATAGAAACATAAAAGAAATCAAGCATTATGATTCAACCAGCTGGGAGCTACAGATAGGTCATGCCCCATGGCCTTTCCTCTATGTCTCTACCCCACTACCCAGTTCCCACCCTTGGGCAGGGCTGTCTTCTATGTCTGCTGGCCAGGGACCCAGAGTTCTTGGAGAATCTGGGCAAAGAACCCAGGATGATAGACACAATCTGTGAATCAATCCCTTTGACTTCCCTCGAGAGACATCTAATATTCATTGCCAGGGAACCTTCGGTCCCAGGTATGTGATTTTCTCCAAAGACTGCCTTTATAGGCCTTCATTATTCCATCCCAGTGAACCTTGTGGACTCCATTCCTGGCATTTACTCAGATGGGCCCTAAGATCATGTCAAATCAGATACTCCCCATCCCTGGAAAGATTCACCATTAACCTTGTTTCATTTTGTTAAAGCTCTTCACCCTCCCAGAATGAATGCCTATTCTCCCCTTTCTATACCTTGAGAAGCCCACCTCTCATTCATGGTCCAGCTTAAATAGCACCTGCATCATGAAGACCACCATGACTTATGACCCCTTCTCAGCGTTCTGTTTTGCATTATGTATGTATGTGTGCTTCCTGTATACCAAGGGCTCCTCTCTCTCCATGATAAGATCCAGAGGGCAAGGATTGTGTTAGTCCTTTCTCGTGGAGGTACTTAGTGCATGCAGGGTGGGTGAATCTATGAGCGACAGAATGGCCCTTGAGTTGCAGCCAGACATCTGTCGGTGTAGAATGTCATTACTTTTAAAGTGGACTTTTTGGTTCTTAGGAAATGCTTAGCGGGCAACCTCAAATCAGCTGTCTGGGGTTCCTGTGTGACATCATGGGACTGTTAGGAAATAATCAGGATGAAAGCTCCCTGCTCAGCTGTCATCTTGGGTTACTGCTTTCAGGTGTTAACTGAAATGACCCAATTAAGCAAGTGTTTTAAAGCCCTGAATTCTTGTGGAATAGAGAAAAAGCTCAATTATTCAAAGGCTCCTTTCAAAGAAGTCTCCCTTTTGCAGACACAGAAACCAGGTTACCATTTCGTCAAACAGAACTATTTAGTTATTTCCATTTCTGATTACAAAATGATATACAGTGATTATTATTTCCTATATTGTTTTATTTTAGTTAAAAATGAAAAATTTCTTTCTTGAGAGATATCATTGTTAACAGTATGGTAGAGATCCTTTCTGTTTTTTTACTTGGATCATACCTGCATATATATGTATATGTTGCATATATATAACATTTTGATCATTATGTTTCTATACATATGTATACATATATAACATTTACATATAAGTTATATATAATTATATATTAACTATATATATACATATATACGTATTGGCGGAAATGGGATCACACCATAATAATGTTCTGTGTAATAAAACAGTTTAGTCAAGTTCTATACCAACACTTAATATGTACATCTTATCATTTTTAATCCTTTGTCTTTTATTTATTTATTTATTTATTTATTTATTTATTTATTTAACATTTATTTATTTTTGAGACAGAGAGAGACAGAGCATGAACAGGGGAGGGGCAGAGAGAGAGGGAGACACAGAATCTGAAACAGGCTACGGGCTCTGAGCTGTCAGCCCAGAGCCCGACGCAGGGCTCGAACTCACAGACTGTGAGATCATGACCCGAGCTGAAGTCAGACGCTCAACCGACTGAGCCACCTAGGTGCCCCAATCCTTTATCTTTTTAATACCATATTGAATGAATATTCTGCAACTTACTTGACCAATCTCTTATTAATAGTTATGTATGTTATGTGAACTTTTTAATTATGTTTTCATCCACTTGTACAGGTATTTATTTAGAATAAAGTCCTACTGGTGGTATTGTTATGTTAAAGTGTATGAGCATTTTGCCTTTTGATATATATATATAATCATATTGCCTTTGATATATATATAATCATTGCCTTGTGATATATATGTAAATCATATAATATATATAATAAATAATATAATATATACAAATTATATATATATATATATATAATATATATAAATAATATAATAAATATGATATAATAAAATCATATTGCCCACCAAAAAGATTGTACTGATATCTCACTATCAATGTATGAAAATGTCCATTTTAACTCATCCTCACAAATACTAGATATTATTAACATTTATTTTTTAAAGTTTAAAAAATGTTTATGGATTTATTTTGAGAGACAGAGACAGAGAGAGAGAGCACGCACACGTAAGTACACATGAAGGGGGGAGGGGCAGAGAGAGCTTCAGAAAGAGAATCCCAGGCAGGCTCTGCACTGTCAGCACAGGGCTCAGTCCCAGGACCCTGGGATCATGACCTGAACTGAAATCAAGAGTTGGATGCTGAACTGACTGAGTCACCCAGGCACCCCTAGATATAAATCTTTTTAATCTTTGCTAATTTGGTAGGTATTAATTAATAAGATTTCATTATTTTGTGGATCCAGCTTTAAATAGTAGCAAGGTTGATTATCATGTGCTGTGCATGTTTATCTTTTCTAAATATTCATCACCTTTTCCAATTTTTATATTATATCATTTATCCTTAATTACTGACTTACTTTTGTTCTTTGTCTCCCTCCCTCCCCACCATTTAGGAAATTATCTTCTAACTTTGAGGCGTGTGTGTGTGTGTGCATGTGTATGTGTATTTGTCAAAGGCCAGTACAGTTTGGATGAGGCTTTGCTAAAATAGATGAAACCAAAACCAACTGAAACAGACTTTGCCAGAACGTACGAAGTAGATGAGAAAGAGGAAATGGAAGTTTCAGGGAGTGCCTTTGAATTTGAGGTCCCTGTGAGTCAGCTGGCATGTTTCTGCTCCTGCTCCTCATTTGCCCTGTTCATTTGATTTACAGAAGGGCTAAAGTTTTTTTTGTTTTTTGTTTTTTTTGTTTTAATTTTTTATGTTTATTTTTGAGAGAGAGAGACAGAGACAGAACATGAGCAGGGGAGGGGCAGAGAGAGAGGGAAACATAGAATCAGAGGCTCTGAGCTGACAGCACAGAGCCTGACACAGGGCTGAACCCACAAACCGTGAGATCATGACCTGAGATGAAGTCAGACACTTAACCGACTGAGCCACCCAGGTGCCCCAAGGGCTAAAGTTTTTAACCTGGGTTCCATCAACTTCCAAGGGATTTACAGGTGGAATTATAGAGATTTGTAAACTTAGATAGAAAAAATTATGACTTTATGTGCAGTAACGTCTTGAAATTTAGTATTTCTTTCAACTATAAATGTGAGCAACAAACCGTAGTAATTTTAGCAGTTCCTGACAGCTGACAGCAGTAAAAACCACCACTACTTTAAAATCACATGCTATTATTGAATGTGGGAGGGAGGGGAAAGTGGGTGATGGGCACTGAGGAGGGCACCTGTTGGGATGAGCACTGGGTGTTGTATGGAAACCAATTTGACAATACATTTCATATTAAAAAAATAAAATCACACGCTATTATTGAAGAGATCCTGCAATATCGTTTATGCAGATCACTATTATGAAATGAAACCAATCTTGTTATTTTATAAAAAAGCATATATATTACTCTTTTTTAAATCACAAACACATTAAATATTTTGCTAGTTGCATTTTACTGCAGTTGGTTTCCTTTGTAATCCTGTGTGTTTTGTTTTATACACTTAAAAACATAATTTTGAGAAGGGGTCTCTAGGCTTCATCAGACTATTGAAGGCATCCAAGGCACATATGGTTTAAGAATCTCTGAGCTGGAGAGAGTGGTAAAGTTACCAGAAAATTCTAACTTATTCCTTGATGAGAATTTAGGGTTCCTGACTCCTGCTTTCTGGCATCCTTCCTCTCTCTCTGGGGTACCTGTTGTGGGCCCCTGGAAGCTTTTCAAATGTTCTATCAAATGTATTAGCATCCACCCATATTCCACATTAAATTCATTTTTTTTATAAACATTCGAAAGAATTATAGTAATTTTACTTTTTAAATTACTTGATTATAAGAAGCTAATTTAATTTACAACTGACTGCGATTTCTTGACAGCCATTGTGCTTACTCAGGGGTTCTTGCAAAGCAGGAAAATCCAACATACAAATTGTTTTCTACACGCAATGAAATTTTTATGAGCACTAAATTTAACAATTAATGAAGTTGACATAATGATACGTTTTATGTACATTTAATTAAACATTTAGTAATATCAGTTTTGCCCTTTTGTTTTCCTATTTCAGAGCCGATTTTTTCAAGTCTGTTTTGTAGGTGGTGGAAGGACCTCGGCCCTGAGGCCCGCCTGTACAGCCAGTGGGGTCCTGTGCTGCCCCAAGCGAGCCTTCAGCCTTTACACCCAGCCTTTGCAGAGAACACTTCCTCCACTGCCTTCGCTCAACTGAAAACTCCCTCTCCATGTGGAAGGCACTTTCTGGCCACTGTCCGAAGGAGCAGATGCTGCTGGTTCCCCCATCCGGGGGGCCTACAAGCAGTTCAGCCATTCCTAGCACCTAACTTCTTCCGTTTATCCTGCAAAACCCCTTCCTCCTTCAAGTTCTTTCCAGCCACACACCATCAGCCTCTAGCTCTCCTTTAGCCATCCTGTAAAGTCTTCTCAATGAATGATCTTTGTCTCCATTCCAGTTCAGCCCCCCATTGCCTTCCTCACCACTCCTTTGTTATTATCCAGCACAGAACCTCTTCTGAAGTGTTAAAAATGCAACATGGGAACTTCTACTCACAACTTCCCATTCCTCTCACTCTCCAGCTCCTAACTGCGGAGTCACCTTCTCTTACCTTCTCTTTACCTCCCCCAGATTTCCAGCCCCTTCGCTCTTTCCTTTCCAACCCATCCAGCACTTACCCTTAGCTTTGTTTTTTTCAGTGTTCTCCCAGACCTGCAGTGTCCTAGCTACAGTAGTGACAGTGGTAGTGACATTGTGACCAGCTTTACCGAGTGCAGCCAGGGTGCCAGACTCTCAACTGAATGTTTTACATGCATTCTTTCTTGTGACTTTTTGAAGTGGGTACTATTATTCTGTCCATTAAAAAAAGTTAACCTGAGGATAAAATAGATGAAATAAAAAGTTAAAGGGTTGACATTTTGTCATTCTCCATAATCTGTATCTAGATAGAGATTTCTAGAGAAATCTATGAGTATCCATAGCTATGCTTATAAATATATACATAACAATCAGATCTCCCCTCGACTTCACTTCCTTCTCTAGAGCAAGTTTACAATGGCTTCTCACCTCATTTCCCTCCCACCCATGCATGGACAACAGGCAATGTTGGCCAAGGTTAGCAGTGGCCTGTTAATGGCCACTGCCAGTGGGACTTCTTAGTTCTTTTCTCACCTGATTTGAGCATATGACAGCAATGACTTCTAATATTACTAAAACAAACTTGTTCCCAGATTCTGTGACTTTTCTTTCATTTCCTATTTCTTTTCTTTCTATTTTTTTTTTTTTTTCTCCTCTGATGACTTGCCTTTCATGAAGTTGTTGAATTCTGATATACTTAGAGGTCCCAGCCTCGGCTCCCATGTCTTCTCTTTCTGAACATTCTATCTGTGTTCTTTCACTTGCTTCCATGAATTCAGTCACCACCCTGCCTACTCATGTTCAGCCCTCCCTCCTACTTCCAGATCTCTATATCCACATGCTTCATGGATTTCTCCATATGGGACATCTGGAAGTCCCAGAGGCATGGCTTATGTTCAGTCAGAAATAAACCCATTCCCTGCATTTCCAGTCTTGGTAAGTGAGGCTCCAAGCTTGATAACCTGGGGTCATTGTTTTCATCTGCTGCTTTCAGTGCATAAGTAAGTCCCATCTATGTACCCCGTAAGCCTCTCTGACCTGTTTCCTCCAATCGCTGTAATTCTGGTTTCCGCATCCCTCCTTGCTTCACCCCTACTCACCTTTCACATAGGTGGTAGAGGACCTTTCCAAATTCAAAACCCATTCCTTCATGACCTTTTCCTTTGTCCTACTATTTCCTCCAGTCTTACCCTGTTCTCCTCCTTGGGGACTGCTTCCTTTTCCTCTTCAATAACTTGTCATGTACTTACAAAATATTTCGAGCACTTTGGTGGCTCTTTGTTCTTACTGTTTTTCTCTAGTTTTGACTACATTCCTCCTAAGCAGCCGCTATGCCTTTTTGCTCTGTATCCCCAGTGCTTGTACTCTACTTCTCTCATAGTTGGTGCTCAATAAATATTTACTGAATGAATGAGTATCACAGGATGCTACTTTGAGATTGTTAGCTAACACTTAGTGCTGGAAGATATAAACATAGCAATGCCAGGAAAGCAAAGCCTTCTAGGTAATATCCAAATTTGAGGGAAAGTGCCTTTCATTTTCTGAGTGATGTTGGCTCCTTGTTATTGGTATAACATGGTCCAGAGGGTCCCTCCCTCTATGCGTTTTCACTGTGGGCCCCTTGCAATAGACCAGAAAAGGTTAGAGGAACCATCATCATTTTTACGAGCAGGCTTTATATGTGTTCTTAGACTCAGGCCCCCAGCCCACAAATGAACTCCTCTGATGGCATTCTTCCCCCATATTACTGAGACCATTGTGCAGCCCTAGCACACAGATGGATGAGTCAGGCTCTTCCTCATTCCACCTGGTGGGCTGTAGGTTTGAACAGTCAGAATGTGCACAGCTTGTCGTGTTTCTCCTGCTCTGCATTGAGAGGTGATGTTTTTATCAACTTTCTCTTTTTTGTTCTCTGTAATTCATCTGGGATTCTTAGCTATTACGAAGAGCTGACTCCTAGTCTCATCTCAGCTACCAACTTACTATGTGGCCTGGAACAAGTCCCTCAGACTCTCTGTGCCTGTTTCTTTTTCTGTAAAAGAAAGATGCCTTCCAAGCTTGTATCCTGGCACGCTGTTCTGGGATTTTAGATACTTTGGTGGTTCCTGTAGTTAAACGCCCATATGCCTTTGTTTGCAGTGTCTTACCAGAGAGACGCTTAGCTCACTGCTTTAAGAGCACTGTTGCCTGCACTGAGCATCACACTTTGCCAGTGATGGTAGCTGGTTTCTCAAATGTCCATTCTCTGTGAGGAGAGTTGGACAAGTGGCTGAAATAAAAATATATTTCCTCAGGTTTTAGAGTGAGTTAACTCCTTAAAACCAGTTCTAAACATTTTTATCAAGTTTCTAACTCATATCCTGTATTTTAGTAATTAAAAAAAAATCCGACACTGTCCTGTAGCCACTTCTGTCTAAATATGTCTCCTGAGGCAAGGGAAACAAAAACAAAAATAAACTATTGGGATTGCATCAAAGTAAAAACTTCTGTACAGCAAAGGAAACAGTCAACAAAACTAAAAGACAACCTTCAGAAGGGGAGAAGATATTTGCAAATGATATAGCTGATAAAGGTCTAGTATCCAAAATTTAGAAAAAAAAACTTATAAAACTTAACACCCCAAAAATGAAGAAACTAATTAAAAATAGGCAGAAGACATGAATAGAAATTTTTCCAAGGAAGGCATATGGATGACCAACAGACATATGAAAAGATGCTCAACATCACTCATCATCAGAGAAATGAAAAGCAAAAACTGCAATGAGATACTACCTCACACCTGTCAGAATGGCAAAATCAACAAACATGAAACAACAGGTGTTGGTAAGGATGTGGAGAAAGGGTAACCCTCATGCACTGTTGGTGAGAATACAAACTGGTGCAGCCACTCTGGGAAACAGTATGGAGGTTCCTCAAAAAGTTAAAAATAGAACTACCCTATGACCCAGCAAGAGCACTACTAGGTATTTATCCAAAGGATACAAAAATACAGATTCGAAAGGGTACATACACCCTGATGTTTATAACAGCATTATCCACTATAGGTAAATCATGGAAACAGCCCAAGTGTCCATTGACTGATGAATGGAAAAGAAGTGGTATACACATACAATGGAATAATAACCATCAAAAAGAATGAAATCTTGCCATTTTCAATGGCATGGATGGAGCTAGAGTGCATTATGGTAAGCAAAATAAGTCAGAGAAAGGCGAATACTGTATGATTTCACTCATTTAACTGGAATTTAAGAAACAAAACAAATGAGCAAAGGGAAAAAAAGAGAGACAAACTAAGAAACAGACTTTTTTAATGTTTATTTTTGAGAGAGACAGAGAGACAGAGTGTGAGTGGGGGAGGGGCAGAGAGAGAGGGAGACAGAATGTGAAACAGGTCCATGCTCTGAGCTGTCAGCACAGAGCCCGACGCGAGGCTTGAACCCACGAACTGCGAGATCAGGACCTGAGCTGAAATCAGATGCTTAACTGACTGAGCCACCCAGGGGCACCTAAGAAACAGACTCTTAAGTGTAGAGAATAAATTGATAATTATCAGAGGGGTGGTGGTTGTGGGGGGGAATGGGGGAAATAGATGAAGGGGATTAAGGAGTGCAGTTGTTATGATGAGCACTGGGTGTTGTATGTAAGTGTTGCGTCACTGGATTGCACCTGAAATGAATATTACACTGTATATTCACTAACTGGGATTTAAATAGAATCTTTAAAAAATCTGGCACTGTCTAGAAATGGACTATGCTAGATGAAAATCATTTTCAGATAATTGAGTATTATCCTTGTGAGCACTAGAAATATTTAACCATGTTGGTGGAAATCCTTATAAAGTGTATGGAATATTATCTTATCCTCTATAAACAGAAAATGTTGATTAGAACTTAAATTTCCTGTGTGACTAAGGTCATCTCTTTCATTCCCTTATTTGGCAAATATTTATTGAACTCCAAATATGTGCCAAGCACAGTGCTAAGTGTCAGGGATTTAGTATCTGCATGCACAGATTTATCGCCACCAGGGGTTCCTTGCTATTATGGCTCCACTTATACATCTTGACTATTGTGCTGTGATATATGAAATCTGGAGTTTTGAGTAATGATAAGGTAGAGTTTCTGCCTAGAACATCCAATTTGGCGAGCAGTTCAGATTGTCACATGCTCCATCAGTTAAAAGTGGAGTCAGCCGTGCCTCAGACCAGTCTTTTCAGGCATCTAGTCATGGGCGTTCTCCCAAGAAAGAGCTAGAAATAGTTTATGTTGTTAAAAACCCAAACTCAACCAGCCCTGTAATTATTAGCTCAACATAGATACTGATTTTATTATTTGCAATAAAAAGTGATATAGAGCCCATATGATACATTTAGGGTATTTTTCCTTTTTAAAAAAGTTTTAAAATGTTTTTATATTATTTATTTATTTTGAGAGAGAGAGAGAGAGTGAGCGAGCAGGGGAGGGACAGAGAAAGAGAGAGTGAGAGAGAATCCCAAGCAGGATCTGTGCTGTCAGCCCAGAGCCTGATGTGGGGCTCAAACCCCTGAACTATGAGATCATGATCTGAGCTGCCATCAAGAGTCCAGCACTTAGCCAAGTGAGCCACCCAGGTACCCCAGGGTATTTTTCAAATCCTTGTACATTTATTTAATTCTAAAGCCAAAAATATTTGTTGCAAAATTCAAATAAGAAGGCATTATTGCACAAACATAATTTCTGTGTTAATGTCTTTAGAGACATTAATGTTTTAAATTTTGGACAATTTAGATTCCTTTTGATAGGGGACTTTCAAGGTTGGCCTCTGGAGTAGCTATCTGTAGCCCTATGGAATTGTGTTCTGGAAAAGTTGCTGAATGATGTAAAGTGAATCCTACTTCCCCTTTGACTTTAATTATAAACCTCAAAATGCTTTTCCATAGATAGTGAGGAGTAGATGAATGAATATTTTCTTCTGAGATAGGGTGCTTGCCAGGGTCTTCCTGAATGTAAGACATGCTATCATGCTAGCAGATCACTCCTGCTTTTTTGTATCTCCACTTGGTAGTACCTTTCTAATTCAGAATCTGGGATGCTGGGTGCTTTCTTAGCAGGAGGTATTTTTCTTTCATATGGAAATCATCAAAGTCTACTCCCAAATGTTCCATATTTTGTTTCCTTTAATTTTTCAGAATCTCATGAAATTGGTTGTGGTTCATAGACAGATGCCAGTCATTAATTACACATTTCACATACTGGATCTTAAATTGGAACCAGTACCTTCTAGCAAGAGTCAGTTGAAAATGTGGGAGGGTGTTTTGGGTTGTCACAGTGGAGTCTAATGGCATTGAAAGGGAGATGGCCAGTGATCCTGTGTCTTGCGATGTGCAACGCACTATTCGCAGGTGAGAACAATCCCATCTAAGATGACAGAAATGTGTCTGCTAAGAAATAAAAATTTAACTTTGATATTTATTTATTGATTGATTCAGCAAATATTTACTGAACACCTACTGTATGCCGGACAGTGTTGTAGCCATTGAGGATACAATAAAGTCTCTGTCCTTGTGAAATGGAGTAATTTAGTAATCTAGTGGCCTGTGTTCCCTTGGTTTCAAGAGTTTGTTTAGGTGTGTTTTATTTTATTTTTGAATGCAGAGGTGAAAAACAATTGCACAGATTGCCTTAAGTTCAAGGGACATGGGTGGGCTGCCTTGCACTATGAAGCACTTTATAAATTGTTTCTAGAGGGACTTAACGTCATTAACTCCAATGGTCAGCACATCTAGGGGACAATGGGGTGAAAAATTCATAAGACAGAAAAACAAAACATGTCTTAATCCTTAGAATTAGAATTTAGTTCTGTGTTTTCAAATATCATAAACACCAACAATGTTTCGCAAATTATGGATTCTTAATTTGTGATCAAAAGCACACCTGAAGCTCAGAATGTCTTAAAACATCCCACCTCTATTAAAGATTAAGTTGCTAGCAATTGTTGCATCCAAAAATTTGTGTCATAATGATAGTATTATCTCAAGAAAAGTATTGACTAATCCAAGAGTGAGGAACATACAAGAACAATACAATTCCTTAAAAATAGTTGGTTTTTACTTACTACTTTAAGATGTATAAAAGGAATTTAAATTTAATATCAAATATACTATTAAGGTAATTAAAGGTGTGTCTCATTTTAAACTTTTGAGAAAGTTCTAGAAAGTTATACATGTGAATAATTTGCTCCAAGAGTATCTTTTTATTGGTTTGTAATTTATTTTGAGAAATGTTTGATCTTGTGTCCTAAACTTTCTGCTGGTCTTTCATCCTGTCTTCCCAGTGCCTGCATCTTGCTCTGGATTACCCACCCCAACTCAGCATGTTCTCAACTGAAATGATCATCTTAACCAAATAATTTCCCCTTCTTGCCTGTCATCTGACTGAGAGTTTCACTGTTCTCTCAGTCACCCACGCTCAAACATCCAGTCATACTCGCTCCTCTCCCTCATGTATCCAAGCCTCAAGCCATAACTTCTTGTTCTCACCTCCAAACATATGTTCTCTGACACAGGAATCCTGGCTTTAAATTTGAGAAGGGTCCTAGTGTGGTCATTCCTCTTGGTACTCTGCAGCCCTGACAAGAGGGTGCCATCTATACACCCAAGAGGAGTAAGATTTGGTTTTCTGGATAGCTTTACATGCAACAAAGCATAAGAGTAGACAGTGGATTTTCAGACCAGTATGCAGTTCCTCCTTCCTAAAGAATTGATGAGTAACCTTCACTGGCAACTCCAAGGAAATCGTTTCCAAGCTGATCTTCTCTGAGGCTCCCACTGCTCTTGCCCCAAAGAGTCTGGTCTGCTCTGGAATGTTCAGTACTTGCTTCAGACCCTCATCAATAAGTTGGTCATGGTTTGGTCCTGTGCATCTGCACTACAGTTCTATCTCTCTAACCTGGTGTGTGAGTGTATGTGTGTGTGTATGTGTGTGCGCGCACACAGCATCTTCTCAAGGGTAGTTGATGATGGGGCCACTGAAAAACTCTTCTGGCAGGAAGAGCCTTCTTCTCTTTGAAGTCTCAACTAAAAATCTGTACTCAGTACTCAATTTTGTCAGCTCTGTGACATGTCTTGTGTAGCACAATGGAACATCCTCCAGGCAACAGTTCATGTGACATTACTGCTTAAACACACTCGGTGGATAACACTATGAGAGCTCGGGCCCCTGTCACTTCTCTACCAAACTCTCATGACGTATTTTTATCTGATATTGCTGCTCTCAATCTTCTGTCCCTATAGGAGATGCACAGAATCTCAGAAGCAAATGTTGTTCTCATTAAAGAAGAATTAATTCTCTTCTTTCTCTTCACAAAAAGCTTAGCGGCTTTTGATTGCCGAACAGGATCCATCACACATTCCTTTCCCTGGCATTTATGGCTCTTCTTGATTCAGCTTCAACTTACCTTTACAATTCTAATTCCCACTCTTGGTCAAAATCCACACTCAAATAGATCTCTTTGCCATGCTTCACACATGCCTTATAGCTTCCGGTTCTCATTCTTTGCTCACTCCTTTATGCATGTTTAACTTGTTCATCTTTTCTACCTGCAATCGCTAACAGTTAATATCCTGCTATCTTTGAGTCTCTCCCATCTTCTTTGCAAAGCCTTCCTTGAATTTCCTGCTGGAAATGGCCTCTCTTATTTTAAATTTTTTTTAACGTTTATTTACTTTTGAGACAGAGACAGAGCATGAATGGGGGATGGTCAGAGAGAAGGAGACACAGAATCCCAAACAGGCTCCAGGCTCTGAGCTGTCAGCACAGAGCCCGATGCAGGGCTCGAACCCACGGACCACGAGATCATGACCTGAGCCGAAGTCGGCCGCTTAACTGACTGAGCCACCCAGGCGCCCCTGGCCTCTCTTATTTTAATGTTCAGACCATCTTGTTTATACCTGGTACCTCCTGGATGTAGCTACTTGTTAATATCTGCCTTCAGGGGTGAGAGCTCCTTCAGGGCAGGGATCGTGTCTTACTCATAGCATAGTCACTCACGGGAAGGCTCTGCATTTATTGGATGAACGAACGAATGGATGGATGATTTTTGCTGATTAAATAGAAACTCCTTTATTGAAGCAAATAACTTCTTGCTAATTTAGACATTTTATAAGGCTGCCTTTCATAACTAATATTTCTTAAGATGAAGCCCACCTATAATAGTTATCTGGAATCCATGGATATGTCCTTCTTAATGAAATTCAAAAGCAGTGCCTAAGGCTTTGCAGAGAGTAGCAATTCTTTTTTGCCTGCCCCTGGAGTTGCCTTGACACAACTTGTAATAGGCTGTGACTTCCCAACAAACCCATAAGCTTCTGAATTTCAGTAACTTGTTAACAGGCGCCTGAACCACTCCAGTTAATGCTGTAGAATATACAGGATTCACTTTGAAGTGTATAATATTATTAATACTAGTCCTGCGAATTAACATTATGACTAGGCATGCATTACAAATTAGACACAGTTACCATCTTTCTGGCAAAGACTTTTGAAAATGTAGAACATAAGAGAGTTCCAAGGCATTTTGGAACTGAAATATACCAGAGCTTCTGATGTTTGGAAAGACATTAGCAGCCCTAATGGAGGTCCAAGCATGGAGTCTATTCTACCCACTGAACTCCTGTGATAACTTTCTTCCTGCAAAGGTAGACTCAGGCTCCTATGAAAGAATGTCAATTTCTTTCAACTGTGTTAAGATTTTTAAAAACATTTTTTAATGTTTATTTTTGAGAGAGAGAGAGAGAGAGAGAGACAGAGTGAGAGTGGGAGGAGGGGCAGAGAGAGAGAGGGAGACACAGAATCTGAAGCAGGCTCCAAGCTCTAAGCTATTAGTATAGAGCCTGATGCAGTGCTTGAACTCACGAATGGGGAGATCATGACCTGAGCCAAAGTCCGGCACTTAACCGACTGAGCCACAAACGTGCCCCAAGATTTTTCTTTTTTTTTTTTTTTTTTTTTTAATCTTTATTTATTTTTGAGAGAGAGACAGCATGCATTGGGGAGGGGCAGAGAGAGAGGAAGACACAGAATCCAAAGCAGGCTCCAGGCTCTGAGCTATCAGCACAGAGCCCAACGCAGGGCTTGAACTCAAACTGGGAGACCATGACCTGAGCTGAAGTCAGATGCTTAACCGACTGAGCCACCCAGGTGCCCCATGATTTTTATTTTTTAAAATAAAAGGTCACGCCCAGCTTGTGGCTTCTGGGTGTCCCTGGTTCCCAAATTCTGCATTCCTTTCCTTCCCACAGCTGGGGTGACTGAGTGAGGCATGCAAGCCTCAGAACCCTTTTGGGGAAGGGATGATGAATGTCTGTCCCATGACTCTTGAAATCAGCATCAGTCATGCCTGCTCCAAGACTTATCCTGATCTCATGGGCCACTTGGATACTTTAGATAGGTGTTACGTTGTCCTTCCTCCTTTACTTGAGTCCTGTCTTGGTGGCTTAGCTGCTATTCTGAGGCAGGAACCCATTCCTGTCAGTATCCATGCCTCCTGGGCAAAAGGATTTCTGGACACAAATCCAGCCCAATGGCTTGGACCTTGATTCCACTGATCTACCGTCTTAATGGCAGGTGCCTCTCTTCCACCCAGGCCTCTGAGCGCTGCATCCCCCCGTATCTTTGTTGTGTGTGCTGCAGCTCCCTAAAGCCGACTGATGCCTAAGCCTGCTCTCCCTTGCGTGCTGGGCCTTCCTGCCTCCCAGTGCCTGCCCCTGGCTGACCTTCCTCCTCCAGACACACTTATCAGGACTCTTTGTCTTTGAGCCAGACCCTTCCTTCAGCGGGCGCTGTTTCCCCAGGACTTCCTAGATCCTTATGAGACTCATGCCAGGCCTACGCCCATCGGATCCTCTATGTACATACTTAGGTCTGAACTATTTTATGGCACACAGGTTGGAGACATTTAAAAAAATCACTTACACGGAAATATACAATGTGTACAAATCAACTATCTGAAAGTCAATAAAGGATGAAATGTTGTGAATAGGTTAGGGTAGGTAACTCAAAAGTGATCACCATATGATGGCATATTCATGCAAATATGTAAAAAAAATATCTATTTTTATATGATGCGATAGATATGCTCATCTTTTGAAATGAGGGATATATTTATATCGAGTCATCTTTAATCACAGTTTTATGTCCTTTTATTTTTTGTGTATGTTATTCATTAGTAAAAATAAAGCAGAGAATGCTGGTCTGTTTTACTTTTCAGCATTCCTCAAGCAGAAAAGACTACTGTGTTTTCTCACTGTTTTTAGGGTCCCAGCCCTTTTGGTCTGGGAAAGATTTTGTTCTGAAAATATTTATGAATTCATGAATATGTGCTTCCATTCATAGTTAACTATGATAAATATTCAATTTACATTTCTATTATTATGGACATCTTTTTTCTTTTAATTTAAAACAAATATATGAAATTCAAGTTGAGGCTTCTGTGTATCACAGGTCTGTAGATTTTAAACATAATACAGTTATTCAAATATACTACTATTTATACTTTGTCAATCATGTTCTATTCAAGAACAATTTATTTTTAAAATATTGAGCCTTCAAGAAAAAAAAGTACAAGAAAGCATTCATATGCATTAGCTGAAAGTTCTCTGTTGCTTTGGATATTGATTGGTTATTTAGTATTTGGTTAGAACTTGTGAATAATTAACTACAATATGAGTTTATCTTGTTACTTAGCATGGTTGACTAGTAAAATGTTTCCAGAGCCGATAGTTTTTTAGAGTGTATTTCAAAATTTACTATCTATGTCATGCTAGAACTTCTAGTAGGTTTTACCTCTTCTAGCCTAAAGGCCAGAAAGCCATACACAGATCTCCCATTTGGATGCTAGATATGACAGAGATAATTAACTGTCCTACAAGATTTATGTTCCAGCTTTCAGAGGACAGAATTGTCACTGACAAGTGTCTGCCCAGTAAAGACATTGCTTCCCAGGCTTTGTTACATTCAGATAGGTTATAATACTATTTCTCACCAATGAATTGTGAACAGAAGTGACGCACATCACTTTTAGGAAAAAATTGTTTAAAAAAGAAATTGTGCAGCAGTTAAGAGATTAAACACATTTGTGGCATTGCCATACAGTAGAAGACTACTTAGCAGTATGAAGGAAAGAACTCTTGATTCATGCAATAACATGCGTGAGTTTCAGAATACTGTTTTGAGCAAAAGAAGCCAAACACAAAAGAATGCATATTTTGTAATTCTATTTATATTATGGCCGAGAATAAACAAAACTAATCTACGGTGATTGAAATCAGAAAGTAGTTGCCTGAGAGAGGATGATGGATTAACTGGACAAGGGAATTTTCTGGGTATGGGAAATGATTGACATCTTGTTTTGGCTGGTGATTATTATAAAGATGTAACAATTGTCAAAACTCGTTGAACTGAACACTTAAGATCTGATCATGTGTGTGTGTATAATTAATACATCAATAAAAAGGAGATATGTTTTCTCTACTCTTTTTTATTTAAATTTTTTATTTTTATTTTTTTAAATTTACATTCAAGTTAGTTATCGTATAGTGCAACAATGATTTCACAAGTAGATTCCTTAATGCCTCTTACCAATTTAGCCCATTCCCCCTCCCACAATCCCTCCAGTAACCCTGTTTGTTCTCCATATTTAAGAGTCTCTTATGCTTTGTCCCCCTCCCTGTTTTTATATTATTTTTGCTTCCCTTCCCTTATGTTCATCTATTTTGTACCTTAATGTCCTCATATGAGTGAAGTCATATGATATATCTTTCTCTGATTGACTAATTTCACTTAGCATAATATTCTCTAGTTCCATCCATATAGTTGCAAATGGCAAGATTTCAGTCTTTTTGATTGCTGAGTAATATACCATTGTATATATATATATACATATATATATTGTATATATACATTGTATATATATATATACACACCACATCTTCTTTATCCACTCATCCATCGATGGACATTTGGGCTCTTTCCATACTTTGACTACTGTTGATAGTGCTGCTATAAACATTGGGGTGCATGTGTGCTTTTGAAACAGCACACCTATATCTCTTGGATAAGCATCTTGCACTAATCTTGGATAAGTAGTGCAATTGCTGGGTCCTAGGGTAGTTCTATTTTTAATGGTTTGAAGAACCTCCATAGTGTTTTGCAGAATGGCTGCACCAATTTGCATTCCCACCAGCAGTGCAAAAGGGATCCTCTTTCTCCGCATCCTCGCCAACATCTGTTGTTGCCTGAGTTTTTAATGTTAGCCATTCTGACTGGTGTGAGGTAATATCTCATTGTGGTTTTGATTTGTATTTCTCTGATGATGAGTGATGTTGAGCATTTTTTCATGTGTCGGTTGACTCTCTACTCTTTCTTTATCCAAACTCTAAGTCAGAAGTCCCCAGCCAGTCCCCCAGAGGACATTTGACAGTATTAGCAGGCATTTTTGATTGTCATGCTCCTGGTATCTAGTTGGTAGTAGCCCAAGATGCTTCTAAACACTCTCCAATGCATAGGACAGCCCTGCACAACAGAACGTTGTTCTAAAATGCCAATAGTGCCAAAATTGAGCAACTCTGCTTTAGCTAAGTGCAGATGGCTCTGAGTCCCTAGAGAAGGATGAACGGATAATATGGAAAGCAGTGGCTACCCACCAGCCTGAAACACTAGCACTGAATGTTAAATGAGCAAGAAATAATTTTTTACTGTGTTAAGGTATTGAAATACTAGAGTTTGTTGGTTTCAGTGGGTAGCGTTACTTTAATATATCATACTTTGAAATGTTGATACTAAGAACAATATTTATTGCAGTGTCTTCTTTATTAGGAATATGAATGAAATTCGTCTGAAGTCTTAATATCAAGAAAATCTGAGCTGCCTTTAAACTATTATTATGATTTTATTTTGTGGATGTTGTCGGTTTTATAACTCACTGTGTTTCCCTTCTTGTTTTAAATTAAAGAGAACTTAGAACTCAATTTTTAGGTGACTTTTCCAGCAACTCTCCAGGAACATATGGTTTGCATTTCTGCATGCTCTCCTTACCTCTGTCTTTAATGTTTTCCTTTCCTTATTTTCTGCCAGCACCAATTCCCAAGACTAGTTATTTTCCCTTTTGGTATTTAGGGTTTTTAAGGTTAGCTCCTACTCTTTGTGTAAAAATACAGCTTATAAACACAAAAAACATATAAATAAAATATTTATTCAAATACGCAGTGTTCCTTTATTCAAGATTTTGAATTAATAATGGTTTTTGTAGCCCAGACCTTGAAGAGATTTTCATCTTGTCTTAACCTCTTAAGATCCAGAGAGATAAAATGATGTACTCAAGTTCATGGTGATAGTTCATGGAACAGTTTTTATCTTTAAGATAGAAAATATTCTCTACTGTATATATATAGTTCTGTACTTTATACTTGGCGCACAACTTGTTTGTCACTAATTGGACATACTGTGTGAGTTATTCTTCTAGTGGTGGAAAAGGACTCATGCCGTTCTATAGCTGACACTGTTGGTTGCCTACCCAACTTCCATCTTCCGTTTTCTTTTTCCTTCTGGCGGAGCCCTAATGTTTTTCACATGCCCACCGTTCTCGCTAAGCCATCAGCTTCAGGGGAGAGAGATATCCATCTCACCTCCAAGGGCTCAATCTTGATTGGAGTAAGCAGTGACCTGTGTTCTTGTCAGTCATCAGTTTAATACGGTAGCCTGTGATATTGTGCTGGCTACTGAGATACAAGGCAAGAAAGCTAGAGGGTAGGGATAGCAGTTATGAGAATAGTTTCACTCTTAAAAATAGCCTCAAGAAGATTGTTTTACAGCTGCTGGACATTGCTGTGTCAGCATGAGATGACTGGAACTCTGGCAGCCACCTTAGGGCCTTTAAGAAGAGGTGCCCTGAAGCAAAAATCAGACAGGCTAAGCATGGAAAGTCAGAAAGATCAAAATAAACTGGGTACTTGTTGAGCTGCTAAGCCACTAACAAAACAAACCCAGGTGCTTGACTTATTATATGAGAAAAAAAATCCCTTAGAATAAAAAATTCCTTGATTTAGTGTTTTCTTTTACTTGCAGTTAAAAATATCCTTCCAAAATATCTTTTTCCACATTATTTTTTCTTTTAATGTTTATTTATTTATTTTGAGAGAGAGAGAGAGAGAGAGAGAGAGAGAGAGAGAGAGAGGAAGAAATAGAGAGAATGCAGGAGAGGGGCAGAGACAGAGAGGGAGAGAGAAACCCAAGCAGGCTCCTTACTGTCAGCATAGAGCCTAATGCGGGGCTCAATCTCATGAACTGTGAGATCATGGCCTGAGCTGAAATCAAGAGTTGGATGCTTAACCAAATGAGCCACCCAGGTGTCCCTTTCTTTTCACATTTCTGTTGGGCCTTAACATTTATAAGATTCCTATCAGGGGCCAGTGTGAAATCCAGAAAATGGATTAGAGAATGGAAGGCTTTACTTTAATCACATCATGCTCTAAGAAACTGAACTCACCAGTCCAAGCAGCTAAGACAAGGTTAGCAAACTGCTTCTCTAAAGGGCCAAGTGTTTGAAGCTTTGAGAGCCATATGACTTCTGTTGCAGTTACTCAGCATTGCTGTTGTAGTCCAAAACCCAGCCTTAGACAACACAAGCAAATGAGTGTGGTCGTGCTCCAATTAAACTTTGTTTACAAAAGTAGGCAGTGGGCCAGATTTGGGCTGAGGGCCATAGTCTGTCAATCTCTGATCTAATGTACATTCTCAACTGGCCACGGAGGATCAGAGCTGATGTGGCCCTGAGCAGCTAACTCTGAGACCGCCTGCCTGAGTCCCATCTTCTCTTTGTTCACTTGCATTATCTGTTCTCTGGGAAAGAGCCATCTACAGTAAGATGGTGGAAAGGCTAAAAGTCAAGAGAGAGAAAATTGAGAAATAAGAGATTCATATAATTGACAGTCTATTTAATCAGTTACTGAATAATTGATGGTTGGCTACATTTTTTGAAACCGTTTGCCTAGAAAAGCCCATGAACTTGATGGCACTGAATGAATGAAAAAAATACATCTGGAACAGCTTTGCTCCAGTCCATCACCTTTAACACACAACCTCTTTGACCAAATAAAGGGAACATGATTAGCCTTCAGAGTTCGCACAAGGGCAGGTGCATCTGGGTAGTCTGCAAGAATGTTGTTCTAATTAGGGAAATAGGAAAGATTTTATTTCTGAAAGTACTTGTCTGTCACATTTAGCCAGCATACTACTTGAGGTAATAATGAACTCTGTCAAAACCAATATGGGGTAGTGGAAATCAGATAAAAGTTTTATTTAAGACAGTTCCAAGATGGGTATCTGTTGAAAAAAAAGACAAAGAAGAATGGATATTCTTACGTGGCATAATGATAAACATTATCAAAATTATATGATTATAAGGGCACCTGAGTGGCTCAGTTGGTTGAGCATTCGACTCTTGATTTTGCCTCAGATCATGATCTCATGGTTCATTGATTCGTGCCCCACATCAGGCTCCATGCTGACAATATGGAGACAACTTGAGATTCTCTCTCTTTTGTCTCTCTCTGCTGCTTGCTCTCTATTTTGAGAGAAACCTTTAAAAAATTATGTGATTATATAATTGTATGTTCAGAAGAATGTTCATTGATTTTATAAAGTCCTTCTCTTATCTCTCATTCTCCCTGTTTCTTTAAATGCAGACCTGTCTCTGACAGTAGGTAGAAATGAAATCATGATTTTAAAGGAGTTCCTTAGTGTACACAGCCCCAGAGCAAGAGCCTCCCAATGAATGGTTGGATGGGTCCTTCCCTGTGATTGCCACTCAGGATCAGTGAAGTCTGAACATTTCTAAATAAGCATTGTGCTTTCAAGCAATGGCTCCTTGTGCCCCATTTAGAAGAGCAGTGTATGTTGTGTCACTAATACATGCTACCATGAGTTATTCATATCTAGCCCCTTAGTGGATCCTGATGAATACAAACACACACAAGAAGAAAACAACAAAAGAAACTGCCCCGTGAGAAGCACCTCAGGAAAGGTGTTAAGTTAGCTTTGTTTCTAATTAGGTCCTCTTTGCCTCTTTGGGGATTGAGTGAACACAGCCCCTACAAGACATGAATCCCTCTAACTCTTCCATATCACTCTCCCCACAGTCTGATTGCCACTTTACAATTAATTGAAAAACCTGTGCTTTTAAGTTTCTGCCAGGTGACTAAGCAGGAATAAACACACGTACAGGTGTCTCAGGAAGTGCAACTCTAATGCCTTGTGATTCTGAAATTACTTCCCTCTTGAGTGTGCTCCCCGCAGCCTGGCTCCTAGCTAGGCAGCCAGTCTCTTGCAAAGTGGCTCACTTGCAAGTCAGGTGAAGATGGGAAAAGAGTTGTTATGCCAGCTTTATTAGTGGGAATATGGATGGATTAAACAAGAAGTACAGTCTTGACTTGTGATCCTTCAGTGAGAACAGCTATTTTACAGATGAGGCTGGAGGGCTGTGAGTACCATCTTCTCATCCTAGGTCTTGAGCCTCTCTTTGTCCTGGCTCCTGTCTACCTGTCCACCTCATTTTCTCCCTTGAGCACCCGACTCTGCATTTCTTCTCTTTTCCAGATGGTGCCATCTCCTTTCTCATCTCCACATTTTGCATGTTTGGCAAAGTCTTATCCATTCTCCAAAATGCATTTTATTTTATTATTTTATTTTATATTAAAATTTATTTTTATTCTTATTTTTATTTCAGACACCCAACCAAAATGCATTTTAAATATTTCTTCCTCTAGGAAAGCCCCAGCTCTCTTAAGCAGAGTTATTCTGTCTGCCATGCCTCCCCTTGCCTATGATAGAACATATTGCATATTGAAATCAACTGATCCAGTTATGTGTCATTCTCTCTCCTTTCCTGTCAGTTTCCTGAAGGTCAGAGCCTATATCTTATTCATCTTTGATGCCTAGAAATAGTAGAAAATTAATAAATAGCTGCAAATATGTCAGGCAACTGAAAAGTTAGATGCCATCTTAAAACTTTGCCCAATGATCTACAAAACAGGTTAGGACAAAATCAAACTTTTTTTCTTTTTCTTTTCCTAGACGGCTGACAGAGTACATCACCTGTGTGCAAGATAATAAGCTTTAAATCCTACTCAAAGCCAAGGAAGTAATTTTACATTCTGACTTCCTGTGAGACTTAGACCCACCATAGATACGGCACCTGGCTTTGTCATCTGTTCTCCTCCTATCCTAATTGGATTACATCACCAAGGGAAATCCCAGAGTGTGGTCACTCTACTTGTTTTCATGTGGTTCTTTATCCCAGGGTGATTCAACTGGGCAGAGAACTGAGATGGAGAGGAAGTGGCTTTTGTATTCAGAAGTTGAAGCGCAGAACAGAGAAAACTGAAATATAAACTAAGCAGGGTAGCTAGCCTAGCCTTTGGGAAACAATCTTAGCTGGGTGCAAAGTGAAGGGGCACCTACCATAGGGGCTTTAGGAAGCTGCTCTGCATGTGGGAGGGTGAGAGGCATTTATCACATGGCATTTTAGGATGTTTCACTGCCCACATAGAGCACCCCCCCCCCCCCGCTTCTCCACCAGTAGTGCCTTTCTTCAAGACAAAGGGGAGAAATCTAGCCCCTGCCCTGCCCCTCCTCAGTAGTCGCCAAATCACAAATGTATTGTGCTTCAACAATTCCTTTGTGAATCTGTTGTCTGGAGTTTGGAAACTTTTCTCCATAGAAATAATACTCTAAAAGCTGGTTAGATTTCCACCTGGTTCACTAATCCATGATATACCTGAGGCAGAGAATCAATAGAACCTTTCCAACTATACCTAACCGATCTCTACAGTATGATTTCCATGAGAAAGCACAGCTAGGGCCTCACAGAGGGAGGCTCATTCTCCCCTCCTTTTCTTTCCTGACGCAGAGGCTTCTAGGCCCTTGGTATTCACAGGAAATGCTCTGTGGGCCATGGTCTGGAACATCAAATGGTTTCCCATGATTTTGACAAGACACACTTGTGCTATTGCATTCAGAGGAGACCCTTCTCCATCTCTATCTTCTCCCACAGCGAAAATGAACTTGCAGGGTCAGTCAGGTGGGGGAAGAAATGACCTTGTCCCAGTGGTGGAGTGGGGACTCCAACTCTGGAAAACCTGTTCTTCTTGTGTTGAGAGTGTGTATGTTGAGGGTTAGGAGGACTAGCTTATGAGTATATGAGTGTGCAAGTGTGTGTGCATGTGTCTGTGTATATGCATGGGCTCACAGGTAGAACTGGGTGGAAACAGTGTTTGCCTCCATTTGCCAGTTTGTTTCTACATGCAGATTCCCATCATTCCATTGGTACTTCCTTCAGTCTATGACATTTCTCCTCAGTTTTCTCAGCCCACTCTTGGCCAAGGAGGGCTGTTTGTTGGTGTTCCAAGTCTGGCTTTTCCTCTTGGGGTTTCATCACATAGTTTTATTTTGGGGTACCACAGAAAATAAAAGAATTATTAAATTTTTGAGAATAATCTGCATATGACTTTATTATATCTGATGACATTTTACTTATGGACTCATTTAGGGCTTTTTATAAAGAAAAGCAGAGAGTGCTACCAAAACATTCCAAGCATATGAAGAGAGATGGGGAAGTGGCATTAAAATATTTGTGATCCAACTGTGTACTTACCGGGTTATAAACACAAATTTCCTACCCCCTAAAATGCTTCTGGCTAATAGTTCTAAAATGCAGACACATGGTTTGACTTTAAGATAAAGCTCTATAGTTCAGGAAACCTCTACCCTCAATGTCACCTTAAGGCTTAAAAATAGCTTTCTCATGACATTTGCTATTCTGCCTCTAAGTCTGTCTCTCCACCCCCTTCCCCTCATTCAGATTGTGCTGTCAGGAGACAGGGACTTCTAAAAGAGTCTACCCAATGATTCTGAAATTTTATCTGGCCCGTGACCTAGCTGGCCATTGATGTCACACTCCCTGTCATCCTTTTCCTGTAACTCAAATAGATGATGGCAGCAGGGGTGGGAGATGATGCAAGTGCTTCTGACCTCAGACGAATGTTTGTATTCATACAAAACAATCATAGCACTTTCTAGAAAATTAAAAAATATATATATTAGGGAAAGTTTGGGGACACTTTCCCCAAATGATGCACTAATCCTAGTGCCATTCATACTCAACAATGCTGATTGACACCATCCATAATAACAACAATCACCCAAATGAGATTGCTTTCATTTGGACCATTAATGGTACTGCTGTTTTCAAACAACTTTTTGAAGCTAAATAATATGGCCAAGAAGCTGGTAAGTATGTTCAGATGCAGACATTCCTCCTTACTTTGGAATTATGGAAAGGCAAATCCATTGTTGACCTAAACTCATGAGAGGCAGAGGATTACAGAGATGGTGCTTGGTCTTGCTATTGGAAGACATACTGGAACTGTCTCCAAGGTTTGACACCTGGCCAGATCTAGCCTTGAGGAAGGATACGGCTGCTGAGGAGTGTGGGGGTTTGTGATCCTTGGGTCATGGAAAAACAGAACATAAGAAGGCTTTGAGTATCTTGCTATGTGTTCAATTGCATTTTTTTCATTGCTTTCTCTAATGTGTTTTCATTGAATTCTTGTGCCAACTTATTCATTTAAAAAAGAAAAAATGAAAAACAGCACTTTGGAATAATGCATTTAAGAAGGGCCCTCCAGGTTTATTTCTGTCCCCCACCCCATTTCTCACCTAGGTGGTCAGTACTGAGTGCCTCCAAGAATTAGACCTGAGTATTTGTGGGGTTTTCCCCCTCCATTACTAAGGGTCCCAGAGATTCTGCTTCAGTGCCACAGTTGAACCTTAGGAAGTGTGTGTATGTCAGAGACTTAAAGGAAGAATATCATTAGAAATTAGAACTTGAATTAACAGGAATGTGGAGACTAATGCTTCTGCTCAGGAAGCTGTTATCTTAGACCCCCAGAAACCATGTCTTTAGAGCTGCCTTAAGGACCGTGGTGTGGGTCTGCTAACTTCACTTTTGACTAAACTCTTGTTTGTTTGTTTTTCTCTGCATGTGTCTCTTATTCCCTCCTTGTTGTAGAGGTGAATCCACTGAGGAAATGGTGTAGGAGGCCAGTGAGGAGGTAACTTCACAGTAACTGTTGTCAAGAGGGTCCTATCTAAGGCATCATGGGTGATTTTTTCCCCACCTTGACCCAGGTCTTTGTCATACTGTAGACTTTGAATAAACTGGGAATTACAAAAAAAAAATAAGTATCGTCTCCTAAACCATTTGTCATTGTACTCATTCTGAGAGTATTGTTACAAAGAATTGCCCTCCCAATAAACTGGCTTACTTTTGTCTTCAAGCATAGGAATCAGTAGGGGTTGGTTACATTGTCCAGTTTATGTGGGCCCAAAATAGATTTCTTGCTCCAATCCCAGGTGTAGCTAGGAGGGTGCCAAAGTCTGGGTAAGGCGAGCTGAACCTTGGAGGCAGGCTCGTGATGCTGCGCGATGGGTCGTCTCGTGTGTAGGGCAGAACTGCTACCAGTTATGAAACACGGGGTGCTGTGTTAGTAATTAACAGCTATTTATAAGTGGCTATTCTATATGAAGTTCCAATCCAGGAGCTGGCAGGAAGAAGTAAAAGAGAACTAAAAAGCAACATGCTAAGTGCAATGTGGTATCCTGGATTGGATCCTGCAACAGAAAAAGAACATGAGAGGAAAAACTGGTGAATGCCGAATTAAGTCTAGAGTTGAGGTCATAGTAATGTACCAGTGCTAATTTCTTCATTTTGGAAAACGTATCATGGTTATATAAGATATTAACATAAGGGGAAGCTGAGTGAAGGGTATATAGGAACTTGCTGTACTATCTCATCTCAACTTTTCTGTGGATTTAAAACTATTCCAAAATAAAAAGTTTCTTTAAAAATAAAACAAAAAGGCACATACCACCCAAGCTCACAATAACCTTACTTTGCTAAACTCGGTCTCTGGCTGGTGGTGAAAGATTCTCCGAAATGATGACTACATAATTTACATAAGTCTTTTCAAGGAATACACATTTTTACTGAATGTTTTCTTTTGGATATTTCCTGTTAGAAAGGTATTTCCTTTGGATGGCTTGCTTAGTCGAACTGACACAGAAAGGAGTATGTGATTTGTTCTGACCTTTTTGTACGGTCTGCATCAGAGACCAAGTATATATTAAATGGTAAATGAGAATCTCAGAATACCTTCCACCTGGCCCCTTCGCATGGGGCCTTAAGGACCTTCAGCGTGTGTAAGGTTTAATAGCAAAGAGATGATCCCACCCTGCTGGGAAAAGAAGGTATTACTGAGCAATCAAAGATAAAATTACAGGATTATAAAAGAGATACAGAATGTTTCAGCGAGTCTCCTTATTAAAAGAAAGTGCCTAGAACGTTTTGTAAGAGGACAGTGTGTATTATCCAGAGAGATTAACTTACCGGTGAAACAAATTCAACGATAGATATGCTAGCAGTTGAGGGAATAAAGGGAAAAAAAGTAGAGCTGCATGTGTCTCTGCATGCTGCATTAGAGAAGGTGTTGATGACTCAACTCCAGCCCAGTCAAACTAGCTAAGAAAGTAAATGGGCCTTGGTAGGTGTTGATATCTTGAGGAGATCCTGCTTTTAGAAACCTTCGTAGAGGGGGTGCCTGGGTGGCTCAGTCGGTTAAGTGTCCAACTCTTGACTTGGTCTCAGGTCACAGTCTCATGGTCTCATAGTTCGTGAGTTCGAGCCCTTGCATCAAGCTCTGTGCTGACAGCATGGAGCCTGCTGGGGATTCTCTCTCTTCTCTCTCTACTCCTACCACTCTCATTCTCTCTCTCTCTCTCTCTCAAAATAAATAAACTTAAAAAATTAAAAAGAAAAAAAAGAAATCCCCACAGAGCAAAAAGCAGTAATGAAGAGCTCCTAATGGAAAACTAGACATTCTGAACCCCCATTCAAACTGTCTTTCCCTTCAGTAAAGGGCAGGAGAGTCTGAGAAAACAATTCCTGCCGAGGACTCAGAGCATTCTGTAGATAGAACAGAATCACCCGAGCATGGTCCCACTGGCAGAATTATTGATGCAGCAGGTCTGGGGTGGGACCCTGGGAATTTATAATTCCAGCCCGTTCTCCAGCGATGTTGATGCTGTAGATCTGGCTACCACAATTTGAAAATGTAGACTTTCTTTCTGAGTATTCATGGTGAATCCAGTGGATATATTTATTTATTTTTGTTTTAAAACGCTCCATTATATATTTTTTTCTTTTCTTTACGATCCTTTTACTTCTTTCCCCCGGTGCTGTAGCAATAAAGATAGCAACAGGAATTGGAGTCCATGTGTCTGTTTCTGATTGTCCTCTCTAGAGATACTGAAGATGGGAAGTGGCATTTAGGGACATAAAGATTATAAACCATGGGTATTTTAGATTTGGGCACCCCACATCTTGCTGCCTTGGCATTTTCCCTCAGGGCTTATAGGGTGAGGGTGCTGCAGACCCTACAGTGTGTTCAGAAGTCTGCATGGGTAAGTCATTTGACCCACATGGGAACCTGTTGGACAAGGGGCCATGGGTAGGGGACCCAGGTATTAGGGTGTGCCATACTGTGGATGACAGCAGAGACATCCCTGAAGATCTGCTCCATCCAGTGTTCGATTTCCTCCCAAAGAGCTGAAAGAGAATGTCATCTAAACATGCGTGATCTTTCCATTTATGAACTTCCAGGATGGTGGGAATCAAAATTTGCTCACTCTTTCTTTTAAAATTTTTTTTTAAAAAATTTGTTTCTTTTTCAAGATAAAAAAGGAGCACGTGGTTGATAGGGAATGTCTAGATAATTTATAAAGGACAAAGAAAAAAACACATTTTATGTAATCATATAGGTATAATCTTTTCAATATTTAAAGGCACATCTTTCTAGTTTTTTATTTTTGCTTTTTTTCTCCCCCATCTTATGTACATAATATAAATAAAATCTAAGCATGCATATACAAATGCCACTTTTTGTTTTGTGGTAGCACGTGGACTGTGCCGATTGTTGCCTCTAGATGACTGCGCATCTCATTCAGCTTGGAGGCCAATGAATGTCTTTACTCCAACCTGTGATTTGCACTAGGCCCACTCCCACCTGTCCCCCACTCTCTGAGCTCATTGCCTCTCCTGTAACTCTGCTCAGCTACATGGGGCTGGCAGGAGACACATGGGCTCCCCTCATGCTCAGTGCTTTTCTCCATGCTGTTCCCCTTTGCTCCTAGCACTATTCCTCCAGATACCTGCATGACCAGTTCCTCATGTCTTTCAGGTTGTTAATCAAGAGTCCCCTCAACAGTGAGGTCTTCTTGGCCCACTTCTTCCAGGGCGCCTGGGTGTCTCAATTGGTTAAGCATACAACTCTTGATTTGGGCTCAGGTCATGATCTCACGGTATGTGGGTTTGAGCCTTGTGTTGAGTGGCATCCATCAGCACAGAGCCTGCTTGAGATTCTCTCTCTCCTTCTCTCTCTGCCCCTCCCCTGCTGGTGCATTCTCTCTCTCTCAAGATAAATAAATAAACTATCACATACTTCTTCCACAAAGCTCATTTTCCCCTTATTTTTTTCTCCTCCTGAGCAATTGTGACTAACATACTATGTATTTTACTTGTTTATCTTAATTGTTATCAGCTTCCCCAACGAGAATATAAGCTCCATGACAGGAACTGTCATCTCCATTGTTCCCTGCACTGTCCCCAGTCCAGGATTGACACTCCGTGAATACTTGTTTTAACATGTGGAAGGAAGGAATTTAGCAATGCTTCGGGAATCATGTTCCATGTCCATTAATATCTTCTATTATGATTTGAATACCCTTGTTTTCATTTAATAACTTTTCTTTCCATTACACCAATATATAATACACTACAGTTTATTAAACATCAGTTGAATAACTAATATACCATCATTTGAATATTATCCTCAATTCAGTATATAAATTTTTACTTATTTGGCTGCAATAATCAGGGCTTTACCAAACAACTTTGTATATATTTACTCAAATCTTTAATAATTTCCTTAGGATAAATTTCCAGAAAATAAATTTCTGGTCAAGAAGAAAGTGTCTTTAAGTTTTTAAATGCACAATCTTAATTCACTCTCCACAAAGGCTGTATCTTTCTCAAAGCAGTGATTTACAAAGCTCATTTCTCCTCACCTTTGATAATACTAGATATTAAAAAAAATATTCCCAACTTTATTAGCAAAATAGTAACATTAAAAAATTTATATTTCTTTCATTACCAGTATAATTGATCTTTTTTTCATATTTTTGTTGGACATGTACATTTCCTTTATACATTTTCAGTTTGTGTTCTCTGCTTAAATTGAGGTAGGTGAGCTTTCTTTTACAGCTTTGCTGGTGCTCTTTATATAAATAAGCATTTTTAAAATGCATATGGTTAATATTGTTTACCATTTTCTTTTTATTCATTTATTTAAATTTAAGTTAGTTAACATACAGTGTAGTATTGGTTTTAGGAGTAGAACCCAGTGATTCATCACTTACCTATATCACCCAGGACTCATCCCAAAAGTGCCCTCCTTAATGCCCATCACCCATTTAGCCCATACCCCATTCTCCTCCCCTCCAGAAACCCTCAGTTTGTTCACAGTATTTAAGAATCTCTTTTGGTTTGCCTCTTTAAATGTCTTCATGGTACTTTTTGATGTGCAGAACATTTTAATGTTCATGGAATGGGATATGTATATCTTTGTTTCAAACTATTTTTTATTTTATGTTTAAAATGCTTAACTCATCCTGAGATTATCTGAATATTTCTATTTCTTCTAGTTGTTTATGGCTTTAACATTCCCTAAATTGTTGTAAATCTTCCATTTCCATTTATTTGATAATGTCATTTCCCTTGCTGACTGGAAATTTCCCTGTATTACATAGTAATTTGAATGTATTCTTTGGTTGTTCCTGCTTTTATTTTGTTTTATAAACCTGCACCTTTCTGTAGCAGAAACCCACCTTAAAGTTTATTAGTTTTATAATATCTTTTTGATGTCTGAGGCTAAATTACTTTTAATTTTTAAAATTATATCAACTTTTTACTGTTTTTTTTTTCTTCTTTTTTTTTTGGCTTGCAGAAGAAATTCAGGATTATTTTGCCTTTTTTTTTCATTTTTTTCATTTTTCAAATTCTTATATTGAATTTGTAGATAAATTTGAGAAGAAATGACTTCGTGTCCAGTTAGCTAACTATCTAAACCATATTTTTTTTGAGACATTATTAAATGTGACTCAATGTGCAATTCGTAGTTTCTGCAGATTCTTCAAGTTCACAGTAACTCTCTGTCTGTCTGAGCAGCACCTTTTCCTACCCTAGTTGCCTGGTTTTCCAACATTAGAAGTCAATGCCTCACATCACAGCTGTGGTTCCCAAGATGCTGAGTCACTGTGGCCTCCCTGGGGCTGCCTCTGTAGCCCATCTTTGTGCTGGTGAGGTGGGAACCTGTGTCCACCAGTGTATATGTGTGAGTTTGCATTTCCTCCCCAGCTGGTAGCTAGGAATGAATGCCACCGAATAGATGCATAAGGACGACAACCAGTAAATGGTTTATCAGTTCAAGAAACCACATGATAAAGGATAGCTGTTCGATGACTTTTTTGTTGGTACAGATCTGAGTTTTGGAGAAGGACAGTGGGGTGCAGACAGTGTCTTTTTTTTAGGGGTTTCTTTCTTATGAGATGCAACTCTGGATAGGTTTATAATAAAAAATAGCTTATTTCTAAATATAGCTTTTGCTCTAGGTCAGGCACCATTCTAAGTACTTTCCACATATAAATTCATTTAATCCTCACTAGTACCTTATGAGGGAAATCTTATTATTATTCTAGTTTTATAGCTTATCTCAATTGAACTCCTTATGCCTTACAGAAGGCAGAAATTCACTTTAAATCCTGGCATCAGGTGGTCTATCAAATTAATTTTTAGTGTGTGTTCCATCTTTTTCAGCCTTCATTAATATTTTAGAATTGTACTTAGGGAAACACTTAGGGCTGCCAGCTAGGTGCATTTTAAACTGGGATTCATATTTTTTTGTATTAAAAATAAAGCAGAGATACCAAATTCTACGAAAGAAGGATGTATTACTTAATAAATTCTAAGGCAAACACCCTTGTACCACTACCAAGTCAAGAAATAGATGTTAGCCTGTCTTCCCACGGCTTCTGTTTGTCTTATCCCTATCTTGAATCTCTTTGTCCCACAAAAAGTAGCTGCTATCCTCACTTTTCCAGAACCATTTTCACAGGTTTTTGTATAGTTAGATTGCAAATTGTGCCTTCCTAATTACCAAAGTTTTATCTTGCCCAATTTTTAAAAGTTTGATGTATTTTTTTCACTTATCTGAGTTTATAGGTTTTTTCTACATTTGCTTTTTTCCTTGTAAATTACCCCTAAGAGAACACAAAGTCATTTGACCCATAGACTTTTCTAAAGTGCAGGTTTTGGGGTGCCTGTGTGGCTTAGTTGGTTAAGCATCTGACTTTGGCTCAGGTCATGATATCAGGGTTCGTGGGTTCAAGCTCCATGTCAGGCTCTGTGCTGACAATTAGAGCCAGGGGCCTGCTTCAGATTCTGTCTCCCTCTTTCTTTCTCTCTCTGCCCCTCTCCTGCTCATGCTCTGTCTTTCTCTCTCTCAAAAACAAATAAACATAAAAAAAAAATCTAAAGTGCAGGTTGTGCTGATTGTGTATTTGTGGTTTCATTTAACACTTTATTCTTTCTATTCCTTACAAATTGGCAGGTGGATCCAGAGACTTGATAGGGTTTAGGATAGATGCATTTGGCAAGAGTTTAAATGGTGTGGAGTTCTCTCATCAAAAGGTGCATAGTATCTTAATTTCTCTCTCTCTGTGATGATAGCAGCTGTTGATACTCAATGTCTAGATCCATTAATTCACTGAAGGTTGCAAAATTGTTTTCTTTTATCATTTCTTTTTCATTGATTCATTGAAGTAATTTTAAACAAGCAGTTTTTCTCATTTACTGTTTGATACTCTGTGCTATAGTTCTTTTAGAAAAGGCAGAAAAATTGCTTTAGTCTGTCCTTTTATTTACCAATTTTCCAATTAAGGGATTGATTTCCTGTCTTTCTGCAAAGGTGACCAAATAGGCTTTTAAGAAATACTGTTATGAATGTGGAGATTTAACATATTTGATAGGTTTTGATCAATTGCAATTACTACCTAGTTTCAAGTTCAAATTGTCTCATGTTTTGCCAGGGGGAGCCTCTTCAAGTTGCCCCCAGACTTTGTGTCACAACTGTAGTAGTGATCTTTGATAGCTTCCTTGTTAGCTAGTATGACAGGATACCCCAGGCTCATTTGACATACTTCCTGGAATCACCTATTTCTCCCCAAAAGACAGAATCTCTTTTAGTGTGATGGTATTTCAGGATTGCTAGGATTTCTGCATGCTAGGGGTGTTGTATTGAGTTTGTAATCATTTTTAGTCTTTTTGATGGGTAGAACTGAGAACTATATATATATATATTTACACACTACCTCATGAGTAAATACCGATTTTTCCAATTCAATCATGATTACACTTTTGTGCTTACTCTCCCATATTCTTCTGTTTACTCTTTTTCCACGTTGAGCATCTTGATTGTTAAAGACTCAGGAAATGACAAAATTGGAATATCCCAAAAGTACTCACTTACTCTATCTAATATTATACATATAACATCCTACAAAATAACCATATTAATACTAATTGACAAATCTATTTTCACAGCACACGCTCTCTGTATTTTTAAATTGTAAAACTATATCTACGTTATCTGAACATACAGGGATTACGTACTATATACCAATGTCCATTTATATATGTGAACCTCCAGAGATGCCTGGGTGGCTCAGTCTGTTGGGCATCTGACTCTTGATCTTGGCTCAGATCTTGGCTCAGGTTCCTGAGGTCAAGGCCCACTTTGGGCTCTAAGCTGATGGTGAGGACTCTGCTTGGAATTCACTCTCTCCATCTCTGTCTGCCTCTATCCTGCTTGCACTCTCCCTCTCTCTCTCAAAATAAATAAATAATTAAACAAAATTATATATACGAACCTCCATTCATCTTGATTCTTTCAGTCATTATATATCTATCACCCTATCATTAATTCTTATATTGATGTCTCTCTAGTCATTTTGGTTATTTGAATCATATTCCAATGGGCACAACAATAAGAAAGGCTCATTAAAACAATGTTACCTGAGTTCTTGTCTGTTTTCACTTTGGCCTTTTAAATTTAAATGTCAGTTTTGCTGGATATAAAAACTTAGGCTCACAATTCTTTTCTTGAGAATGTAAAATATATTACCCCATTTGTTTTTGGAATAAAACATTGCAGTTGAAAAGTCTGAGGGTGACTGAATTTTATTTTTCTATGAATAAGTAATTTCCTCTGAGGCTCAACTAAACTTTAAAAATGTTACTCTAAAATTCAATAGTCATTCTGAATCAACCTTCAGGTATGCTCTTTTAATGTATACTTTTCTTAATTTTAATTTTAGGAAATACCAGTGTACTTGCTTTCTCCCTTTTCTTTGGCTTTCTTTTTCAAGGATTTTTATTATTGATATATTGAATGATGTTTGTCTTTCTTTAATTTGTGATTTACTATAGAATCTCATTGTATCTCCTCTTTAAAAATTTTAAATATTTTCCTCCATTTTGCCTTCTATTTCTCTTAGAGAATTATTCATTATGTGTATTCATATTCTGTTTCTTCTTGTTTAGTCTTTATTTCTCAAATGATTTATTCTTTTATTTCCAATTGTTTTTGTGGTTCTTATACTGCCCTTGTGAATTTTCTCATTCATCTCTTTCATCTCTCGTATTGTTTTCTGGAAGTTTCCTAATTTTCTTTGAAATAGAAGCAATGGAAGGTGACTTCGTCATGAGCACTTACCGGCTATTAGAGGTTTTAGTGCTCTGAGGTCCATCAGGTGCCCCATTGCTTCACTTTATGTTCTTGCACACAGGCCAGTATCCTACAGTGTCTTTATAACTTTTGTTGGTTTCTATTTTACCCTTGCATTTTGAGGTTTATAGAAATATCTTGTCACCTAGTTTTGTAATGAATATTTTTGTGGGATTCTTCTTTGTCTATCCAGTTCTGTTTTTATTGGGGGATTTAGAGAAATTAAAAAAAAAAACTGCCAACATCTCAAAATCCTCATTTTATTTTGTTTGCATGTATATTTTCATCAATCATCAGATATTTATTAAATGACCTATGACAGGTCCTTTTACAGACCCTGAGGATATACCTCTGAAGAAAACAAAATTCCTGCCCTCAAGAAGCATATATTATAATGAATAAAGATAGGCATTACACATGTTCACCAGTAAAAAAGTGAGAAAATTGTCAGGTATAATTAAGCTCCATCAAGAAGATACAAAAGGTAATATGTACTCAATTTTTAGTCCATTTCAATACATATATATGTATATGTTATATCACTAGACTATATATATGTATATATATGTGTATATATATGTATATATGTGTGTGTGTATATCATTAGAATAGAACTTTCTAAACGACAAAGCATGTTTTCATATACTGCATTCTTTTATTCTGACTTTTACCTCACAGATAGGGTAGATTTTGTTTCCCATCTAACAGGGAGACATTTCAGACTCAGTAATTGTAAGTGACATGCAGTACATTTAAAGACAGGGCTTCAACTGGTATCTTTTTAAAAATGTTTATTGGGGCGCCTGGGTGGCGCAGTCGGTTAAGCGTCCGACTTCAGCCAGGTCACGATCTCGCGTCCGTGAGTTCGAGCCCCGCGTCGGGCTCTGGGCTGATGGCTCAGAGCCTGGAGCCTGTTTCCGATTCTGTGTCTCCCTCTCTCTCTGCCCCTCCCCCGTTCATGCTCTGTCTCTCTCTGTCCCAAAAATAAATAAACGTTGAAAAAAAAAATAAAAAAAAAATGTTTATTTATTTTCGAGAGAGAGAGAGAGATAGAACATGAATGCAGGAGGGACAGAGAGAGGTAGACACAGAACCCAAAGAAGGCTCCAGGCTCTGAGCTGTCAGCACAGAGCTCCATGCGGGGCTTAAACTCAAGAACCATGAGATCATGACCTGAGCTAAGTTGGCCTCTTAACCGACTGAGCCACCCAGGTGCCCCTAATCTGGTGTCTTTTGAAACCATCTGCTCCTCTCCAATTTAATATTTTCTGTATTTCATACCACATGCCACAAAACACTGTGCTGGAGGCTTGGGATGAGACATTTTTAGCCAAAGGAATTAATATTCCATAAGAGATAATAAGATGTATACTAATGGTATTAGTGTGTGGGGAGAGGGTTAAATGAAGTTCTGCAGGCATGGAGGAAGAATGAGGTCTCCCTTTCTGTGGTGGGGAGTACTGGTGAAGCCTTTATGAAGGAGATGGTGTTTGAATAACATTTACCTATGGAGAAAGTGGGGGATTTCTGGGTGGGATGAGCCGTATGAACAAGGACACATAGGGATGTACTCAATATAATTGGAGGATAACTAGAGTTCATTTATTGGTTTATTTTTTCCATCATATACTTATTCAACAATTTTGGTAGCTACTAAGTGCCAGGTGCTGTGCTGGGGGAGAGATAATAAGGAGAGATAAGAAAGGAGCTTAGTCTAGTGAGCAAGAGTATTGCTCTTTAACCTGATACAAAAATGAGACCTGATGGATCAAATCTTCACTCACTTGCAGTGCACAACATGGGTAAGCAGCTATGAGCTGAGGAGCAGAGAAATTTAAAGCTGAGATTTTGAGCTACCCTCCTGGCAAGGTCCTTTGTGTTCCTGACCTTGAAGAGATCAGTTTTCTTGGAGCATATTATGTGTGAAAAGCAGTGCTGGGGAGAAAGACTAGAAAAGTGTATTGAGAGTTATTTGGTAGTGCGCTTTAAATGTCATGATAAGGAATTTATTTTTCTTTAGTAAAGAGCTCTTGAAAGTTTTTGATGAGAAGACAGACCCAAGATGCCAGTGCAGTATGATGGAAATAGTACCACTTTGAATTTAGCCAGGCAAGAATTCAAAAGTCAGCTCTCCCACATTCTAAAAGTATCACAGATTGGCAAATTTCATTTTCCTGATCTGTAAAAATGGGAATTTATTCATTTATTTATTCGCTAACCCTTTACTTTGTGTATTCATTCATTTTTAAATTCAAATAATATTTAATAATTACTATATTCAAGAGCTACTCTGTCCAATCTAGTAGCTCCTATCCCATGAAGCCAATGGACATTTGAAATGTTGATAATTTGAATTGATATGTGCTGTAAGTATAAAATATATGCCAGATTTTAAAATCTTAGTACGAGAAAAAGAATATGAAATACCTCATTGATAATTTTTATGTTGAATGAAAACCCAAAAGACTCCACCAAAAAGCTGCTAGAACTGATATATAAATTCAGCAAAGTCACAGGATACAAAATCAATGTACAAAAATCGGTTACATTTCTCTACACCAATAATGAAGCAACAGAAAGAGAAATCAAGAAATCTATTCCTTTTATAATTTCACCAGGAACCATAAAATACCTAGGAATAAGCCTAACCAAATATGTAAAAGATCTATATGGTGAAAACTATAGAAAGGTTATGAGAAATTGAAGACACGAAGAAATGGAAAAGCATTCCATGCTCATGGATTGGAAGAACAAATATTGTTAAAATGTCAATACCACCCAAAGAAATCTACACATTCAGTGTAATTCCGATCAAAATTGCACCAGCATTCTTCTCAGAGCTAGAACAAATAATCCTAAAATTTTTTTGGAACCACAAAAGACCCCAAATAGCCAAAGTAATGCTGAAAAAGAAAACCAAAGCAGGAGGCATCACAATCCTGGACTTTAGCCTCCACCACAAAGCTGTAATCATAAAGGCAGTTTGGTACTGGCACAGAAACAGACACATAGACCAATGGTATAGAATACAGAACCAAGAATTGGACCCACAAATGTATGACCAACTAATCTTTGACAAAGCAGGAAAGAGTATCCATAGAAAAAGACAGTCTCTGTAGCAAATGGTGCTGGGAGAACTGGACATCAACATGTAGAAGAATGAAACTAGATCACTTTCTCACATCATACACAAAAATAAACTCAAAATGGATGAAAGACCTAAATGTGAGACAGGAAACCATCAAAACCCTAGAGGAGAAAACAGGCAAAGACCTCTTTGACCTCAGCCACAGCAACTTCTTAGTCAACATGTCTCCAAAGGCAAGGGAAATAAAAGCAAAAATCAACTATTGGGACCTCATCAAAATAAAAAGCTTCTGCACTGCAAAGGAAACAATCAACAAAACTAAAAGGCAACCAACAGAATGGGAGAAGATATTTGCAAATGACATATTGGATCAAGGGTTAGTATCCAAAATCTATAAAGAACTACCAAACTCAACACCTGAAAAACAAATAATCCAGTGAAGAAATGGGCAGAAGACATGAAGAGAAACTTTTCCCAAGAAGACATCCAGATGGCCAACAGAAACATGAAAAACATGCTCAACATCACTCATCATCAGGGAAATACAAATCAAAACTACATTGAGATACCACCTCACACCAGTCAGAATGGCTAAAATTAACAACTCAGGAAACAAAAGATGCTGGCAAGGATGTGGAGAAACAGGAACCCACTTGGACTGTTGGCAGGCATACAAACTGGTGCAGCCATTCTAGAAAACAGTGTGGAGATTCCTCAAAAACTTTAAAATAGAACTACTCTATGACCCAGCAATAGTACTACTAGGAATTTATCCAAAGGGTACAGGAGTGCTGATTCATAGGGGCACATGTACCCCAATGTTTATAGCAGCACTTTCAACAGTAACCAAATTATGGAAAGAACCCACATGTTCATCAACTGATGAATGGATAAAGAAGATGTGGTTTATATAAACAATGGACTACTAGTTGACAATGAGAAAGAATGAAATCCTGTCATTTGCAGCACCATGGATAGAACTGGATTATGCTAAGTGTAATAAGTCAGTCAGAGAAAGACAGATGTCATATGTTTTCACTCATACATGAAATTTGAGAAACTTAACAGAAAACCACGGGAGAAGGGAAGGGGAGAAATAGTTTCAAACAAAAAGGGAGACAAACCATAAGTGACTCTTAAAAACAGAGAAGAAACTGAGGGTTGATGAGGGTGAGGAACAGGGGAGGGGAAAATAGGTGATGGGCAGTGAGTAGGACACTTGTTGGGATGAGCACTGGGTGTTGTGTATAAGTGATGAATCACAGGAATCTACCCCTGAAACCAAGAGAACACTGTATACAGTATATGTTAGCTAACTTTACAATAAATTATATTTAAAAACAAATAAACAAATAAAATAATAAATTAAAAAAAATAATATTTAGGGGCGCCTGGGTGGCGCAGTCGGTTAAGCGTCCGACTTCAGCCAGGTCACGATCTCGCGGTCCGTGAGTTCGAGCCCCGCATCAGGCTCTGGGCTGATGGCTCAGAGCCTGGAGCCTGTTTCCAATTCTGTGTCTCCCTCTCTCTCTGCCCCTCCCCCGTTCATGCTCTGTCTCTCTCTGTCCCCCCAAAAATAAATAAACATTGAAAAAAAAATTTAAAAAAAAAATAATATTTATTTATTTTTGAGACAGAGAGGGACAGAGCATGAGTGGGGGAGAGGCAGAGAAAGAGGCAGACACAGAATCTGAAGCAGGCTCCAGGCTCTGAGCTGTCAGCACAGAGCCTGACGCAGGGCTCGGAACACATCAACCATGAGATCATGACGTGAGCCATAGTCAGATGCTCAACCGACTGAGCCACCCAGGCACCCCAAATAAAAAAATTTTTATGTTGAATACATGTTGAAAGAAAAAGAATTTGGATATATTGGACTAAATAAAAAATATATTTAAAAATTAATTTCAGTAGTTTTTAAATTTTTTTTAATATGGCTATTAGAAAATTTATTTTATTTTATTTTTTTTTTTTTTAAATTTTTTTTTCAACGTTTTTATTTATTTTTGGTACAGAGAGAGACAGAGCATGAACGGGGGAGGAGCAGAGAGAGAGGGAGACACAGAATCGGAAACAGGCTCCAGGCTCTGAGCCATCAGCCCAGAGCCTGACGTGGGGCTCGAACTCACGGACCGCGAGATCGTGACCTGGCTGAAGTCGGACGCTTAACCGACTGCGCCACCCAGGCGCCCCAATATGGCTATTAGAAAATTTAAATGTGACCATATTTATGGCTTAAGCTATATACTCTATGACAGTGCTGTTCTAGATACTGGGATATAGTATTGAATAATTTAGTGGTAGGAGACAGGTAATAAATAAGAGATTTTAAATATCAAAACCATATAATCTTAGAATGCAAAATAGGTGTTGTGAAGAGTGTAAAAGAGGGGCATGCAGTGGAGAGGCACTCAGGCTTGAACAGAAAAAACGGGAAAAGAATATAAAAGTGGGTTGAGAGACAGTTTGGGGATGTAATTTGGAGGACAAGGTTACCAGATTTGGGGATACATTATGTTTAGGAGATGAGGGAAAAGGAAAGAGGAATAAATCTTAAACTTATCTGGGGATGATTATGAAAGCTACATGTGACACAGTTTATAAGGCACCCAATATAGTGCTTGGAACATATGACTCTCAGAAAATGGCAGCTGTGCTGATGTTTGGAGTCTGAGGGTGTTCATGATGATGGTGAATAGTGCCGCCTTGAAGGAGATCTCTCTGGCATGGATTCGATTACAATTTTAAGGTTGCTTCATCACCATCTAAATCTTAAAGTGATGTCCCAAACAGGCAATAAAACTTTTCATTTGGTAGATTTTGATATGTCCAGTGTTTTTAGACATTTGTCTTCTCGTCTTCCCAACTGCCTCTCACGCCATCTTTGTTCTCTCTGGCACATCTGTTTATTGGTAACAATTTTGTTAGCTACTTCTCTTTGTTAGTGGGGCTTATCTAACTTATGTATTTATCCTCTCTCAGGAGCCCTGGCTAATTTCTCCCTTTTGGGGTCTTATAAGTACTGTTACCATCTGTTTAAATATTTCTTCAGTGACTGAAAAACAAACCAATGCCTTCCAAATACCAAATGCACACAGCGAATTCTATATCCCTCCTGAGTAGAAAATCTTCCTTCTCTCTTTCTTTTATTGTCAAAATGACCATTTCCCACCAGTACCATGGAAATGGAGGATTTTTATCCACTGAGTGTGTGGTTTCTATCCAAGTGACAGGGTATGTATCTTTCTAGTTAATGGTGGATGGTGGAAAACAACACTCATGCTGGCTTTAAAGTGGACTCTGCAGATGTAGACATTGCACCTTTTCCATAGGCTATCCCGACACAACCCACTTTTAGCCAGCAGAACACATCCTTATGTGGGCAAAGTCACACTATAACATGTTATTTCCACTATATACATATCAGTATTGGGTATGAACTTTATGCCCATTGACATTTGTCTTTTCCTGAGACAAAGCAATAATGTTGATAAAAGAGCAAAGGGGAGGTTATTTTATGTGGGATACAGATTTGCATGACTGAGGTAGAATTGGTTAATGGATGGTCACTTCAAGTCATTCCTTCAGCAACTTGAGAATGTCTTGTTTATCAAGTCTCCTGTATGTATCCAGACCCATGGCAGACAATGGAGATGGAGGGAAGTATAATTCCTAAATTAATCTTGTCTTCAAGATGTTTTTGGAGAGATGATTCTAAAAAACACTAATAAGGGGCGCACCTGGGTGGCTTAGTCAGGTAAGCATTGGACCATGGCTCAGGTCATGATCTCATGGTTTGTGAGTTTGAGCCCTGCATCGGACTTTCAGCTCTCAGCACAGAGCCCACTTCAAATCCTCTGTCTCCTTCTCTCTGTGCCCCTCCCCCACCCATACTCTCTTTTTCTCTCCCTCTCTCTCAAAAATAAATAAACATTAAAAAAAGAAAAAAATACTCAAAAAACAAAGACCAAGATCTAATCAAAATTTACAGCACAGATACTAAGGATGGGGAGACGTCAACAGTGAAGATGTAGGCGAAGTTCACAGAAATCTTGAAAGGGCTCCTGGATAAAATGGACCTTGACGTCTGGATGTGATTGAAATAGACTGGGAGGAGAGAGAACAGCATGACCTAAATGGAGTGGAACAGGACACATGGGAGAGACAGGGGAAGACAAGATTGCTCAAGATCCCGCAGTCAGGCAAGAAGCATGACTGCTGGGTCTTTAGGTCCCCATAAAGGAGGAGAGAAGGGAAAGAGACATTCTTCCTATTCCTGCCTCTTTTCAAAGTTAAATATCAGAGTATATGCAACAACATGCATCACACTGGAAATATTTTCATGTGTTAGACATTTCATCATACTACAGGGCATGCACTGAGAAGTTCAGTTACTTTTGCCTCTAGCAGGGGCTTTCGGATGGCTCTTGCCTGAAGGTGTAGCTTCGTAGCAGCTGCAGGTAGAGTTCCATGATAGCCTTAAAATGCCTTTAGCCAAAATAAACATCAATGACCAGCATTCCAAGGGTAGCCAGCTAGTACTCAGAGGAATTCCAAGTATTACAAAGGAGCCCACATGAACAAAATGATTCACATTATTTTTTCCTTTCTCAATGGATCTTCCTCCAAGCAGAAAATGCCCAGAAAAAAAAAAAAAAAAAAAAGGAAAGTTAGGCTTCTAGTGTCATTTCTTTAGGCTTTTGAAATCATTTAAATGACATCTCTTAGGTTTTTTTTTTCTATAACAGCTTTATTGAGGTATAACTCATATATCATAGAATTCACCTATTTAAAGTGTGCAATTCAAGGGTTTTTGTATATTCAGTAGTATAACTATCACCAAATAAAGTTGAGCATCATCATCACTAGAAAGAAACCCCCTTGGTGTTTGCTCCCAATCTTCCCTAACATCTCCCTCCCTGCTCTCCTACTCCTTGACAGTCACTAATCTACTTTCTGAATTCTAGATCTTTCTATTCTGAAAATTTCACATAAAGGGAATCGTACAATATATGATCTTTTGTGACTGGCTTTTTTCACTTAGCATACTGTTTTCAAGGTTCATGTGTGTTGCGGGCATGTGTCAGCACTCAAAAATTTTTTTTCCTGTTAATATGCCATTGTATGGATACAGCACATTTTATTTACCTGTTCTTCAGTTGATGGCCACATGGGCTGTTTCCACTTCTGGGCTATTATAAAGTATACTGCTATGAATATTTATGTGCAAATTTTTAGGTAGACATGTATTTTTATTTCTCTTGAATGGGATATACATTCATTTCTCATTTTTCATGGTAGTTATGCTGTATAAAGTCACCAACTCGGAATGAGTAAATACTGAGCCATTGCTTCTAGAGGGAATACAGGGTTAAGTGCTTGCAAGTTGCTGGTCACAAGACTTCTGTCCACGGATCAATACATAAACTTGTTTTATGTGTGTTTCTATTTAAAGATGCCTTATTTAATATATTCCTTACAAATGATTGATTATGTGTACTATTTCTTTGCAATAAAACCCTAGCTGAGAAGACTCTTACACTTTCCTGACTCTGAGTAAGATGGTAAATCCCACTGGCTTTTAGCTTTATAACAATGCTGTCAATTATGATTTCACTATCCATTATTAGTTCATGAATCCACAAATTTAGCCACTTTTCCATCTTTCCCATAGCTTTGTCATTGAACTTTCTGGAGTGGTTTTACATTCACATCAACAAATTTCCTCTTCCTTATTCTGGATGTACAGTATTATCAATTAACGTGGAACTCACAGCCAGCATCACCATTACTCATGCCTGAATGAAACTTATTTAACACATGTGTTTACTCTGTAAAGCACACCATGATCTTCCTGTGCTTCCGAACACTAGACAGCACTTCAGCATTACTCTTGGGGATCATTTTAGGCAGTAAAATCACCAACAAAAAGCACAAAAATGCAAAAAATGTGGCACTAAATAGACCATGAAAATAACACTTGTTTATAATATAAAAGATAAGAAGGCAGAACATTGCCTTGTTCAACCTCAGCTGGGATCATGTATGTCAGGTGACTCAAACTTTTGGTCTCTCCACACATGCCCGTGAATGATGACAAAAAAGCCATAAGTATTGATTTGTGTAACCACACATAAGTATTTGCAAGTAGGTAAATTAACAAATGCCTATGTGTGAATGACAAAGGTTGACTATACCTAGAAATGGAGTTGTTGGGTCATATGGTAACTCTATGTCTCAACTTTTGAAGATGGTTTTCCAGTGTGGGCTGCTGAATTTTACATTCTTGCCAGCTGTGTGAGGGCTCCTAATTCTCCACGTTCATGCTAATGCTTTTTATTACTTGCCTTTTTCATTCTCACCATCCTGGTGATTGTGAAGTGATGTCTCCTTGTGGTTTGATTTGCATTTTCCTGATGGTGAATGATGTCAAGCATATTGTTATGTTGTACTGGTCATTTGTATATCTTCTTTGTAGAAATGTCTATTCAGATCCGTTGCAAACTTTTAAATTTGTATTATTTTCAAATAAAGTAAGGAGACCAGTACCACACTTTCAATAATGGGCAGAATGACTAGGCAGAAAATTAATAAGGGAATAGAAGGACTGAAAAGACATAAAACAACTTGACCTAACAAACATGTATAGAATTGTCTAGCTCTCCCTTTGTTTCTGTCAGTTTTTGCTTCCTGAATTTTCTGTGTTGTTATATGCATGCATATATATAATTATTGCGTCTTCCTGATGGCTCAGCACTCTAATCATTACACAATGTCCCTCTTTATCGCTAGTATAAATTTTGTTTTAAAGTTATACTTTGTTTGATAGTACAGCTGCTACAACTTTCTTGTGGATGCTGTTTGCCTGGTATAGCTTTTAAATCTTTTAACTTTTATCTATCTGTATCATTGAAGTTAAAGTGTTATCTCCCCTAGAAAACATATAGATTAGTCATATTTTCCTTTTTATCCAATCTTATCATCACTATATTTTGATTAAATTTATATTATTTTCAAATATAGTGTTATTTTTGCTGCAGTTGGATTTATGTCTACCATTTTACTTTTCATTTTTATGTAGTAATCGTGTCTTTTTTGTTCTCTTATTTCTTCTTTACTACTTTCTTTTGCCTGAAGAAAATATTTTGTACTGCCACATTTTAACTGTTTTAGTGACTATTCCATATATTATTTTGGACTTTTTCTTTAGTGGTTGCTTTAAGGCTTATCCTATACATCTTGACTTATTGGAAATTTATCCTAGCTTAATTGTACCCAGATATAGAAATGTTACTCCTGCATTGCTGTTTTTTGTGTTCCCCTTTTTTGTGCTATTATTATTATGCAAATTGGATCTATTTCTATTATAAATTCAACATTATATTGTAATAATTGTTAATCTATGCAATTTTATATGTTTCAAAGAAGCTGAGAAAAACAACATGAGCAAGCTATATTTCAGCGTTTGTTATATTAACCTTCTTATTTACCCTTTCTGATTCTCGTCATTTGTTCCTGTGGATTTGACAATTTCAATATGGTGTCATTGCCTTGCTCTGGCACAGCTTTGCTTCCACCTACTGTCTTTAGTGTTGCTATTATCAATACATTGTATTTGTATATGTTATTGGCCCAAATATAAAAAATAAATATTTTGCATATATACTCTTCAATTAGTTAATAAAAGAAAGAAGAGATTTGCATTTATACTGTTTTTTTTATAACTACATATTTGCCTTTCTTTTCTTTTCATAAGAATTTAAATTGTTTTCTGATGTCACTTGCTTTTAGCCTGAAGAATTTGATTTAGTATTTCCCATAAAGTGGATCTGTTAATAACAAATTCTCTTAGTTAAAAAAAAAATCTCTAAATGTCTTTATTTCACCTAAGTTTTTGAAAGTTTTTTGTTTGTTTGTTTGATGGATTTCTTTTTCTTTCAGTGCTATGAATATGCTACCCTTCTGACTTCTGGCCTCTAGTGTTTCTGATATGAAATTAGCTGCTATTCTTAATGTGGTTCCCTTGTATGTGATGAGTTCTCTTATTCTGCTACTTCAGACTTTCCCCTTAGTTTTGACATTCAGCATTTTTACTGTGATGTTTTTGGGTATAGATAATTTTGTATTATTCTGCTTGAATTTTGTTGCATTTCTTCGACGTGTATATGGATGTTTTTCTTCAAACTTTGGAGGGTTTCAGTCGTTATTTCTATGAATATTTTTTTTTCTGTTATTTTCTCTTTCTCTTCTTCTGGTATTACTATTTTATGCTCATGTTGGTATACTTAATAGTGTCGCACATTTCTCTGAAGATGTATTCAATTTTCTTTATTTTTTTTTCTCTCTCCTCTTGGATTGCATAATCTCTATTGATATATCTTCAAGTTCACCAATTCTTTCTTCTGTAAGTTCACATCTATTACAAAACCCCTGTAGTGAATTTTTCATTTTATTTACTGTACTTTTTAACTCTAGAATTTCTATCTGATTCTTTGATGTAATTTCTGTTTCTTCATTGATATTCTTTTACTAAAATTTTTTAAATGTTTATTTATTTATTTATTTTTTAAAGTTTATTTATTTTTGGGACAGAGAGAGACAGAGCATGAACAGGGGAGGGGCAGAGAGAGAGGGAGACACAGAATCGGAAACAGGCTCCAGGCTCTGAGCCATCAGCCCAGAGCCCGACGCGGGGCTCGAACTCACGGACCGCGAGATCGTGACCTGGCTGAAGTCGGACGCTTAACCGACTGCGCCACCCAGGCGCCCCAATGTTTATTTATTTTTGACAGAGAGAGAGAGAGAGAGAGAGAGCAAGCTAGGGAGGGGGCAGAGAGAGGGAGACACAGAATCTGAAGCAGGATCCAGGCTCCAAGCTGTCAGCACAGAGCCTGATATGGGGCTCAAACTCATGAACTGTGAAATCATAACCTGAGCCAAAGTTGGACACTTAATCAACTAAACCACCCAGGTGCCCCATTCGTTGATATTCTTTATTTGATGACACATCATCATCACACCTTCCATTACTTCCTTAAGCATGATTTCCTGTAATTTTTTTTAACACATTTGTAATTGTTTCAAATCTTTGAAGTCTCTGTCAGTTAAATTTAACATCTGAGCCCTTACCGTTGTTTTCATGTGTGTAGGTTTCTTGCATTTTTTATAATCGTTGCTATTGTCAAGAACTGAATATTTTAGTTTATATATTTGTAGTGATGCTGGATACTGATTCATTCTTGTTCCAGGGTTTGTTTTTGTTGTTGTTTGCTTATTTATTTGTCCGATGTCTTGGCTAGACTATTTTAATAGTGTATACTTTCCCATGATATGCAGCCATTACTGTCACTGCTCAGAGGCTCAACCTTAGGAATGAGACAGTCACTGTGGGATGGCAGTGATTTGTATAGGACTCTCTTTGACTGTTTCTTTCTCTGATCTCTATTAAGCTGCCTGCCACTACTGGAATCATACTCCATCTTTTAGGCTGTGCTAATTGCTCGATGATTGCTCTATTGTTTTTGTCAATGCCCTGGAGTGTAAATGCTGCACACTGTGATCTAATTAAATATTGTATTTTTTGTGAGGCTAGTTTTTGAGTTAAGTCTTTGAAGTTTGTTCTGACTCCAGAAAGCCTCCCCTGAGCTATCTCCCTGGTTCTCTCTGGTAAGTTAGCAAGCCTATGGTTTAGCTTGTTGCTCTAATGGAGCTATCAGCTTTTTCTTAATTGCCTACCACCAAAGTCTCCATTATTTTTGAGAGGAACCTTAGGCTTAAACCTTTCAATACTCTATTTCAAACAAAGTCAGTTCCTTTGGAGAGGGTTTAGGAACTTTCTGTTCTTATGGAAAAATTTCTGAGCCTTTGGTGCAGAGTAGGGAACAGGGACAGTGGCTTATTTGTACCAGAATGACAACCTTGCTTTATTAGCTAGGCAGAAATGGCAGGGTCTAGTCTTATCAGTTTGTATCTCCTGACATTGAACCCCTGTCCTACAAGCAAGTTGAAGCAATTGCAGTCAGGGTCCCAAAATTCTTGGTCTGCTATGCCTAGTAGAGAACTTCTGTCCTAGGAACGAGGATGGGTAGGGGGAAGAAAATATCTGATCTCTTGGCTACATTGCCAAGAATTTATCTTCTGCATCTTGGAACTAAAGGGTATTAATGTTGGTGTTCTGCCTTCCTGATATGCCCTAACTGGAAGCTGATAGGAGAGGGAGCCCTATTTTCTTGACCACAGCCAGTCAGAATGGAGCTTCTATCATGCTTACCTGAATGGTTGGTAGGGAGGAAGAGGGTTATTTCTAAAGTGCCATAGACTCTTGCTATTCTTACATATTTTTTGAATAAATATTTCTTAATTTTCTGTTTGCTCTTGGTATAATTTCCAGAGACTTCAACAATGTTTTTATTTTTATTTTTTAAAATAATCTTTAGCATTTATGGTTGTTTTGCTGAGAGTAATTGTACAGAATTTCTCACTCTGACATTCTGGAGGTGAAAGTCCTTCTGTTAAGATTTTGCATGCACCCGAAGGAGAATGAAGACAGTTATCTGAATTAAGTAAAAAAAAAACTTATAAAACATAAAAAGGACTTTCAAGACTTGAGTTTTGGCCACAGGCAGCCAGGGTTTTCCACCTTGATTGAATCCTCCTGAAAACTTCTAACCTTTGCAAAATGCTTTGACTATGCAGGCTTAGGATACTCCACAAACTTTTTTTTTTCTTTCAGCAATATAGACATTACATTGAAAAAGTCTGAAATTTGCCTCCAGTTTGAAACCCATAATTTAGGACAATATTAGATTCCCCTTCACTTATTTGATAGGTTGGGGCCAATTCTTTAATTCTTTAAGCCAGAAACTCTAAATGTATTCATTGAGGTCAGTTCATCAAACTTTATGGAATTTCTGCCCTTAGTCATATATCCATATTGCTCAGAGTGCAATGGGAGACTCCAGTAAAGATGATATGATCTGTACCTGTAAGAAGCCATTAATTTGGGATTTAGATAGCCAAGAATACACAATTAAATTCTAGCACTTTGCAGACATTTATTTGGTTAGTACTGAGATTCTTTCTGGGTAGTTGTGTCTCCACCAGAGTCATTAGAATAGTCAGAGTTGGTGGTCTTTATGGTTGCTTTATGTGAGGTATATTGGATCCTTCAGTAAATATCCAATAAACATGTCCTGCTGGCCTCAAAGGCTGCTTAACTTCTCAGGGCACTATTACAGTTTCTCTATGGTCAGACACTTACCCTTTCTTGGTCCTTCTTCTACAACTATGACATAGCTACATTTCCTGATATTTTCTTGCCTAACCATTGGTTCTTCTCTTCTATTATTCTTCTATTATTCTTATTTGATTCTTCTATATGATTATGTGAATGAGATTTCCCAGGAGAGCAGAAAGCTAGGAATATATATTAAAACTATGATGAAACTAACAAATTTTAGGACACAATGTTCCCCTACTTGAACCCACAAGTTAGTTTATAAATTGCTGATTCCTCTGGTTCTTTTTATGGCCATCTTCCTGACAGTCTGAAAGTTTCTGGCTCACAACATGACATCCTTGCATTATCTGTCTCATCTTCTGACCTTCACATCATGCAAATTATTAATCCTACAAACCAACACTCAGTCCTGCTTATTCAGTAAACATCTGTAGGTCCCCCTGGGTGTCAAGCATTGTGCCAGGTGCTGGGGCTTCAGTACCTTCAGAGATGATTTCCTTGATCTTAAAGAAGTTTTGTAGGCTTGTAAGGAGATCAAATATGAAAAAAGACACATGTAATACTTCAGTGTTCTATTATAAAAGAAGTACGTACAGGACACATAGAGGACTCTAAGGTCAGTGCTCAATTTTGCAGGACAATAGAGGGAGGCAGAAAAAGCTTCATCTCAAGGAAGTGATGATTAAACTGAGCCATGAAGCAGATTCTAGAAAGACTGGATTAGACAAGAAGTGATGAGAAAAAGCATTCCAGGCATGAGAAAGGCTTGTTGATGAAAATCTACACAAATAGGCTTAATTTATGTTAGTGCTTTTTTTTTTTTTAATTTTGTTTTGTTTTTTGTTTTGTTTTGTTTCGTTTTGTTTTACTTTACAATTGGGAGAGTGTGAGTCTAATAGGAGACTGTATTTTCTTGAGTATAGTATTTTCCTTTTTATTTTCTGAGTACTTTCTCCAATTCTCCTGGTCTCAACCTCCTTAAGAAGAGAGAAGAGAGTCATATTCATATAGCACAGCATCTTACATATATGGCAGGTCCTTAAAAATGTGTTGAATGAAGGAATATCATAAATCGATTGATCATTATCCAATTTAAATTCAGCTCTTTGCCCTAGAAACTATTTCTGAGTACACTTCTCATACTGACACCAGCCACTTTGTTGGGTTTCTAGCATTTCTGTGGAAATGTCTACATCTTAGAACTACAGGGAGAAAGGCTAGGCTTGGCTGGCACTTTTGATAGAAACGCAGAAGGGATGCACAGATTGTAAATAGGTGTAAAGTGTAGGTTAAGTTTTGGCTTATTATCTTGTTCCTAATTTTAAGAAAAATGATGTGCTTTGACTTATGTATAAGAAGGTGAAAAATGAGTAATTTAAGTATCCACTTTCACTTTGACAACCTTTCTCTCTTTCTTTCTTTCTTTCTTTCTTTCTTTCTTTCTTTCTTTCTTCTTTCTTCTTTTTTTTTATATGCAAGGCCAATATCCTCTAACATATAGGGTAAAGTACCAGTTGGGTCTTTCAGCCCTCATGAGGTATCCACTCCTTATTTACTGGGCTCAAACCCTTCAGTAATTTCCTGATTTGTAATTTCCTGATATTCCTGGGCTTTACCCCCTGCATGGGTGCTGTGGCATCTCCTAGGCCTGGTTGCAGAAGTAGGTGACAAAAAACCAACTCTTCCTGTACTGCTTAGTCCAGTTAGTTTCCACAGTATATACCACAAAGGTGTAAAAGTGTTGGTGATTTTTTTAATTTTAACTGAGTGTAAGGGGAAAACTCAAAGTAACTCAAAGCTTTAAATCATCAGCAAGGATCACTCAGTGGACACAGCCTCATGCCTTACCCAGGTTTCTTGCCCTAAGTGTTTTCTCTGTCCAGGAAAGGACCTTTAGGGGAGCTCCTCGTCTGTATACAGGATCTATTTCCTCAATGGCCCCCCACCTCCGAACGGAACATTTCTTAAATCTCACCCATTAACTCTGATAAAAGGGTTGGGGAGACACACTAAGATTTAATAATCTGAGGTCAAGAGAATAAATGGCAGTAGGTGCCCCCCACACCCCTCACTACACTTCTCCCAAAGACGAACATTAATTATGAGAACTATTACCAATGAATGCCATAAGGAGAAGGAGTTAGTTTTCTGACTGCCACTTAATTTGCAAGGCAACATCTCTCTAGCAGTCTGGACATCTTACTGTTCTGCAGAAAATATATAATTCCCTTTTCCCATCCTAGCCCCACCTTCATCCTCTCCTCATGCTATTTTACATTGCATTCTTTGAGCCTGCTTGGAATAAGAGAAGGGGCTATTGTGGGGCCAGATCCTCATCCATGGCTGCTCTTTAACAAATAGATGCTTTGCTATGACTGTTCCACTGAGGATTAGATTAACTCCTTATTTGAGTCTGCCTTTCTCTCAGTCTCTAGGCAGGAGGAGAGCCCAAATTTTCATTTTCCCCTTGTATAATATAGGCAATTGGTGATCTTTGTGCACAATAGCCAGGTCACATGATCTGATAAAGGATTTATTTTTTTCTGAATCATGATTCATTTCCATTGTCTTACAAAAGAATAAAAACCAAGCTGGATTTAAGTATTCTGTGCCATATTTAACTAATCACCTTTCCCAAAGAAAAGGAAATTACACACACTCTCCTAGAAAATTCAGCCAGCATGGTCATCATAGCTTTATGATATACACTCAAGTTAATTATGAAAAATGTTCAACTTCCTAAAGAAATCTTAAAAAAGAAAATCTTGAACATGTGGCCATGTATCCTGGTGAGGCTAAAATTGGTGAAAGACAGAGCTGAATGCCAAATGATAATTTCTGCTAAATAATTCAGGTCATCTGAACTCTGATATTTTACTTACTTTAATGAGCATAATGGGTGCAATTAGAGACCATTTCCCTCATGGTGCCAGACACAATGTGCTCTCACCTAATTGTGGGCCCTGTTTTTCTTTGGACAACTCATATCTGCGCATGTGTCTTATATTCCCTGTGTCTGGCAAGAGTAGCCACCAAATAAATGTAGGTTGAAGTCAGTAACTGAAAATGTTTGATAATGATTATCATGAATAAAAAAAGGTTGAAGAGCAAAAACTAGACAATTCAATAAGAAAGTTTTTGGTACATCTCATTTGCAACAGAATGGAATGGGGAAAAAAAGAAATTTTAAGACTTCGGGCTCTCACTAATGTTTTTTCTCTCTCTCTCTTCTTTGCAGGGAAGTGATGCTGATATGGTGGATAAGAATAAGTGCTGTACACTCTGTAATATGTCCTTTACTTCGGCAGTGGTGGCTGACTCACATTATCAAGGCAAAATCCATGCCAAAAGGTTAAAACTGTTGCTAGGAGAGAAAACCCCATTAAAGACCACAGGTATGTGTATGAAAATGATCATGGGAGATACTGAAGTCCAGGAACCATGCCTATCCCATTAATTGTGCTTCTTCTTCAGAAGAGGCTGCCTGAATAGAACCTAATGGTAGATATCCTTCAAAACCTAAAGGAATGGGACAGCAGACTTTGCTGTCATCAGAGGGTTATATATAATTGCACATTCTCATTCTCTCACCCTGGCTGCTTCAGATTAATAATTCAGCAACTGGCATCTTTTGCAAGGCTGTTTACATCCCGCAAGATGTTGTCTATCATATTTATCATATGTTATATAAGATACTATACCTATTACGTAAGGAATGCTATTCTTCTTAGCTTCAGTGTGTAATCCGTATGGAATGGGTAGTGTATTGTGTAGAGTGGGTATATTCACTGTCTGTGTCAGTATGATGCAGGATATCATCCTGCTCTTATCTTGGTGAGGGTGTGGAGGAGGAAAACTGTGGTCTTTAAAATGCTTCTTTGCAGACAACTAAGGTATTCCCACCCCACCCCCCCACCCCCCCACCGAGGTGACATATCTTTTGTCTATGATTCCAGCCTATTAACTTCGACAAGAAGAAGCTTAATTATTGATAAAAGATCATTTGACCCTGTAATTGCTTAACTAAAATAATTCTTCATAAGTGTATCAAATTATGAAACTAAACTACTGTTGATGTTGAATCAAGTTAGACTATTTGGACAAGGTTTAAATTATGGCGAGGATGTTACTAGCCTGGGTTATAATCCCAAGAAGCTGGGGATATATTTCATGATGTCTACTCTTCCAATGCAATTAAAATTTAGCAGTGCATTTTATCTTTTTGTCTAATGAATCATGCATAAATCGTGGGAGTAATTATTTTTTAAATGGTATTTTGGAGATTGGAGAGAGCCTAAAACAATACTTGGCTTTTATTCTCGCCAGTGTTTTCCTTAAGAAAAATATCTTCTTTCACCTAGAGAATAGCAAGGAATCTTTTCACTATATTTTTCTACTTAGTTTAACTGAAGGATATTGTTTTTGTGAAGGTGGCTATGACATTCAGATACAGGATGGGGTTGCGAAACACCTGAAATCTGGAGCCGAGCTCAGCTTGTTCCTGGGCACACTCTGTGTGTTAGCATTTTATAAGCAGCCACTCAGTTGAAACTCCTTATTCTTGCTCTCTAAAAGGTTGGATATTCACCTTGTAACCTACTCCCCAACAAATTTCTTAAAATAGACACCTCAAAGAAACCGTCACTGGAAAATTTCTACCTGTTTTCCACGAATGAGTAACTAGCCCGTTTGTTCTTTCTGCCTAAGCAGAGAATTGCTGTTAAATTTAATTTTGGAGGTAGTGATGGGAGAGGAGAAGCTGGATCTTTGTTTATCATGTCAATTAGCAAAGGGGAGAGTTATTCTTTCTGTAAGGAAAAAAAACACCACATGGCACAAATGGTTCTTTGTGAATTTAAATACATCCTCCAGATAAGCAAGTACCAGTTTGTTTTTCTGAATTCAAATACCCTCCGAGCTGGTAAATATAACTTGGGGGTAATTTGTTAGTTCCCAACAGTATATTCCCAAGGGAAAATCAGGAGCACTTAAACTGCACCCTTTACTAAATGACTTTGTCTTGGTGTCCACAGAGCTGGCCCAATCCTCACTATGAGAAAAATCACATTGCCAGTTAGGGAAGAAGGGGAGGGAGGGAGGGTGGGGGGTAAGTAGCTTGATCCACTTGTGGCTTGGGGCTGAGGAAACAGATTTCAGTTGCCTTATGCCTGCATCTCCCTCTCTCAACTAGCTCATGGTTCTCGGGCTGCACATCCCCTTCTGTAGCTCAGGCTCTCACCCATTCTCTCGGAAGCAGAAAGGGTCTTGGAAGATGGCAACATCAAACAGAATTAGAGGGTCTGGGAGGCTAAATTGGTCCCTAGGCTTGGGTTAGTGTCAACCCAGCTGCTGGCAGGGAGCAGAGGAAGCAGTGTATCCTAGAGCCAGATGAGTCATTAGGTACAAGTATAAGTAGAGAGTAGGCATTGGGAGGTGTGGCACGGGATAAAGATTTGAGGGCTTAATAGGAGAGTGGAACCTAGCAACAGAGAATCTGGATACAGAGATCCTGCAGAGACTCAAGCTGGGTACCAGCATCGGGAAAGTCTGGCAGGTGGTAGCAGGGCCCTGGCTGCAGGCTGGTGAAAGTAAAGGCTGTTGAGAGAGTGACAGGACACCATTATTTAAGACAAGAGTACTGAGCCGGAAGTCAAGTATAAGGAACAAATCAGGAACCTGGTTTCCAGACCAAGGATATATAGGTTGAGGCTTGGTCTTACACACAAATTCAGTTACTGTGAAGTAAGGATAAGGACCTAGAGGCACCAGAAAAGAATACCCAGTCATGGGCTTCCTGAGCTACTAAGCTCAATCCCTCCAGTTTGTGAATAGAGTCAGGATTGCCTGACGTTTTTTCTTGCTGCCGGAGGCCAAGCCCAGTGGCCATTCTTGAAGGACATCACCCTCGAAGCTGTGGCTGCCCGATGCACATCTAAGAACTTCTCTGCATACTCCATCAGATTGGCTTGAAATTATTTCTGTAATGAAAACCAAAGAAAAAAAAAAGAACACATAAAACCCAACCAACTGAATTAAGGTGCTAGAGAGAAGCGAGTCCCCTGCTCGGGGATGCTGTGTAAGCTACCCCTCCAAGAATAACAGGCTCTTGAACCAGAGCGATTTCTGGGTAGGGATAATTGAAGCACAAGTCACTGCTTCCCCCAGCTACTCTGTCTGATGAGGGTGAGCAATCGGTATCTGTGAATCATTACCTTTCCGCCTACGCAAGATGTGCTTTGATCAAGCATCAACTGGATATCCTGCAGAATTATTGCAGTTTGAGTTGTCTTCTCCAGATGGGAGCATGTTTACTAGAATTTCTGAAAAGCTTGACAGACCTTCTGGGACAAATACCAGTTCCCATTCTTGTTGCTTAGTGCGTTTCAGAATCTCTTTTCCTGTTCATGCTTTTCTAGGTCCCGCTGCAAGATGAAAGCTTGAGGAGAATTCTAGGCCCACCCTGTTCTCATAGGGTCAGTGGACCTCAGCATGGAGGTCTTGGCCAAATCACAGGCTGACTACCTGCTGTAGTCAGGTCATTTGCCACACTGTGAGAAGGATTTAGAGGAGGTGTAGGTCAGAGGCCAGAATAGTGAAGGTCATGAAAATCCTCTCTTTAGGGAGAGAATAAAGGAAACAGGGGTGGTTTACCATGGAAAACAGATTGCTCAGGGGCAAATCTTTGGAAAGTCATCATGGGAAAAAAGAGATTTCTGGTGTGTGTGCGTGTGTGTGTGTGTGTGTGAGAGAGAGAGAGAGAGAGAGAAAGAGAGAGAGAGAATGTGTGAAAACATGTGACTGTGTATGAGAATATGAGTGTGTGCATGAGTGTGTGAGAATGTGTGTGTGATTGAGAGTGTGTATATGTGTGTGCATGTGGGAGTATAGAGAGCATTTGTGAGAATATGAGAAAGTGTATATGTATGAGTGTGAGAATATGTGAGTGTGTGTGTGAATGTGTGTGAGACTATGTGAGAGTGTCTGTGCATGTGAGTGTGAGACTGTGAGCATATGAGAGTGTGTGTTTGCATGTGTGCGTGAGTGTGAGAGAATTTGTGAGAATATGTGAGAGTATGTGTTTGTGTATGTGTGTGTGTGCATGAATGTGACTGTGTGTGTGAGGGAGTGTGTGTGTGAGCTTGGATGCAATAAATGTACCCAATGAGTAGGTAGAACATTAAGGAGTCAGATCTGAGCTCAAGATAAGAAAAAGATTATTAAGATTCAGAGATACTAGATTTCTGTAATGAAACCAAAAGGAAACCCAACCAACCGAGTCAGGATGGCAGAGATGGCAATGCCTGCTCAGGTACTCTGTGTAAGCTGCCCCTCCCAGAGTAACAGGTCCTGGAGCTGACATAGGACTGGGGCGTGATGGGTGACAGGGGGTTGGGGAGGGGTGTTGAAGCAGAAACTGGCTGATACTCCACAGGGCATTTCCTCAGGGGGGTCCAGCCCAGGACATCGGCCTAGATGACATTTAAAATCCTTCCAACCGGATTCTCAGCCTGATGCTACCTGCAGGTTTGACCCACTGAGCTGATAGGCAGAAAGAATGTTGGCCTGGGAGTCGGGAGAAAGGAGCCCAGGCCCCAGCTTGGCCTAAGGTGCCGTGTGATCTCTGCTAGGTTCGTTCTCCTTTCCAACCTCAGTTTTCTCATCTGTCATTTAAATCTAACACTGGATGTGTTTACCTCACAGGCCCTTTTGCAGAGCAAACAATAGATTTAAAGAGCTTTGGAAAGTAGAAGGTGAACATGTGGTAAATAAGTTTATTGGGGTGCAGCCCAACTCCTTTCTTCTACCAAAGACTGACTTCCTGGTTAATGTGGGGTTGTTCAAATACTACCTCGGGAACAGCACACAGGGACATTGTGTGTGTCTCCTTGGAGGCAAGTCTTTCTGGGATGAGTTCCATGAACCGAAGCAGGGCCTGGCACAGGAGCTGCCCACTGGAGTGAAGCAGTGCTGGTGGGCATGGGGGGAAGGGCTGGCCATGGAGCTGAGGAGACTGCTGGGCGGGAAGGGGAGCTATCGGGAGGAGAGAGACCCCATCACTAAGCTGGGGGCAGGACCCTGGATCTGGAACTGGTAACCGGCAAGTAGATGCAATAGTAAATCATTTTTAGGATGAGAACTCAAGATCTCTGGAGGATAAAAGGAGGAACCAGACACCCCACTGAGAGCCCTGAGAGGGCATAGATCTCAGAGATGTGGAAGAAGCTCTGTTAGCAAAGCGAAACACAGAATGATAAAGGGCCAGAAGCTGATGCCAAACCTTAGAGGTCAGGCTGCATCTGTTTTAGTTCTGCATCTGTAAGGCTGGGATCTGGCCCTGGAAGCCCCTCACAGGGAGCTGAGTCTGTGGGTGAAAGTGAGCACTTCCAACAGAATGAGGAGGACAAGTAACCAGACAGAGCCATGCACTGCCTGATAGCTTCATTCTGGGGTCCTGTGCACTTCGCTGTACTTTTTCCCACGTGGCTGCCTGGGTGGCCTACAAGGGTATGTTCGATGACTGCAGATCTGCCAGTGATCGAGCCCCCAGGGCAAGATCACTGACTGTGGGAGACCAAACAGTGGTTTCTAAAGATGTCCACGTCCCAGTCCCCAGAACCTATGAATATGCGTTACACAGCAAGGAGAAATTAAGATTCCCTATGGCATTAAGATTTCTGACATCTAGAATGATAATGTAATAAGGTTGTTATAAGCCACTAAAATTATGGTAGTTTGTTAACTGCAGCCACAGGATAGACACTGACCTAAGTAAGCCCTTGGCCAAAGAAGGCACTTCCGTATGTACCTCTCACATATCCACCTTGGGGAACCTCAAGTGCAATGTAGACAGCGCTCACATAACTCTTGTCAGGGGATTGCCTGAGGGGCAAAAGGTCTGTCTTTGTGTCAGGGTCTATTCCCAAAACACAATTTAATACTATACTGTACAAAACTTCTGGTCTATTTCCTATGGTGTCAAGGTGAATTTCTTTTTTTTTTAATAATTTTTTTTAGTGTTTATTATTTGTGAGAGAAAGACAGAGCATGAGCTGGGGAGGGGTGGAGAGAGAGGGAGACAGAATCCAAAGCAGACTCCAGGCTCTAAGTGGTCAGCACAAAGCCTGATGCAGGGCTCGAACTCAGGAACCAAGAGATCATGACCTGAGCCAAAGTCAGACATTTAACTGACTAAGCCACCCAGGGGCCCCAAGGTGAATTTCTTTTCCTAGCATGCAGGAGCCTGTACAAGTTAACTTTTCTATACCTCCAACCTCATTTCTTCTATCTTCTCTACACACAGGCCAAACAGGTCTCCTGCATCATCAGCCCTCTGTGTCTTCCCTCCTACCGTCCTATATCCAAGATGCCCTTTTCCCTCTACCTGTTGTAGATCTCAATACATTCATCTTCCAAGGCTCAATTCAGGTCTCATGCCATCTCTGAAATCTATCACGGCTGCTGGCAATACGAGTATGGCATGGGCTTTGAAGTTGGACATATCTGGGTCCCATCCTTTATTAGCAGAGGACTTCACTTGCCTCAGCCTCCTTTTCCCAATCTGTACAGTGGGTATAATGCTATTACTTATGTCAAGGGTTTTCCATGATAATTACACAAGCTGATTAATAGATATAAAATGCTTATCACAAAGAGCTCAACCAATCTTAGCTCTGTCCACTGAGGAAATGGAGCTGTTTTTATTTATTCTCCTCTGAACTCTGTGCCATATAATTTTGCACTTAAAATATCTTACTGTCCATTGTCCAAGGCCGTGTCCCTTGGGTGAGTTTTCTTCACCCATTGGTCTATAAGCACTCTTCACAGAGGAACCACATCTCCACAGTTATTCTGAATTCTGCCACATTCCCATACACAAGCTTGCCTGCCATGTTCTTCTCCATGACAGAGAGTGACAGAAAAATGTAACCTGGTGTTCAGTCCATGCTTGAGGACAAGTACAAGCATACAAGTATGGGCTAGGGTATGAGGTCACAGAAACCTGGGGGAAGAGAGGAATCAAAACAGCCACAGAAATCTGCCAAATGAAACATTAATCCAGTGTGATTGGACAGACAGGAGGAAGGGTAGAGCTAATAGAAGTAAGCAGGAGACCATATTTGAACAGAGATTAAATTGGAGGATGGGAGAAATAGTCTGAATGCCCAAAAGGTTGGCCACTGAGGCTTTGGATTGTGTGCTGGGGGCTTTGGATGTGTGTTAGGAGGGAGTTAATAAAGGTGCTGTCCTGCCTGTCCAGGGTGTGGACTAGCTGATAGCAGTGGTATTAGGAAGAAGCACAGCCAGTGCAGAGGCTGGGGGTGGGGGCAGATATGAGCTGTGAGCCCTGAAGATCTCAAGGTAAGGATGAGGGAAGATCAGGAGGTGGGGAGGAAAGTTGAGTTGGGAATCTAAGGGGCATCAGACATGTCAGGTCTGACAAGCAGGAAGAACAAACTCAGGGCTGGGTGACTCTGCCAAATCCATCATTGTCTGTGGCCTCAATTGCCCTAGCCTCATGTAAGGCCATGCATGAGCTCAACAGATGCTTGTAGGTTTGTCACTGATGCTTCAAGAGGCGGCTGTGGGAAGTCTTGGCTGGCTCACAGTGGAGCTTCTCATTGAGTAGAGGTTCAGACAGCTCCAGTCCTTCTAGGCTTTCTGGCCAAAGGTAGTTCATATTATGTGGAGCATGGGTCCTTCTGCTGGTGATTGACTCACCCAACAAAGCTGGAATTCTCAAACAGAAAATGTCCACCCTAAGGGATAGAAGCAATTTCTCTGTCAAAGTTGAAATTCCCTCTTTGGGTATCTGCTATAAGGGAATTCATAGCATGGAGGGTTTTTTTTTTTTAAGTTTATTTATTTTGAGAGAGAGGAAGAGAGAGCATGCAAGGAGTGGCAGAGAGAGAGGTACAGAGAATTCCAAGCAGGCTCCACACTGTCAGTGCAGAGCCTGACACAGGGTTCGGACCCATGAAATGCGAGATCATCACCTGAGCTGAAATCAAGAGTTGGATGCTTAACCAACTGAGCCATTCAGATGCCCCATAATATGGAGGTTTCATTTCATTATTTTCTTAGCTTAGTTCCCCTTAACAAACATCTTGTGTCCTGAGAATAAGAAAGTGAATAAGACACTCCTTGCGCTCCAGAGGCTCCCCATGTAGTAGGAGAGAACACAGGCACTGGAAGACAATATATGACACAGTGTGAATGTCTACAAATACAATAGGATATTGAAGAGAGGTCAAACTAATTGTGGTGGGAGATGTCTGAAAAGAATTTATGAGGAGAGACCTTAAGTAAGGCCTTAATAACCATCTAACCAGTGGGGATTGTTAGGGAAAGGTCTCAATTCCTCAAAGGAATCCTTTTTCTAGACCGGGTTTTTCACTCAGCAGTATGACATTCTCAGTTGGGGGAGGGGCTGTTCTGTTTAGCATCATCCCTGACCTCTACCCAATAGATTCCAGAAGAGCCCCACTAGTTGTAACAATAAAAAAAAATGTCTCTAGACATTGCCAAGTGCTTTCTAGTGGGCAAATCTGACTCTAGTCAGGAACCACTGATCTAAATCAGGGATTAGCAAACTTTGGCCTGAGGACCAAATCTGACCTGCTGCCTACTGTCTGATGCAACAGCCAAAAATGTTTGTTTGTAAATGGTTTAAAAAAAATCAAAAAAATATTTCGTGACACAGGGAAAGTATATAAAATTCATATTTCAGTGTCCATAGATAAAGTTTTATTGGGACACTACCATACACATTCACTCACCTTCAGTCAAGACCATTTGGGGGCTACACTGGCAGAGCTAAATAGTTGTGACAGGATACATATGGTCCACAAAGCCTAAAATATTTGCTATGTGGTCTTTTCCACAAAAGGTTTGTTGATCCTGACAGCGAATGATCTCAAGGAAGAGGCAGCACAGAGAAAATGGTGCTGGTGTGGGTTTATACACAAAATGCCAGCATTTTCCTGGGCTGTACACCTGTGAGGAGCAGGGGAACCACTGGAACAGGGATCAATGGATTGATGTGACTGAGGGCAGAGGAATGTTTGAGACCTCTACATTGGGGAGGTACTCTGAGAACTGAGAATGAAGAAAACCCAGGGTCTTCCCCTTGTTGAGAGCAAGAAAGGTCTCCAGAGAAGCTATAAGACTTGAGTGACAGCTAATGTCTCCAATAGGTCTAAAATTCTAAGATATTTGTGAAAACTAAACAGATGAATATTACCCAGATTTTGCCAACATCCTAATATAGTTGTAATTCCTGAGTTTTAGTACTTAATTGAAATCTATCATCCAACCTATATTAGTTTCCTAGGGCTTATGCAACAAGTTATCATAAGTTGGGGGGCTTAAAATAACAGAAATTATTCTGTTATAGTTCTGGATGTTGAAAGTCCAAGATCAAGATGTGGGCAGGGCTGTGCTCTGTCTGAAGGCTCTAGGGAAACCTCCTTCCTTGCCTCCTCCTACCTTCTGGTGGCTGCTGGCTTCCCTTGGCATTCTAACTTTGTGGCTCCAATCTCATATGCTCATCCTCTCTGTATATCTCTGTGTCCTTCCTCTTACTTTAAAGACACCAGTAAGGCCCACCCTCATTCACTATGACCTCCTCTCAGCATAACCGATTACATCTGCAAAGACCTGGTTTCCAAATAAGTTCACATTCTGAAATTCTGTGTGGACATGAATTTGAAATGTGAGGGGGGGGGCACTATTTAACACCTTACCCAAGCCAACTTCTTTTAAGTGATGGTACATGACATAGGTCACAGGCCCTAATATTATGCTTGCTAGCTAGTGTTTTTCCCTTCTTCTCATGATAAACCCATGCAAACAAGATAATTGAAACAAGAATGGGATTTTGTTCTTACTCAAAATTCTAAAGAAGACATCATTTAGCTGTTCTTAAAATTTTGTTTTCAAAAGAATATGAACTGTGTAGTAGAAATCCAAAGCATAGGAAAAAAAAAAGTTTTAAACCACAAGTATTCCCCCACCATCTACCATTAATCAAAGTGAAATTTTAAGATTATCCGTAATCTCAATAGTTAGGTATTGTATTTAGGATTAACAAGAAAGTTAATTTGCGTTTGTGGTAGACATGTTAGTCATCCAAAATCCATTTGCTTCCTGCATTCCCCAGACTTTGAGTTAATCATGTGTAGATGTAATGTGCATTAATTTAAGACCAGGCTACAAGACGGAGGAGGGCCATTCAACCTACATTAGACTTTTCAAGAACAAGAAAGATGCCTTTATTGTGATACTTTGGGGTTGTTTGTTATTGCAGAAGAGCCTAATCTATCCTGGTTGATTCATTGTCCCTTAAAGTTACTGTTTCACATATAAACTTTTATGAATACATCTATCATTCTTAGCAAAAATGGATATTGAGCACTCTCTTTTATGTAATTCTCAGACATCATTGGTTTGACAGGAAATGGCATTAGACTCAGCAGTAAACTTTCTTTCATTTTTGACCCTTAAGAGTTTGAAGTTCTTGTGATGTGTGTATGTCTTAACAGTAGAATATTGAGAGAATAGGTTTGAAGTGTGTTCCAGAGGCATTACAGCATAATGGCTCTGATGATGAGTGCATGTAGACCACTTCCTGGCACATAGTAGGCATTGAATAAATATTTGTTAGATGAGTGGAAATTGGAAGCATACATGAGAATAATGATAGGCATTTAAATTCTATAGCTTTGTTTTCAAAGTAAGTTACCTTGGTTATTTAAATTTCAGTTAAATATAATGATTAAAAGCAGTGGTTTTCTAACTTTATAGGAAGTGTCTTGAGTGTCCACTTGCTTCGTTGAAAGAATTTTTTTTTCTCCTGATAAAAAATAGGTGAAATACAGAGTAATGTATTTTAACAATGAGACTACTGCCTAGGTGATTGTCACAAATCCTTTTAAATAGCATATAAATGGGGGTGCCTGGGTGGCGCAGTCGGTTAAGCGTCCGACTTCAGCCAGGTCACGATCTTGCGGTCCGTGAGTTCGAGCCCCGCGTCGGGCTCTGGGCTGATGGCTCAGAGCCTGGAGCCTGTTTCCGATTCTGTGTCTCCCTCTCTCTCTGCCCCTCCCCCGTTCATGCTCTGTCTCTCTCTGTCCCCAAAATAAATAAACGCTGAAAAAAAAAAATTAAAAAAAAAATAAATAAATAGCATATAAATGAAGGCTCTGAAGTCAGACTCAGTTTTACAATCGGTATACCTGTGTGAACTTTTGCAAGTTATTTTATTTCTCCAGCCCTCCATTTCATATTGGAAAGATGATGGTAATAATTAGATACCAGAATTATTATAATAAAGGAGACGGTATATGTAATACTTAATATAGCACCTGCCACACCAGTAAGTGTTGAATGAGTACATTATTGTATGTAAATATATGTAGGTAGGGACACACATACACACAGTCGATATTCATTATTTGCAACTTCTGTATTTGTGAATTCACCTACTCACTAAGATTTATTTGTAACAACAAAATCAACACTCATGGCACATTAATGTTTGTTTGTAGACATGTGTAAAATGGTGAAAAAATTGAGTTGCCCCATGGGCTTTTTCTTAGCTGAGGATGAATAAGGTAATCCTTGGCCTTTTGTTTCAAATTTCATACTGCAAATAAATGTCTTTTTTTGCAATCTATTTAGTGCCAGGTTTTACACATTTTTGTGGGTTTTGTTGGTGACTTTATTATTTAAAATGCCCCCCAAAGGTAGTGCTGGAGTGCTGTCTAGTGTTTCTAAATGCAAGAAGGCTGGGATGTGACTTATGGCAAGAATACATACATTTAACTTAGCTTAGTTTAGGCATGAGTTGTATCTTGTTGACTTTGAGTTACATGTTAATGAATCAAGAATGTATATTAAATAAGTTATCTTTAAACAGAAGCACACATGGGGCGCCTGGGTGGCGCAGTCGGTTAAGCGTCCGACTTCAGCCAGGTCACGATCTCGCGGTCCGTGAGTTCGAGCCCCGCATCAGGCTCTGGGCTGATGGCTCAGAGCCTGGAGCCTGTTTCCGATTCTGTGTCTCCCTCTCTCTGCCCCTCCCCCGTTTATGCTCTGTCTCTCTCTGTCCCAAAAATAAATAAACGTTGAAAAAAAAAATTTAAAAAAAAAAATAAACAGAAGCACACATAAAGCAAGGATCTATACTGATCAGTGGGTCAAAATGTAACCATATACTCACAGTAACCTAACCCTGAATTCATCCTAAGGAGCAATGGTTTGGTCTTTGCTAATTCAGTGTTCTTGGAGACTTTATGAAGAACATAACTAACTATGAATAACAAGAATTGACTATATCAAAAGTTATGTCCATTACATTTATATAAAATTTTTCAAGAAGTCTGTTCATCACGCAAAACTGAATAAAAAGATATAATATTTTAAAGATCCTAGTGTGTAGTAAAACTATAGTTCAGAGGGCAGAATCTAAACTAATAATAGATGATCACAGGGGCGCCTGGGTGGCTCAGTTAGTTAAATGTCTGACTCTTGATTTCAGCTCGTGTCACGGTCTCATGGTCATGGGATCAAGCCCCATGTTGGGCTCTGTGCTGAGCATGGGATCTGCTTGGGATTCTCTTTCTCCCTCTCTCTCTGCCCCCTCCTCTGCTTGCATCCTCACACTCTGTCTGTAAAAAATACATAAAAAGATCATAACAGATAGTGTTAAAGACATTCTATCAGAAACATCACATTCATTGTTTTACTTACTCTTCATAAAAACCATGAGGTCTAAAGTATAATTATCTCCATTTACCAAAGAGGGAAGTAAGACTGAAGGCAGAGTGACGTGCCTGATGTTATGTAGTGAAATAATGTAACGGGAGCTTGAACTTAGGGCCTCTGATTCCATGTTTCAGGACCTTCATCTCCAGGTAGTGATAAATAGTGCTTCATAAAATGATCTCCAGATTTTTGCTCCCCTAATGAACAGCAGAGTTCACACTCTAAGGCTCTCACTAAGATGATTGGAAGCAGCAAAGCCACAAAGATATGTGTATAAACTTTAAATCAAGCATTTCTCATTTGTAGGAACAGTGAGCAATGTGGGGGAAAAGAACAGATAAGCAATGATCTCGTCCACTCTGCTTGTTTGTGTGTAAGTGTGTTTATCATATATTCCTCTTCTGCAATCTTGTTGGTTCTCTCCTTTCCTTCCTTATTTTCTATGGAAAATGAGTGAGACAGAGCTTCAGAACTTTTCCATAAATTTCTATGCCAGACACGGAGTTGCTTATTTGAGTTCTCTGTTGAATGAATAAAGATCAGGGTGTTCTGGATCTGTTTGTAAGTTACATAAATTCAAATTTTAAATAATATATGCACTCCAGGTTCAATCAGCACCTCAGATTTGCATATAAGATTTTATATACTGCAGCAGTTCTATCATCTGAATCAGGTTATTCGGTTTGCCAACATAGCCTGTCTAGATACTTGTTTTAATAGATGCAAACAATACTTTGTCAAACCAGAAGATCTTCATAGCAGTGCATTTTCTTTTAAATTGGAAAAGCTAGCATGTTCTAAGATGTCATCTCTAGATCGATGCATTTGTTCTGATGATGTCTTTGGCTTTTCTAATTCTTACAAATGCAACAAGTAATAGATTCATATAATTGCAGACCTGGAAGGTGCTTACCCATCGTTATTTCCCAACCATGTCGTTTTCCCGATGAGGAAACAGGCCTAGAGAGGTAAAGCCATTTGCCCAGGGTGATATACCAGGTTGATGGCAAAGAGCTTTCTTTTGTTTTGCAGTAATCTTCCATGATGTCAGCTGTCAAGAGAAAACATACCAATCTGGCCGCTGACTGTAGTACAACGAATAGGGTTTAAATGCATAAGCAGTGTGAGGCTAGCTAAATTCTTTTGGCCATGACTTTTGTACACTGGATCACAAGCGGCTTGGAGCAATGATTCGATCAAGGCTGCTGTCTTTTGATTTTATATTTGATGACCAGAGAAACAAAAGATCAAAGACTGGATGGATTTAAAGATTTTAACAATGAGACTACTGCCTAGGTGATTTTCACAAATCCTTTTAAATAGCATAAACTCACTTTTCTTTTTTGGATGATCAAATAGTGGTATAAGACAGTTGATGATTTCAGCAGCTTTTATGATGTGGTTATACCTTTGTTCCAGAAAGTGTTCTTTAACACATTTTTATGAAGGAATAGAGTAGAACAATAAAATTGTCAGTTTCCTGTGCTTAAGCTGAAAACTGTCAATAGAAGATGTGGTCAGGGCTTGGAATCCATACACAGAATGCAATACTATTCAGAAAAAACTCTGAGTGAGAGATTTTCTGACAACTACTCTTAAATCAACTATTAAAGAACCCTAAAACTGGGGCGCCTGGGTGGCTCAGTCCGTTAAGCGGCCGACTTCGGCTCAGGTCACGATCTCGCGGTCCGTGAGTTCGAGCCCCGCGTCGGGCTCCGTGCTGACCGCTCAGAGCCTGGAGCCTGTTTCAGAGTCTGTGTCTCCCTCTCTCTGACCCTCCCCCATTCGTGCTCTGTCTCTCTCTGTCTCAAAAATAAATAAACATTAAAAAAAAAAGAACCCTAAAACTGTCTAGTCTATGAAATTGAGAAGGCACTTGTAAAGTAAGCATCTTACCTAAAATAATTGGTGGTAAGTGTCCCAGACTGTATTCTCATCCTTTGTAATATCTGTATTATTTAAATGTCAGTGTCTTGTGTAACGTTCAGGTTGGTTGAATAATCAGATTTAATACATATGAATTAATGGATTTCTCTTGAGTACAACAAATATCATATTTCTTTACATTTTATCTATCTATCTATCTATCTATCTATCTATCTATCTATTTATTAACGTTTATTTATTTTTGAGAGACAGAGAGACACAGACATTGAATATGAGAGGAGCAGAGAGAGAGAGGGAGACACAGACCAAACTAGGCTCCTGGCTCTGAGCTGTCAGCACAGAGTCTGATACAGGGCTAGAACCCACAAACCATGAGATCATGACCTGAGCCAAAGTCAGACACTTAACTGACTGAGCCACGCAGGCACCCCATATTTCTTTACCTTTTAAAAATCAGTGTAAATTACTTCTATCCTCTAGCCCTAAAGACAGGTTAGAAGACCCATCTTGGTCATTCTTTGGGGTGCTCTTTAGGGCCACACAAGGGCCTAGAGGCATGTGGACATCCTCAAAGAGACCTCAGCCTGTGGACTCTGGCTACTTTATGGTCATCCAGGATGCTGTTGTGTTCTGGGCCACAGGCTGTAGGTGAAGTCCCAGGGCTTCTTCAGAAGTGGATCTCACTTTCCTGTCTCCCTCTCAGGCCTGTCTCCCTCTCCTGTCTTCCTTCAGGTCGGTGACTTCCACTGATGGTTTCATCTCCTTTGTGCCAAGTGATGCTATGGAAAGGAAGGCCAAAACTCCATTATGAACATTTCTGGGGGATGTCCTGCCACCTGACACACACTGCTTTTAATATGCCCAGGTCTTTAGCCATACCTGCAACCCTCTTTTCCCTTGCTCCTAACATGCCTGTTCTTTTCCTGATATTAGTTAGGCACACACTTCTTTGACACACAGACCCCCTTGTTATTCAGATAGCCTGATGTGCCTTTGTTCATTCCATGCTTGGCATGGAAAAAACCAGACTTCAAGGCTTAGGCCTCATTTTGGAATGAAGTGGAAAATACCTTTCATTTTTATGAAGTGAGTCCATAGGAATATAAGGCAATTAATTAATTTCTCAATAGGTTATTCTGTTTCTAACTTGTTATGTGACACTGACACCAAGCCAGTTTACTTACTTGAAAGCTTAGAAATATGACATTTTGTGTTTTCTTACTTTACTCTCAGCCTTCAGAGAGCCAGCTTCACCTGTGTGGGTTTTCTAGTAATTGTCTGCTGAGCACACACATTGTTGAGTCTATAGCTTTAATTATGAATCCATCTAGGTTTTCAAGAGGACTTTGACCACTTTGAGGTATCATGAATTGCAGCCATTCTTATTGTGGGTGATACTGGCTAAAGACATAGTCTGGGAGTTTTGAGTGTAATCATCTAAACTGAGAGTCTTCAGTCAGTCAACAACCTACGCATGGTTGTTGTCTACACCACCTATTGAGGTTTCACAACCAAGAAGCAGGAGACTGGGATTGAAGGTGCACTCATGAATTCCCACTGTAATTATATCTTGATTAGTGTAAACTGCTAATGATTATCATCTTCATTTTGCTTTTCAGTCAACAGAGCTGATGAAATCTTAATACCTGGACCTTTCATTTTCAGTTAGTAAAACTCATATATCAAGAATGCTGCTGGACAGGGGAAGCAAGAACTAACTCTGGCAAAAATGGGAACATTTTACTTGCTCTTTCTTAACACAAAGGGGAGATCATTTTTAGTGAAAATGCTTAAGAAAGATGTCCATAAGTCTGCTTAACCCTGATGATTTAATATTCAAGAGTTTTGCCTTAAAAAAATGTTATCCAGTGCCTAGGATGGAGAGTGAATGATACCTAGAAATTCATAGAATCCCGAGTTACCATCGTATTCATCTCTCTGTTTCCAGCAAGATTCCCTTTAAGTCTTAAGTCCCATCATCTGGCATGGTTTAAATGCTCTCCCTTTCACCACTGGGTATTAATAATGCTCTCGTTCTGTAAACATTCCTCAGCTACCCACCCTATGGGCAGTAAATGTGTCTTAACATCATGCATCATGTTCTCTTAAGCTCCTTGTCTTCTAAAGGCCTACTGTTCAGGCTCAGTCTGTTTTTCCTTTTTAGCATCTTTGGAAGAACAGCTGGCCATCAGTCTAAATTCCACAATCCTCTATGTGTCTCATGTGTTATTAAGTAATGCTTCAGCTTCTCATCTTCTGGCTAAGTAATCTTACATCCTTTAACCATTACTCATACACCTCTATTCTTTAAGCCACCTCTCTGGATCTTTCCTACACTTCCTGGCAATCTACAATCCATCCCATATGGCTTTGAAAGGATATTAGATTGCTGTGGTAACCACAAACTTATGACCAGATACATGAACCTCTCATGACCAGTAAGTGAGATTTCTGACTTCCTCTTTCCAAACACTCCCTTGTCTCATGTTCACCACGTTCCCAGTCTCTGTGAGGGCAGCCTCTGTGTCTGCCTGGTAGAACTGATGTCAGTGTGGGACATGGGAAAACATGGAGTAGGAATTAGGAGATCTGGCTTACAGTCTTTGTTTTCTCTATGGCCAGGATGTCTAGGAACTAACTTTTATCAAGCAGGCACAACAAAGACATGAGTTTGAACCATTACCCCATCTTATTTTAGGAAGTATTCTCACTATAGTTAAAGTAACTCCATCCTGAGTTGCCATGTGAATCTAGTTTAATTTTATTTCAAAACTTTTATTCTCTTTATATCTGTTGCCCCTTATGATTTTTTTTTTTGAATAAATAGGCTTCTGAATGAGTGCAACTTAATATACTTGTTCTGTGAGTTAATTAAAAGTATTTCTATTCCAGGGGCGCCTGGGTGGCGCAGTCGGTTAAGCGTCCGACTTCAGCCAGGTCACGATCTCGCGGTCAGTGAGTTCGAGCCCCGCGTCGGGCTCTGGGCTGATGGCTCAGAGCCTGGAGCCTGTTTCCGATTCTGTGTCTCCCTCTCTCTCTGCCCCTCCCCCGTTCTTGCTCTGTCTCTCTCTGTCCCAAAAATAAATAAACGTTGAAAAAAAAAAAGTATTTCTATTCCAGATTTCAAGTTGCATGAGGGCTGGGGTGGTGTTGTATATTAATGTGGAACCTGATGCCAATGCAGAGTAGGATGAATGAAACATGAAAATACAGATGCCTTGTAAGATTGAAGTGAAAGTGAGGCCCATGCCAGATGCTGTCCCTCCAGACTGATGCTTCCCAACCCTGTCTACACACTAGAAGCACCTGCAAAGCTTTAAAACCAGCTGTTGCCAGCCCCACCCTCAGGGATTCTAATATAATTGGACTGGGGTGGGGCCTAGAGTCCATAAGCGTTCAATGTCTTACAGGTGGTTCTAACCCTTACCAGACTGAGAAACACTGATCCTAACCCAGGGCTTTCCAAATTTAGTTTGCTTATCAGTCATCTTAAGCTCTCCTAAATGTGGATTCTCATCTAGTGGTCCAGGGTGGGACTTGAGATTTGCATCTCCAATAAGCTGCCAGGTGATGTTGATGATCTTGGTCTGTGGAGCACTCTTGGGATTGCAAGTTTTAAGCAGCATCACCTTCATTAGCTGTTAATGGCACCCTTGTTCTAAAAATTCTTCAATAGAAATCATTTACATTCTCTCTCATGCACTCCCTTTTAACTGTGTCTGCATGGCAACAATGAAGTATTCAATTTGTGGTCAAGCCATAGTTAAATGAATGATTATGGATGATACATCTAAATAATTCGGGCTCTAGCTTGGCCTCTATTCCCCCAGGGACTAAATTAAGCTAATGATTTTCTAACATTGATTTGCAAAGTCTTATCTAGCCTAAAACCTCTTCTTTATTTGCAATCATCCCCTGCCCACCAACTTCATTGCTCAATATCTGAAGCAGTGGTATAAGGCAATGGTCTTTAAATTTGTAGGGATTGGAGGACCTTCTTGCTTTAGCATTTGATGTTCTGGATTCTCTTGATCCAAGTGTTGGGAATACCTAACATGAGAGAGGAGAGTGTCTCCATCTGTCTCAGAAGACCTCAAGAAGTTCTAGGGTTGCTTCGAAGTCTGATAGAGCTGACTTAGAATAGCATCAAACCTTCAGATGTAGCAGTTACCAGTTTTCCAATAAAAGTACTTTATTTCTAGATTAAATCCAAAGAAATACATGCAAAATATATGCATAGCTAATATTCATATTCAGTTAGTTTTAAATATGAAGTAGAGGCAATTTTCTTAACTTGCAAACTGTGGATTTTTAAGGACAATTCGACTTTTAGGGATATATGCTTAAGGTCGCTCAGCACAGAGGTGAAGTGGAGAAACCTGATTGGGGGAAGCATGCTGGTTGGGGGTGAAAAATAGATACACACATTCTCTTCAGGGAACAATATCAGTACTGACTTCTCTGAAATTATTCCTAAGGGTTCAGCTTCCTTCAGCCCACACCAAAAGGCTATCCTCTCTCTGTGTCTACCTCTGAACTTAGCCTGTACTTTATCTGTGCTGTGTTTCTGGCACCAGTCGCTTTTCTCATCTTTGAATCCTCCATAAATATTCATAGGACATAAGAAATGATCCAGGAAGCTGGCTCTCTAGTTGCATAGCTGATGCTGGTGGATAAGTAAATCATTCCCATCCGTGAGCACAGGGTATGGATTAAGGGAAGCCGGGGATGGTGGCAGTGGAATGAAAGAATAGGAGCTAGGACCCGTCCTCAGGGTTCAGCTCACCAGTCTCCAGCCTCTGGCAACACTGCCTGGGATCTGGGTGATGCCCTCCAGCTCCCCGCTCTAAGATGGCATCTGCTGGCACAGGCATAGGGGTGCCAGTGAGTCAATGAGTCCCCATCAAGGAAACCCACTCTGCCCTCTGGGACTCTGCCTCTTGTCTCAGGTTCATGAGGAAAGACATTTTCAGCAGTGCCCACTTAGCAGGTCATTGATTCTTGTAAGCAATAAGCAAAGTATGTAGTAGGGTGATGTCATAACTCCTAGTATCCAAACAATAAGTATTTGTGTCGTAATAACTCTGCCAGCATGTATTGAAGGAAAATTTAATATTTGCATTTCATCCTTAAATAATCACATTCAGTAATGGGTGCATTTGCCTGTTGGACACAGCATAGCTTCTCAAACCTTTAGATTAGATTGGACATTGTTAACCTTTGTGTTTTGCTCTTCACAGGTTGGCTAGATAGATTGGAGGTGGACAGCAGTCTCCAAAAATCCAGGTTCACAGGAATATGAACTCATTCAGAGGGTGGTAGCATCCAATGTTGAGACTGTGAACTTCCTCAGGAGAGTGGTTGCCATGGTGTCTAATGGATATCTCTATGCTTTTCTTAGAATTTTAAATAATCCTATGGTTTTCCTATATGTTGACTGCATCATCCAAGGGCACCTCTGCACAGAGTTTGGGAACTGTGGCCATAACCAAAGATTTTGACACTGAACTCAGAAAAAGCAAAGCACCTTTACTGAATGGTGTCTAAGTCTAAATGCTGTGAATGCATTATACCTACAATGAGACAGGTGTTTTTAAGATCAGTCTGGACTGGAAGGATGCCTTCCTACTAGCAGAATTTCCTAAAGTAAAATTCCTTTTCTCACACAGGTAGCTTTATGGGAATAAACTGCTGCCCTTATTCAACAAGGGTTTATTTAACACACACTATGTGCCCTACCTGTTTCTGGGTACCTGGGGTACAGTGGCAGACAAAACAGATAAAGATCCTGCCCTCATGGAGCCTACAGTCTATCCCCCTGTTTTCAACACAGAAGAATGTGGTGTATCGCAGACTTAGGATTCTTTTGTCAAACAACATGAGAAAATTATAAAAGGACTTTCACCTCCTCTAAAGTTCTGTTTAATGGCTTATTTTCAAAGATTAGGTTTCTGTAGGAAACAGGCATACTTAAGATATTTAGAACCCAATCAGTGACTGCAACTAGAGGGAATTATTCTATATTAATGAAAATCAATGATCTATGAATACTATAATAATGAAGACTCATAATATATGAATGTAGTGTGGATGAGGAAGCAGTTCCTGCTAATAGGCTGATTATAATTAGAGTTTTGATATAAAATTGAATTGGAATAATGGTTGTGAAAAGCCATCCTCGCCTTTATTTCTTCTCAGGAAATGTTTATTGGCACGTATTTTGGAATATGAAATGTTTTATAGTGTTCTTTAATTTCATCCATGGCATACAAGAAATGGCACATGGCTTTTCCTATCTTGCAGCCTTGGATAGAGGAACTCACTTCCAAACACATATGCAAAGGAAGAGAGTTGCTTCATTTTATCTAAGTAATGAGAGTGATTTTGGGGATCTGCTATACAGTGGGAAAACGGCTTTTCCCTGTATCTTTTGGAGAAATACGAGAAGCTGGGGCCTTTACATCATATTCTGACTGAGCCAGCTTTCTCCCAACCTGTTTTCCTCCAAATCAACGATAAATTAATAAATAAATCACCACAAATAAAATCTTCTGCAATTTAAGACCTGGTTATGGTGCCACACGTCCCCTAAGCAGTGTTTTCTCCACTTTGCACTAAAACAAGTTAGCATGAAATGTGGCCTATATGTAAGTTGTAAAATAAAAATGTTTTCCCTCTGCATCAAGGAGTGTATATCCACCAGTATAAAACAAATCACCGTAATCTGCAACTGACAAATAACCATTCCTAAGATCTTGATTTATAGCCTTCTAGTCTTTATATAGTTTTAAATATGTGGGTGTGTATAATTTAATAAGTAATTTGGTTTACACCCTACATATAAACACATCTTTGATTTACATTATATCCTAAGCATTTCTCCAGGTCACTAAATATTAATTTTTTTTCTAAAATGTGTTTTTGATTGCTGCATTGTATTTCAGAATGTAGATGCCCACAATTTATGTAATCTCTCCCCAAATACGAATATCTCACTTGTTTTTAACCCTGTAAAGTTTAACAAAATCATTCAATATTTAAAATTAGCTATCAAGAGTCATCTAGGAAAAAGTGAAAATCTACCCAGGTGATTGTGCCTGAAATTAACTAGTCCTTTTCTTCTTTTATTGATCATGTTGGTTGAGCATGTACCATCTAGACAAGAGGCCCTGTCCTCTGGGAGGGATGCATAGAGAGATACGCTTTGAGCCTTGCCTTTGCCTCGTTTGCAGGAATTGAGGCATTTACCTGCAGAAGAGACTGGAAGACTGAGTTGTCCATCCACACTGACAGCTGTCTCCTCAGCCAGGCTGCTGAAAGGCCTAGGCACATTTAACTGTCAATAGCATTTGCAAAAACAAAACACTCTCCCTCCCCCCACCCCACCCCCCGCCCTCAAACAGTGATACTTGCTGGAGGATTCCTACTGTTATTAATTTGATTTAGGGTGGGACAAAAAGAGAAAAAGGAAAGGCAGATGATCATAGGCACTGGGAATTGGAAAAAATTGTTTTAGGGAAAATGCATATTTCCAAATAATCCCTTCTGAGAACAGATGTTGAAGCCCAGGAAAAGTCTTCTGACTGTTTATTTGGCCTATTGCTACCTCAGCATCATTGGAAACTAGTTGGCATTAAACTATGGTGCTGGTCTTTGACTCAAAAGATCTGGCCTTTGCCTTTGTCTTTGCCACTTATTAATTAGAGGACCCTGTGATAGCTGACTTATCTCCCTGAACTTAAAGCTACCTCATTGGTCAAACAGGATTTGGGGGCAGCTTAAAGAAGAAAATACATGGAACAGACAGAATGGAATAAACTGCATAATGTCAAACAAACCTGAAGAATTAGTATTATGGATAAGGACACCTTAGGTGAGAAAGCCACATACTTTGGAAGAAGTAAATTCCAGAAAATATTTCAATAGCCTCCAAGTCCTTTGTGAGGATGGACTAAGTTTTGTTAGTCCTAAAGCCTAGAAAGCATCAGGAATGAATGAAAGAGGTAGAAAGGAAACGACAGGGGAGGAAGGAAGAGGAGAGTAACGGAGGAGAGAGAGAAGGGGATGCCAATGAAAGCTGCACATTTGGGGGTTGAAGAGCACCCTGTGCAGTGACCCAGAAGGCAGACAGGCAGGTAAGAATACCATTGCCTGCTGACTGTGTTATCCCCTTTTCTGGCTAAGGATACCCACATGGTGATCTGACAAGTAAAGCTTTGAGATCTATTGATAAATTCTGTTTGGTTGGTTGAGAAAGCACCTGCTCTAATCTCCCAAGCAGTTATTTCCAAAATTTTTACTAATTGCTTTCTCCTATATGATGTGAAATCAGGCGTGACCCCAGAAGCTAGAATGACGAACTCATTCCTGTTTGCCTGGAATCGTCCCTGTTTTAGCACTGGGAGTCCCACGTCCTGGGAACCTTCTCAGTTCCTGGCAAACTGGGATGGTTGGTATCATGCCAGAAACTTGGAGTGAGGGTTTAGATGCCGTGTTAAATGAATCCAAGTAAATGGCTTCCTGTTTAAAAGTAAAATTTCCAGGATGATGTGCATAATTTGAACTCTCTAAAATGTACAGAAATAGGCCACCTTGGCAAACAGACAGAAGTTGGTTACAATACTAACTTCCGTTATATCCAATTGAAACCAAAAGACAGAGGAAGACTGGGCTGTGTGTCTCCACTTTGACAGGTTGCCTTTCTATAATTTAGGCTTCGCCTCCCCACCCCCACTCAGAATCTTGCCAGTGATTCTCTAATACTTATATTTATATTGACTGGTACAACACTCAAGCCCTAAATGACACAATTTAGAAGAGATAAGAAAACTCTTGGTCACCAGTACTTTATTCACTTCTAATACAAAGAGGATCCATCCATCCATTCATTTATTTAGCAAAAGGCATGGGATATACATTGCACGAGTGCCACCAGGCAAGGTGCCGACTTATGGAGAGTCTGGTCGTATACAATGTTACGTTACAGAGTGAGGAGGTGTGCTGAGAGAGGTGCACACAGGGTGCTTTGAAAATACTTTTGTCCTTAGATCAACTGTGGTTATTCTACCAGGATAAAAGCAAACATAGGAGAGAGATAGTATTCCAAACTATTACTCAGGACAACTTAGCCAACAGTCTGCAAATAGCTACTGAGAACTTGCTCTTTGACAAACATTATGCAAGACATAAAGGGGGTATTGAAAATGGCTTTCATGTCTGGTGATTCTTAGAAATCAAGTTTTGGAGACTGAGTTGTTTCAATTGTCTCAAGCATTAGAACAAGTTGAGTTTATTTTAGTTACTCTGAACTGGCTACAGATCCTGATCTTCTGTTCAAAATACTGGGGGCTGAATGTGTTATGAGAGTAAGACTTTAACTTTGTAATTAGGTCCATATACTATATATTATGTTTTAGCAGATCTAAGCACTCTATACTTAGAGACATTAATCATTCTATTGCAACATGTATGTATGTTTATATAAGTGATTATATATATCATATATCGTGTGTATTTATTTTTAAATTTACATTTATATTATATATATAAATATATAAATTTATATGAAAATATATATTTATATAAAGATGACAAATAACCTCTTCTGAATTCTTGTCATGTTTTAATAAAAAATGAATCATGGAGAAAAATTTGAACTTTAGAGGTTTTTTATTTTTTCTGAGTAGAAACAAGGGACTACAGACCTGTATTGGAGAATACGGCACACACCAAAGTGTCCATTATTGATATATAAGTGTTATGATCTAATTTCCCTTAGCCATGCACACACACGAGCGTGCACGCAAAACTGAGATTATAAGGTGCTATTTAAGAAATGTCCAATGAATTGTGTGGTTAGTAAGTGCTTTGAGTTTAGAGAAGGGAGAGCCACTTACTTGGGTTTCCAAGGCCTCACAGAGCAGAGGGAACCGAACAGCACCCTGCAAGGCAGTGGTTAGCCAGGAGGAGAGGAATGGTGGCCCAGGCTTGGGGGACTGCCAAAGTTAGGCGGTGCTGTGTCTCAGCAGCTCAATGTATATATGAGTTTCTGCTTGGGACAAGGGATCAGAATTGTTATTTAATTTTTGTAATATAAATGTATAACATTAGCTGCTATTTTGGAGAAACTTTTATATCTTGGCGAAATGGAGAAATTGATTAGGGGTTTAAAAAATGCCAAGTAATTATTATTTCCTTCTGCCTCATAGATAAAGATGTGGCATTTCAGTTACTGCCTACAAAATAATTGGCTTTATTGCTGTGGGATGTAGTATGTGACTTTCTTTTATGTGAAGATCTAGGAAGACTATTGTGTAGTCACTTTCAAACAAAATCTGGCAATATTTGTGTTAGTGATTCTCAACATTGGCTGTACTTTGGAAGCATGGATCAAGGTGGTGTGGGAAGAGGGCATGAAAGCCTCCTGCTTCCTGGCTCCTACCCAGAGATTCAGATATAATTGAACAGAATTGGTCTGGGGAACAGTCCGGACACAGAGATTTTTAAAGCTCCTGCTGAGTCTAATACTCGCCCAAGGTTGAAAACTACTGGTTTTGATGAATGAACTGTTGGTTTTAAGTTGTACATAGAGGAGGTGAAGTCAGTATTTAGCTACATATTTTTGCAATTAGAATAAAAACATAAAGCATGAAATTTAAATAAAAATGAACAATACATCAACTAAAGTGTTTTGTTATAAACATGTTTTCAAGCCAAACCATAATCTTTACCCTATTTTGTATTCATTTTATTAGAATAACATACTTTTGCCAAAGAACTATGGGTGTTATGGTCCATGCTCACACATAGATTTAGCATTATGATCTGGAAACTGCTCTCTTCCCATATAACCTCGCTATTTGGCATTCAGTCAAAGCCATAAAAGAGAAAGAGCAAGCTTGTACAATTTTGTTCCATCCCCACACTATGGGCTTTAAAGAGATGGTGACCCTGAATTTTAACCTTGTGGAAACCAGAGACATCAGAGATTTGCCAAAGGTGACACAGCTCAGGAGGTGATGGAATCCAATCCAACCTTGATTTCTGACTTTGATCCCACATGGTTTCCACTCTCTCACGCTGCTGCCTTTTCTTGCCTTTACAGGAAATATAAACTGGGTTGCGATTGGTGAGGACAGTTGGTAATAGGAGCATAAGAAAAATTAAACTTTGCAGCAGTACACCAGGTAGTGGAATTATTAAGGAGGAGAAGCTATAATACAGATGCAGCGTTAACCTACTTTCTTGTGTGAGAGATAAGATTATCTTATTTGATGGATATTCTGTTGTGCATCACTCCTGCTGGAAAGTGGTATAAGAGGTATCAATAGATAAAATTGGCTCAGATGTTTTTTTAGGGCCCAGTTTAGAGAAAAGTGAGTTATGCTTCAAGAATCAATGTTCATTCTGATCGCAAGCATTTGATATGTTTTCCTTGCCATAAAAAAAAAAAAAAACCAATAGATAGATATAAATCCTCAGAAATTGATAGGGTTGCAGGAAACTTTGGGAGCGAGATCCAATTTCCTTCTGAAAAGTGTGTAGAAGTCCTTTTACATACAGGTCAACTGAGTATTTGTAGCTTTTATTATCATTTCTAAGTCACAACAGAATGATACTGGGTAACAGCTGGTGTGGTATGGTCCACTTTTCAGCTTTATTTTCACATGGTGATTGATATATGACTGATCTGGTAATGAGGCCTTTAAGAGACATACTATTTCTCTAAGTCCCTATAGAAATAATACAATTAAGTTTCATCCAAGCTAGCTAAAACTTCCCCATCTGGTGAAATCTCTGGGTTGAGAAGAAAATACTTTTTCAAGATATTGCCACAATACAGTCATTCCTTGAATCAAAATGTTATTTAGCAAGTATTTACTTGCATGTTTGTTATTTAATCTGAAAAAAAAAAAGCCCACACGAAACTGATTTGAAAGGTTGGGGAGCTGATTAAGTATTACTTACTATTGAGGTTCCAGATTTTAGCTTTTCTTTGGAATGGCCCTAATGTTCTTGGTTTTTCCAAGTCTACTCTACATTACAGGGGCAAAGAATGAACAGAAGGTACTGCTATATTGCATTATGACTAATGGGGCATATGAGAATTTAAATTTCTTTTTCTTCTGTAAAATATTTGGATTAGAACCTTTTTCCAAATTTCAATTAAATCCTATGTAAAACAAAGATGACTGAGGCCTAGAAAAGTATCTAAATTTGCTTATTATAAAATTGCTTATTAAGAAGTATAAAAAAAGTCTTTAGAGGTATTGTGAGGAACATTGGCCTTGGAAATTAAGGATTTGATTTGGAGTCTTGCCTTCCCATAACTAGAAATGTCACTGTCAGTAAATCATGTGGCTTGTGCGAGGTCCATCAGGTGAGAAATGGGATAGTAATTCAAGTCATAGCTATTGGGAAGATGAAAGCACATTGTATGTTGTAATACAGAAGAAAGTTATTTTTACTTTCTGTTGGTAAACTCCTTCAAGTTAGGTTCTTTTTTTTAATTTCTGGACCAAAAATAACTGAAGGCTCACAATGGAATGTGTTAATAGCTAGGGCTGTGCAATCTCAAGTGATATTATGCCTTTTCAGTTTAGATAAAGCAACATCTGCTCTATAGTGTTTGTCTTTTGGTCTTTTAAAACAATATTATACTTTCAACATCAATTTTAGCAGGTATAGATTGAAAATAACCCATCACAGTAAACAGAAGAAACTGACAATAAAATGAGCACGATTTTGTCAATTGGTACAGTCCTTGTAACTGAAAAAGATCTACTTCTATCACTTGGGCAAGTCCTTTATGTATTGGTTATTTCTAGTTATAGCACACACATGTCGAATTCATTCATTCAAAATCTTTGAAGCCATAACTGTTCAACGTTTCTTCCAAGTTTTGGCTTCGATTTAATGGATCCCTCCCTTACCTCCAAGAGTTTATTTTTGAACATCTTTCTTTCTTCATAAGGGATGGTCTTCTGAACGGTCAGATTTAAGCATAACAACGTGAGAAATCTGATCTTAATAAATTAGGAATTTTCGGTTGTATCCCAGCTTCAAAAATGAAGGCTGGCAAAGATCATTTTCCTGCTTTCAGTAAACTCTGGATTTCGAGCTCTAGAATGAACATGAGACCCTTCCCCCTTCAGATATTGAAGACATGGGTACTCGTACTCAGTAATGGACTAACCTGGCCTGTGTGTCCCTCTGGTTGTTTTCCTTCACAGCAACACCCCTGAACTCACTGAAGCCTCCGAGGGTGGACACTGCTCCCGTGGTCACATCTCCCTATCAAAGAAGAGATTCAGACAGATACTGTGGGCTCTGTGCAGCCTGGTTTAACAATCCTCTGATGGCCCAGCAACATTATGATGGCAAGAAACACAAAAAGAACGCAGCAAGAGTTGCTCTATTAGAACAGCTTGGGACAACTCTGGATATGGGGGAACTAAGAGGTAAGAGAAACTCCTTCAATTTCTGCCACAGAACTGGGCTTTTGCAAATTGCATTGATTTTCGCATTGCATTGTGTTTTCGCAAATTGCATTGATTTCTAAGGAAAAATCTAGGCTCATCTAAAAGGAATAGAAGGCAAAGGAAATGAGTAGAAAACTAGCTTAACTTTTGTAATCTCTTTCGTTTCAAAGTCTTTGTTATTTCCATATTTTTATTGACTGTTTTTCAGATTGAAGCCAACCATATATGAACCAGATTTTCTTCTGCTGCTTTATCTTTAACTCTTTTTGCTAATGACTGCTTTTGTAGATGAGCCGTGTGAGAGAAGATGCTAAAAAGGCCAAATAACATTATCTTATTAACTATTGTGTTTTATGAATCCAACCCAAACAAAGCAACCTGTTGACTCTATTTCATAGCTTAAAATAAGCCCAAGTTCCTTTAATAGAAATATCTAGGAAGCTGAGGTAAGACAGTTCTACGTGCCACCATATGGCCAATACCCAGCTTCCCCACTGCACTTTGGCAGATGTTTTCTCAAGTGATGGAAAATATGCAACATTTGAAATTCACATAGGGTTTCACAGAAGCTGCTGAGTGGAGCCTTGGGAACCACAGGATGAGGATCATTCCTGCGGGTTCTTTAGGAAGACAGTTACCAATTCATGGCACTTAATACATATCATCAACAACTATTTAAGCATTTTTGATCACCTAACATTTTTTATCAATTGATGTTGGCAGTGTAGAGGTAGGACAGAATCACATACAATACTTTTTTCTGAGACAATACATTTTCTCAGAAAAATAATTTTGCAAAGGGTGCTATTAATACTGTACTCCAAGTACTGTACTGTAATACTGCTATATGGGTTAGGTGAACATTGATGGGCTGGCCAAGAATCATTGTTCCTAATAGCTCTAAAAACAAAATTTTCAGTTCAATTTTGAGAATTTTGAGAATGCAATCTGCGTTTAATCTGGGTTCTTTTTGTGGAACCTACAGTTCTCTCCCTAACTGGGCTATGAGCCTCCAAGAGAGATCACTGTAGTCAGGAAATGCCCTGGTACAATTCCAGAGCAGATAAGTAGTGGGACTGAAGATCACGCTGTGTGAGCATAAAGAGGGCTGAGGGCGGGTCACTTCTGATTTTGTTGGTTGAGGAAGACTTCACCCAGGAAAGGGATTTGAGTGGGAAGTGGAAATGTGGGTAGAATTGCAGCAGGCTTTCCATGTGAGCAGATACCTATATGTATAGGCAAAGAGACAGAAAAACATAAGCTGTAGCTGGCAAATAAACACGTCATCATGGAAGGATCCTCTAATGCTGTATAGATTTAGGATTGGAGGTCCATTAGTACATCTATAGAGCTTGATTAGAGATGGATTTTTCCAAGATATGTAATTAAGAATGACAAACAAGAACAAACATGAAAAACACTTTATGTGGGGTGTGTTTTTAGCTATAGAAAAACAACATGGGGCTTCGTGTTTCAGAATGTTGGATAATTTCATCTCAGAGGCTTTTGAATTGTTGGTGTGCTATTGCCTTTTTGGGGGGGATTTCTTGTATCCTCAGTCTATGTCTTGTTAAAAAAATACAGAAAGAGTCTCTTCATAGCTGAAGGCCTTCCCGAAACTCGCTGTTACTGGCAGATAACAAGTTGGCTCAGTGACTCCTTCACAGCAGGGCACTGAAGGAGAAAAATAGGGCTTTATTTATGTTTTGTGCCAGATATTATGACTTGTAGAAGAATTATTTCTAGAGCACATTCTTCTTGTCTATTTTGAATTATCAGTGCTGCATCTTTTATGTACAACCACATCTTAATGACTTGGGCGTCTGAATTCTGTAACATTTGAGCAGCTTGTCTTTTATACAGAAGACAAAAAGGGCTGCTCTTTGACTTGATAACTCACTGTGACTATGACTCAGTAGCACATGAGAGGAGATTAGCTTTGAATACAGTGTCCTTGAAACGAACCTTTCCACCCACCCCAGGTGACATCTTGATACATGTTTATTCAGACGTTAAATATTGCAAAAGCTTGAAGAATAAAGCATTTATGATAAACCATCACTTTTAAACACATGCATGCACACATGCACACACTCCAAACCCCTATTTCTGGAATACTGCCAACGCACTATCAATCAATTACTAAGGACAAAGCTACTAATTAGTAAATATAGGTATACCCATAGCTTTTTTAAAAGTGGTGTGATACAGCTAGCACACAATATGGCAGTGTTTCAAGCTTTCTCTCTTTCGTAGAACTTCTCAGTTTTTAAAACACTACAACATTGACTTATTTATTAGGGTTTTCCTGATTTTCTGTCTTCCTCCCTACTCCTATAGATTGTTAGCAACTTGAAAGCAGGCATTTATGTCTGTTTTGCTCAGTGATGTGTTCAAAATGCCTGGAATAATGACAGACACTTAGTAGGTTTGCAATCATTGCTGAATAAATAGAGGTAGCAAAAACTTTAAAAATCACCTAAAAGCCTACATTCTTAATCATTTTTACTTCTTTTTTAAAATGGGTTTTTAATTTATTTTGAGAAAGAGAATGCAAGAGAGCAGGGGAGGGGTGGAGAGAGAGAAAAAAAGAGATAGATAGATAGATAGATAGATGATAGATAGATAGAAGAGTGAGAATCACAAGCAGTCCCCACACTGTCAGCACAGAGCCCAATGTGGGGCTTGAACTCAAGAACTGCAAGGTTGTGACCTGAACCTAAATCAAGAATCAGATCTTAACCAACTGAGCCACCCAGACACCCCAATAATCACTTTTACTTCTAAAAGGATCCTGACTGAATAAATTTTACAAGAAATTATTTATGATATTTTTCTTCTAATTTTTAAAAATTTCACAGTATATTTTATATATACACAGTATTTATATAAAATATACTGTGAAATGCAGGTATATACTATATCTTCTTTTCCTCACAAAATGATCTTGGCACCGTTATTGAAAATCTATTGATTGTGTGTGAGTCTCTTTGTATCTGAGCTATTGTGTTCCATTGATTTGTTTTTCTTTATGCCAGTATCACATTGTATTGATTCTTTTAGCATTATGAAAGTCTTGAAATCAGGTAATTCAAGCTTTCCAACTTTGTTTGTCTTTCTCAATATTGCTTGGCTGTTCTAAATCATTTGCTTCGCTACATAAATTTCAAAATCAGCTTTTCAATTTCTACACAGAAAGCTTATTGGAATATTGAATGGGACTGAATTTAATCTATAGATCAATTTGGGGATATTTGTTTAATTTCTTCACAATATTGAGTCTTCCAACCCATGAACATCTATACCTATTTATTTATGATTGTTTCAAGTTCTGTCAGCAACAGTCTATAGTTTCAGTGTTAAAGGGTTAGCACATTATTTTAAAATTTTTCCTCAAGTATTTTCTGTTAACACTTAATATAAATTATTTTTTGAAATTTTATTTTTATGTGTTGATTACTGATATAGAAAATGTAGTTGATTTTTCTACATTGATCTTGATTCCTGTAACCTACACGTAACTTTCCACCCATTATTTGTATATAATTTAATAGCACAGAAAATTACACCTTTTGTAATTTTTGGTATTCACACTATTTAGCCATTGAAAACTATAGAAGTGTGTTAGAATTCTTGCCTTCCTTTGCTTCAGGTAGGAAATCAAATTTTAAAAAAGAAAATTATTCTCATACGTTAAGAAAGAATTTTAAACGGAATTGGCCTAAATGGTTATTAGTATGCATAACCTGGTTACTAACTCAACTTTAAAGTTATTTGTTTCAGAAAACAGATGTCTCTACTTCCGAGTTTTAACTTAAGAACAATAGTCATCTTTTTCTGAATATGGAGTCCAATGTAAAAAACGAAAGAAGTCACTGAATTATGAAATTATAAAATTCAAAGATCACAAAATACTTCGGAGGATTTTATAGTTTAAATTCTTGCTAGCATAAAACACAGATATTAGGTAGTTTCTTATTTGGAAATAGTGGACAGTAAAAACTATGAAGTTATAGTTAGGTGGACATAGAATATGCATTTTGCAGATCTCTATCATTTATTCTTTTAAAAGTGGTAGAATGGAAAAACGCAGTTATTTCAGTGTCTCAGAGGAAACTAGAAATCTGGTGTGATTCTCCTCCGAAGACACAGAGCAAAGGAACTCATTTGAAAACTTAATAATGTTTCTGAGCATTATGAGCAGATAGTATTGGGAAGGACATCAAACATCATCAAATTATACTCTTTTGTGTGTGTATTGTTTTAATAGAGCAGCGTTCAGAGAAGTGACTTGACTGTTTCCCTTCTAAGTTATGGCTAGACCCACAACTCCCGATTCTGTGCACACCAATTTCTAGTGACTCATCATTGACTAACTAGAACTCTTAATAATTAACTTAAAAAAACAGTTGAGTTTGGGGGCTTATCTATTTTTAAATGCATAAAACTTGCTTAGAACTCAAGTACAGAATGGGCACTGTCAACTCTCAGTTTTCTGGGAATGAATCACTTACAAAATGCCTTATATAGCTTTAATAAAGGAGTTTTCCCCACATTCAGAACACTATCTCAGCTGGAGTGAATATAGAAAGGCAAAGAAATCATATTTACTATTCACAGGGGCCTGGTATTGGAAAGCAAAGTTCTGTGAAGAGAAAACATACTCCCAGAGAGGTCACTAGAATTTATTACTCTCTCTATAATGCAGCTTCTGCCTTTATTAGTGGGAATGGAGATTAATTTCCAAGGGATACAAGAAGCTTATATATGACTTCAAAGCATTAAAGTAGTATGTGAATCCGAAAGAGCAGACCTACCTCAAAATAAGCAGACCACTGGAGTGAGAGACTTTTACTCTTTGAGTTACTTCTGCTGTGGTCTTTTGGGTGATAATGGGTTGTCTGTCTCAGATTTTGTCCCACTTAATCTTCCTTTGGCTTTTGCTCATAGCTCAGATAATAGATAGCCTAGTCACCTCATTCAGTGGCACTCCTCTACCTTCAGTTACCTAAGATACCTGTGCAGGGGGACTTGGGTACTGGGTCTGCTCCAAAGTCTGTTCCAATGGAAAGAAAGGCATGCTAGGTAAATAAATAAATAAATAAATAAATAAATAAATAAATAAATAGTTTTCAAAGGCAACCAGTACAACTATTGCCATAGTAAAAATTATCTCAAAGTATAAAGGCCTAAATCAGCAATAGATTTTTATTCTATCTCTCTGTTTCTGTGGGGGGACTTTAGGAGTGGCTTGGCTGGGTGATTCCAGAAAATGTAAAAAGTGGAATGAAAGAAGAAAGAAAAGGTGACTCACTCATATGTTTGCAGGAGGCCTCAGTTTTTCTCCTTGTGGTCCTTTCCCAGTGTTTAACATACTTCTGTTATGGTGGCTGGCTTCCCACAGAGTGAGCCCTTCCTGAAACAGATCAGGTGGAATGCTTGAGGGTCACATAGCATCACCTGCAACACATTCTGTTATGACATTCTGTCATTTTTTTAAAAAAACTAAAATCTAACAGAGATTTGTGCCTATCCTCATGAGAACCAAACCAACAGCAAATAGTCTGTCTGTGATCCTCTGCCCAAGGTCTGGGTCTGGCCTGATGGGTGTCATGGCCAGATATCTGAGGTTTGCTTGAGAATATCCGTATTAGTTTTAAACAATCCTTTTTTCATCCAACAACCATAATCCCTTTCTGCTTGGCCAATCCAATATGCCTAAGGGATTCCAAAGATTTGGGGACCAAATTAATTGGAGTTAACAACTTGATTGTAGGCTCCCAATCCCCACGTGAGTTCATAGAAACAGAAGTTCCAATCAGATGATGAGGTCAAGTTTTTAGGAACAAAAAGCTTGTTATATGTTATCGCTTGGTTTCCTCTCTGACTTATTCACTCATTTATTTATTCATTTTTCGATTTATCTACTAATATTGAACTCCTACCTAATACCAAGCACAGAGTGTTGGAGATGCTACAGTGAATGAAAGAAAAAGGTCCTTTTCTTGGGAAGAAGACAGAAAGTAAAGAAGCAAAACATTTTTAGCCTATGGCAAATGCTAAAGGGAAAAAAAGTGGGGCGATATAATAAATAATGAAATAGGAGATAGGTTCTTTAATGGGATGGTTAGTGACAGCCTTTCAGAGAAGCTGACATATTGAACTGTGACCTGACTGAGGGGGAGGATCCAGACATGAAGCACCTGCTCATTCTTTGCAGAGGTACTAGCAAGTGCAAAGGGCCCTGTGTAGGGGGAAAGGGTGTGGCACATCTGAGGACTGATGGCAGGCAGAGTGCCTGAAGCTACTAAGAAGGGTAAACAGTGAGATTGGATTTAGCTAGAGTCACACTGTGCAGATCTTAATAGGTCATTGAGAGGCTTTGATTTATTCTAAATGCACAGAGGGGTTTGCAGCTCCTCTTGCTTGTGAAGCCACATGCTCTACTTTTTCTCTCCTGAAGGGCTTGGTTCATTTCCACTCTAGGTCACCTCTCTTCCCTCTAAGACCTGCTGGTGTTGCTCCTGTCATTCCTGCAAATACACCCTTTACATATTTCCTTTGTTCAAGGAGGCATTTCTCATGCTACTAGCAGAGTTTTAGGGTGGCAAACTTTCTGGTAAGTGATGCATTGTTCATTCATGGTTTTCAGGGTTCAAAAACAAAACACAACCCTGGAGTCCCTTTAATGTTTATAGGTAAGAAGAACTGATGTGGGTTCCCTTCATGGTTTCTTTCATGGCTGTGGGTGAGTGAGTGCTTTGGAGAAGAGAAGTGTCTTAACGGTCATTGAGTTGAGGAGGAAACTAAGCTCAGGAGCAGCATTTTGGCCACTGCAGGGTAGCTGGGGTGTTAAATGGGAATGCGTTAGGTGCCTTTGACCATGTGAGGGGCAGTTTATTCATGAGAAAATGGACCTAACAAGTATCCACTGATGTCTTCATTTTAGAGCAGAGGATTCTGGTCACTGATTAAGCTTTGTCTAATTGGGCAAGTAGAAGAGCCAGACTGCTCAAGTAAGGAGAGGTGAAGGTGACAGTGGGAATGGAGCAGTGGAGCCACTAGAATTTGAGATCAGTAGAGTAAGGTGGGTCTTGAAAGACAACTAAAAGATATTCAGTTTCGGCGGCTGAAGGGGACGAAGTCACAGGCTGAGGACAGAGCCTATGAAAAAGCATGGCAGCAAAGGTTGCGGGGTCCCTTGGAGGAGAGGTATGGTGTGGCTGGAACTTCAGGCCAGGTTTGGGAGTAATGAGACAAGTAGCTAGAGAAAGAGAGTCAGATCATGGTAGGAGTTGAATGCTTTCACCTAACCCTGAAGGCTGTGGGAGTGATTTCAAGATTTTTGGCAGGACATTTGTATTTCTGAAAGGAGTCTCTATAGACAGCAGTGTGGAGGGTGGAATAGAAGGGGACTAGACAGAAGACAGGGAGATATATTGGAAGGCTATTAATTACTCCTGTGAGAAATTATGCTAACTTGAATTAAAGAAAATACTAGCAGTGAGCATAACAGAACAAAATGAGAAAAAAAAAATGGATGTGAGTTCAGCGGAATTTGGTGGACAGTTGGTCCTTCACAGCCCCTGACAGCTGCCCCTTTGGCATAGACACAGGACCTGTCCGTGATTTACTCTTAAACTTGCCATGCCACATGCTAGATACTGTGAGAGCCTTCTTCTGAAGTGTGAATCCAAGCACTGAGCACTGGGTGTTATCAGTCCTGATAATTTTAACCCAGTTTTGGTCTTGTCAAAATTTCTTGAGGGCAGGGAGGTCCATGTCTTATTCTTTGCCTCACTGACAGAATCTAAAACAATATTTTGTTGATAGAAGGTCCTGCATGAATATCCAGGGATTTGAATGGTCTTACCTGGTTAACCAAGTTAAAGAATGTGTTCCATATTTTCCAATTTCTAAGTACAATGAGAATTATGGGTCTCAAATTGATGGTTGAACATTTCACAGTGCTGAGTATTTGATAAAAAAAAATTACCATGTTAAGTGAGGTGCATTTTTATTGCATTTAATAAGTTCAAACAAAAACATTAGTTCATTCCTTGTACTAATATTTTCAGTCTCTGAAAACTGTATGTATTTTAGCTAGTTAAGAATCAGCAGAAAATAGGACCTTTAAGCAGATATGATAATTATAGAACACAATTCTAAATTGAATGGTAGGGGAAGAGGTGCCAGAAGAAAATACTCAGCTTAGATTACACCTGGTTATTTTTGCATTATTATTTTTAATGTGTTTTGACACTTCAGCTGTTGCATATAGATTCATTTTGATCTTCAGAGCCCACATTTTGGGTTAGATAATTAAACTGCTTAAATGGCTCATGTTCCTGTCATGTTATTGAAGTGGGAAAATAGTGTGATATAGAAGAGATCATTTTCATTCATTCATTCATTCATTCATTCATTCATTCACAGTTACTAAATGTCTATTATGTGCTGGCTTTGTGCCTGAAATTATCCAGAATATTGAAATGTCTGACTCATCTTCTAAATCTCAAGGGTTTAGAGTCTGAAGAAGGGGAAGAGAGCAAGCTAATACCTTTATGGAAGTAAATATAACACAAAATGTGAAAAAGAAATGAGAGCTTAGGAGTTACCTCATCCCAATGCTTAGGGATTTGAAAATCAAGCAGAAATGATTTCCAACTTGGAGTTAGCATCAGGCATGTGGAAATTGGTGACCAGATTCTTTATAGCCAAGAGATCAACATGACCAAAGGCACAGAGAGATGGGGAAAATGTGAGCAAAATTAGCAATCAAGTTCAGTGAGTATAAAGTGTAAGTGAGATAAAGCTGGGAAGACAGATGAAAACCAAATTATAAATAGCCTTGCCTTGCATGTCAGGCAAACCTGAACTTTTTTTGATAGCCACAAACTTCTTTTTTTTTTAAGTAGGGAAATGGCTGGTTTCATGTGTGCTTTAGGGGGGTTACTGTGTGATGGACTGGAGTGGGGAGATTCAAGAGGCCAGGAAACCAGATGGACTAATGCAGAGGCCTGTGTGAAGGCCTGGAGAGGCCTGGAGGGCGGGGGGGAAGGGGGACAGTAAAAGATATATTTCTCTCTGTAGCAGTCAGCATGCTCTTCCCCTCAACAAAATTCAAGACAGCAGGAGCATTAGAATTCTGAAAGACACCTTGGCAAGGCCTTGGGAACACTAATAGGAAAAAATATAAATTTAATGAGTAATATGAGTAATAACTTAAATTTGTGCTCAATCTCAAATCCAACAAGGAATGTGGTCGAACATTCACAGTAGTCTATTTACATCCTGTAGGGCAATTCTTTCTTCAGCTGAGACAGACTCTTACCCATTACTGTTATTAATGAAACTAATAAATGGAACACTGTCTAAAGAAGCTTGGTTAACTCTTTATCATCACTGACTATCATCACAGGTTTCAAAAAAGATGAGCTTGGCTTTTAAAATGGAATCATTCCGCCTCCATTTATGCATTGTGGGCACACTCATTAAATAGAAAACTATGTACCAACTTGGATTTCTAATTTCAGAGTTGGCTAATACATTAGAAACAGCCTCAGATTTGATGCATGGAACCAGTGTCCTTGGCTGTGGGATGTTGAACGAGAAAAGGACAAAAGCAACATCAAAACACACCCACCAAAATCCAAGTCACTTAACTGATCCATAGGTGCCAATTTGGGCTACATTGAGGAAGCTGACAGTATTATGTGAAGTTATTTTTCTTTCTCAGTAACTTAAGGTCCTTTTTCAGTATTGATTGAAGGTCTCTACTATTTAGTTTAAGCTCAAAAACTAAGGTAGTATTTTGTGAGGGCTCAGCACAATGTTTTCCTAAGGTTCTAGGGATGTGTATCTGTTACCCTGGCTCTTAATAGCTGTGGGCTTTGTTAGTAGCATGCATTCATTTGACAAAAGGAGGGATGTTTGTGAAAAGATGCAAAATCAGGAGAAACCTGTCCTTCAACAAACAGGAAACTATTTTGTTTGTTTCTAAAATCATAGCTTTGACTCCATGCAAAAAAGTGGTCCTAAGTCTTTTATTTTAAAGGTGCTACAGATAGACTGAATTTTTCTGCAGTAGATGGGATTCTATAAAGTTGGTTATAAGTTGATATTAAAACAAATGAAATAAATGTCAGGTTTACTCAAAGTAGAACCTACCTATTGGTGTTTTTGTTCACTATCTTCTTTTGACTAATTTTTAAGGAGCACTTATCATGTGATAGACATTTTGATAAACACTGGAATATAAAGGTGACATTGTCCTGGAACGTGAAAGAAGACATTATTCTGTCTTCAAGAAGTCTACAACATGGCAAATGCTGTGGCCAGTGAAATATTGCAAAAAGCTTTCTATTTGAAGGGTTTTGGTGTATCTTCTGTATGTAAATTAATAGATACATGAAAAAGAAAGAAACAGATAAAAGTGTAGTCCATTCTATACTTTCAATCTATTTTTCAAAGAGATTCTGCTATTGACAATTATCATATCCTGTGACTATTTCCCCAAGAAAATGGAGATTTTATATTTGAGGTTGAAGTAAGGAAGGCATCAGCAGGCATCTTGATAAATTGTGTTTGGAACCTTTGTATGGCTGTATGCCCAGGACCAGAGCTGCTACATAAAATGGAGAAATTCAATCCTGTAGATGTTTTTTATAATGGAGTCACCTGTAAGAAAGATCTCTTTCTTTATTCACCCATTAGTCATTCAACAAATACTTACTAGGTGATTATTATGTTATAGACATCATGTTCAATGCTGGGGATGCAATATTGAAGAAAGCATAGTCCTTGCCTTCAGGAAACTTTTATGCTAGTAGGAAATGCAAGCATTTTAATATTACTTAAAGATTGTGTTTAAAATCCCCAAATGATTTACATGTCTTTACTGAAAGAAATGGAAAATTTTCCTCTAAAATCTTGGAAAAACGTCTTTAACTAAAAAATATACAGCAACAAAACTAAAGATTTCTTTGGAAATATAGAAGCTGGTGGTGTGCTGCCATAAAAACGTTATTTACCAAAACAGATCTTTTATTTGGTAGGTGTGTATGATGCCTACATTAGTTAAGTGGGTTCTTAGACCTGAATAATGAACAAAAATATGCAATAATTTGAATTTGGAGTCTATTTTTATAAAGTATGACAAATAATGATACATTTACGGAAATAGCTAATGGACCAGTGAAGTGGTAGCATAGCTTTTCACAGATACCAGCTGGAAATCTGTTAAATGATTTGAAATGAGTTATCAAGCACTGCTGTTTTGTAAATAAGTCTTGATTTCCTTTGCCTTTACATGTGAAAGAGAGGCATCTATTGCTCAATATGAACTCTTTTGGGGGTAGCCATGGTTTCACAAAATCCTGGTGAATCATTAAGGTTCAGTACAGTGGACTCAGAGTCAGACACCCTGGAGGTGAGTCCCAAGTCCTGTTACCAAGTAGCTGTGAGATAGATCTTGATGAGTCACTTTACCTCTCTGGCCCTCACATTCCTCTCTATAAAATGAAGGTGTTGGGTTGGGTTATCCACAGTGTTTCTTCTCACATTGTCTCCTATTTAGTTTCCATCTGGGTCAGTGTGAACCACAGAGGAGCCCTTCCCTGTGAGTCTGCATACTAGGGGTATGGATAGTTTCACCTCCAGGATAGGATTTGCTATATCAGATGGCCCAAGCCCAGTTTTAATGATGAACTGATCCTACCTTGGGACCATAAGAAAGAGTTTTATTTTGTCCCCTTTCTATTCCTTTGACCACCTATGGATTTCCACAGTCCAGGGACAATGTAAGAATTGATTCAGGTATGTGGTCATACCAAAAAGCTTTTGATTTCTGTTTAGCTTGAGTCTGAACAGACTGAATATTGACTTGTAGTCCTAAGCAAACAAACAGAGGAGACACTTCAAGTTATTCTCCTCATACCTGAGACTTACTGTTAATCCTCAAAGACAATGCCAACTTTATCTTTTTAGCCATCCCTTTATCTGGTCTCTCTTCTATAGCCCTCTCTTAATTTCAAGTGCAAATCTGTAAGTTCTCTATTTTAGTTCTCAGACATAAAAGTTCTTCAGTGGAATCAGTGGTCATTGACCTCTGCAACATACATGCACACATACACACATGTACCCACACATATAAACATGATTGCTAATCATATATATTGTTTATAATTGTCTCTCACTTTCACCAAGTGTGGTTGTCATGTGAATGGAATTCACCATTGTTGCTACCCAGTCATGGAATGCACTATGGTAATAATGGAATAACTCTTATCAGATTAACCCCTACTGAACATTATAAACTCTGGTCAAAACATTAAAATTGTTTGCTTTAAGGCAATGAGTAATATTCAAAAACAAGCAGAAACTTGAGGAAAGTGAATACTTGGAAGAAGGAAACAACATTGAATGGTTTTCCCAATTTTTATAGCTTTTATTTTTTTTTATTTTTTTTTCCAACGTTTATTTATTTTTGGGACAGAGAGAGACAGAACATGAACGGGGGAGGGGCAGAGAGAGAGGGAGACACAGAATCAGAAACAGGCTCCAGGCTCCGAGCCATCAGCCCAGAGCCCCACGCGGGGCTCGAACTCACAGACCGTGAGATCGTGACCTGGCTGAAGTCGGATGCTTAACCGACTGCGCCACCCAGGCGCCCCAATATAGCTTTTAAACTCAGGGCTGACCCATGACAGCACCAAGCTATTTAGCTAAAACTCAGATAAAAACCCATAGGCTTGCTGGCTTTAAAAACAGAGGAAAGAGTGCCAAGTGGCCATAGAACTGGGAAGTTGAGGGAAAATTCAAGAAAAGAGGAAGCTACAGAGGGTATGGCTCAAAGTTAAGTATATACGCTTCCTAAACTTGTATCTGATACCTAAGCAACACATCCAGGATGCCGACTACAAACAGCCTAGCTAAGGCTAAAAGTACTGAGAAGAAAATTTAGCTGCTGTACCCTCCCAACACACACATTACTAAGGAGACAGAGTTAGGAGTATGAGTTCAGCTAAGTTCACTGCCTGCTTTAAAAATAAGACTCTTTGAAGAAATGTAACAAAATCTAGAGTTTACACAATGAATCATTTCATAATGTCCAGATATAGTATTAATATATATGCATATTAAAAAATAGGAAAATGTAAACCATACTCAAAAGAAAATGCAATCAATAGAGATAATACTGCGATGATATGGATATGCTTGAAGATATAAAATAAAATATACTCACAGTGAGTTAGGAAACAGAAAATCTAATCAGTAATAGAAACAAAAAGAACCAAGTGAAAATTTTAGATCTGAAAAATAAAATAGTCAAAATTTAAAAAAATCACTGGATGTGTTTATAACTAATTGGATTAATGAGTCAATGAACTTAAAGTTAGATCAATAGAAATTACCTGATTTAAATAAATAAAAGAAAAAATATTTTAAAAACCATCATAACAGTGTGTGACAATGTCAAAAAGTAGAACATATGTGAAAGACAAAAACTTACATATTTAAGAAGCTCATGAACCCTAGGTGGGATAAATGTAAAGAAAACCACACTAGAATCATCATGCCATCATAGTCAAACTGCTGAAAACAAAATATAAGGAGAAAATCTTGAAAGCAGCCGGAGAAAAATTACACACTACAAAGAAAGCATCAACAATATGAATTACAGCTGATTTCTCATTCAAACAAAAAAATCAAATTCAGAAGTCAGTGAAACTCTTCAAAGTACTGAAACAAAAACAAACAAACCTGTAGACCGGTGAAAATATTCTCCAAGAATAAAGGTGTAATAAAGACATTTTCAAGTGAACAAAAACTGAAGAATTTTTGCCAGCAGATCTGCACAACAAGAAGTGCTAAAGAGTTCTTCAGGCTATCCAGAAATACCAGATGGAAAATCAGATCTTCACGAAGGAAGGAAAATCACCAGGCATGATAAATATGTAGATTAGCATAGCAGGCTTTCTTTTCTCTTAATTTCTTTGAAATACATATGATCCTTTCCTATGCCTCTTTTGTAAAAAAATGAGATGTAATTCAAAACAGACATAATTCACCATTTCAAAGTATACAGTTCAGTGGTTTTTAGTATATTCACAAACTTGTGCAACCATGAACACAATCAATTTTAGAAGGTTTCATCACTCCCATAAGGCCCTGTACCATCAGTGGTTATTCCCCATTCTCCACTGCCACAGACCCTGGCAACCATGAGTAGACAAGTCTCTAAACTTGTCTGTTCTCAACATTTCATGTAAATGGAATCCTACAATATGTGCCTTCTTATACCACTTAGCATATTGTTTTTAAGGTTAATTCATGTTGTAACATGTACTCTATCAGCGCATCACTCATTTTTATTGCTGAATTATATTCCATTCTATGGATCACCCTTTGTGTATCCATTCATCAATTAATGGGCATTTGGGTTGTTTCCACATTTTGACTATTATGAATAATACTACTTTGAACATTCATGTAAAAGATGATGTGTAGATGTGTTTTCAGTTCCCTTGGATTAGAATTGCTGGGGTATATGATGACTCTTATGTTTAACATTTTAAGAAACTATAAACCTGCTTTCAAATGTTGTACTATTTTATATTCCCATCAGCAATATACAGGTATTCCAATCTCTTTACATACTTGCCAACCCTAATCATTATCTGTCTTAATTCCCAACTATCCTAGTGGCTAATGACATGAGTGTCTTATCATGTGTTTATTGGACATTTGTGAATGTTCATACATGTTTGTGTATTTTCTATGCATATCCTTTGTCAAGTTTTTATTTTTTTTAAATTTTTTAACATTTATTTATTTTTGAGACAGAGAGAGACAGAGCATGAACGGGGGAGGGTCAGAGAGAGAGGGAGAAACAGAATCCGAAACAGGCTCCAGGCTCTGAGCTGTAAGCACAGAGCCCAATGCGGGGCTTGAACTCACGGACCGCGAGATCATGACCTAAGCTGAAGTCGGACGCTTAACCGACTGAGCCACCCAGGTGCCCCCTTTGTCAAGTTTTTAATTGAGTTGTCTTTTTGTCTTCAGATTTTTATGGTTTGGATACTAGACTTTTAGCAGATATATGATATGCATTTTTTTCTTCCATTTTTAGATTATCTTTTCAGTTTCTTAGTATCCTTTGAAGTACAAATATTTTTAATTTTGAATAAGTTTAATTTGTATGTATTTTTTGTTGTTGTTTATATTTTTGTTCCTTTCTAAAGGACTACTGTTTAATTGTCACAAAGATTTACACCAAATTTTCTTCTATCTTTTACATTCAGGACTTTGGTCCAGTTTGAGTTAATTTTTATATATGGTTTGAGGTAGGATTCCAACTTCATTCTTTTGCATATGAATATCCAGTTTTACCAGCAGCATTTGTTGAAAAGACTATTTCCTTATTGAATTGTCTTGGCATCCTTGCTGAAAATCAATTGGCCATAAATTTATGAGTTTATTTCTGGGCTACCAATTCTATTCTATTGGTCAATAGGTCTATCTATATTCCAGTACCACACAATCTTGATTATTGTAGCACTGCAGTAAGCTTTGAGATCAAGAAGGGTCAGTGCTTCAAATTTATTTTTCTTTTTCAAAATTTATTTTGGCTATTCTGAGTCCCTTCCATTTCCATATGAATTTTAGGGTCACTTTGTTAATTTCTTTGAAAATAACAGCTAAAACTTGATAGTGCTTGTCTTGAATCTGTAGATTAATTTGGGTAATATTGCCATATTAACAATATTAAGTCTTCGATAAGCACAGGATGACTCTCCATTTATTTAGGTCTTTTAAACATTTTTTTTCAATAATAATTTATAGTATTCAATGTACAAGTCTTGCATGTATTTTGTTAAGCTTATTCCTAATATTGTATCATCTTTAATACAAGTATAAGTGGAATTGTTTTCTTAATTTTGTTTTTGGATTATTCATTGCAAGTGCATAGAAATACAATTGTGTGAATTTTTTATTTTGATCTTGTATCCTACACCTTTGTAAAACTTATTTATTAACACTAGTAGTTTGTGAGTGTGTGTGTGTATTCCGTAGGACTTTCTATATACAAAATCAAGTCATCTGCAAAAAGAGAGTGTTCTCTCTTCTTTTCCAATATGGATGATTTTTATTTCATTTTCTTTACTAACAGCCCTGGCCAGAACCTCCAGGGCATTGTTGGTAGAAGTGGTGAGAGTGGGCATACTTGTCTTGATCATAGGAAGAAAGATTTTAGTTGTTCACTAGAGAGTATGATGGTAGTTCTGGTCTTTTCATGGATGCTCTTTATCAGGTTGAGGAATTTCCTTTCTATTCCTAGTTTGTTGAATGTTTTTGTCATGAAAGACTGTTTGGAATTATCAAATGCTTTTTAAAAAAATTTAATGTTTATTTATTTTTGAGAAAGAGAGCCAGAGAGCCAGAGAGCCAGAGAGACAGAGTGAGTGGGGAGGGGTAGAGAGAGAGGGAGACACAGAATCTGAAGCAGCCTTCAGGCTCTGAGCTGTCAGCAGAGAGTCCAATGTGGGGATTGTACCTGCGAACAGCGAAAACATGACCTGAACTGAAATTGTATGCTTAACTGAGCCACCCAGCTGCCCTATCAAATGATTTTTATTCATGCACTGAGATGATAATGTGATTTGTGCCTTTTATTCCATTTATATGATAAATTATATTCATAAATTTTTATATGTTGAGCCAACCTTGCATTCCTGGTATAATTTTAAGTTGGTCATGGTGAATAATCCTTTTTATTTTTTCTAAATTCAGCTGCAAGTATTTTATTGAGGACTTTTACTATAAGAGATACTGGTTGTAGCTTTCTTGTTATGATTTTGTCTGTGTGTGTGTGTGTGTCTGTGTGTATGTGTGTGTGAGAGGGTACTGTATGGGCCTGTAGTGACATTGAGATTGAGGAATCTGGGGACTGATCAGGGAAAAAGATATGACCACTAGGTGACAGTAGCACATGGGAGTTTTATTTGGGTGATGATTTGTCAGGTTTGCATGCTGGGAAAGTCCCTCATAGTATAAGACCATCCAGAGGTTATAGCACAGGGACTACTACCCAGAAAAAGAGAAGGTGAGGGGAGCTAATAGGGGAACAAAAAATTTGGAGAAGGGACTTATGGTATAAGTGATATCTCTAGGTGGTTTGGCAGGGTGTCCCTGGATCAAAGAGCTCTGAAGGCAGCATGGCTAATATTAGGTCTTTTATAGCTGCAAGATTTATTTTGTCTGTGTCTAGCAGATTTGGGGTATAGTTTCATGGGATGTGCAAAACAGACAGGTCCTAAGTGCCTAAAATCTGTTTATTTGAGCTCTGTTTAAGATAATTAGATGTGTAAAAATTCAATATTAGTTTTGGTGGGCTTTGAGCTAATACATTAATGTAGGGCTAATATACAGGAGCTATCTTTGGCTCATTTATATAATATGATCTGATAAAGTGAGTTAGGAAGTGTTTTTTTCCACTTTTGTTTTTAGGAAGAGTTTGTGAAGGATTGGTGCTAATTCTTTTTTTTTTTTTTTTTTTAATTTTTTTTTCAACGTTTATTTATTTTTGGGACAGAGAGAGACAGAGCATGAACGGGGGAGGGGCAGAGAGAGAGGGAGACACAGAATCGGAAACAGGCTCCAGGCTCTGAGCCATCAGCCCAGAGCCCGACGCGGGGCTCGAACTCATGGACCGCGAGATCGTGACCTGGCTGAAGTCGGACGCTTAACCGACTGCGCCACCCAGGCGCCCCATGGTGCTAATTCTTAAAATGGTTAGTGGAATTTACCATTGAAGCTATCTAGTCCTGAACGTTTCTTTGTGTGGAAAGTTTGATTATTAATTTGATCTTTACTTGATATAGGTATATTTCATATATTCTGTTTTTTTCTTGAACCAGTTTTTGTAGTTTTCTAAGAGTTTATTTAATTTCACTAGGTTGTCTTATTTGTTGTCACACAATTGTCCATAATATTCACTTACAATCCTTCTTATTTCCATGAAATTATTCTTGGTATCCTCCCTTTCATTCCTGATTTTAGTAATTTGTGAGTTCTGTCTCTCTCTGTCTCTCTCTGTCTGTCTCTCTCTCTTTTGGCCAATCTAGCTAAAGGTTTATTGATTTTGTTGATCTTTTCAAAGAAACAACTTCTGGTTTTATTGATTTTCTTTAATGTTTTCCATACTCTGTGTCATGTATTTCCACTCTAATGTTTATTACTTTCTCCCTCTGCTCTTTTTGGTTTGTTTTATTCTTTTTCTAGTTTCTTAGTGTGGGAAGTTAGTTTATGGGTTTAAGATCTTTATTATGTTTTTTTAAAGCCTGTATTGATAGCTATAAATTTCTGAATATTGCTTTTGCTCCATCCCATAAGTTTTGGTATCTTGGTTTCATTCCATTTAATCTCAATGTATATTCTGTTGTCCATTTTGATTTCTTCTTTAAACCATTGGTTATTTGAACATGTGATTTAATTTTCATATATTTATGAATTTTTCAAGTTTCTTTCTGTTACCAATTTCTAATTTTATTCCATGATGGGTAGAGTATATACTTAGCATGATTTCAGTCCTTTTAAATTTATTGGGATATGTTTGTGGGCCAACATATGGTCTGTTCTAGAGAATGGTCTATGTGCACTTAAAGAATAGGTATTCTGCTGTGGATGAGCTAAGTGTTCTCTAAATGTCTAAATGTCTCTTAAGTCTACTTGGTTTATAGTGTTGTTCAAGTGTTCAGTTTCCTTCTTGTCCTTTTGCCTGGTTGTTCTATACATATTGAAAATGAGATATTGATACCTCCAATTATTAAAGTTGAGTTGTGTATTCTCTCTAAAATTCTGTCAGTTTTTGCTTCATGTACTTTTGAGGCCCTATTGCTAGGTGCATATATAATTGTTATATCATACTGATAGTTTTACTATGTTATCAATATAAAATGTCCCTTTTTGTTTCTATACTATATTTAGACTAAATACAATTGACAACTACAGCATAAAGAATGGAAATGTAAGTCTAATACTTTATATGAACTGATACAATTCTAATTATAAATACAATAAAAAATTAAAGTATGTGTACAATAATCTTTAGAGAAACCACCAAAAAATACAAAAAGGTAGAACTAAAAGATAATGGATAAATTAAAATGATCTTCTAAAAAAATCAATTAAATTGAAAGAGCCATGAAAGAAGAAATAGGGAAACAAAAAATAGGTGGGAAAAAATAGATGAAATGAACAGAAAACAAATAGTAAAAATGGACCCCAAATCTGACTATCTTATTAGTTACATTAAATGTAAATGATCAAAAGATGGATATTTTCGGAATGGATCAAAAGATGGATGTTTTCAACTAAACCAGTGAAGACCTAAATATTATTAGCTTAAAATGGAGTCACTTTGTGTAAATTTATTCCAGAGAGGATGTTTATCTACCATAGTGTGAATAACTCACAGTAAGAAGATTATAATTCTACTAGTAAAATACATATATTACTGCAAAATTACCCTATTGCATTTCTGTTACATTACTATATACATATTACTCCATATAGCTCTATATATCATACAGCTGTGCAGAGTATACTTTATGAATGATTTAAGGGTGTTCAAAGGCAACTTTTATTTTAACGTATTTTGTTTCATATGGAAACTGTGTCTTTCCTGAGTTGTCATTGAACTGTACTTAGTTCACCTTTCTTGTATGAACATCTATCCAGTGCTAGAAATCTTACTGCCACACTTGAAACATTTCAATCATATCGTAAGCAGGCATTTTCTCTAGTATCTTTATCTTAAGGCTCTCCATAGCCCATCCACTGGCCTAAAGAGAATTCTTTTCCCCAAGCAAGAACATAGGTAGACATATACCTATTCTTTCCTACTGATATTTTTTTCCTCCATTTGTAAAGACATTTAACCAAATAAAGACCTTTACTACAATGGACCTACATTTCCCATCTGTTCTATTTGACTCTCTATATTCTCCCTAATCCATCTAATTTACTTTAACTTTTTTTTGAGAGAGAGAGAGAACAAGTGAGGGAGGGGCAGAGAGTGAGAGAGAGAGAGAGAATTTCAAGCAGGCTGCATGCCCAGCACAGAACCTGATGGGGGGCTTGACCCCACGACTGTGAGATCATGACCTGAGCTGAAATCAAGAGTTGGATGCTTAACCAACTAAGCCATCTATGTGCCCCTAGTTTTGTCAAAGCAAAAGATTTATTATGTCAGAGCTCTCCTTAAAACCTTATGTGTAGCTTCAAATCTAGTTGCTGAGTAAAGTTAGGTTCTTTTTCAACTCAGTAACTCATGATTTTTATTCCTATCTCCATTTTTGTGTATTTATTTTTTAATTTAGAATTGTTTTAGATTTACAGAAGAATTGTGAACCTAGTAGAGAGAGTTTTCATATACACCACACCCATTTTTTCCTAGTATCAACATCTTATTTTGTATAATACATTTGTCACAGTTTGTGAATGAATATTGATACATTATTATTAACAAAAGTCCACAATTTATTCAGATTTCTTTCATTTTTACTGAGTATACTTTTTCTGTTCCAGAATACTGTATTCCATTATAATTATTAATCATGTCTCCTTAGGCTCCTTTCAGCTGCGACAGTTTCTTACTACTTGTCTTATTTTTCATGATCTTGGCAGTTTTGAGGAAATTGGTCAGATTTTTGGAGAATACCTCTTGATTGGTGTTATCATCATAATTCAACTGGGGTTATAGGTTTTTGAGGCAAATACCGTGATAATAAAGTGCCATTCTTTATCACATCATATTAAGTGCACATAATATAAATATGATTTACAGTTGTTAATGTTAATCTTGATACCTGCTAATGATGCTGCTGCTAATATTGCACTCTTTGGAAGGAAGTCATTATGCAGAGCCCACACTGGAGGAGTGGAGAATTCTCCTCCAAGGACTCATGAATGGAATATCTATGCAAAAAAATTGGAATTCTTCTGCAGGAAAGATTTGTCTCTTCTTCCTTGTTTATCCAAACATTTATTCATATTATTTATTTATAAACTGGTGGATATATTTATTTTTACTTTTGACTATAATCCAACTCTACTCTATTTTGTTGCTCAAATTGTTCTAGATTTCATCATCTTAAGGGCTCTTTTAGTTAGCACCTATGTCTCTTTCACATACTTATATATTGCTGGGAGTTTTATTGCATTCTATTTATTTTGTTGTTGTTGTTTATTTGTTTATTTTGTTTTGTTTACACCTCCTTACTTGCTGGCATAACAAGATGCTTGAGGCTTATCTTTTAAATTTCCTACCTTGGTCCTAGTATCAGTGTTAGTGTTTTCTGGAAGGTGTTCTGATTTGGGGGGTGTTTGTTTGTTTGTTTGTTTGTTTCTTTGTTTGTTTTAGGAGAATGACGTTTGAAACCAAGATCCTAAGATCTGGTGCTAGGTTTCTTGTTTACTTTGATTTTTCCCTTTTATTCTATCTAATCAATTTTTTTCTCTCCAAATGTTTTTCTTTCTTTCTTTTTTTCTTTTTTCTAAATTCCACCTATGCCCTTTAGTGCATCATTCCTCTACATGGTCTCTCTCTTCAATCTAGTTCCCATTTGGCAGCCAGAGAGACTTTTATAAAATACAAATCTCATTATGACATTACCCTACTTAAAAACCTTCATAAGCTCAGCAGTGCCCTCAGGAGAAAGTTTAAACTTAACATTGTTGGAAAGAATTTTGGGATCTGGTTGCTGTTTTCCTCTCCAACTTCACCTCTAAAAACTCTCAACCTCAGTTTATACTGAAACAATACTAAAATAATTTTAGTTACTTATAAGCCTTGCACAGTTTTATTCCTGGAACACTGCCCTTACTCATCTCTTTTTGCCAAAATAGACACACACACACATACACACACACACACACACACACACACACACACACATACTTCCTTGTTTAGATTCTTCCTCAACTTTCAGATCTCTCCTTAGATGATTGTCTTCTAGGAAGCTTTTTCTAAAATGCATCCAGGCTGGTCTCCCTAACTGCTTTCTCCCACAGGGAGAACCAATACCTGGGTTTCTTGCTGCAGCTTCATCACAGTTTTTGACAGTCACCTTTTCACGTGTCTCTTCTCTCCAGACAGAAAGTTATGTAATGGTAGGGACTTTGTACATTTGTTTCATCACTGTATTATTAACACAACCAAATGTCTATCACTTGATATACATTAAAGAAGCATTTGTTTAGTGAATCAATAAGTGACTCTTGAGGTATTTCCCCTCGTGCTGCTCTCAAGGATATAGAAGTCGCTGATGTATTTCCAAAGGAATATGGTTGGTCAAGTGTTAGGTGTATATGAATTTTTGTAGGCAGAGTATCCCTTAGTATGTGAGACATCTCCTCCATAATGGAAAGATGTGAACAGTTAATGCAACCAGTCTATTGTTACTCATAATAAGGCAGAATTTCTGGCTTCCTTTGTTATTCATTTCCAAATACAAACAGAAGGCAGAGTGCAGCTTCTGGGCTGCTTGAGATCAGTTCTAATCTAGTGTGTGGGCATGTGCTTGGTTAAACAGACTGGGAAACCAGCCATGGAGAAATGAACAGGAATTCTAAAGCTGCCAAGAAATTTATACCTGCACCTCATGGCTTAGAATAGAACATGGTCTCAAAGATATTTTCAGATAAGTTCTGAAAATTCTACACTTTCACCCTGACAGGTACACACTCACAAAGACTCTAACAAAAGAACAAACAGATACAGTTTGCCATTGCTCTGCCCACAGAAAACTTTGGTATCTTTTAAATATGTTTCCTTAGGAAACTAGGACAATCATTTTGCTCTCATAAAATATGGCTTGAATGTGAGCTTTCCAGAGCTACTCAAATGGAAAGGATCTCTACTCCTTCTGAACATATGCACAGCAATGCTCTTCCTCTAAATCTGATAGTATATTACAGGTGTTCCTTTCAACCCTCTTCTCTTAACTTAGATCTCCCTTCAATGGCAAAATGGAGAGAATATTAATAGCCCTCCACTAACAGATAGTTTTTCCAGCAGAAAGCCTATACCTGCCAAACTTTGCCAAGCTTTTCTCATGAAGGAGATCATGCTGTGCATCACATTTGGAAGGAAAGTCTTTCACCTTGGTTTTAAGTGGAGTTAACTAGATGTACTTGTCTTAAAGGAACTACTCTGTATGGTCAATTGAGGAAGACAGAACAGGTGAATACACTAAAGTATTTGGTTTCTTTAGTCTCCTAGAAGCCAGGTTGATTGTGTATCTGTACTGTCCCTCTTGGCCATGCTGATTAAGATGACGGTTTAATTTTTTTCTCCTACTCTTTATCTTTGAGAACCTAGGAAAATTATTTTGTCAGTACTATATATTATTTAATGTTCATCCATTAGAAACAGTGGACCATGTGGTGCAGGTATGACTTGTTTTTTAGTCACTAGGGTTGACAGAAAAAATATAGGATGGTCGGTTAAATCTGAATTTCATATAACCAAATATTTTTAATATAAATATGCAAGTATGTAATATCTGGGACATTTTAATACTAAAAAATTATATTTTGTTTATCCATAATTCAAATTTAACGAAGCATCCTGCTTTTTTACTAGCTTAATGTTATGCCTAATCCTTCAGGCCAAAATATCTTTAAAAGTTTGAATTTCAATCACAGAATAAAGGACTATTTTAGAAGAGGAAAATGGATTCACTGCAATTCTACAACAACAGTTTTGGCTTCTTGGGATCTCAAAATTTGCAAAGTCATTTTGAAGAAAAAAGTAAAGTTACCAACACTGTTCTTTTAAATAATTCATTTCTGTGCAAATTATTAGGGGGTTTAAAGTGTATAAACATTTCTGAGCTTTTACTACATTCCTATTCCTCTAACAAGATTTGAAAAATAACCTAAGCAAAATAAATGTAAATGTTTTTCCACATCAAATTTACTTCTTTTCCATTAAATTGTGACATCAAAGCCTTGGCCATCTCCTCTTTTCTTTTGAAGGGTGTCAATGTCAAATTTTGACCGTTACTAACCTTTGCTTTTTTTCAGATAGATTATTTTATCTGCCATCTAAACACAGAGCTCCAGAGATATTGGAAATATTTAACACATTTACAGAGTGATTCTTATTGGGACTGAGCTAACGTTAGCCGTTCTCTTAAATATTTAAAAAGTTTGATTTGAAAAGTTTATGAATTCTTAAGCAAGTCATGTGTATTCTGCTTTGTTTTTGCTGCTGCAATATATGCTGTCTTTTTAAAAAAGTGAATTAAGTTAATAAAAGCTTGTTTTTTTTTTCCAAATAAGAACTCTGCAGAAGTACCAAGAAAAGCCTCTGATATATCTTTAAAATTACTTGGCAACAAACCAAGCCTAGATATAAAAAGAAAAAATGCTTTTTGTGAGTTGTTTATTAGCAGGCACAGACCATTCCATCTTTGTGATAAGATCCATACAAACAAGAAGCAGCTCTTAGAATAAAGATGCTTCCTCCATGCAATCAAGGTAGAGTGATTGTTGGAAAACTTCATAACTGTGCCTCTTCAAGTATCACTTAATATGTGCACATATTGAATTCTGCTGAGCCACCCTCCTAGCCTTCACAGGCTCTATAAAGTTTTCCACCAACATTAAGATGCATATGAGGGAGGGGCACTTGGGTGGCTCAGTTGGTTAAGCGTCCAGCTCTTGATTTCAGCTCAGGTCATGATCTTATGGTTCCTGGGATGGAGCCCTATGTTGGGCTTCACACTGGCAGCACAGAGCCTACTTGGGATTCTCTCTCTTCCTTGCTCTCTGCCCTCCCCCACTTACACTCATGTGTGCACACAATCTCTCTCTCTCTCTCTCTCTCTCTCTCTTTCTCTCAAAATAAATAAATAAACTTTTAAAAAAGATGAGTATAAGGAAAAAACAGAGATCAGAGTAAGGGAACGACTTGTGTTAACTTGTCATTTTGTCTTCTTTGTTTTTAAAACTTCTTCTCACTTGAGTCCTCTCCTTGATCCTTATGTTATGTAAAAATATGTGTGAATATAATAAAATCCTTTGTTAGTTTGAGATAAGCACTCACCCTGAAAGCTGTGAGGGTTATACCCAGGGATGCAGATACAGGTAATTTCATCAATGCATGTGTGTGTGTGTCTGTCTTCTCTCACTCTTTCCCTCCCCCTCTTTATTTTTGTAGGAAAAGTTTTTTGGGAAAATCCAACTTTACCTTGGTTGAATCTTTCTGTCTTTCTATTCCACCTCTGTAGAGGGTCATTAGAAAAATCCCTGTGACCAAGAAAGGTAGAAACTCTGAAGCTCAAGAATCACTGTTCGAGCTGTATCCCTGAATTGGTTTGGTAGCCTTATGTAGGTTTGAGGGCTCAGAGCCAGCCTGGGTGCATTTGCCCCAACTATGTTTGGCCATCTCACAAACTATATCCATTCTCGTTCAAAACCCCATAGGAAACTTTACCAGGGTACAAGTTTTATTTGCCTATTTTTTCCATGTAGATCTAAGCAGTCAGAGACCAGAAATAAAGTTTAAAGAGATTAGGAAAGGTGAATGCAGGAATCCCCTTTAAAGAGTGATGGGTGCCAGTGTTTCTCCATGCTCTTGTCCATGGCATGAATCACTACGACCTTCAGGCTTTGCTCAGCTTAAGAAACAGAAAGCCCAGGCCCCACCGTCATAATGCTAGATGCTGGATGGCAGTAGGGGTTGCCCTGTTGTCTGCCAACACAGCATGCCAGAGGAGGAGAGGGAACTTACTGCCACTGGCAGTAATTCCATTATTATATAATGACTTAACAGTTATGTATTAGACTTGTCACAACTATGTAATAGACTGAACCCTTAAAAGGTTTTCTTTTGCATTTAATCTTTATAATGTGCCTTCTATTTATTATCATTTGTATTCCTCCAAATATGAACCTTCTACATTTACTCAGTGCTTCCCTGTTTAATAGAAATCCAAACAGTGTATATATTCATCGCGGATCCTCTTGTTGATGCAAATTTTCTCCAAAGCACCAGAAGCTTTTTTGGAGGCCTTGACATCCAGGCACAGCCTGAGAAATGCAGAAATGAGAAGTGGGAGAAGTTTGACTTTAATGCTCTGATTTGATTCTCTGATGCTTTCTCTGCCCTCGCAGAACCTCTGCTACAGTACCTCTCTTTCTGCTCCCCGTACTTCTAACTCTCCCCACATTGTTCCTGATAACACATGTATTCTCTTGTTGGTAGACAGTAAGTTGTACTGCCAAACAGACTCTCAGTGGATTTCCTCCTACAAGAGGTGCTTTTTTGCCCTTACTTCAGCTGTACAATGAAAGGCTATCTCCTATTCTTCTCTCTCTCTCCTTCTCTCTCTGTCCCTCCGTCACTCACACTGTCTCTCTCAAAGAAATAAATAAACTTAAAAATCTATAAAAAGAAGGGGTACCTGGGTGGCTCAGTCAGTTAAGTGCCCAACTCAGTTTTGGCTCAGGTCATGATCTCATGGTTTCATGAGTTCAAGCCCCACATCGGGGTCTGTGGCTAACAGTGAGGAACCTGCTTGGAATTCTCTCTCTTTCTCTCTCTCTCTCTGTCTGTCTCTCTGCCCCTTCCCTACTCATACTGTCTCTGTCTCTCTCAAATAAATAAATAAACTTAAAAAAAAGTTAAGACTATCTCCCATTCAATGAGTATAAAGACAAATCAAAGATTTGTGGTTTTTTTGTTGTTGCTGTCGATGTGAACATCTTCCCAGCACCCCCTAAACTGTGGCATCCCCAAACTACTCCACACACAGACCTCCCAGGGACTGGTACACAGTGTCATGGTGGTGCTGGAAAGAAAGGACCTCCCCCCCCAATATGATGGCGATGTGAGTAGCTCAGGCATTCTCACAAGGAGCCATTTGCCCACGATGCTGTCATGGCCTGGACTGTCTTGGCGGCTATTTCTGTACACAGCTTCTACTGCAGCAAGTGACCCACCTAACAATTATTTTAATGTGGCAATTAGGGGATTTATTAAAATTTTATTTTAATAATTCTCTGATTGAGTCTATCAATCTCTCTCTTTTTGGGGAGACAGGAAGTGGTGGGTGCATAACCTTCAGGAATTGCATGTTAACACCTTTTTAAAGTTTTTTTTATCCAGACCTTGGGTGATATGGAGACTTCTATGTAGAAGTCACACGTTTACTGGTACTGTCAGCTTCATTGTCATTAATTCTGATTTGGCGCTCAGCAATTCCCATGATAACTGTTGACTTTTATTGTCTCTCTAAAATTGGTTCCATTCTGAGAATAATCTGAAACTAATTTCATGTTATTTTATTTTGGTGATATTACTGTGGCGCTCTCTCCCAGCCCTTCTCTGATACTTGCAATTTGGCTGAGAAATGTAGTTTCAAGACAGAGAAGGCATTTCACGAGTTCTGTACACCCTCATGGGGATTGCAGAGTTGTTGTCTTTTTTGTTTTTAAATCTATTTCATTATTTTTTATATTTGAGACTCAGACTGTCTTCCTCTTTTCGGAACCTTTGAAGGAGGTTATTTTTTCAGGAACTACACATTGAAGCTGCAGCTACAGAAGCAATTACTTTTTAAGGATACGTAGCTCTGAGTTTGGCAGCTCTCAGATCACAAAAAGGTACTGTGACTCCCTCTGGAGGGAGGTGTTTGTTAAAAAGATGAAAGGTTTTCATTAAAAAACTTGGCAATTGCAGCTTATGAATTCGGTGAAATTAAAATTGATCTCGGGGCCCCAGTCCCTCATAAAAAGATTCCTCAGTGCCCCACATGTACCCGTTAGGCTGCTACTTGATTGTCTGAGACACAGACTCTTCCCTGCCCATTGATCCATTGTCAGTGGTTCCTCATTGGTACCATAAGCTCCACGATTTAATTATGAGCTCCTTTGGGCTGTGCCACTTGCAATCGCCCTCTGTTCTTCTCTTACAGCCCAAGAAGCTTTAGCAGGCACAGCAAATTATCCTCCTTTCTAAGGTGCTGTTTATTTTCCTGAAAGAATAATAGGAGGCAGCCGAAAAAATATGAAGGCATTTAAAGCTGACCTTCCGAACACCAAAAAAACCCCTAAATGAACAGCTACTGGAAGGCAATTTTGATGGTGTTTGTCAGGATAAGTTGAGCAGTGGCTTAAAATAAAAAAATGAAGGATATGTGCGGGACTCAAGGCAACTGTTTGACTTTGTGTCAGAGACGCTGGTTTTTCCCAAACTGAAAGCTTTTGTGCCCCTGCTACTTGGTGGGGTTGGTTTTTCAAGTGCAATCAGTTCTGTGAGTGCAAACATATTTCTCGAGAAGAAAAGGCGCACAGAAGGTGTGTGCATGTTTGCACACTTGAATTTCTACTAATGAATTTTATGTTCATTAAATCAAAACGCAATGGCATATTGAGAAGTGTGAATAATCATAGGTTCTTGGCACCTGGGTGGCTCAGTCGATTAAGCATCTGACTTCTGCTCGGGTCATGATCTCACAGTTCATGGGTTTAAGCCCTGCATTGGGTTCTGTGCTGACAGCTCGGAGCCTGGAGCCTGGAGCCTGCTTTGGATTCTGTGTGTCCCTTTCTCTCTGCCCTCCTCCACTCATTCTCTCTCTCTCTCAAAAATAAATACACATTAAAAAAAATAATAATAATCATAGGCTCTTTTGGAAGTTTCCCCAATTTTTATTGCGAATTTGTCAATTCTGCACAACACATCTTACAGCAGTCAGCCAAGAAGCTTACTCAAATGTCTGTAACCTTTAGAAAAGGGCCTGAACCACTGACATTTTTTTCTGGAAGGCAATGATGATGGGGTCCCCAAAATGTTTCAGAATAGTCTTTCCTGGGCGCCTGGGTGGCGCAGTCGGTTAAGCATCCGACTTCAGCCAGGTCACGATCTTGCGGTCCGTGAGTTCGAGCCCCACGTCAGGCTCTGGGCTGATGGCTCAGAGCCTGGAGCCTGTTTCCGATTCTGTGTCTCCCTCTCTCTCTGCCCCTCCCCCATTCATGCTCTGTCTCTCTCTGTCCCAAAAATAAATAAACGTTGAAAAAAATTAAAAAAAAAAAAAAGAATATAGTCTTTCCTCCTCAAACTTTTTGTTAATTAAATTACAGTTTATTTGACTTCATAAGAAGCTCGCCTTTGAAAACATTGCTTTTCAGAACATATGCATAAAGGCTAGGCCATGAGTCACTTGGTCTACAATAGTAAATATTTGCAGGCATCTTTTCATGGCCATGACACCGAAGTTAATGAGGAGGTCACTGAAGATTCAGAGTGATTTTTCAAGGCCACAGCATTAGTAAATGATACAAGGATGCAAACCCAGGACTTTCAACTTGAATTCTGGTGCTTTTTTGGGAATATTGCAGCCACTGTTTCAATGGAAATTCCTTTAAATAAATATTTAATAAACCTCTACTACCAGGGAATGGGATTTTGGTTGCTTGGTCAGAGGACAGGATATGTTGGGACATAAGTCAGCCTGGGTGCTAGGCTGAAGTATGTGTGGTAGGGTAGAGGTGTTCTTTAAAGAGAAAGAGGTCACAGAGAGCAGAGGAGGCAGCAGGGGTTAGGGGAAGAGAGGGGCACAGAATAAGATGGAAGGAAGCGGTAACAAATTTTACCTAGTCATTCTTACCATTTGTGTTTAGGTCCCCAGAGAAAGTAATGATCAAGCTTTATAGAAAATCACTTCCCAAGCCAAGTTGGTTCCTTGGTGAAGGGGGCCTCTCAGGATTCATACAAATGCAAATGCTTTGTACAGCATTTCCATTTGGGAGAGAAAACCTAGGAACACTATCTGTTGTTCATGTGATGTTGGAGAATTGAGTTGTATGAGTGGCTGAGCAGTTTACACATGGACCGCTGGGAAGTCGCTGCCCTTGCCTTTGAGAAGATCATCCACCATCTAGATGGGGAGACAGAATTGAAACATATGACTGGACTCTAAAAATATCACTAGAAACCCTCTATAAATGTATGCAGATTAATACACTGCAAATGATGCGCAAGGCGCCGAAGGGATGTGGGGAATGGACTCCTCAGAATCTGTAAGAAGTTAGATTGCAAAATAAATCATGCATTAGTATTTTCCCATAACTGTGTGGATGGCTCCATTCCTTAGGAGCTTTTACGCATAAGTTAATCGTGTGAGATTATTGATGTTTGAGTTGTTTTTTGTAAAGTTATCAGAAGGTATTAGGAATGCAAAGAAGGCAATTGAGCTTAAGATCACTGTGCTGAATGATTCCCCTGGAAAGGAAACCTTTACCTGCAAACAGTGCACTTTTCCTGCCCTACTCCTTGCATACAGAATGAGAACTTCTAGAGCTTCTTAATTACATGTAGACTGACTGCTTGATGCATAACATTATTGCTTTGGCTTACTTTTAAATTTCTGGGTGAAATTAAGGATGTGGAAATAATCTTTCTCTAGGATTGGTGTTATTAAGAGTGTTTCTGGGCTGTGAAAGATAATTTCTTAGAGGTGACAGAAAATAGAAGGTATTTCTCCCCAGCTCTTTAAAGGGGTAAACCTGGGGGTAAATGCAAGTTTATTCACACAGTTCTTAGCTGCATAGAGGAAGGAAGCTCTTTTGTTTGTCTAAACCTATCGGGTCTTTTCCATGTACTTCTAATTATTGTTGGCCAAAAAGAAATTAACTTTATTCAGTCCAATGGCATTTAAAGCATAGCTGTATCTGATATTTGAACAGCCTTTAGATAACACTCCACTTATAGGGTATTTGTTCCGACCCCTCCTTTTACCCCTGTCTACAGCAGAAAATCATTCTAGTCAAATAATTTTATAGATTTTTTTTCAAAAGCCATGTTATTTTCTCTCTGGCTTATTACCAATTGATAATGTAAAAAGAGTACTAACATAGAAATAAGAAGATAATAAAAGACAACAATATATCACTATGGTGGGTTGAATAGTCCCCGAAGACATGTCCACCTATAACCTCAGACCTTTGACCTTATTTGGAATAAGGGTCTTTGCAGATGTAGTTTACAGTATAATCTCAAAGTGAGATAATCTTTGATTAATGGGCACTAAATCCAGTAATGAAAGTCTTGTAAGAGAAAGAAGAAAACAACCCAGAAACACATAGAAGAAAGCCATTTGAAGATAAGAGATAAGACAGAGATTGAAATTATGTATTTCACAAAACAAAGAATGCCAGGAGCCACTAGAAGTTGGAAGAGGCAATGAAAGATTTTCTCTTAGAGCCTCACAGGGAATGGGGCTCTGTCGACACTTTGATATCTGACTTATAGCCCCCAAACTGCAAGAGAAAAATTTCTGTTGTTTTAAGCCATGCAGTTTGTAGTATTTGTTATAGCAACCTTAGGAAATGAATACAGCCAGAAATGACTTCACCACTATAACCCATAACCCATCAAATGTTTGTCTCCATTCTGTAATTGTCATGTGCACACATATTTGGCACAGTAGTGTTATGGTATAGGTTCCAGTAAAAAGGGAAGGACAGATATTACTTATTGAGCATACTCAGTGTGCCAAACAGAGTGATCACTTACTATCATGGGGCTTCCCTTTTTTTGTTGGGTATGGTTTTCAACCATTTAGTCCTAAGAATCTTCCCCGGGTTGGGAGAGTTGTGTTATAATGGGGAGCAGATTACAATCTGTTGCAGAAGAAATGCAAAGAAAGATAATTAACATTACCCTTTGACATTCAAAATATGTCCAGTAATCCAATGGCCATGAAAGCTAGGCTAATGTCTAAAATCCTTCCATTTTTTTCTCTATCATTGCCCACAAGTCCACGCCCAAATCTACCCTACTGAGTATATAAAAGGCCAAGCCTGGGCAACTCAATTCAGAGTTCTACCAGGGTACAATATCCCTTCTGTCCCAATAGTGAGACCTTTGTCAGTGAAGCATGATGTGTGCTGACAAAGAGAATATAGTGTAGGGAAAAGAACTAGTCAACCACTGCGCAGAAGTATATTAAGTGAGAGTGGTACTTAATGCAGAAAAGGGTTTTCCCGGGGCGCCTGGGTGGCGCAGTCGGTTAAGCGTCCGACTTCAGCCAGGTCACGATCTCACGGTCCGTGAGTTCGAGCCCCGCATCAGGCTCTGGGCTGATGGCTCAGAGCCTGGAGCCTGTTTCCGATTCTGTGTCTCCCTCTCTCTCTGCCCCTCCCCCGTTCATGCTCTGTCTCTCTCTGTCCCAAAAATAAATAAACGTTGAAAAAAAAAAAAATTAAAAAAAAAAAAAAAAAAAAGAAAAGGGTTTTCCCTACTTCATTACCACCCCATGGGCCATCTCCATATAAGCCTGGTGCAGTAACATCAAAGTGACTTAGGTATAGTGTAAGCAAGCTAAGAGGCCCTGAAGCTTTCACTTCTCCAAGCTTCCCTTCCTTCACTAGTGGTATATGCAGATCCCAGAAATATTGGCAAGCCTGAGCTTCCAGAAGGGATTGCCAAAATAGGGGCAGAATGCTCTATAGGAAAAGCTTCCAAACAGCTTACCCAGGCAGGAGTAAGTGGTTGTCATTGTCAGAGTCTCAAGATGTCTCCAGTATCTGGGGTTGCTGAAGTGAGTCCAAGTAAGCCAGGAGTGCTACTATGATCTGTCCATGCTCAGAAAACAGCTAGATCATGAGTTACCCCTGCTACCACTGCAAATGCCATCAGGGAAATAACCAAATGGCTGAAAGACATCACCTTGAAGGTCAGCATTGCTAAAGGACCCTGAGCCCAGGGACCTCCTCTTGACTATGAGTTTACATGAACCAAAACTCCCTACATACACCCAAATGCTACCTTGAAGGGGTAGTTAGGAAGGCAGGATGACTGAGAAGTAAAAAAACAACAAGAACATTTAAGATCTCATCTTGATATCCCTACCTTAACCACATCTGCAAAGACCCTTATTCCAAACAAGCTCACATTCTGGAATTCTAGGTAGATATATCTTTTGAGGGCTACTTACTATTCAAACCACCACCAATTAGCATGGATAGCATGGATTTCAAAAAATCAACAAAACTCTGTTATTTAGATAATTTCCCTTTTTCTAAACTTTTTCCTGCCTCTCCTCAAGAAATTCTGTGTTCCTGGCCATCTTTTTTTACATCAATTCTTGCATCTAGAAATGAGCTCTGTAAAGCTGGTATTGAAGACATCAAGGATCAAATATTCCACCCCAGGAATTTGCAGCCCTGTCTGTTCCACCACTAAACCCTATCAATAGAATCATGGTAATTCTTGGTTCTACTTAACTAGCTGGACAGGAAGAAGAGATTTCCCCGTGGCCATTTAACTTGGAAAGAAGATGTGAATGGAAATCGAGTCCTGTTACTTATAGGCACAAAATGTCTTCAGGGCAGTATTGACTTAAGAGGTTCAGTTTTTGAATTTGAAGAAGGAGCATTCCTGTTGACCTGAGGAATTAATCATCATCATCTCATGGTTAGGGTGCCAGCTTAGACTTAGGTTCGGGAAACTTCTAAGGGGTATCTCCCCATTCAGAGCCTCAGATTTGTTTCCCCAAATCTTGCAACATGAAACTCTCTTGAAATGTGACTCCAGGGATGCCTGGGTAGCTCAGTGAGTTAAGCATCCATCTCTTGATTTTGGCTCAGGTCATGATCTCACGGTTCATGAGTTTGAACCCTGCATCAGGTTTTGTGCTGACAGTGCAGAACCTGCTTGGGATTCTTTCTCTCCCTCTCTCTCCACTCTCTCTCTTTCTAAATAAATAAATAAACTTAAAAAAAAAGTGACTCCATTCCTCTTTCTCATTTGTGAAATAAGAGATTTGGACTACATGGTACCATTATGCTCCTTTTATATCTGGAAGTTTAAATGACTATGATTTGACTGTCACAACCTATCTTCCTTATGCCTCCATTCAAATACGAAACACTGACAGAATAGGCCAGAAAGAGAAATTGAAATTATATTGCATTATAACTAAGCAGAATTAAACAAATCACTCAACCTTTCTGTTCCATAGTGTCTAATCTATAAAATAATGGCATTGGAATTCAAATTCATAATCCCTATGTGCCTTTCTAGCTTTAACTTTCCATTTTTGATACTGTCGAATGTGATAGCCACTGGCCACATGTAGGGAAAGTAATATACATATGAAAGTAATATAGATTTTTCATTAATGTTTTTATAATAATTATATGTTGAAATGATAGTTTTTGGATATATGAAATAAAATAACATTTATTATTAAAATTAATTTCACCTATTTTGCTGTATATTTTTACTGTGGCTTCTAGAATATTTAAATTACATATGTGGAGCACAATATAATTTCTGTTGTATAGTGCTGTTCTAGATCTATGCAAAACAGTTTTGAGATGAAGGTCTATATGTTCAGAGTTACATACAGTGATCATGTGCTGCCTGTGCTTGTAATTTGCATGTGTATGCATATAACTACCTGCACATATACATATACACAAGGCATCTTTTAAAAAACAATGTTACTGTTGGAGTGCCTGGGTGGCTGAGTGGGTTGAGCATCCAAATCTTGATTTCAGCTCAGGTCTTTATCCCAAGGTCATGGCATCAAGCCCTGCGTCGGGGTCGACACTGAGTGCAGACCCTGCTTGACATTCTCTGTCTCCTTCTCTGGCCCTCTCCCCAAATCAAGCTCTCTTTCTCTCTAAAATAAACAAACAAATAAACAATGTTACTGTAAAAGCATGTTTTATCCCCTTTCTTGGCTATCAGGCGATCTAGTACCACTACCAGTTGGTTATAAACACTCAATTTAGAAAAATAAAGGCTTTGACCTAATACAAGTTATGTATTTATATAGATTACCTTTTTAAACATTACTTACTTTTGGAAAAAAATAATACATGCCACTGACAGGTTATTGTTAAGGTATTAAGGAAATGAGAAAAGAAAAAATTTTAAATGAAAAAATATCAAACTCTTATTTATTTTATTTTATTTTGAATTACATTTTATTTTGAATTTCATTTCATTTTATTTTATTTCATTTTATTTTATAGAGAGCATGAGTGGGGGAGAGGGGCAGAGGGAGAGAGAGAGAATCTTTTTTTTTGACATTTATTACTGACAGAGAGACACAGGCGTGAACAGGGGAGGGGCAGAGAGAGGGGGATACACAGACTCTGAAGGAGGCTCCAGGCTCCAAGCTGTCAGTCCAGAGCCCGATGTGGGGCTCGATCTCACGAACCACAAGATCATGACCTGAGCCAAAGTCAGACACCCAACCAACTAGCCACCTAGGTGCCCTGGGAGAGACAGAGAATCTTGAGCAGGTTCCACGTTCAGTGTGGAGCTCAACACAGGGCTTGATCTCACAACACTGGGATCATGACCTGAGCTGAAATCCAGAGTCAGATGCTCAACAGACCGAGCTACCCAGGTGCCCCCAAAATGCTTAAGGGTAATAAAATGACCTCATGAACATATCCACAGATACATTCATACAACATGCATGCATTCACAGTGACTGAGGGACAGTGATGGTATTGCTGCCCTGCTCTGACTCAGTTCCCCGTAGCATCTGTGATATATATACCACCGACAGCCCCGTTTCCTCTCTATTCTCCCATCACCAATTATTCCTCACTCCTAAACCTATGTTCTGCTAATAATTTATACTATCCTACAATTACTTACATTCTCAGAAAAAAAGTTTTCATTATTAAATATCATAAGATTAATTTATCATCTCATTCAGTAGCTTTGTACAGCCCACTATAGGCAAAGCACTGTCATAGGCACTCATGGAAATGCAAAGATAAATTAGACTCACCTCTTAACCTGTACTTATTATTTTTTTTAACACTTGTTTATTTTTGAGAGAAAGGGTGTGAGCAGGAGAGGAGCAGAGAAAGAGGTAGACACAGAATCGGAAGCAAGCTCCAGGTTTTGAATTGTCAGCACAGAGCCCAATGTGGGATTTGAATTCATGAGCAGTGAGACTGTGACCTGAGCCAAAGTTGGATGCCCAACTGACTGAGCCACCCAGGCACCCCAACCTGTACTTATTCTTTAGGGAATATGTAAGATTTATAGAATGTCAATCTGTACATATGGTATAGTTTATGACAGGAGTGAGCACGAGATAAATAGTAAGTATCACAATGCCTTTGTTTTAATACTAGGTCTCCTACTGTTTGGTTGTGTGAACTTAGGCAAGTAACTTAAGCTCTTTGAACCTTAGTTTCTTCATCTATAAAATGGAACTGGTACCAGTTATCTCCTACATAGACTATGTATGAGGTTTAGAGAAGATAATTCATTAAAAGGGGTCAGTTCTAAGCCTGGCAGGAAATCTCCATGAATGTGAGCTACTGTTTTTTAATTTTGGATATAACTGTGATATATACACATATGTATATATATCACATACATATGTGTATATATCACAGTTATATCCATATATATCATATATATATACCATAATCCCGTAGGCAGGATAGGCATTTGAAGTACAAATAAAAATGCTGGGAATTTTAATTTATTTTTATTTTTTAAATGTTTCTTTTTTTTTATTTTTGAGAGTGGAGCAGTGGCAGAAAGAGAGAGAGGGACAGAGGATTTGAAGCAGTCTCTGTGCTGACAGCAGAGAGCCCCATATGGGGCTCAAACTCACGAACTGTGAATCATGACCTGAGCCAAAATCAGGAGATGGACACTTAACTGACTGAGACACCCAGGTGCCCTAGGAATTTTTTAGAATAAGCAGCATATTCTTCCATTTGAAAAATGAAGAAAAGCTTTGTGTACAATGTGGGATTTGTCCAGGCAAGAGAGAATTTACCTAAATGCAGGTGAGGGTTGGATATTCCAAATGGAGGAACTGACACGAGTGACATGAAACTTTCCCTATGGAACAGTCAGTCATCAAGTGGGTATTGAAAATAAGATTTCTGAGAGGAAGTACAGAGAATTACATTGGAAAGGAAGACTGAGAGTAAGACTTTCTCAAGTAGACATTATAAACATATTTACACATGATCTTTCATAGAAATGTAATCCTTTTATTTCCATTGTATGGTGTTTCCTTACAACCATATTTAGACTCTAAGTAGTAGTGATTCTGTATAGCATAGATTTGTGTTGGCATTTTCTCTCATGGCTACTTCTTAGTTTTATCCTTTCTAAATCCCAAAGAACCCAGGAACAATATGGACATCCTAGTTTATTAATGTCATTTCCAAATTCCCACCGCTCCAAATTAGTAATCAAGTTCCTTTGAGTCTTATGTCATTTAGCTACCAACTTCTAGACTTTCTTGTCACCTCCTCCAGCAATCCCCTTTCCATCCAAAATTTCATGCCCAAACCATAGCTTTCTAAACTTTAATTCTCCTATAACTGTTCTGCATGTGGTCTTGTCACGTCACAGATGAGAGGGCTGGGTCCTAGCTCCACCATTTATTAGTCATATGATCTTGGATGATTTGCTTAACTTCTCTGAGCTCATAACAGCAATAAGCATAGTGCATACTTAATAGTTATTATGAAATAAAATGATGTGTATGAAATCCTTAGCATCATAGTTGGTGCATAATAAACCTTCCAAAAATTGTGCTATTCAGTGTTATGACCTTTGTCCTTTAATCCATATACTACCATCTTAACAAGTCTTTCTGGTCTTCATTTCCTTTCTTATTTAGCCTAGATGTGGACATATCTCCTAGTCTTTAGTACATCTCTAATTATACCCTGGGGTCCCTTGCCCTTTTGTATTTATACCTCCTCAGACAGGCTGTAACCTGGAGCCATCCAGTGGCCTTCACCTCCTCTGCTATGATCAGGATGTTGAGGCTCCAATGGGAAAAATCACCTAAAACTTGGGCCATGACAAATTAACACAGTCCTTCCTTAGCTCCTAGGTCAGACCTCAGTTCTTTTGTGTATACTTACATCATATTTTTTGTCATTCCTTGTGAACAGACAATTCAAGGCTGACAACTTGTTTGAAGTCTTTAGCCTCTACCAAGTTCTCTCTCAGCAGGGGGCTGCCCCAGTCCTACAGAGACAAAATTGAGAACTTCAAGTGGTAAATCCCATGGCCTCCTGCCTCTGCATCTACAGACTTACTTTTACCTCCTTCCCCCATCCTCTCAAAGGATTCGTTCAGAAACAGAGCTATATCAATTACAAAGCCTTATTAACAAACGTATTTGATGAACACAGAGAGTGCTTATTGCTACGTAAAAATTAAAAAAAAAAAAGATGCTTCTCTCACTGGATTTAAAGTCTGAATAAGTAAGCTGAAATAATTCAAATATGAAAAATTAGCTTAGAAAGTATTTAAGTCTCCCATGTATAAGATGTTTTAATTATATTCCTTGCTCATACATAGTTGAAAATTTTTAAATGGTAGAAGAAATATAATACAAATGATAAATTGAATTATAGCATTGTTAATAAATGTTAATGAATATTAATTTTAGGAGTGTATATGTCTTTCTGGTCCATGGAGACAGTAAAACAATGAATATTCTGTCTATATATATACACACACATGTATGCTACACTTTGTTTATATGTATATGTGAGTGTGTATATGTATGCATATATGTTCTTGTTTGTCCTTTGTTTATCTAAGCATTAGATTCTAATGCTTGACTATGCTGTTAGCATATATCTGATTCTGAAATGTTCTAGTTACATATTGTGGTGATAACATTCTTTGTGTGCTTAATACCCTTGAAAATCTGTCTCTCTGATAGAATATTCCACAGCAATATTCTTAAGAGGAATATGTGTTTCAGATTTTCCAGGACAAACCAAGTTTCAGATATCCTGACCCATTAGTTCTTTGATTGTTGATTCGCTTAACGATCACTTATTGACTGCTAGACCAGGCACCGTTCAACAGGGAAGGTGGGTGCAAATGTAGATAAGAGCGATACAATTTTATAAACAGAATTACTCAGGAAAACTGCAAAGGGAACAAACAATTCAGATGGGGTTATCAGGAAATTGTCACAAGGTCATATGACCTAAACTCTGGTTTGGAAATCTAGTTCATCAACTGAGTAATTCCATAGTTCCTCATTCTATTCTTCTTTTACCGAAATGCCAAAGCCAGTGCGTCGTGGCTTCTCCTGTGGAGGGCTTGAGTAAATGGCCAGCAGTAAATGGCTCGCTCCAGCCTACCACCTCTTCTCTGTGCTCTTTCATCCCCTCCGTTGCGCTGCTCACTGCCTGTCCATCCAACACCTCTCATTAGCACCTGCAACTTTGCACCCTCTTCATTTGAAAGACACACATTTTTTTTTTCTCAGTCTGACGCCTGCCTGCCTTCACACCAGCAGGATGAAGATCTGTCCTTTCAGACAATGTGCTAGGTGCAGAGCTCAGTCACAAATAGATCTTTAAACAACCAGCTTACCATTCCTCACAAGCCCTGCGTATTTCCTGCTGATGACACGGTGGTGGGCAGAGTGACATCTGATGGGACAGGTGGGGCATGTAGAGGAGGCAGGATTGGCAGTTAGCAGGTAAACTTCATCTTGGGAGGCTAGTCTCGGCCCTACACACAGTTGACTTGTATATCCCTGGAGATTTTTTTTTTCAGTTTCCTTATTTAAGAACTGAAATGTCTTCTAATGCTGCTATTCCTAGAAAGTAGCTACACAAATTCCAACTTTGTCAGAATCTTCATCTTATTCAACTGGGAACATTTTTATTTCCTATTGGTTTCTGAAATACCACACTTACCTGATTTTCCTCCTCAATAGATGTGCCTTCTAAGGCTCCCTGACTGTCTTCTTCTTGCATATCCAATTCTAGAAATTGAAGTACCCCAGGACCTTATCTTCACCATTTTCTTTTCTCTATCTGTATGTTCTCCCTCAATGCTCTTACCTAGTCCCATGGCTTCAAATATTGTCTTTACAATGATGACTGACAGATTCATTTATCTTACTCTAACCTCTTCCCTGATGTATCCACCTGCCTGTACTATATCTGCATTTGGTGTCTGATAAGTATTTAAACTTAACATGTCTCAGACAAACCAATCACCTCCCTACTGCAGCACTGCCTGTCCTGATTCCCACTTTGTCGCTGTCAGTGGTACCATATCCATGCAGTTACTCATGCTAAAAACCTTGATAAAAGTAATTGCTGATTCTTTTCTTTTTCCCCACATCCCACATTTCATCCATCCATAAGTCCAGGATTCTCTATTCCAAAATATATACCCATAATCTGGCCATGTTTTTTCTTAAAATTTTTAGTGTTTATTTATTTTGATAGAGAGCATGAGTTGCAGGGGTTGCAGAGAGAGAGAAGGGGAGAGAGAAAATCTCAAGCAGGCTCTGTGCTGTCAGTGCAGGGTCAGATGTGGGGCTCGATCTCATGAGCCGTGAGACCATGACCTGAGCTGAAACCAAGAGTCAGATGCTTAACTGACTGAGCCACCCAGGTGCCCCTAATCTGGCTATAAGCCACGACCACCCTAGTTTAAGCTATTTTAACTCTCTCTGACCACAGCCACAACCCCATGTTCTTCCTATCCTGCAGGACAGAGTTGTATTTCTAAAGCATAAATTATTAAGCACCTCTGCTAAAACATCTCCAATGACTTTCCATTGTAACTGGATAAAATCCTATAAGGTCCATATGATCGGGAACCTGCCTTCCCCTGCCTCAACTCTCTCCCTTGTTCACTATTCTCCAGCGGCTGATTTTTTGTACACTGGATACATCAAGCTTGTTTCATTCTCAGAGCTTTGTATTTGTTGTTCCTAACTGCTTGGAATTCTGTTCCCCAGATCTCTTCATGGTTGCCCCCTTCTCATTATTCACACTGAACTCAAATGTCATTACTTTCAGAGATGTTTCTCAATACTCTGGGAAAGGCAGTTCCTGCTCTATTATGCTCTGCTGCGTTACTGTATTTCAACTTCTTCAGAGTAGTTGGCAGTATCTGAAATTATCTTATTTTTTCCCACATGTTCACTATCTGTTTCTGTCTACCAGAGTATGAGCTCTTTGTGCCAACGACTCTGTCCATATCTTCATGACCACATCCTCAGTGACTGGGTCAGTGCCTGGCCTGAGAATATACGCAGTCACTATTTTTTGATTGACTGATTAACCACTAGGTTTGACCAGCTCTTACTGCTTTGCATCTTTAGCAACTAGATGAAAAAATGGAAGTTCCCTTCATAGGTGAGAATCTCATTCCTGTCATCCAGTCCCTTTAGTTCAGTCCCTGAGTCAAGTAGGAAGAGAATGTGTATTGCAATCTGAGAAGAAATTTGAAATAAATTTACAGCTATTCATTTTTAATCAAATATTCATCAAACATTTCTTTTTTAATTAAAAATTTTTAATGTTTACTTTTGAGAGATTGAGAGAGAGAGAGACTGAGCATGAGTAGAGAGATGGGGAGACATAGGATCTGAAGCAGTTTCCAGGTACAGAGCTATCAGCACAGAGGCTGACACAGGGCTCGAACTCATGAACCGCGAGATCATGACCTGAGCCGAAGTCAGACATTTAACTGACTGAGCCACCCAAGGCGCCCCTCAACAAACATTTCTTAGGGATCAGAGGCGTGTTGGGCAATAGGAGCTAGGCAACAAAAGTGGGTAAATCATGATCTCTACCCTTAAGGAGTTTATTGTTTGATAAAGAAAATGGACGCTGTCTTAGTCAACTCAAACTTCCATAACAAGATACCAAAGATGAGGTGACTTGAACAGCAGAAATTCATTTTCCCATAGTTCTGGGGTCTGGAGGTCCAAGAAGGTGTGAGCCTTCTTGCTGGCTTGCCGATGGCTACCATCTTGCTGTTTCCTCACATGGCCTTTCCTCAGTGAGTGTGCAAAGGTGAGAGAGAGATTTCTCTTTCTCTTCCTCTTGTAAGACCACCAATTCTATTGGATTGGGACACTATTTTTGTGACCTCATTTAACTTTAATTTCTTCCTCAAGACCCCATCTCCAAATATTGCTACACTGGGTTTAGGGCTCCAACATATGAATGTGGGGGGACATCAACTCATTCCATAGCAAACACATACCCAGGTCCTTGCAAGGCACCAGCAGAGGGAAATATGGGATGCTATGAAGCACAAGCAAGAAAAGGCAGTGTGAACAGGGGTTAGCTGGTCCAGATGCTTCCCAAAAGGAGTCGTCATGGGCCAGTGATGAGAGCCTGGTGAACTAATGTTCCTCATAAGTCTCAAGTGTCTGTAGGACACAGGGGACAAAGGGCCTTCAGTCACCAAAAGTGTTTGGAATCCACACATCAGCACTGTGTTGTTTGGATGGGGCAGGCAGAGACTTTGTTATTTCTGTTTTTATTACTGCAGGGCTAAAACTTGGAGGAAGAAGGGGTCTTGTATTTCATTTTAGGATTGATGTGACCTGTCAGGGGTCCCTGTGGTTTCTAGACCTCTACATGGCTCATGCCCCAGTATGATGGATTTCCAACAACTGAGAGAATTGTTGTTTTTTGGTTGTTGCTAGAATGTTTAATGCAGTTCTTTATGCCCATGACATTTCCCCCAAATCAGAGGTAAGATAGAACTGGGAATCTACAGGCTCAGCGATGATTACTTCGTCCAGCCAGATTAAGCAAGGCCAAGCTAAGGCAAAATTGCCAAGTGTGTCTTTTTGATTTCTTGGCACCTCTTTTGAGTAAGTTGCCTATTGGTAAAAGTGAAAATAGGTAAAATAATCATACTAGGCACCTACTAGTATTTTCTTATGCATTATCTTAGCCGGTGAGAAAAATAGTATTTAATCTTGTTTCTCACATTCATAGAAGAATGTTTAGAGTAGGGACAGCATTTGCCTGGAGCAAACTCCAAGTCAGCACTCTTTCCTCTGTGCCATATTGTCTTAGTGTCACATGCTGTCCCCCTGCAGCTGCCATGAAGCCAAGCACTGGGATGACCAGGCACTAATCAAGTGACCTTTTCTCCGTCTTGGTAGCAACCTGTGCTGCCTTCTCCAGTCTTCATTCTGCTCAGTGGTTAGCAGTGTCCTTGTTAGTTTCCCAGCTAGCTGGAAGGTTCTCAGAGACCTCAGATGATGTTTTGTCTGTCTTGGTGTTTCAGCCCTTAACAGAGTCCGACACATAGTTGGGAGGCAATAAGTGTTTGTCAAATAAAGTGTCAATGCCATATCATCTCTTAGAGTCATAACATTTGAGGTGGCCTTAAATACCCTCTTTAGCAAATAAGGCACAGAACTCAGAGAATAGAAGGATTTGTGTAAGGTCACCCTGAGTCCCATTGTTTTTTTGTTTTTTTTTTTTTTAATTTTTTTTAATGTTTATATATTTTTGAGACAGGGGGAGACAGAGTGCGAGTGGGGAAGGGGCAGAGAGAGAGGGAGACACAGAATCTGAAACAGACTCCAGGCTCTGGGCTATCAGCACAGAGCCCGATGCGGGGCTTGAACCCACAAACCGTGAGATCATGACCTGGGCCTAAGTCGGACGCTTAACCGACTGAGCCACCCAGGTGCCCCCTGAGTGCCATGTTTAGAAGAGAACAGATCCTCAGTCCAGGTTCCTTCCTGTCTATAACCCTGTGTCAGCCACACCAGGTCCTCAGAAGGGCCTCCTCTTATGTGTTTAAGGAGATGGGTATTTGGAGAAAAGGTCCTTCCCAGGCTCCTTCAATTGTGGACCATACACATATATTCACTCTCTTCACTGTTTCCTTTAGCAGATACAAGTATAAACTCTGGATATTTGAAATAAATTATTTTGTTTCCTTTATGTTTCATACGCTTAAATGATAAGCATAGTAATCGGTTAGTAAAAAGAACTTCCAGGCCGGGCGCCTGGGTGGCCAGTCGGTTAAACGTCCGACTTCAGCCAGGTCACGATCTCGCGGTCCGTGAGTTCGGGCCCCGCGTCGGGCTCTGGGCTGATGGCTCAGAGTCTGGAGCCTGTTTCCGATTCTGTGTCTCCCTCTCTCTCTGCCCCTCCCCCGTTCATGCTCTGTCTCTCTGTGTCCCAAAAATAAAAAACGTTGAAAAAAAAAAATTAAAAAAAAAAAAAAAAAAGAACTTCCAGGCCATTTATCAACTGAACTTTCCCTTGTAGTTTTACTTATTGCTGATGTACAGCATGCACATGTTATTAATTCCTTTGTACAAACTCTTTTTTTTTAATTTTTTAAAAAATATTTATTCTCGAGAGAGAGAAAGAGAGAGACAGAGACAAAGACAGAGTATGAGCGGGAAAGGGGCAGAGAGAGAGGGAGACACAGAATCTGAAGCAGGCTCCAGGCTCTGAGCTCTCAGCACAGAGCCCAACACGGGGCTCAAACTCACAAGCCGTGAGATCATGAACCAAGCCAAAGCTGGACACTTAACTGACTGAGCCACCCAGCTGCCCCTCCTTTGCACAAGCTCTTGCTACTAAGCTTATGATAACTTATTCTAGTAAATGAGAGTGGAGTTTCTATTTTTACTAAAATTAAGTGAAAGCTTCAATATGTATAGTGCCCTTTAAATAAATTCCATGACCCTGTAAATGACGTACTAGCTCTAACACAAGTGAATAGGTAAGCAATGGGTAAGCTTTAAAAATATGATTTGACCTGCCTTGAACAATTCATAGATAGTATGAAAGAATCACTAAAATAATTAGGTCTTAGACCCTGCATGATGCTTAGACATCTGGTCCAAGTCATTCATTTTACAGAGGGGAAAATCCAAAGAGGAGACATGCAATGTTTTCCTGATTCCCCATCGCATTTTCCAGTGACCTCGAAAGCTGAGGCCTCTAGATGGCTTCTAGATGTAGTAGGAAGCATGCCCAAGGGCAAGGTTCAAGGACTTAATGCCATTAACTTAATGATGATGTCACATGCATCACTATTGTTGCTTCTTTCACCTCTAATCTTGAGACTTTAAATTCCTGGCCCTGCCTGGTGCCACCAGGGTGAATCTTTCTTCCTGTCCTTATTATTTGTTCCAACTCATGAACGCCTGAGTCTTTTCAGATTACCAGCTGCTCAGATTTAGACTCACTTCAGGGCAAGTGGAATTATTTCCTGCTTCCAGCCATTCCCTCCAGATTTGAGTACTGGTTTGGGACTGTCTTCAGTCACTTGCACCTGTATTCATTCTTCAGTGAAGCAAGATCTGGCTTGGCCTGAATATTCCAACATCCTCCCATCCTTCTGCCTGGTGGGTTTTCCCAGACAAGTGGTCCTTGTGTGTGCTGGCCTATCTCACGAGAACAAGCTCTGTCTGGCACTGAGTAACTTTCCCAAAGTGCCCCAAATCCCTCCCTAGTAAGGCTGAGACTAGAATCACAGTGTTTCTCCTTCCATCCAGTCCACTGTCCTCTGTAATACATTACCCACTCATATTAAGCTAGAGACACTAGAAAACATGGCTGTCACTTCTCTAGTAAAATGACATAGGTCCCATTTTTTTGAAATAGAACATTGATAATATTAGGATATAAATAATTCTGTCAAGACATTACTAGTATTCCAAATGGTCTAAGATGCATTGTAAATGAGTAAGCAGCAGGGGATATGTAATCAAATGCCTCTATTGAAAAATAAATGTATAGCGCGGGCTTAAAAAGAGCGGGAGCAACAAAAAGGCTTGTCTGAAAGTCCCACTAAATACAAACAGATCTTCCTCAACACTTTTGTGCCAGTTCACGTACAGATTGTACTAGACACCATAATTGCAGAACTATAACCTAGCAGGGACATTTATTATGGGATGACTCAAATAGAAGCAATAGGAAGCCAAGTGGCTAGATCAAGACCTTAATGATAAAATCTGTGAAACGAGCAATTGGGAGTGAAGAATTGTTGCTTCAGAAAATTTATGTTATAATAATGTCTGATAGATTTGACATTGGGAGCATCTCAAAATCAGAAACGAATCTATCTCCCTTTGAACAAAGTCCTTCCCTTGCTATTAAATGGGTTTTCTGGATCTTATAGAAAGATCTTGAGCCACAAAAACGTTCTTTAACAGAGGAGTGAAGGTGATGTTAATTACATAACGGATCTCCTAGCCCTGAGCAGGGAAGACCTCATTTTGTCCTGGTTCTGTGGCCTGTGGCCATCAGTCCCACCATGCTCTGGGGAATGGTACAGGAGGGAGCTCTCTGACATGTTTCCCACATCAACCTTTGCTCCAACATTGACTCTCTTATTGCTTTAACTGGTCCAGACTTTTATTTTTTTGCTTTAAAGTTAGCCTCTGCCATTGTCCTTTCAGGATGGAGAGTGGCAGAGGTGAAATTATCACAAGCTGGGTCAGTACTCACGCCCTCTAGAAATTCTTAGCCTGCTGCATTCCTAAATAAGCTGAGACACTCTCATATCTTGAGATCTCTGTGAACTCTGTACAGCTAGCGAGAAAATTCGTGTCAAACACCCTCCATACGCTGGGATTTTGTTTGTCTGGTGGCCTAAAAGTTGTGGAACCGAATATTTCTAGTGGGCTTTCTTCTTGCAAGTTAGTGATTCGCTCAGTGCAACGAGAATGAGGTATCTCTGGTCACTGGTCATGAGCTGTGCTTCAAGGAGGGAGGACACATTAATCCACAGTTAGAGAGCGTGCATTGGGCTGTGTGTGGTGGATGTGGTCTACAGGGACCCCTCCCCACTTTCTGCAGGACGTGATTCTTCACTCAGGGGAGTGCAGAAAATGGCTGAATCCCATTTTAATGCCTGTTATTGAAATATAAGCAGTGGATAGCTGGTGCTAAGAAATGGGTGAGATAAAATAGCTACTGGCGAGTACTCTTTTCTAGATGTTGCTGACTGTCTCCAGGTCCCTGCTTATCTCTGGTACCTGCCAACTTGGACCTTGTTTCTTCTGGCTACAGCATATCCCCCTTGTGCTACCCCATGACCAAGAAAAAGGCTCCGCTGCAGTCTCTTTCCCTGTTTGTCCCTTCTGACTGTGTCCTTCTGGACTCATAGCTTTCCTGTCAGTGTCTGCCTTAGGAGCACCTCTGTGAGCTGCTTGACAGCAGCCTGAATCCCACCCAGCACAGCCTAAGCATGGAAGGTGCTAAGTGTGCTCCACCATGTAGAGAAATCCAAATTATTTGTGCTTTCATTTTATTTTATTTTATTTTATTTTATTATTTTATTTATTTTATTATTTTATTTGCCTTTTTTCTTTTACTGCCTTCTCCATGCCCCGAGACATCTTCCTGAACTAGGATAACTCCAGAGAGTTTTAATGGGCATTTTTCCATTTGTGAGCCCTTGTGGGGACAATCCCATTGATGCTCTGCCCATATTACCACCCACCCCCATGCCTCTCAGTGAACATCAACTTGACTTAACACTGTTACCCCCAGCATCTCTTTGTCTGAGGACTTTCTCATCTCTTTGTCTGAGGTTCGCTTTCCTGTCCCTGTGGTAGGCTGAAAGCATCAGATAATTAATATCCCCTGCCCCTTCCCACAGCAGCCTATCTCAATGACCGAGTGTTGGTATATAAGACCTTCACCCCTCAGCTGACATTGCCCTGCAACACTCTACTTTGTACTGGCTCCCGAGTCCCCAGTAGGAGTCACTTGTGTTCTTAGAGCTCACCTACTAGAAAACAAACCCCTCATTAGCTGTTTTCCTTACCTGCCTATTTCCCCACTCCCTCATTAGGGTTTCTCGGAATTTCCTCCAGAATAGACTTCTTGCACTCAATTCCTTGAACCAGTCACTTCTAAAGAAACCTAAACTAAGAAGCTGTTTAAACAATACCAAGTAAGGACATGACTTAGGAAGCTATTTTTCATACTAATGAATGAGCCAGCCCTTTGCTTCTCTTCCCTTTTCCATCTTTTGTGTGGATCTGACTTCTAAAACCTGTATTTTTTTTTTCTTTTACTAGGAGGATAATGTAATATGCTCAATAATAATGACCACGTAATTTCAATTTTTATATTAAACAAATGAGTGAGTAGCTTGGATTTAAAAGTATTATAGGACAATTAAAAACCTTGGACTGAGCAGTTTCTGATTTTCTGTCAACACAAACTGCATCCTCTTAAAAGATATTTAAACCATAGTTTCATTTTTTAAATCAGGAGCATCGGTTAGACACTATGAAATATACTTGATGTCAGGAAGTATTATTTATGCCTGCTTTTTTTCCCAGAACCCTCTGACAGAATTGTTTGTAAGCGTTTAGCCTCTTAGAGCAGTGATATAGGAGATAACTACCAATGGCTCCTGCGGGACTCTCTGTTACAAAGAAAAACACTGCCTCATATTGCCTTTGTCCTGGATATCCCAGGAAAAGATTTTTTTTTTTCCTTTTTGTTCTAATTGGACTATATTTTTAAAAATTTCTAAATACCAAATGTGAAAAGTCAGATTAAGATGGTATTGGTTTCTAAAGGTTGTGAAGCTTGTTAAAACACACACAGACTGGAAACCTAGTGCCTACAGGTTAGTGTGAAAAAACAGTCGTGATTCAACAGCCACCATCCAGGAATCTCAATTGTACCTTCTAAAGGTGGAGAGTGGGGTGGAATTTGAGAGAAAATTCTAGTGGTCCGATCTGTGCCATGTGCCTTATTTGCTTTATTTTTAATCTCATACCAATGGTCCACAGCCAAACTACCTATGAGAGAGAAACTTCCTTTTAGAAAAGGGAAAACATTTGACTGATCTTAGGCTTCCTCAGTGGACTGCATATTCAGTAAACAGTTTCTATCTGTAGACATAGCTCACAGTATATCATCGGGTCCTCAGTGATATTTAACAATATATTTAAATATAACAATATTTAGTTGTGTGGCTTTTCTTCGGAATTATGCTATAAGTTTATTGATGGTGGGGACCCTGCTTCTACTCTTAAGTATCCCACATTCCACATCATGCTATTTTACTTAACTAAGGCATTGTAACCACAGAGGATGTTTTACAGATATTTGCTGAAAGAATATTCATAATGTTCCTGCTCCATAATTTTCCATTTCTTTTTAATTTAATTCACATTCTGAAATTCAAAAATCCAAAAGATGGTGTCTATTTGTGTGGTGATCTTCCATTTTATGATATCGTTTAGAATATATTCTCAGAAGCTGCCTCTGCTACAAAATGCTAACAATGTTTTAGATAACATTTAGGTTGAACAGTTGGAAATTAGCAACTTTGGTGAATATTAGATTCATCTTGTCCAAAATACAGATGCCTAGATCTTAGCTCTGGAAATTCTGGTTCATGAGTCTGAAATAGGGCCCTGAAATATGTATTTAAATTTTTTTTATGTTTTTATTTTATTTTTGAGAGAGAGACAGAGTGAGAGCAGGGGAGGGGCAGAGAGAGAGGGAGATAGAATCTGAAGCAGGCTCCAGGCTCTAAGTTGTCAGCTCAAAGCCAGACGTGGGACTCGAACTCAAGGACTATGAGATCATGAACTGAACTGAAGTCGGACGCCCAACCCGACTGAGCCACCCAGGCACCCCTGATATATGTATTTTTAAGAAGCTTCTTGTGTATATCAATGTTTTACAACCATTCCCTTAAAATCTTGCTATTGCTTTTCCCTAAATCCTAGTATTAAAAAACAAAACAAAACAAAACAAAAACCATGAGGAACACTCTATGTGTTTTTAATTTTTTTTGTAAAAAATTATATAATATAAAGGATATGATTCACTACATTACTTTATGATCCTTGTGTACAGATCATTGTGACATCATGAGAAATATCTCCCAAAGCTCAGGGTCTAGTAATAGTTCAGATTTTTTTTCTTGATAAGTTTACTTCCAGTTATTATTCACTTATGAAACCAATTATTTTTCTTTCTTCGTTCTGGCTGCTAGAAAAACTGAACCAAAATTTTGTGACATTACTGTTGCTTTTCTCCAATAGGCTTTTAAACTATAAATATTCATTTTTCCTTTCCTTTAAGGCTTGATTTAAAAAAGGAAAATGAGCCAAAGGTTCTTATCTTATTGAAAAAAGGCTTCTATTTAAAGTTGCATAAAATCCTTTTTAGAAGTTTTCTCAGTCCTGAATTCCCTCGAAAACAGAGCTTGAGGCAAGGATTAAATGTTGATGCTTTGTTTGCTAGGTGCAAACCCAGGGCAGCAGAAGTGAGGAAAAAAATGGAGGGAATGCAAAGAACGAGATGAGGCAATAAAATGTGATACATCACTGTGTGGGCAGCTGCTTCATGATGAGCTGTGAAGAGACACAGAGGTGATCCAGCAGGGCTCTCACTCAATATGTGGATCCTTCTGGACTCTCTGTAGGGGGAGACTTACCTTAGATAAGCCCATTAGAGGGAGGAACAAAGGGGGAAGTCTTTTGTCTAGATTCATTCCATTTCTGATTTTCCTTGGGGCAAAATTGGCCCCATGGAAAGCTAACTCCTTCATACTTCCAGAGTAGGTTTTCTAAGCCTTTTGGAGGCTGCTTTGGGATGCCAGATCCCATACTCTGCAGTGTGATGTTTCATTCAAGTTTGGAAGTTGTTGAAGGAGCCAGTAACTCAGTTCGTGTGCCTGGCCCACAGCTCTAAGGCCCAGTGACTTATTGGCCCCTAGTGGTAGCATCAAGTCCAGCAAACTGGTCAGCTGAAGAAATTCAAGATGACAGATGAGATGTGCATTTGACATGCAAATAGATAAGGAAGTAGGGAACATGTTAAAGGCATAGGGTGGAAAAAAGTCAGGAGGGAATAAAACTCCATAGCTAATAGAGTAGTGAATGTAAGAATGCTGAGAAGAGGGCAAAGCTTATTTAACCATTTTAAATTAGTAAGTGAAGAATTCCTAGCTTAAATGATTGGGTAGAAATACAATTAACAAAAATATAGAAAATAAGTGAAACCCGTTTATTGGGAGGTAAGAGGATTGAGTTTGTTGAAGTAGCAAGGACACTTTTCGACATGTTAGGGTTGAGGTGCCTGCAGGATTGGATATGTGAGTGGAGCTTAGGGGTGAAGCCTGGACTAACCACATGGACTTCAGATCATCAGCATGGAGGGGGTACTGACATCCTTGAATGAATAAAATTAGTGATAAGAGCAAGGAAGAAAGTGAGCCAAGCACAAGAACTTGAGGAATATCAACATGTGAGGAATGGATATTGTGTATGCATGGGAAGAGTTGGCAATAAGGGACACTTAGAAAGAATTGTCAGAGATATGGAATTAGAAATTTCCTGTGGGTGTCACTAGTAACTTATTTGGCATGGAACCTGCACTCCCACTCTTTGTGTGGACACAGAAATGTATCTTTGGGTCTGTAAATATCACCCTAAGCTTTCAGTTAGCATGCACATACTCATGAGAGAGAGAAAAAGCAAGAGAGAATATAAATGAGAATGCATTGAGTGTCTATAATAGATCATGAACCATGTTGGGCACTTGATATATGGTGCCACTTTCATTCCTTCACAATAATCCTATGAAGTGAGTGGGTCATTATTATCATTCTTACAAGGCAGGAAACTTGGCCTCAGGGCCTGACATTAGTAATAGTGCTGACATTGGAGCCTCAAGTTTGTTTGAACTCAAAGTCCATGTACTTTCCTTACACTGGACTACCTTTGCCTTTCACCCATGACAATGGGCATCTGGCCATAAAAATCTTGCTGAAAAAGCAGCTCTGGATTGCAGAGAGAGTTCCAGACCCTACTTCCAGTTTAGTGCCACACTTAAGCTGCTTGTCTGTAAAACTAAAATAGATGATAGTAAAATTTTATTTTTAACCTCTCTTGAGAAACCATTTGAACATTTGAAACTTTTACTTTTCATCTTTACTGATCCCCCTCACTAGTGCTCAGAATAATGAACATCATACAAAACGTTTTCTCCAGAAGGAAATCCTACAATGATATGGTATAGGAGTGAATAATGTTTTTTTAAATGTGATTACATGCACCAGACAATACGTTGAAGTGTGAATTTTAGAGATTAGATATATTCCACAGATAATATGTAAACATTCCAGGCAGACACAATTAATGATGAAACACAGAGGTAGTCTAAGTGGACCACTACCGACATAATGCTGTAGTTGACATGCTGGGCCTGTATTTTTTCCTTGAATAGATTTCCAACATTTGAATGGAATATTTATGCTTTTATGCTAAAATAAAAGAGCATAGTGAAATAAGCTATTACATGGTCCATTAAAACTACTTTTAAGTGACTCTCCATAGCACAAGATTCTACAAATTTTGCATTTGCAAAAGGAACTTTTCAATTAAGTACAGACCACTGTTCTCAGAACTCAAAGGAGAGTGCAGGTGCCATTCTAGGTCTTTCTGAAAATGATAATTCTATATTTGCTATGTGATGATGAGGAGAAATCTCCATAACAGCCATCATACACACGAGCCAAGACAAGCCAAGTGATGTAAGAGAGTAAATCTGATTACTTAGTTTGAGAATAGGAGAAAGTTAGTCTAGAACTACTGTGGTTTTACCCACAGCTTGATTTCTCTCTTGCCCACCTTTTTGTTGTTGATGGAGCCTGCAGATTTGAATCAAAGACATATCCAAAGATTCAAAAGTGCATGACGCACCATCTCTTTCTTATTACAGTCTCAAGGAAAACATGGCAAACATACAAACATCAAATTTTTATTTCTGTGTGAAATCCAGGCACTTTTCCCAAGCAAAAAAGATAACAGAATTAAATTGTATTCATGCCATTTGTGAAAAAATTGTTCCTGCTTTTCATCTAAATAAAGCAGACGACTCATTTTCCTTTAAGTCATTCAACTGGCAATCAAGCTTTCCAGACAGATGCAATAAAAAAAAAATGTCTATAATTTGATGGATCATCCACTTGATTAGGATATTTTTTTGTGTGATTTTTCTTTGGATATCCCCTCATGGGATGAATTCTGACCCTGCATAGCTCTTCATCCAACCCATTTTTGCTTTGTAATACTGTGTCTACCTAAGGCATAACATGCTTACAAAGTTTTGCCTGTTTGATCTGGGATAAGTAAAAATACACTGTTTTTTTGTGCAGTGGTATTCTTTAAATTTATTTATGTGTGTTTCTGTGAATGCTTTCTCAGTTTCCTGGACATATTGTATAAAATGGAAGCTTCCCAAGCCCCGGATTCAATAATCAATGGGGATTTATTTGTGGATTCTTTGTATTTTTGCTTCCAATGCTTGGTATTATTGGGAGATACTTTTGTTTTTATTCTTTAAACAAACTCTGTCCAGTTCACCAATTGGAATCTGTTAAAATTGCAGTGCACTGATTAATCTTGTAACAACTATAATAGTTAAAGATGCTGTCTTACCATGGAACTGGTTAACTACATCAGGTTAGAATAAAGAAAGGACTAAGGCCTACATTTGACCATTGACACAGCAAATTATGTGACCTGTATTTCCTCTGAGTTAGCAGTCTGTGGGCTCAGCTGGAACATGGAGAGTCTCAAAAATAAACTGAAAGGGCTTGAAAACTTGAGGGAAGCTAAGGTTCAATGCTATGGGAAAAATTTGGAGGGGTGACAGACCAAAGGACCTTAAATCGATTACCCATCAAAGAATCAAAAAAAGTGAGGGTATGTGAGAAGAATATTGAGAAGTATCCAGAAAAAAGAAAATCTGAGTGCTCTTTTGTCATACTGAATGTTGGTTTGGCCAAGTTCAAAAGGCAGATAGTAAGTCAGATTGGCCAGTATCAGAGCCTAAACTGTGGTTTTGGGGATGAAGTTCTTGCTTAAAAGCAAATAACCAAACCTCAGGCAGTGGTCAGGTAACCAACAGGCTGGTAAACAACCCTGGGGCAGTGGTCAGCATGGTGCTGGTAGTAAAACACACAGTCAGTCACAGGGACGGCCAGTGTGAAGTGGGGGAGTGTTGCAGTGGGCAGGAGCAGCGTGGCCTCGAGATCTAGAGGAAATGTGCACACTTCATTCAGTTAAAGCGGTGCTACTCAAAACATAGTTCATGGTGCTGATCCAAAAAAACTGATTTTTTCAGGTCTGTAATGAGGCAAGTATAGAAATTGAGAGTAAACATTTAGAAACTTTTACTGTAACTTTTATAGAGTAATTTTAAGTCTGTTAGATCTGATAATAAAACTTGGGGCTTGCATCTTCCATGTCTTTGTTTTTTATTTTATTTTGCCACTAATTTAATTTTTATTGGATTTTACGCAAGTGTGGTCTGCAACATATTGAAAATTAAAAGTCAATAAAAATGAAAAAATCTGGTCCTTTACCACAGATATTTGGAGAAGCATTGACTGTGTAAGAGAAATAAAACAGACCTCAGTGGGTCTCAGTTTCTTCCTTGCCTTCTAGCTTTGCCTGCTTGCTTGCTTTCTTTCTTTCTTTCTTTCTTTCTTTCTTTCTTTCTTTCTTTCTGCTGTCTACCTCCTCTCCTTGGGAACTTTAAAGACCCGATAAATCACAAGGCTTACTGAAGCACTTCTTGGAAAATACTGCGCTGATAGTTGTGGGTACCCAGACTGCAGGTTTCAGATAACATTGAGAAGTGGCCACCTAAGTGAAAACTACAAGGATACACACTCAACTTTCCCCTGCCCTATAAATTCTGACCCTGTTTCAGCTGGATGTCACTGGTCTTCAGTGCTCCCTGATAGCACATCAGCTGAACAAAGCCTTTTAGTTCTATTTGCATCCCTTAAATGGTTTCCTTCAACAAATGAATATATTTAAGCACTAAGGGGTGTTAAAAATGACAGCCATTTTTAAGCTGAGGGATGCGGGTGAGTTTTATACTGCTGCCAGTCTATGTTATACACTTGAAATTTAAGTGCTCAGGTATAGACTGAATAGTAGATTTCCAAACTCACTTTACCAGAGGGACACATGTGACTTCTTTTCTGTTGTGTTGGAGTACTGTAATTGAGGAGAAGGGTAGAGCACCTTGTGGGTCTCTTTGTGGACAGTTGGAATGGCACCGGAGCAGCAGTGGGGACTGTCATGAGGAACGTAAGCACTTTTCAGACATCACGGCCAAGGCAAGAATCTGGTCTCTAGACTTGGCACGATGGGAGATGTATCAGTCTAGACTTTGGGAGCCCCATCAGAAGCCTCACTGTGTGGGGCACCATAGCAAGTTCAGATTACAATGAGTGTGACCAGCTGCTCAGTCCTCAGGTGTGGGACTAGAACTTGCTCACTTCCTCCTGCCTGAGGGTGAGAGGGGCTCTATCTAGGGACTACAAGAGGGGAGGTTGGGTGTTACAGGTATGTGTGTGTATTTGCCTGTGGTTAAGGGCAGTTGGGCCACCCGTAAAGGAAGAAATCATATATGTGGGCTGGGACCCAAGCAGGACTCTGCCAACTTCCTATACTTTCTACACAATTCATATTGAGTTGTGTAGGAATGTTTTAGTCAGTCCAGATTTATCTTGGTAGAACTTGGAGATGAAAATTAACATGGCTTAGGCTTAGGTCGGAATAACAGAGAAAATCTGACAGGGGAAACTTTACCTTCCTTATCTCTTGCTTTTGCCCTAGGAGGAATGACAGATACTCTAATTCATGGAAATAAGGCAAAAAAAAAAAAAAAAAAAAAAAAAAAAAAAAAGAGAGAGAGAGAGAGAGAGAGAGAGAGCTTTCTCCATCACCTGCATTCCCTCTCCACCCACACTCTCCACAACCATCCAACTAAACAGCTATTTAGTGAGCAGCTCTATGAGCAGGACTCATGGCAGGTGTTGGGGGTGAGCAAAAAGACGACTGCATCGAAATGCCATTGTTGTTTTGAAGCAGCTTTTAGTTTTAATAGGGATATTCAAACATAGGAAAGATTAAATTGTACTACTTCGAATAGTTCAGGACCAAGATAAGTTGCAAACTTTGCATGATTAGTAGAGACAATCACTGTCCAAGGATCCAGAGGATGACCTGGGCACTGTGCACCATGAAGAAGGACAGGCAGAAAGGACTGGCCCCAGAACTGAAGGCTCAGTTGGACTGAATGATAGGGATCCTCTCTCCCTTCCCACACTTCTCCTTTATATAGCATATGCTTAAGCAATCACCATCCTCATATGTCCCTCCTCCAGATGTCTCCAACCCCATCCCCAACCTGCCTCTAGGCACAGTCCTGAGAGAGGAAGCCTTACTTGGACTACCACACAGCCACACACTTATGAGCCCTTACTATACTCCAATTCTTAGATTCAGAGCAAGTGGCTGGTTCTGTAAGAAGGCATATCATTGTGTGTAAGGTGTTAACCTAGTTTTTACTGAAAGAAAGACAATTTTGGCTTTTAGTGGAGAAGACCCTTATACTAGGGGAGGGTTCCTTTGGTGAAGCCCTTCAACTTTATTTTGGAAATTTAGCTCCTCAACTTCCTTAAAGTTGGTGTAGAAAACATTTAAGTCTATATGTGTATGTCTATGTGTGTATGTATGTGTATGTATTTATGTGTGTGTTTGTATATATTTGTGTGTATATTTGACAATTAAAGCCCTCCTGATTAACCTTAATTATAGACCTAAATTGAACACCTACTGTGTGTAGAGCCTTATGTTAGAAATACATAAGTAAATCAGAGAGTCTCTGTTCTCCAGGGACTTATAACCAAGTAGGACAAGAAGTCAGATCATTAGATAATTAAAATGCAATGGAAAAAAGAGGAGGGAAAAAGATGAGAGAAAATTTCTGTTAAGAAGTTTTGATTGATTTGACTATGTCTACTTATTGAATTAAACATTTTCTAGTCCGATTTCCCCACCACATTGTATCTATTGATTAAAGATCAATTATTTGTATTGTCTGATCAGGAAAAATCCTGTGGTATTCCACATACCTGGTAATACTTATACCTAGAAACAATCAGTTGGAGCATCAGAAAAGTATTTTGCAGCTATTGGGATTTTATCTCATGGGATTGCAGGACTAATATTTTATTTTTCTATACATGCTCACAAAAAATTCCACAATAAATTCATTATACCCTTTAATAACATACATTGTGATTTATTTTGATGTTCAAAATAAACATATCACATAATGGCATATGAAAAAAAATTAATTGTGTGTTCTTTTTTTTTCCCAATCTGTAGTTTAATGTTATATCACAAAATCCAGGGAGTTTTTAAAAATACACATCTCTTTGTCTCTTCAAATACTTCCTTTTGGAAAGGCACATTGGAATCTTGGTGGGAGGAAAACTTATCTTTTTAAGTTTTTATTTATTTTTAGAGATAAAGGGAGAGCGAGTGGGGAAGGGGCAGAGAGAGAGACGGATAGAGAGAATCCCAAGCAGGTTCCACACTCTCAGAGCAGAGCCTGACATGGGGCTTGAATCCATGAACCTGAGCAGAAATCAAGAGTCTTAACCAACTGAGCCACCCAGGTGCCCCACATTGTAGTTATTTTTGACACCCCCTCCCCCATCCACAAATATTGCTTTTAAATAGCCATGGAATTCAAATAATAGTTAAATGAATATTCCCATCCAAGTAACCAAAAAGGAAAGGACCATTTGGATATTTCTCTAAAGATTAATTATTTCTTCAGGGTTCAATTTATCTTTTATCAATATTACCTTTAAATGGTTATTCATTTCATTTGTTCATCCATACATCTATCCATTCAAATATTTATTGAGTGCCTCTTTGTATCAGATGCTCCCCAGAACTTGGTACACAGATTGTAATGCAGCATTCTAGAAAAAAAAAATTAAGCTTATTTATTTATTTCTTTTGAGAGAGAGAGGGTATGAGTGGGGGAGGGGCAGAGAGAGAGAGAGAGAGAGAGAGATAGAGAGAGAGAAAGAAAGAGAGAGAATCCCAAGCAGACTCCAAGCTGTCAGCATAGAGCCTGACATGCGGTTTGATCTCACAAACTGTGAGATCATGACCTGAGCTGAAATCAAGTCAGACGCCTACCCAACTGAGCCAACCAGGTGCCCCAGAAAGTTGTTTTAAAAAGTAAAATATATAATATGTTAGATTCTGCTAAGTGCTAGAAGAAAGATGAAGGGAAAAAAGAGGGAAGTGAGGTGAGGGGGTTTGCAGTGTCACCAGAACAGTTAACGAAGCCCTCCCAGAGAAAGTGACTTTTGAATGACAATCTGAAGTTGCTGAGGACAAGCTATGCACAGATCTGACAATGAACAGACAGAGGGGTAAGCATGGGGTGAGGGTGGAGGATGGGGAGGCTGAGAGACAAGGGGGGACATCAGACCAGTATGATGGTGTGAGGCCATTGTGATGACTCTGGCTTGTAATCAGAGTGTGATGGGAAGCCATTGGACTGACCTGTTCACTGGGTCATTCTGACTGATGTGTTGAGAACTAAGTCGGGAGGGAAAGAACAGCAGCAGGGAGATGGATGTAGACTCCAACTGAGATCATTCAGATGGGAAACAAGCAGAGCTTAGGCTAGGGTGGTAGCAGCAGAGGTGTCAAGAATGGATTTTGGATTGATTTTATCCAAATATCCCACTTCTGTGTATATACCCAAAAGAACTGAAAGCAAGTACTCAAGCAAAGAAGTGCACACCCATGCTCATGGCAGCATCATCCATAATGGGCAGAAGAAGGAAGCAACTTGTTTCTGTCAATGGGTGAATGGGAAAACAAAATGTGGCAATATGCACAAATGGAATAGTATTCAGCCATAAAAAGAGAAGGAGACTCTGACACATGCTCTGACATGGATGAACCTGAGGACATGACTATAGAGGAAATAAACCAGCCACAAGAGGACAAATACTGTGTGAATCCAGTCATATGAACAGTCATTCACAGAGACAGAAAGTAAAATGGCAGTTGCCAAGGGCTGGGGGTAGAAGGGAAGGGGACATTACCATTCAATGGGTGCAGAATATAGTTCTGTGACATGAGAAGGGTCCCATGGGTGGGGGGCGTCAAGGGCAGTGAAGCAGTGTGGATGTGCTTCATGCCACTGAACTGTACACCTCAAAACGGTCAAGTTGGCAAATTTATGTTACTTGTATTTACCATGATCAAAACAATTTGCATTTTTAAATGTAAGAATAGATTCTGGATGTATTTTGAAAATGGAGCCAACTGAGCTGGATAGGCTGGAAAGAGGATTGGAGGTTGGCTCTAACATCAGAGTCTAGGTAGCCTGGAGAGCAGAGCACTGTGGAGGAATGATTCCAAATGGACAGCAAAAAGCTTGGTTTTATGAATACAGACCTTTCAGTTAAATCTTTCTTGCCTTTCTTCTTTTAGGGGGAGAAGGTAATATCCTAACTTTATTTTTGGCATTTTATGACTTATGGCCCTCAGATCCTCACACTGCCTCAACCTCCCACTACAAATATATGCAGTGGATTCTCTGTTTACGCTAGTTATTCTATAAATCCCTCTTTATGACTGAGCTGCTACTGAACCACTGTTCTTAGAGGAAATATGTACAGTTGTCTGTATACACATCTCATGTAGATTATAATCTTCTTGGGGTGCCTGGGTGTCTTAGTTAGTTGGGCATGTGTCTCTTAATTTCAGCTCAGGTCATGATCTCATGGTCATGAGATCGAGCCTGTTGTCGGGCTCCACACTAGGCATAGAGCCTGCTTAAGATTCTTTCTCTCCCTCTCTCTCTGCACCCCCCCGTTCCCTCAAAAAAAAAAGATTATAATCTTCTCAACAAACCACTCATACATATAGAGTCTGTTTTCTTTATATTACGAAAAAGAGAATGAGGTTCAGAAGCATTAAGTGACTTTCCTGAGGCCACCCCACTAATAGGTGCCAGAGTTGGGATTCAAATATCATCAACTGGCCCCAATGCTGGAATTTGTTGGACTACACTGGCTAGTCCCTCCCATCTCCATCCTCTGGTCATCTCTGTTTGAAAGCTGAAACAAGAAGGCAGAAACATGCATGTGGGCTGCTCTGTACATATCTGGGAATGATCACAAAGCATCATGAGTATTGATTCAGGAATTACAAATACATTTTAGCAAGTAGATAATTTTGTAACTATGAATCTATGAACAATATCATATATCATGTCATATTGTATTATATATTATTATAAGGATATATGGATAATAGAGGGTAGATGGATGGATGGATGGATAGATAGATAGATATTTAGATACATCAAAATCTACTGGGAAGTCAGTTTGAGCAATTGGATAGGAATTGCCACTCTCACCAGAGCCGCTGACTGCTTAGTGTTTATAAGGACTCTAGAGAATAAATGGCATTGTTAACAGAGACTGCTAATGGAAGACAAAAACCAAGTCTTCAGATGGATCCTTGAGTGTGCTCCTTAAGAATAAAGAAGATGCAATTAGATGACTTCCAATATACCCTTCTGCATTTTCCTTTTTATCTAATTTATGAACTTAGCTAATTACCTATTCAATAGCCTCAATCACTCAATTTAAGAACAAAGCAGACAAATATATTGAGATCCACTGTGTCAACAGCTTTCTTAGAAGCAGTTCATGTAATGTCATATCTTCCATGTTTTCAAAAAAAAATTTAATGAAGAATAGAGATAATTTTCAATTCAACTTTATGCCAAGCAAATATATAGGATGATTAGTATATAAGGAAGCATTTGACCTGTCAAAAAAGATGTGTATAAATAGCATCTGTAGAGAAGGCAGCTTGCCAGAATAATTTGAATATGCCTCAGAATGCTAAAAAAGAGAATTCTGGAATATTAATTATTTTGACTCTCCCATTCATAAGTTCAGTCTGCATTTTTGTCCAAAGCAAAGCATCATCATTATTAAAAATAACAATTGTAGTTTGCCTTTATTGAGCTGTTTGGTTGTTATTCAACTATATTAACTCTTTGATTTTTCCTAATAACTCAAAAATAGGTAAAATTATTATTTTCAATCTACAGATTAGGGAGTGGAGGTTTAAAAAACAAGTATAGATTGAAAGAGGGAAAAATACAGGTTCCTCCCCCTGAATATGATCAAGGGGTACTTGATTCTTCCATATCAGTTGTTTCCCATATTCTCAGACTCCAATATATTTGAGAATTATTGAGTCCATCTTTTCTAGATTTTTTATAATGTTTTCTTTTCCTAGAATCACATTTCTTCTATCTGTAAATTGTACATTTTGCTATTCTGTTACCTTGTAAATCAAACAAGATCAGGCATGTTTCTATAAATAGGTATGGTTGCTGGGATAATGGTATTAAATAGGGAAATCTCCTGCCACGTGTCCTAAAGAAAAGTCACTTCTTCAAATTGCAGGGGGACTATGTGTGTCAGGGTGTCTGCCAGGGGAAGGCAGAACAGGCCACTATGTGGCTGCAGTGATTTGAACACCACTGACTTCATAAAGCTCTCTCCCACCCATCTGGCCAAACCTGAAACTCCACTTTTATTTTATATATTTTTCAATGTTTATTATTTATTTTTCAGAGAGAGACAGTGTGAGTGGGGGAGGGGCAGAGAAAGAAAGGGACACAGAATCCGAAGCAGGCTCTGAGCTGTCAGCGCAGAGCCCGACACAGGGCTTGAACTCACAAACCGTGAGATCATGACCTGAGCAGAAGTCAGACGCTCACTGAGCCACCCAGGTGCCCCTGAAACTCCACCTTTAAAGTTCTTTTCTTTGAGTGTTGAAGACTTTTTAATTTCAAACATCCGTATTAAAAGGCCAGTCCTGGAGGCAAGCAGTCTATAGCCACGATTTAACACAGAGTTTGCCAGGTTATCTGCTCAAAGTAAGGTAAGGACCTGGCCATAGTAGATAGATGTCTACAGGCAGTCCAGAAGGACTAACAAAAGAACCAGAAGGACACCCAAGGTTATATTCATGTACCTAACAGTTGGTTTGTGTGTGAATGATAGAGAGAGGGAAAGAGCACAGTCTCATTTATAAAGTGATTAAAAGGAGATAGTGACAATTAGGACATTTTTGCTGTTTGTATTTCACTTTTGAATCTTTCTTTGGCTAGACTTAAAAATTACCACTAATGCTTCTCCTGCTTCTCCTGCTTCCTGGGACTTTTTGATTGACCAGGTAGCTGGTACAGCTCCATAGCAAAGGTTGCTAAAGATGCATTTGGACTTTCAGCAGATGTCTAAAAGAGGTGACAATTACTGTGTCCTCAGCTGATGCAGCTTAAAGGTCAATACCACAATTCTTTGACAGCTGTGGCCCTAATAGCACTACTGACAGTTCTTGAAGGAAATCACAGCAGCTTGTGATCCCTAGCCCTTGGGAAGACATGAGAGATGGTCTGAAGAGGTACCACTGCAAGACAGAGAAATGCATCTATGCTTTTCTACACACCTATTGGGTAACAAACAACTATCTGAGCCTTAATTTAACCCATTGTTTAACTTGATGCCACAGCCCACAACTTCATGTTAGGAGTGTAGTCTAGTTTAGGCATAATGGAATCTGAATCTGTAATCAGCAATTGTGTTGTAGAAAAAAATATTTTTTTTGAAAACACTTTACATAAAAGAAATCCCCTGCTATGTTGTTAGTTGTTTATATCCATAGAGATCGATGGCACTGCTGTAGGACTCAAAGGAAAGAGCACGTTTCATGTTCTGTGAATTTCCATTTGTACCACATCAATATCCAGACCAGGATGAAGGCATTTTGGTTGTAAGTGGTTATTTACTATATTTTTAAAAATCACTTGTGTACAATTCAAATAATGGATTGTTTCAGGGTAATTTCATTTCTGTTTTCTTAACATTTAATTCAACTCATAAAAATAAAAGAAAAATAAATTCAATCCCTTGGATATCACCATAATAGTACTGATAACCTCTAAGGCTAAAATCAAGGTTGTATGGGGCTGATTTGCTCAAAGCATGAAAATGTGTCATCTATTCTCCGCCATGTAGAATACGTCTAAACCTTCTTCCAGTGAAGCAGCTTTTTAAATATTAAGGATAAATTACTCTGTCCCTTCTGAGTCTTCTCAGTAGGGTGACAATTTTCCAGTCCTTTCTTGGGTCAGGCATCCAACATGGCTGAAATGGTCTTTTAATTACTGAGAATAAATTTATTCCATAGCTTTAGGTTTTGTTTGTTTGGAAATAGCTTTTGAAGATGCAAAGCTATTTGCCTCATGATTCCATTTTCAAGGCTGCGCATATATACTATTTAAGTAGAGAAAGAATTGTTTTAGATAATGTGTGTTCTTTGTTAATTGACTATTTGGTACCCCGCAGTCTATGCCCATAGGCAGTGGGATGAATTCAGAAGGCTAAGCATTTAAGCATCCTGTACATTGTCAGGACTCTAGGATTGAGGAATACAGGCTCTTCTTTAACTGGGACTACAACAAACCCTGATCTTAGTGGGGTCACCTTGACTTAAACTCACAGGGAAGAGATATTCCATAGTGCAAGTCTAATACTAGACATATAAGCATTCCTCATGTTATCTTTGGGAGGGGTAGCATGACAAAATTCAGTGGTTTTGAAACTCTGCTCTGCAGAGCCCACAATCCCTTACTGGGGGTAACCTAAGTGCTATGCTTGAAGTGTGATGGGAAACTGAGTGATGTTTGAATCCTCTAACCCCCATTTCAATGAGAGCAGTTATGCCTTGTCTATTTCACATATTAGTCTCAAATTAAGTTTTTTTTTGGAAACAGATTTCTTCTACTTTCCTTCCATCACTCCCATTTTTCTATTAAAAGCCCTAATGTAGTTATTAAGATCATTAGCTTTGAAATCAGAAATAGATTCAGATCTAGCTTTTCCACTTGCTAATTCTGTAGGGTTTTGTTTTGTTTTGTTTTTGAGAGAGAGAGAGAGAGAGAGAGAGAGAGCTAGCAGGAGGTGGGGAGAGAGGCAGAGGGAGAGAGAGAGAAAAAGAGAATCTGAAGCAAGCTCCACACTCGGTGCAGAGCCTGACATGGGGCTCCATCCCACAACCCTGAGATAATGACCTGAGCCGAAATCAAGAGTTGGACACTCAACTGACTGAGCTACCCAGGTGCCTTGCTACTACTGTGGTTTCGATGTCTTTAAAACATGGTTTTATCACATGTAAATGGGTTAATAATGTCCATAAGGATTAAATATGATAGTAGTGATTCCTTCATTCTTCTAAAAAAGCTTTGTTCTCTCTGCTTCCTCAATACCACCCCTACCAGTTAGGGTCTGATCAGAGGAATACAACCACCATGACTGATATAGAATAAGGAACTTATTATAAGGATCCGACCTTAGGCAATTATGGGAACTAGTAAGGCAGTCTAGGTATTGCCATTTCTTCTGTACCTAGTGTGGGGCCTGAAGTTATCAGGGCCGACAGTCAGGAAGGAAAAATGGTTGTGAGGCAAGGAAGAGTGAAGACAAACTACTTGGGAGGCAAAATTGGAACTGAAGACTGTGTCTAAGTGTTGATGCCCCAGCTTCAGGGATATGGGTGACCTTGAACCAGCTTCCCACACTCACATCTGGCCCAGGATTCAGCAGTACCAAAGGTGGAGATCCAGTGAGAGCAGGATATGTCATGGACCTGGCTTCTACCCAGTGCATCAGGGTGAGATAACAGATCATCAATGCTCTGACATCAGGAAGTACTAACTTCTCTTCTCTCTTCCCTTTACCTACACCATCTCCATAGATGATCTAACCATTTCTACAGCTTTAACTACCACTTACATTCAATGACTTTCTGAATTACCAGAATATTCCTTGCCCTGACTTTTCTATGATTTATGTTAGTGTGCTGGAGCTGGAATGACACAGACATAGAAAGCATGCCACTAGCACTCTACCCCTCACCAACGATAGACATGACTAACAGATGATGGCAGTCTTTCTCTATCACCTGGATGGAGGGCTCATCATCTGGCACTCTGGCAGCCACAGCACTCTACCAACCAATCGGAATTGATAGATGAACTGCATTATATTTGCTATCCCTAGAAGAGTAGGTAGAATTCATTGAGATGGAGCTTAATGGAGATAAGCAGTAATATCTGAGTTATCAAATATAAAATTAGAGGAAATGAAGATGTGACTTAGCAGAAACCTGTGTGGAAAAGACTTAAAATTGATTGATAGTGGGTTCAATGTAAGTGCAGATTTCAGGGGGTCAGCGTTTCTAGATACACTCTATCTCTTTCTCTCTTTCTCTCTCTCTTTCTCAAAGCTTTAAATGTATTGATAGAATTAATGGTGCACAAGGGCTGTGACAGTCCTGCTATGACTTGTAAATTTTTTTTTAATTTTTATTTAATTTTGAGACAGAAAAAGACAGAGCATGAATGGGGGAGGGTCAGAGAGAGGGAGACACAGAGTCCGAAGCAGGCTCCAGGCTCCGAGCTGTCAGCACAGAGCCCGACGTGGGGCTCGAACTCACAGACTGTGAGATCATGACCTGAGCCGAAGTCAGATGCTTAACTGACTGAGCCACTCAGGCGCCCCCTGCTATGCCTTGTATACTCATGAAACCACACTACAGAACTGGCCTTCAGTTTCAGGGTCATATCTTAAGAATGTTATCAACAAACAGGAAATGCCACTCAGAAGGTAATGATAGAGCTGATACAGGAGACTTAAACCTATGTTATAATGAAGAACATTGTCAAAGTGCCAATGACTTTCAGCCTGGTAAATAGAACCTTAGGGGATGTGATAACTTTCCTCAAGAATGTGATGTATTTGGAGAGATGCTAATAAACTTGTGCACAAAGCAGAACTGAGGCCAGTGGTCGAATTCAGCCATATTTAGAAAAGTGCAAGCCTTTAAAAACAACTCTACTTGTAAAAACTTCATGTGTCCTCCATGAGGTTTTGGACCATACCAGTGGTTTCTCCAAAACTTTCACCTTGGGGAGCTTTAAAAAATGTAGATTTGTAGGTTGCACTCTAGATTTACTGAATCTGGGATTCAGTAACCTGGGATTTTTGTTAACAAATTGCAGTTGATTCTCCAGTGGCCAATGTGAGGACCACTGGACTCGATAAGCCCTAAAGAGCCTTTTGTATTTCTGTGATTCCATTCCTAGTCACCTGTCATGGGAGGCAGTATGCATAGTGGTTACGTGTGAATCTTGAACAGAATGCATGGGTTCAAAATCCAGCTGTGTCTCCAGCCAGCTCTTATTTTGTGTAAGTAAGTCTCTGTACCTCAGTTTCCTCATCTGTTAAATCAGGATAACAATAGTGCCTGAGCATAGGGTGTTGCAAAGAGTTAATGAGTAAATGGGTAAAGTGAGCACACACAGTGCTTATGTATGGCATATGTAATGTAAGTATTAGCTACTATTTTTTATACTGGAAAATGACAAATCCATTTAGAGGACTGTTTGATTAATGCCTGTGTAAGAAGTGGAGGAGAAAGAAATAATTCAAAACCAAGTGTCTTATTGTTTTTACTTTTGTATTATTAATAATCTTTCAGAATGGCCCTAGCTTTAGTATAGAACATATGGAAATATTTCTTTGCCTGTTGCAAGGTTATCAAAGCATAAATATGAAAATGAAGTGTACTTTCTAGTAATGTAAAACAGTGGAACGTGTAGGGTATATATGAGGAGGAACAGAAACTGGCAAAACTCAAGTCTTGCTGAAGTTTTCATGTAGAATCACATCCATTAACTTTTCTTAACAGAGTGAACTATGCATATCTTCGGTATACAATCTGATGAATTTTGGTAAATGAATATACCCTTACCTACCATCCCAATCAAGATATAGAACAAGTACTTTGCTCTGGAAAATTTTCTTGTATCCCTTTCCAGTCAACCCCCACTCCCCAAAGACAACACCTTTCTGAATTCTGTTATTAGAGAATAGTAGCTTTGCTCTTGTTGAACTTTATATGAGTGAAATCATGCAGTATATGTTCCTTCGTGTCTGACTTCTTTACCAACATGTTATTGTTTTCAGATTCATTAATGTTGTTGCATAAATCAGGTTTTCTTTTTATTTTGTTTTTTGGTTTCTAGGTATTGTTTCATTGTGTAAATATATCATAATTTGCTTATCAATTCTTGTGTTAATGAACATTTAGATTGTTTTGAGGTTTTGGCTATTAGGGATAAAGCTGCTATAAGCATTCTTGTAAGTTTTTTTTTCTTTTTTTTATACTAAGTTTTTGTGTCTCTGAGATAAGTGTGTAGGAGTAGAATGTCTGAGACTTAGGGTAAATACCTGATTAACTTGGAAGAAACTCACAGTTTTCCCAAGTGGTTTTATCTTTTTTGCAATCTCCTCCAGAATGTATGAGAATTCCAGTTATTCTACATGGTCATTTACATTTGGTATTGTTGTTTTTTTCATGTTAGCATTTGTAGTGGGCATGAAAGAATTTTTAGTTGTTTTTTTGATTTTTATTTCCCTGGTGACAAATGATGTTGAGCACCTTTTCATGGGCTTATTGATCATTTTTATATCATTTTTTATGACTAATCTGATCAATTATTTTTCCTTTGAAAAATTGGGTTATCTTTTTATTATTGACATGTACGTAGGAATTAATTACATCTTCTGGACAAAACTGTTGTATCAGATATAAATATTACAAATATTTTTTTCTTAGGATGTGGCTTACCTTTTATTTTCTTAATAGTGTCTTTTTATAGACAGAGGTTTTATTTTTTATAAAATCCAATTTATCATTTTTTTTATGTTGAATGTGTTTTGTTCCCTAAGAAATCTGTACCTATGCCAAGTTCATGAAGATATTCTCCTATAGTTTCCTAGAAGCTTTATAGTTTTAGCTTTTACATTTAAATTTATAATTAATCTTAATTTTAATGTGTGCTCTGAGGCATAGGTTGATGTTCATTTTTTGTTTCAGACATTTACCCAGTTGTTCTAGCACCATTTGTTGAAAAAGCTTTCTTTCCCCCTTTGAATTGCCTTGACACCTTTATTGAAAATCAATGAAAGTGGTCAAAAGGTACAAACTTCCAGTTATAAAATAAATAAGTACTGGGGATGTAATGTACAACATGATGACTGTAGTTAACACTGCCATATGGTATATTTGAAAGTGGCTAAATGGGTAGATCCTAAAAATTCTCACAATAAGGAAAATATTATTTTCTCAAAAAAATTTTTTTAATCTATATGAGATGAAGGATGTTAACTAAACTTACTGTGGTAATCATTTCACAATATATGTATGTCAGTTCATAATGGGGTATGTCTTAAACTTATGTAGTGCTGTATGTCAATTATATTTCAATAAAACTGGAAAAAATCAATTGACCCTATGTGTGTATATCCAATTCTGGAGTCTCTATTGTGTTCCACTCATATACTTTTTCCATGCATATGCTAATGGAACACTGTTATGATTACATCAACTTTTGTAGTAAATCTTAAAATCCTTAAGTGAGAGTCCTGAAAATTTTCTTTTTTCAAGTTATTTTGGCCATTTAGTTACTTAAATTTCCACCAAATTTTATTTTTTTACATGGATTTTTTTTACTTAAATTCTAGTTAACATACATATAGTGCAATGTTTGTGTCAGGAGTAGGATTCAGTGCTTCATCACTTATATATGATACCCAGTGCCTATCACAAGTGCCCTCCTTATTACCCATCACCCATCTAAACCCATCCCCCACACCTCACTCCATCAACCCTCAGTTTGTTCTTTATCACTAAGAGTCTCTTATGGTTTGTTTCCCTCTCTTCTCTTCCCCCATCCCTTCCCATGTGTTCATCTGTTTTACTTGTTAAATTACACATATGAGTGAAATCATATATTTGTCTTTTTCTGATTGACTTATTTTGCATAGCATAATTCACTCTAGCTCCATTCATATCATTGCAAATGGGAAGATTTCATTCTTTTTGATGGCTGAGTAATATCCCATTGTATATGTAAATACTGTATCTTCTTTATCCAGTAATTAGTTGATGGACACTTGGGCTCTTTCTATAGTTTGGCTATTGTTGATAATGCTGCTATAATCATCAGGGAGCATGTACCCCTTCGAATCTATATTTTTGTATCCTTTGTGTAAATACCTGGTAGTACACTTGCTGGGTCATAGGGTAGTACTATTTTTAACTTTTTAAAGAACCTCCATAGTTTTCTCCAGAATGACTGCACCAGTTTGCATTCCTACCAGTAGTGCAAGAGGGTTCCCTTTTCTCTGCATCCTTGCCAACACCTGTTGTTTCTTGTGTTGTTCATTTTAGCCACTCTGACAGATGTGAGGTGGTATCTCATCATGGTTTTGATTTGTATTTCCCTGATGATGAGTGATGTTGAGCATCTTTTCATGTCCTTTAGCCATCTGGATGTCTTCTTTGGAAAAGTGTCTGTTCATGTCTTTTGCCCATTTCTTTACTGGATTATTTGTGTTCTTTTTTGGGTGTTGAGTTTGATAAATTCTTTATAGATTTTGGATACTAAAATTTTTTTGTTTGTTGTTTTGTTTGTTGTTTTCTTCCCTGTGCAGAAGCTTTTTATCTTGATGAAATTCCACTAGTTCATTTTTGCTTTTGTTTCCCTTGCCTCCAGAGACTGTCTAGTAAGAAGTGGCTATGGCTGAAGTCAAAGGGGTCGCTGCCTGCATTCTCCTCTAGGATTTTGATGGTTTCCTCCTCACACTTAGGTCTTTTGTCCATTTTGAATTTATTTTTGTGTATGGTGTAAGAAAGTGGTCCGGTTTCATTTTGCATGTTGCTGTCCAGTTTTCTCAACAACATCTGTTGAAGAAGACTGTCTTTTTCCATTGGATAATATAGCTTGAAATCTGGAATCTTGATGCCTCCAATTTTGCTTTTCTTTTTCAAGATTGCTTTGGCTATTTGGAGTCTTTTGTGGTTCCATACAAATTTTAGGATTGTTTGTTCTAACTGTGAAAATGCTGGTGGTATTATGATAGGGATTGTGCTACATATCCACACAGATTTTAGAACCCACTTGTCTATTTCTGTAAAGAGCCTGTTGGAATTCTGATCAAGTGTGCATTGAATCTATGGGAGAACTGATATCTTAACAGTAATGATTCTTTTAGTTCATGAATATGGTGTATTCTGTCCCTATTTAGGTAGTTCTTAATTTTTCTCAATAATGTTTTGTAGTTTTCAGTCTTATACAGCTTTTGTTAAATATCTTACTAAGTGTTTTAAAATATGTTTGATACTGGAACGCTTGGGTGGCTCAGTTGGTTAAACGTCCAACTTTGACTCAGGTCATGATCTCACAGCTTGTGAGTTTGAGCCCTATGTCAGGCTCTGTGCTGACAGTTCAGAGCCTGGAGCCTGCCTCAGATTCTTTGTCTCCCTCTCTCTCTCTGCCCCTCCCCCGCTTACACTCTGTCTCTGTCTCCCTCTCAAAAACAAACTTTAAAACAATTTTTTAAAAATATTTTTGATACTATTATAATGGTACTTTTAATTTTTATTTTCAACTGGCTTTGTGTATTGTGACCTTTCTAAAGTCACTTATTCTAGAGTTATTTTGTCAGTTCCTTAAGATCTTCTATGTAAACAATCATATCTTCTATGAATAAGGACAATTCTACTTCTTTATTTCCAATCTGTAAGCCTTTCATTTTTCTTTCTTTCTTTTTTTTTTTTTTTTTTTACCACACTGCCTAGAATCTCTGGTGCAAGGTTATATACAAATGACAAGAGCAACATTCTTGTTTTTTTTCTGATTTTAGGAAACTGTTCAATATTTCATCATTTAATATAATTAGCTATAAGTTTTTGATAGATGCTCTTTATTAAATTAAGAAAGTTATTTTCTACTGTGCCAAGAATTTTGATCACTGATGGTATTAAAATTGTTAAGTGCTTATTTCTGTATCTATTAAGACTATATTATTTTCTCATTTTATTTGTGAATATACTGAATTATATTGTTTGATTTTTAAATATTAAACTACTCTTATTTCTGGAATAAACAAACTTGGTTATGATGGAACTGATATATGTATATATGCACACATATATACACACACTTCTATATCTGTAATGTGTTTCTGATTTGCTAATTTTTAACAGATTTTTGGGTCATATTCATGACAAATATTGGTTTGCCATTTTATTGTCTTTTAGAGTATGCAAACTTTTTTATTAGTGTTATGTTGGTTCAAACCAAGTATGGAAGTATTTCCTCCTCCCTGTTAACTAAAATAGTTTGTGTAAGTTGATGTTATGCAATCATTTAATGTTTGATAGAATTATCCAAGGAACTTTCTGGGTCTAAAACTTTCTTTGTAGGAAAATTTTGGACAAGAAATTCAATCTCATTAATAGATAAATGGCTATCTTGATATTCTATTTCACCGTGTGTTAGTTTTGGTAAGTTGAATTTTTAAAGACATTTGTCTATTTCATATGCTTTGTCAGATTTTTTGGCATAAAATTGTTCATGATATTCTTTTATTATCCTTATAAAATGCCTATAGGATCTGTATTAATAACAATTATTTTATTTTTATAATTTAAGTTTCTTGTTTTAATGACCTCCATCAGATTTGTTACAAGCTAATTTGTACATTAATCCTTTCTAAAAAGCAGATTTGGGGTTTCTTATTTTTTTTTATAATTCGTTTCTATTTTCTTGATTTCTTCTCTATATTATTTCTTTTTTTTTTTTCTACTTGGTTTTGGTTTAATTTTCTCGTATTTTTCTGGTTTCATAGGATGTCAACTTTGACCATTGATTTTGGGCCTTTCTTCCTTTCTGATATAAAGCTATACATCTCCCTCTAAAAACTGGTTGACTGATTCATATGCAGTATTATCGTTATCATTCAATTCAAAATATTTCCTAATTTCCATTTGGATTTATTCTTTGGTCACAGGTTATTTATAAGTATTTTAGTTATTTTTTATAAATATTACTATTATTTATTTGTTTCAATTATAATAAAAAAACACTCTACAAAATATAATTATTTGAAATTTAGTACAATTTTTTAAAGGCTCAGCATATTCCCTATCTTAGTTTACTTTCTAGATACACTTGAAAAAATTGTGTATTCTGCGATTGTTGAGTGTAGTGTTCTATACATACCAATTAGTACAAAATCACTGATAGTTTTATTTAGATCTTTTAATTAACTTTACTAATTTCTTTGTTTTATTGCTTTATCAACTACTGAGAAAGGAGTGTTAAAATCTCCTATTATTATAGACTTGTCTATTTCTTCCTGTAGTTCTACCAGTTCTTGTCTCACGTATCCATAAGCTTTATCATTATCTCAACTGCATGTAGAATTGTTAGATTCTCCCAGTGGATTTCTCCCTTTGTCGTTATAAAACATCCTTTTTATATCTAGTAATATTTCTTGTCTTGAAATCTATTTTGCCTAATATTAACATGTGCACCTCCACTTCCTATGCTTATTGCTTGCATGGTATGTCTTTTTCTATCTCTTTACTTTCAACATATAAGTATTTGAAGTATACCTCTAGAAGATAGTATATATTTAGATCTTGGTTTTTATCTACACTGACAATTTCTGCCTTTTAAATGTTTGGTCCATTTACATATAATATAATTATTGATATAATTGAATTTCACTATACCATTTGCTATTTTCAATTTTTTTCCATCTGTTTTCTATTTTCCTACACCTTTCCTGCCTTCTGAGTTAATCAAAATTTTTTTTTATTTTCCTATTTAATTTTTTCTATAGGGTCTTTAGCTTTATATCTTTTTATTTGTTTCTAGGGGATTATAATATGCATCTTTAAATGACCACTGTCTATTTAGAACTAATATGTACCATTTTGTGTAAAATATGATCTTTTAACAGTAATGTTCTGCCCCTATACATTCTTGTGCTACTGGTTTCATATATTGTACACGTATATACATTATAAACACCACAATTCGCAATACAACCTTATGTTTTTTTTTTATTGTTTTCTGTCTTCAAATAAATTTAGATGAATAAATACCACAATTCACAATACAACATGATGGTTCCATTCCTAGTCCTCTCTTCTGGCTATTCATTCTCCTCCTTGATTAAATATTTAATCAGTTTTTCACATCACAGCCTAAATCTCGTCTCTCTGGTTTCATTTCACACTTCTCAGAGAACTCTGTTGACCATTCTGTCCAAAATCACTCTTCTTCCCTGTTTCCCTCTCATTATCCTGTTTACATCCTGTGTGACACCTTCACAATCTTTAATTGTGTTTTATTCACTTACTTGTTTCTTGTCTTTTAACCTGACTAGCTCCATCAAAAAATTATTTTGTCTCTTTTATTCTCTCCTACAATCTTGGTATTCAGCAAAATTGCTTGGCATTGTAATAAAGGTGCAATGATGTTTCTCTAATATAACATGGATACAACTGAAGTTGCAGGGCATCTAAAGTCTGGCTTTGCTAGACTTGAAAAGACACATTGAGTATTCCCATACTGCTAAACACTCCAGGACCATCTGTTTTACACACTGTGCTAGGAATATAAATACAAAAGCGATGCATCTTCAAGAAGCTTTTCCAGACCCTCTGAGTTAGAAACCATCTCCTCCTCTATTCCCATCCATTCCACTCATCCTGACTGTGGTACTTTTTATGATTTACCTTGCATGTAAATCTATGTATCTATGCATGTATACCTTGTATACATATCTTCTCTCTCCAACTGGACTGTCAGCTCCTTGCAGCAGTGACTATAGTTTCCAATACATATTGGCAATCCTATGGAAATAACTTTCAGGTATGCAAAGGTTTCAGGATACTCTTAATATGGTATTGTAGTGAAAATGAATTGAATAAGAAAGTTAGCATTTTTGTTTAATAAAATTCTCTAGTTTTCTGAGGAAAAAGAAGCTGTATAATTCCAAACTAATTAGGATTTCAACTGAGCGTTAATAAAGCCCTAAGTTCCCACCAAGGACACTGTGTAATGTGTGGGGGAGGACTCCTCTGCCCCTTCTCTGCCTTTGTTCTTGTTTATACCCAGTGCCTCTCTAGTTTATGCTTCCTGTAGTTTTACATCATAATAAAGTACCAGCTATTTCCTGCCCACGCCTCTGTTGGAAGACAGAGCATGAGAATTGTAATGGAAAGCACAGATCAGAATATTTTTTGGATCTGTTGGTGATCTTTAAAATGCCCATTTTAAACATAAATATTTATGCCTGTTGACAAGCTGAACCTCAATGTGTTATGAGAACTTTGATTAGTCTGTAGTCTGAAGAGGACCCATGTAAATAGTAGTTACCATTTATTATGACAGCATTGGTGGAAAACTCAGGAGAGAGGAGAGCCTGATGCTGGTTTTCATATTCTGATTCCATACATAAAAGAAAGAATGGATCAGCCCTGGGTAAGCATTCAACCAGCTCACATGCTGGTTGTCATAACTTACAGTCTCTGGGTTTAGGGACTGCGGTCATCTTTCTGAGTCATGCACACCTGTGAAATGGAAAGGTGATGTAAGTACAGCTCTTCTTTATGGAAGCTTTATCATTATCATTATTATTATTTTAAGACCCAGTATTGTTCTAACAAATTTAAGTGACCAAGGGGAGTATGAGTATAATGGGCTAGTACTTTTTAAAGTGTGTGTGTGTGTGTGTGTGTGTGTGTGTGTGTGTGTGTGTGGTGGGGGTTGGGTTACAGCTATGACTTCTTATAGATTCCCAGGCCCAATCCAAAGATTATAGAGTCAGAATCTCTGGAATCTGTGCCTGGGAATCTGCTTTTGAGCACAATAGCTGGAGGATGCATACAGACTCAGAAGTTTGGGAGTCATTGCTTGAGGTAATAGAGTCTGCAGTTGTCTATTGCCTCTGAACTGTCAGCCTGTGCCTGGAAAGCTTTTAGTCCCTTAGAGTGCTTCCCAGGAAGATCCTAGAGATCTGTGGTTTTACTTTTTTTTTCCCATAACTGAATTGACTCTTACCTGAATCACAATTAGATAAATCAGTGTCCAGTTATGTAGTTAAACTGAAACAAAAACAATTTAGTCCTTACGTTGGCCAGTCTGGCTTATCATATGACATGACAGATAGGTTTCCCAGAAACATGCATGGGGACCCTAAGAATTTGAAAGTCTCCAGGAATTTCTGCTGTTTTTCACGTTACTAATGATATTGCAATATTCTGTCAGCAGGATTCAAGGAATGTTATCAGAGACCAACCTTATTCTTGCCCTCTGGTGCCTTTTCAAACCGTCTCTGTGGGATTAATGCTTCCCTACTCCTTGGATAAAAAGTAGAGTAAGCTTCATGAATTTTTTACACACTTTTAAGCTGGAAAGAGTTATTTACTCTCATTCCTAAATACGTAAAAATTCTATGCCATTAATTGATATATCCAGGATAGAAAAATAATTAAAATTTTTTTAATATTGATTTATTTATTTGTGTGATAGAGAAACAAAATGTGAGTGGCAGGGGCAGAGAGACAGGGAGACACAGAATCCAAAGCAGGCTCCAGGCTCTGAGATGTCAGCACAGATCCCAATGCAGGGCTTGAACTCGTGAACCATGAGATCATGACCTGAGCTGAAGTCAGATGCTTAATGGACTGAGCCACCCAGCTACCCCTAGAAAAATAATTTTTAAATATCTCCAAATGTTCAGGTACCTGGGTGGCTCAGTCAGTTAAGTATGGCTCTTGGTTTCAGCTCAGGTCATGATCTCACGGTTCGTGAGTTTGGGCCCTACATTGGGCTCCATGCTGATAGTGCAGAGCCTGCTTTGGATTCTCTGTGTCTCTCATTCTCTGCCCCTCTGTTACTCGTGTTCACTCTCACTCTCAGAATAAATAAACTTTAAAATAAATAAGTAAATAAATAAATATCTCCAAACTTTATTAAAAGTTACTTTTTCCCCCCTCTCTCAGCTCAGATTTTGCTTGGGCTGCCGATTTGCTGTGAAAAAAAGACAGTTCAGTAGGGTCCTTTCTTTTTCTCTGCTCAGGGCCTTTGCTTGTCTTCTAGGGCTTTTGCTTTTATCCCTTTAGCTCAGAAGGCTGCCTCAGGTTCCTCCAGAGTGGAGGGATGCAGGGTGTCAGGTTAGAAGGGGAAAGGGATTGAGGTGCCTGGGTGACTCAGTTGATTAAGTGTCCAGCTTCCGCTCAGGTCATGATCTCACCGTTTGTGGGTTAGAGCCCCGCGTTGGGCTCTGAGCTGACAGCTCAGAGCCTGGAACCCACCTCAGATTTGGTGTCTCCCTCTCTCTCTGCCCTTCCCCCGTTCATGCTCTGTCTCCCCCTGTCTTTCAAAAACTGAATAAAAGTTAAAAAAAATTAAAGAAGGGGAAAGGGATAAGAGTTGATTTGATAGATATGCATACAAAGCTGGTATAGATCCTGCCAGATCCGGCGGGGGCTGCAAACAGACTCTTCATTTCATGGAGCAATTTCTTGGCTTTCTCAGGAACTCAGCATTACTCAATATGGGCTAAGTATCTCCTCTGGGGACACTTTAAGCTCCAGGTTAGCCAGCTGAACACTCTTAACCTCTTTCTGATGAGGTCTTATTGCCCCTAACTCCAATATCCAAGACATCACCAAACTAGCCCCACTAATACCCAGTACACACATGGTCTGTGGGAAACTGACACATACCTTTTACTCTGACAAGCTGTGAGAATACAGGCCATGCCCAATCTTGCCACCTTTCTTGCTTTGCTATCAAGGTGGCTGGCTAACCAGCCACAGACTCTAGCATTTTGGATCTTGCAGGTGGTATAGAGTCTAGTAAGTACATGGCTTCTTGAGTGCAAGGAGGCACTTCTCGAGTTCTCTAGGGAGTTAGTTCCATTGAATTCTTTTCCCATAGGTTTGAGGTGAGAGAGAAGGACACCCCCAATTCACATGGACGAGGGTAAGTAAAACTTACAGTTCAATATGTCTCCTTTAGGAAATCCTCCACCTATCTCTTTCTTTCTTCTCCACCTCTTTTTTAGACTGGTGGTGGGTGGTCAGCTGGGGATCAGAAACTGGTTCTTGACTCTTTTCTTTGGATGTTTTGAAATGGGGTTCTCGCACTTCACTTTAGTAATATGGGTGTAGGGCTTCAACTTAGGGCTTCATCTGGGACATTGGCAAAAAAAGCATTCCATTTTAACATCTCTTTGAAATCATAATAATAGCTAATTTATATTGATCACTTCTTATGTACCAGACACTCTTTCATACATGCTTTATCTCACTCTGTCTTTCCCAAAATCCTTTAAGGAAACAGAAATCCAGAGAAGTCAAATAATTCATGTAAACTCACCAGATTGCAGGTTACAAAATTCTGCTGACATTGTGCATTATTTTCCTTATAGAAAAATGGGAATGATTTTGTCTCTTAGAAAGAAAATGGTATGCATTCATCAGAAAAAAAAAATTGCTACAGCTGTTTATAATTCTGGCTCTTTTGATAGTAAGACGTAGAATTTTGGAGAAAATTAGTAACTGTCACTTGGTAATCATTTTAATATATTTTATTCACCTAATTCTTAGAACATCCTTGTGATATGAATGGCTTTATCTCCATGTTGAGGCCAGGAAGAAATTATGTGACTTCCTCTAGATCATACAACCAGGAATAATTGGAGCCAGGATTTAAATCCAAAATTTTAGATCCTGCCTTCAAGTTTGCTTTTCTCTCTACTCTGATGGGACATTATAGCAGAAGGAATATCTTTAATGTGGGTCTCTGAACTGTGGCAAATGTTTAAAGTTTTTTGGTTAAAGCTACTTTCTAACATGTTTGACTCTAGATAAATCAATATTATAAAGAAGTCAAAGTTTTTGCTAACATCCTTGAAAGCAAAGAGCATCTTATTCATCTTAGAATCCCTAGAGCCCAGTTCAAAGTTGATACTTTATTAATGAATGAATTGAATGAATTAAACTAATAAGCAAATTAATGAATAACTTTCTTTTAAACTCTTGAGTGGAATGTAAACTTTTATGTGAATTAGATTATCAGCGTTCTCTTGGGTATTTACATTTTATAAGATGACCCTGGAAGAACTCAAATGAATGAGGTCTAAAGCTGAATTTCTGATTCTACCATTGGAATAGGGTTGAAAGAGTAAGTGAGACAGAGTTTTTCTCTGGAGTCTCAAATTTCATTGCAGAGAGAACAGGTTACCCTGTCTCCATGCCTTAAGGAAAAAGTAGAATGCGTCCTTTGTTTGTGTCAAAATATGTCCAGAAACCTTGTATCTAAAGGAAGCATGTTCTAATAATTTTAGTTATCCAGAAATAGAGCAGCCTGCTTCTAACTTCTGCTAAGGGATGTGTTGGCTGGGCTCTGGAAGGAGAATTGAAATGTTGGTGTGGTAGACCAGATGACCTCTAATACTCTGTCCTGACCTTTTAAAGATTCTGGGATGCATTCAGGTAGCTGATGGCAAGGACACAGCTAATCAAGTCTGTCTGTTGTCCACAGGTCTGAGGCGCAATTACAGATGTACCATCTGCAGTGTCTCTCTAAACTCCATAGAACAGTATCATGCCCATCTGAAAGGATCTAAACACCAGACCAAGTAGGTACTTTCATGCTCTCACTCTTTGGGCCTTTTGTGTATAATTTATAGCATGGTGAAAAAAGGCTAACATTTTACTTATTTCAAAATAAGTCAATAGAAACAGGATCTCTTTATCTTCAAATTTCCCTTGATATTTATGTTGAAGCCTCCAGGGTCTACCTAGCACAACTTAAAGAATGGCTTCTTCTTTTTTGGCACAAGCAATGACAGGCTTTTTTGTTTGCTTATTTTCATTCTTTAATTTTTTTAAGAGCAGCTCAGCATATTTTCACAAACTTCAGGAAACTTTTAGAGATATACTAAGTGTTTCTAAATAAACAATTTTATCTGTGTTTGGAGGATGTGGCAGACTTCGGTGTTGTGAAGTCAAATTCTATGATTTTCTTCTACCACTTAACATTTCTAGATGAATATTGTTGATTAGTATAGAAACCCAACAAATCCCCTGCTATATTAAGTTATTCCCATGCATAGCTATTTTCCAATTAAATGGAAGCTCATTTCATTTTTCTCCCAAATTTCAGATAGCCAGAAAAGCCTATTGGGCATAATTTCACCTACATATTTCCCAGTATAAATATACTGTGCATCTTTTAAAAAACAGTGACATTAGCTTTGTAGGCATTTTTAAAGTAGCTGCCAGGACTGCTAATAAAATCTAATAAAATAGGGGGAAAAAGCAAAGAATATCTCAAAAATATGCAATTTTCCAGAGTGTAATTGTTTTAATTTCACTCCTATTCATTAGTAGAATTGTTTAACAAATTTAACTATGTCAAGGCCTTGTGATTAATGAATGATTCATTCAACAAACATTTATTGAGCACCCACTATGTGTCAGATTTCAAAGTGTGCCCCGGGGAAGAAAAGATGAATCAAATTAGGCCTTCCTCTTGTGGAGCTCCCTGCCAGGCAGAGGAAACAGCCATGTGAACACAGGGATTATTCTCTAATACCAGGATGTGTACACCCAGAGCTTTGGGTACCCAAGAGGGAACAACCAGGCCAAGTTGACAGGGACATTGGCGAAGAGCCTGGGCACATAAATGAGGTTGTGGTCTGATTTTACTCACCATCACAATAACCTCACTGCCCAGCACAGCACTTGACACATATGAAGGGCTTCATAAACATTTTGATCGAATGGATGTGTGATTTTAAAAGATGAGTGACAACTTTCCAGGCAGGGGCATGAGGAAAGTGCATTACAGTCAAGGACTTTATTATTATTATTATTATTATTATTATTATTATTTTATTGTTTGCAAAGGTATCATAAAGATGTAGGTCACAGGGGTCTGGTGTTGGTGAGGAAATTTAAGCCTGGAATTAGTTAGGACTCTCAGTATTCCCTCAATTGGCTCTCTCTCCTGAGTCAAATCCCCTTTCATGACTTGCTTTACTCTGATCTACCCCAGAGGGTTTTGTTGAGGTAATTCTTCAAAAAGACTGTCTCTGATTCGTGATGGAGTACCTAGGACACTTGTATTGATTACTGGACACCTCCCCGCCTTCCCCTAACAGTTTACTCAGTGTGTCTCTAGTATTTTGTGACAGGCACTGAATGCAGTCTTACCAACATGACATCTGATGGACACAAAGACACATTACAAGCAGCTGCAACAATAAATGATCATCTTTTAGAGGCATGCATTTATTGCTCTTAACAAATAAAAAGAAAATGGTAGACAATAGTGACTTTAAGTGGCACAAATTAGGTAAATAAATAATGCAAATAGTATCTCCAGCTCCAGGAATATCTCTATGTGTACCTATACAACTTCATGTGCCAGAAAGTGTGCTAGGCATTTCCACACCCATCATCTCATTTAATCCCTTTAACTACCTTCAGATAAATGTCATTAACCCATTATTTTACACAAGAAAGTTAAGACTCAGAGGGACCAAAGCATCACCTTGCCAACAAATGACAGAACCAGTACTGAACCTAGTAGTGTCTGACTCAGGCTCACTGAACTACCACAGTGAGGACTGCCAATAGAGAGTACCAGGATGAACTTTGAAAAAGAGAACATTCCTTTCCCAGTGGCTTTAATAAATAAATGTGACTTCAGAAGTGTACATCTCCTACCATGATTTCTTTCCAGTAAAAAAGACATTTGTCTCAACCTCAGAAGTACAAGGTTGTTCTTCTAAAGAGTGAAATGAGGGAAACATGAGGGGAATAATTGCAAAAGCCCTGTCCTGTGTGACTGTTTCATCTGCCCTTTTACCTAATTTGGATATTGCATGTGTGTGTGTGCGTGTGTGTGTGTGCGCGCATGTGTGTTTACAAGACAGATTGTTCCATGAGTCTTTTGTAATCAATCCCCTTGTCAGGTTTGGAATCAAGTTGATGCTGACCTCACTAAACAAGGTGAGAGGTCTGCCCTCTGTTGCTAATCTCTGAATGAGTTTGTAGTGAACTGTTTTCACTTCTTACTTAAATATTAGGAAGAATTCATTAGGGAAGCCATCTGGACCTGGAGATTATACTGTGGGAATGTTTTTATTGAAAATTTAATTTCTTCAATGAAGCCCTGTTCATATTTTCTATTTCTTCTTGTATCAGTTTTAATAAGTTATTTTTCAATGGCTTTGCCCATATTATCTACATTTTTAAATGTATTGGTATAAAGTTGTTCATGGTATCTCCTGATTTTATTTTTAATGTCTGTGGGATATTTTTCATTCCTAATATTGTTTATTTGTCTCTTCTCTTTTAAATTTTTTTATAGTTTTGTTAAAAGTTTATCCATCTTTGAGTCTTTTTGAGGGATGAATGTTGGGATTTGTTGACTTTTTTCTGAGTACAGCTCTTTTCTGCCATTAAAAAAAATGTTTTTCTTTCTAGTCCCTATGTATTTAATTTTCATTTTCCTCCATCAGATTCTTCATAGGAAAGTGTAGATCATCCATTTTTAAGTATTTCCTTTTCTCCTAAAATATGCATTTAAGGTTCTCAATATTCCTCAATAAACTGTTATAGCTATATTCCACAAGTTATTTTTTTTGTATCCTAGAGGTTTTATATGTATTTTAATTATTATGTATTTCAACTTATTGTCTGACTTTTACTGTAATTTCTTGTTTTACTTATGGTTATATATAAGTGCTTTGCTTAAAATCTAACATGTGGGGAATTTTTCTATTTATATTTTGGAGGATTAATTTGTACTGGATTTCACTGGGGTCAGAGGACATACTCCAAATGATTTCAGTCTCCTGAAATTTGGATAGACTTGCTCTGTGCCCCAGGCAAATGTTCAATTTTGATAAAACTCCATGTTCCCTTGAAAAGAATGTGTCTTTTCCAGTAATTGAGTAAGTGGTTCTGTATATCAATTAGGTCAAGTTTATTAATCTTGTTTTTTAATCAAATTTTTTAATCTTCTGTGTTACTGATTTTTTGTCTGTTTTTATATCCATGAGAAATAGAGGTACTTAAAAAACTTCTGACTAAAAATATGGATTTGTCTACGTGTCCTTTTAATTCTACTTCTTTGCTTTATATGTTTAAAGGTATATTATTAGATGCTTACAAATTTAAGAATTTCTAAAAATATTTATGGAATTGGCCCTTTTGTCATCATGAAATGTCCTTTGACTAGTAACACTGTTATTAGAGTACATTGACATCAGCTACCCCAATTCTTCAGAGCTTCCAAAGTTTTTCCTTTAAATTTTAGCCAGCTTTTGTTTTGTTCTCAGGTGGAAGGTTAGTATGATACTCTCTCAGAGCTGAAATTGGAAGTCAGCCAAATGGTTCTTAACGACTCTAATCTGACCAATTAAATCACCATAAATATTAAGGTGTCAGTAATTTTCAAGGACTTTTATTTATATTTTCAGTAATAACTTCTAGAGAGGTGTTCAGATGGGTTGTGTAGTGGAAAGAACACTGAATTGAGTCAGGGGATTTTATTTCAAGTGCCACTTCACCATTGAGTGACCAGGGGCAGTAACAAATGTCCTTTAGGCCTCCGTTACCTCATAGATAAGTGATTAGTGATGACAAGAACAGGACAAGTACATGTCCACTTCCCGTACCTTGCTCACGATCCTGGTATTCTTTCCTGCTGCTACTGAATTCAGCCTTAACATTCTCTCCCCAGTCAGCCTCTACTATTTTACTGGAGCTAGCAATGTCTTCCAAAATTATGTCCACCCAGAAGCTCAGAATGTGAACTTTTTGGTAAATAGGGTCTTTGCAGATGTAAACAGTTAAGAATCTCAAGATGAAATCATTCTGGTGTCTTTATGAGAGGAAGGAAGGGATATTGGGGCACACAGAGTAAAAGGCCACGTGAAGACAGATGTAGAGATTAGGATTGTTTCTACCAGCCAAGAAAATCCAGGAGCCAGCAGGGTGTGGAAGAAGCAAGGAGGGATTCTCCTCTAGAGCTTTTGGAAGAGGCCGCTGACACCTTGATTTCAGGCATATATTCTCTAGAGCTGAGAATATATTTCCATTGTTTGAAGCCACCCAGTTTGTGGTACTTTTTTTAGGGGAGCCCCAAGAAATGAATGCATTGTGAAACGTACTTGCCTTGTTCCACAAGTATCCTTTTAGTTATGTTTTCTAGGCATCTCCTTCTTATGTCTATGCCAGTACTAACAGCAATGATGATGATGTACATGGTGAGGATGCCACCACTGTTAACTGGAGGAAACTTCTGCATAATTGGAGTATAACAACAAATTAAAACACTTTGAAAGTGTTATTATATATAATATGCACAGCATCCCTGTAATTGACCAGATGTTCACATCTCCATTTTATAGGTTAGAAAATTAAGAGTCTGAGAAGTGACTTGTCCAAGGCCCCAAAAATAATTGGTTGTCAGACCCAAGGGCAGAAGTCAGGGTATCGGCCATCATTACTATCACTGCTATAATAATACTTAAATAATACCATTATTAACATATTGCTCTTTCCTAGTAGTAAAGAGCCTTTTTGTTTTTTTGGCAAATGTCATAAACAGCAAAATGGCAGTCAAATTTTGCTCCATTATTACATAACAAGAGAAATATTAAGTATCTAATGAGATTAAAGGTTTAGAAATGCAAATGATCACATTGACATATAAAGCAATTGCCTGTTAGTAGATTTTTCAGGCTTTCCAGGGGATATAGTCTGTCAATTAGTACCAATGAGTAGAATGAAATTTAAAGGCACATGGGTACATACCATAGACTAATGAACGTTTCCCCCATAATGTACTTAAATTTGAGTTTAGGGAACACTTCAAGCCTAAGGACATTACATTACCTAGAAATAATGGATATAAAAGTTGTCATTACTTACTTCGATACTTCAGTTGGTTGAAAATGAGACACAAGTGTCTACGAGAATAAATCAGACTGACCAAAAGTTAGTAGTAATTTCTAAATGTACTTCTTCCTTTGAGAAGAAACTTTAAATGGTGATATCCATTGCTTTTTCTACAGTTCTTCCCAACTAGTGTGAATCCTCCAAAGTCTTCATATCATTCATTTTTCCATTATATTCATTTATTTCTTAAATGATTGAATGGATATTTAGCCTAATTTTCAGAGCTGGAATGTATTCATTTGTTTTAAATACCTTGGAATTCAGTTCTTACGTTTAGGGTAGCAGTTAGTTATCTGAGGAGTATACAATAATAAATAAGATAGTTTTGCAAAGAAACCAACCATCAATAACTGTCTGTACTTTTAGGGGTGCCTGGGTGGCTCAGCAGTTAAGCCTCTGACTCCTGGTTTTGGCTCAAGTCATAATCTCACAGTTCATGAGTTCAAACCCCACATCAGGCTGTGTGATGACAGCGAGGAGCCTGCTTGGAATCTGTCTCCCTCTCTCTCTGCCCCTCCCTGGCTTGCTCTCTCTTTCTCTCTCTCTCTTAAAAAATAAATAAACATTAAAAAAAATTTAAAAAAGAACCATCTGTACTTTTAATAAAATAAAAGTAGTTTAAAGCCCCAAGAAATATTTGGAAGCAAACAAACCAACGAGCAAGAAATCAATGCATGGGCATCTTCAAAGGCTAAAGATCTAGATATTTTTGGTGGAATTTTCAATATGGTTTACTGGCATATCCAAGAACTTCAAGAATCAAAAGAGTTGGGACTTTGGTATTGTGCAATATTTTTTCAACAGAAAAGGTTTTTTGGTTTGTTTTGTTTTCTGAAAAACAGAATATATATGTCATCAGTGACATTCTGAGATAAGCAGGGCATAAGATAGGCTTTAAAATAGAGCTGCCTTTCTTGAAGAGCATTAGGTTATTTCTCTTCAGCTGATACTTTGTAAATTGCTCAGAAAGTCTTGAAATAAAGGGTGAAATCTAGAACCCCAGGCAACAGCATTTTGACTCTGGCTGTGCAAAATGGCTTTTCTAGAAGTAGGCTTACAGACTGTCGCTAAGTCTTTCTAGCCAAGGGGAATCCTAGGTGCTGTAAATAGGGTGCCTGCTGTAGGCATGAGACACAAGGATGTGGCAGGGCCTGTAGGTCAGAGGGTGTTCTCTATTTAGCTCTGTTTTTAATAGGCAGAACATTCAAGTCCACTACTGTCAAGAGCCCCCACTTCTTTGAGAAAGGCCGCTGATGAGGCAGAGTTCAACTTCTCAAAGGAAAAACAGCCTGTAGAGAGAAGAATTCCAGAGAAGCCAGAGCAAAGCTATACATCTCTCTATATATAGCACCAATGCACAGGCAATCCTAACAGCTCTATTTTTCCAAGTCTCACTTGCATGCTTTTGCTAAATACGCCATACCTAGGGATACATTATAATCATAGTATGTGACTAGATTAGGCCTTTGCAGGCTTGAGAAGAACTAAATGGGGAGCACTTTCATTCTTTCATATTACTTTCAGAATTACCAATGGCACCTAATATTCTTTAGCTCACTCATTTACTACCCTCCCCTTTTTTTTTGGGGGGGGGGGAGCTGGTAATCATTATGTTGTCTTGCTTGAAATTTGCATGAGTCATGGCTGTCTCCAGAGTAGTTGTGAGCTGATGATTTAATGTCTCAGATTTAACTGTGGACCACATTGAACACCTTTCGTGTTCTTTGTTATGCTGCTTCAGCTAGTCACCCAGGACCAGTCACCAAGGCTTGGTTCTGAAGAGTGCATCTGCATCAAGGAAAAGAAATGGCAGGAGGGTTGTGGATGCCCACAGGCTTGGCGTAGGAGGCACATGTCAGCACCACTTCTCACACCCCGTGCAGCTTTTCAGAGCAAAAAATAATTTTTTAAACCAGTCTGTTGAGACTCAACTTACACACAACAAGATAGGTCACTTTAGCAGTACAGTGGGATGGTGTCCACCATGTCACTAGCAGCCCAATCAACGTACAGAACATTTTCATAACCACCAAAAGTTCTCTTGGACCCCCTTTTCAGCTCATACCCCAACCCCCACACCTCCAGCCAAACACTGATTTCCGTCCCCATAGCTTAGTTTGACTGTCCTGGAACTTAATGGGATAATATTATAGGTATCCTTTTCGGTCTGGTTTCTTTGCCTCAGCTCAATATGATGGTTTGGAGATTCATTCACTTTATTCCATGCATCAGTAGTTCTTTCTTTCTCCACGTGGTTTCCAACTAATTGTGTCCCCTCACTGAGCTTCATTGAGCGTCTTCATCGAAACATGAGGGGGCTGGAAAATGGGGTAGTCAAAGTCTGTGTTATTTCTAACATTCTCTAATTTTATGACTTTGAGGCTTACCTTCTTTAACTCTTTAATATTTTTCAGCTGGATGAAATTGATTGTAAACATAATTCTTCCTTAGTGTTTACTTCTCTGCTGCTAGGTGGCCCAGAAGCTGACCAGTCCTTTAAGCGTTAGTCCTGTGAGAGGAGAGGTATCCTGGAGGCCTGTCCTTAAACAAAAGGCAAAGGGACTTTTCTAGTGCTTATGATTTGGGGCAAAAGGAGTAGAGTTGGTTGTGTAAAAGGTAAAGAAGTTTATTTTTAACTTTATTCCAAGCTATGAATACAGAACCTAATGTTGGTGCCTTCTTAAGCACACAGGAATAGGTAGGAGGGAATTGGGAGGGTTCTAAGGTAGACTTTGGCCCCTCACCTGAGCAGGTCAGGCCTCTGGACTTGCACTCTTTCTGGGTTTTCTGTAAGTTACCATAAGCACTTCTCTCACATTTCACCAGAGTTAATTAAAAATGAGGGTATGTCCATTTGTAAACTATTTTTAGCTGCCATTGACTTTTAGTCCAATCAGACTTAAGTAGAATATTGAGCTTTGCCAACATTTGTCTAATCTCTTAAAGGTTATCCTGGAACATGAAATGCCAGGGAATTGAATTAAATGAATGAAAGATCTCACTTCATTTAGGTCAGTTTTGTTGGGGAAGTGGGGAGAGGAGATGAGATGGAAATGGAAATCTGCCTGTGGTCTCCTTACTGAGTTCAAGTTCTCTATCACCTCTCTGAAGGGTGGAAGAGAAGATTGAGTAGGGTCCATTTGGCTCTGTTTTCCATAGTGTGGATGGGGTAGTGTTGAATGGACAGATCAGCCCCTCACCACATTTAATTCAATCCCACGACCAAAATCTATCAAACATCTACTACGTGTAGGGCATTAAACAGGCCTTAAGGATAACAGAAGGAGATGCAGAGATAATTATACCTCTCTACACGTTTATAATGTAGAGAAGATGCAAAAAGTAGTCAAGTAATTACAATTAAGATCAACATAGGATATGGTAAGTCCAGAAGTACAAAATATTGGGGCACCTGGGTGGCTCAGTCAGTTGAGCATCTATTTCGGCTCAAGTCATGACCTCACAGCTCGTGAGTTCGAGCCCCGCATCAGGGTCTGTGCTGACAGCTCAGAGCCTGGAGCCTGCTTCAGATTTTGTGTCTCCCTCTCTCTCTGCCCCAACCCACTGACATTCTGTTTCTGTCTCTCTCAAAAATAAATAAACATTAAAAAAAAAAAAGAAGAAGTACAAAATGTTGCTGAAATTCAGAGGAAGAAATAATTGCATCTGGTTGGGGATCATTGGAAAAGACTATTGTAAAGTGAGTGCAGTAAAATGGTTTGGGAATGAAAATGTCTGGTTTAATCCTTACTCTACCATCTACTAACTGTATGACCTTGAGCATGTTACTTAAAGGCCTCTCTGTGACTTGTTTCCACATTAGGAAAATATATCAGGTTATTTACAAAACTTAAAACTGATTAGAGTGGGAATTAAGTTTTAAGAACAACAAAAACAATAATAGCAAAAAATACTCAAGTGTGTAGACAGTACTTGGCATGAAGTTTTTTCTCAATAGGTGTTAATTATCATTTTATAGTAATGAAATTGCATTTGAAATGTACCTCGAAGAAGAGGTAGCTGGATGTCGAGGTAACATTTAATACTTCTGTTCCAGGTACTTCTTCTGCAAGACTGTCCCAGAATTCTTAACAGCAAACTCTAGTTTCTTGCCCAAAGTTGGGGCTTCTGGACTCACACACAAGCTCAGGTCTACTCAGTGTTTAGAACCCAACTGACCTTAATCAGACAATTAGATAAAAAGAATGATCTGAGAGAGGCCTTCAAAGAATGTCCTCATTTTGAGTTTCTTGCAGTCATTTGCTTTCTACCTGCTCCAAGTCCTCATTTTATACAACATTTCAAGCTTGATATTCAATCTTCCAACACCAGAAAGAACATTTTCTGCACATTTCCAATTACATGTGGTCTCTAAACCCCAGCTCCTACTCAGGCTTTCTGCTTTATCCAGCTCTCTGATAACCAGTTGCATTTTGTCAAACATCTGTTATTAACACATTTTTCTCCAAAGACCATGGATTATAAACATTGAAAATAAATAAAATAAATTGAACAATCCTCCTGGCTGAATTTCCTAAAATCGTTGTCCTAATATTCTTTGAGACTCTCTGGATAGAGTATCTTTACCATTTTGATTAGAGGGGTTTATTTTTCTTTCCCATTTGCATTTTTTATTTTGCCATTTAAAAAGAGTATTTGTATTCTTTTTTCTCAAACACCTACAGCTCATACTAGAATCTGGCTAATCTCAACATTAACTGATTAAATCCAGCTTTGAGTCACGGTGTTTGATAAATGCCTAAATCTTCCAAAATTGGAAGGGTTTTCCCAAAAAAACAAATGAACTCTGTGTATAAGGGTGACATCTTTTTAAGTGTTGGCCACTATTATTTAAGTTATAACTTAATGATAAACATTTTGAAGATATTTTGTTTCTTTTCTTTGAGTTAATATTATCTGGACCATTCTATATTGTGCTAAGAATAGCCAGATATAGCCAGAATCTGGACCTCAGTCAGAATATAAATTTACATAACCATCATTATAGTCATATATATCTGCCACTCTTAATAGTCTTTAACAACAAATAGAAAATGCATGGTTTTCTATAGCTTTTAGGGTCACAGAAAAATCTCAGTCCATTTCATGCTGAGTAGTCAAATACAAATCAAAATCTATAAAGCTAGCTTTCAGAAATGTTGGTGATATTTCAAGCTCAGAACACAAGTAGTTCAAAGCTCTACCCACAGCCTCTGGTGCTATTATCGTCTCCAGAGATATATGTCTTTTCTCTTCCTTATTTAAGTGCCCTTTCTTCTAAAGACACCTAATAGGCTAACATGTGCACTTTACTCTTTTTGAATTCTAAAACCATAACCACCGAACTTATTTCTGTTCTAACAAAAAGATCATATAATAACCTTTAAGTAGATGAGTTTCAGACCTCTAATTTTGTTTCCTTGACAATGGATAAAGTTGAAATAATGGATTTCGTTTTCTAACATCTTTTCAGCGCTAAGTAAGATAAACTTACTAATAAGTAAGATTTTCATGGTCAGACAACTTACTAAATTAGAATCTATGTCCCTGAGTATCTATATCAGAAAAGGACACCTTAAGTGTCTGCCGTAGATGGGGTTAGCTCTAACATGGCTCATTTTAAATCCAGCTTTGGATCAACTCGGGGCAGCTGTGAGTTGGGGGTTCTTCAGATTTCTCAGCAGCCTCCATACTTGGAAGGTTTGGAAGTCAACTATACAGGTTTCAATTTCTTCATCTTGGAACAGATGTCATAATTGTGTTATTCCATGTTAACTAAGGGCCCGAAGATAAAAGTGTGCCTCCCATGGAAAGGATAGACCAGGTAAAATGTAATCATAGATGCTCACTATAGCCAGGAAATTTAGTAGCCAACATCTATTGTTCCCCTTTAAAAAAGTGACAGGAAAGAGGTCAGGCTCTCTCACACCAGTATGTCAGGAAAACATCAGTACAAGGAAAAGATATGTCAGTGCTTTGCAGTGTATGTATACATTGAAGAGGCATCTTTCATTTAAAATTTAGCTCTCAAGAAACCCAGTAGCAGGTACCTAATTAGTCAACCTTCTAGAACATGCAAGTGGTATTTCTATAGTGAATCTAGAGAGTTCATTTCTGTGGATTGAATTGGTTCACTCATGATCTGGAGATTTTCAGTTTATGACACGTTGGTGAAAGAACACCAGAACATTCACTGACTGGGTCAAGGGTTTAACAAATAAGTGACCTACTATGTGATGGATTCTAAGTCACATAGTACAAAATAACAAATTAATAACTTACATTTCCTGTCTTTAAAGTGATAATGTAATTTTTTAAATGTTCAAATGACTCAGTCGGTAAATGACCGACTTGGTTTTGGCTCAGGTTTGTGACTTCAAACTGTGCTGGCAACACAGAGCCTACTTGAGATATTCTCTCTCTCTCTCTCTCTCTCTCTCTCTCTCTCTGGCTCTCTCTCTTTTCCCCTCCCCACCTTGCACTGTCTCTTTCTCAAAATAAATAAATGCCTAAACCCCACAGCTCTGTGATTCTAGAGAGATCCCTTGACTCTTGAGTCCATTGAAATTGCAGGAGAGGACACTGGTGCCTCCACTCCATGGTGAACGTTGGGGAGCTCTCCAAACAGCTGGCAGTGAAGGGAGCTGGGTGACTGGGCACAACATGGACCATGCCTCCCAGAACAACGTAGGTTTTAAGTGCAGGTTTCAGTGCCCAAGGTAGCCTGGAAGCCTGAGTTATGAAGGGAAGAAAGAAGGCAGGTGCAGGAGCCATGAGGGATGTCAGGTATAAGGATGAGTTACCAAGAAGTGCTTGTTGTTTTGTTGTATGGACTTGTAAGGCCTTACCCCCCAAACTACTTTCTTCACTCAAAACTTCGCATTTTCTGGGTTCTTTTTTTTTTTTTTGAAGAGCCCTCATTACTTATTTATGGTGAATTAAATCTTGTAACACCTAATAGGATATTTTCAATGCTATTAAGTGAGGGAAGAAACCAGGAATGAAAATTAAGTTAAGAATAAATGACATCTGTGATCAAAGAATGATGATTAGAGACATTTATCTGTCCAACTTCTGTTAGAAACCACTCTAATTATTCTTTCTCCCTTCATGCTCATAACACTTTCTCTAGTGTATGGTTCTAGGAAATGATAGCAAATGATTAGCTCCTAGAAGATAGTGCACAGATAAAAGAGTAAGACTGAGTCAGATTTTCATAACAAGAATTGCTTCATTGTTTGAAGGCAGATTTTTTTTTTTTACTCTTCATGTGGGTAATTTTTCTTTTAACCTAGAAGTAGGATTATTCCTGGATCTTTTGATTAAATTATCTCATCCTGGGCCCACAATGGATGCACAATAATTAATAGTCTTTCTCTTCTCAACTGTTTAATTAGAGTTGAGGCCAGCATAGGATTTGAATGACTAAAGTCAATGAATATCATGAATATCATTCCACAATATTCTCTGCTAATTATGAGTAATTTCTTCATTAGCAGGGGAGAATGTGACAGGCTGTAACACTGGGCCTGCCTTCTGATGTGATTTCAGGGAGTTGTTTTCTTCTCTCACAGTGATACCCTTTCCCCCATACACACGTGCTAGCTAATGGCCAAATTATATTTTTCCACAGGAAAAGTTATTTTGTCTACTTTCCTATAAAAGTCCCAGGGATAATGGCACAAAGGGATGTATAAATAACAAATGTCAGAATCTTACCTGTGAGAAGTTTAGATGGGAGGGGATTGAGATAGAAATATAAAGGGCATCATTGAGTCGGGTAGAGAAGGCAGAGGGAGGAGATGAGACTGGCAAGAACAAACTTGGCCTATTTGGTCCAGGGTCAGGCAAGCTTGAAGAGAATATTTGCTCCTTATACTCTTGACTTATAGAAAGACAAGTGGGAAATATAACACTGAATGAGTTAAATATTTTTTCTATGCAAACATGTTTCTAGATTCCCTTACCATCATAATTTTGTCTGTTATGATTTCTTTGGTTTCTCTAGCTTAGTGCTCGTAAAGCAAAGATTTCAACTATTTTGGAAAAAACACAGATGTACTGGCCTCACAACTCACCCATTTTTATCCCTTTGAAAGAGAGGGAATAAGTAGCTCCTTTATCATTTTTAGTCAGAGAGAGGTGGCTAGATAGCAGATATGTGAGAGAGTCGGAGTAGCCTGGTATGAGAGAGTGGGGAACTCCTCTGTCAGCCATTGAGTGTAAGGCCAATGTCTGCCCTGTGGATAGTCTGACCATGGAAGGAGCTGGAAGGGGCTATGAAACCCCACTTCTGCTTCTGAGCATCCTCCCCATAACCCCAGTCTCTTCCTGGTTTTCAGAGTCAAAGGAACAGAGCCACTATAGACTAAAAAATCATGTTAATATCATCTCTCCTCATAGGTATGGATCCAATCAGAGACTTGTAGGTGGAAAGAAATATATTATGATGTCATGCAGAATTATGCAGACCAAAAAATTTTTAAAGCATAGTTCTAAGTCAAATTTTATAATCTAGTTTAGAATATTTCCTTTCCTTTTTTTTTTTTACTTTAAAATTATTTCTCCTCTAGTAGTGTTCAAAGACAGTAAATTGCATCCATTACCTTTGGATTTAGACAGCAGATGTTGTCATGATTTTCTGGCATGTCCTTTTCTAGAGCCATGGTACTTGAAAATGATTCAGTTCTGTTCCATATATTTGCTTGATGTCGAGCTCAGTGTCTGATATCATGTGGATATAAGACCAGCCAGTAGTGTGATCTCTGCCTTCAAGAAGCATAGAATTTAACTAAGAAAACTAATTAACAAACATAATGAAAGAGCATCAAAATGCTCATATGTGATTGTGATTTTACGTAACATCATGCAAAGAATCAAGAGAAGGGAGAGGTGAGTGCAGACATGAATAACAAGAGAAATATGCTTGGATGAGATGAGCCTGGGCTGAGGAACAAGGATGATCAGTCTGGGATGGGCTGAGTTTAGGAGCATCTAAATGAAGATGCCAGCGGGTACTTAGGCTTATGGGTCTGGAGTTCTGAAAATGAATGATGGCTGGAGAAACAGTTTGGGAGTCATTAGCTCATAGCAGGATAATGAAGTAGATGAGATGGTAATAGATGAGATCATTCAAGGAGTGTGTGTAGAGAAGAAGGATAAACACACATTCATGCATGCGTGTGCACATGCACATGCACATACAGGGTGACAAAGGAAGAGAAGACAGTACTTTTTATCATGACACATTTAATATTTCTAATGTTATTTAAAAATATTTAATATAATTTAATTTATATAATATTTAGTGTATCCATATTATTTTATATTAAACATTAATATATTTTATATTGAATATTAGTAATATTTAACATAATTTAATATAAATATATTAATAATATACCTAATAATATTAGAAATAATAATATTTCTAAGTAGGAGAACAGGACAGATTAGTGCTTCAGAAGCCAAGGAGGAAAAACATTTCAAGAATGAGGGTGGTGTTGTTCAGATTAACTAAATACGGATGAGTCAAGTAGGAAGAGGACTGAAAGAATCCAGAGACTTTGCCAATCAGGAGGTAGTGGTTGATTTTTGCCAGGGAGTCTTGCTGAAGTTTTGACACTATGATGACCACAATGGCTGGGGTAAGAACAAAGTAAGGGATTTCCTTACCAATGTTCTCACTGGGTGAGGGAAAAGGCCCTGCAGCTTCAGAGATGACCCAATGAGAAGGGCAGAGGGGGAAGGATTTGCATGAGAACTCAAAATTAAATAGAAGAACCCTCTTTTAAAATAAATAGTATGTGGAATTTCATAAAAACAGAGTTCTATTAGAAGTGGACATGTAGGGTCAAAACTACCACCCACTAAACTTTTTCCCTGGGCCCTACTGTTCTCTGGAGGTCTGAAGAACAATTTAATAACATTGTTGACAGGACAACAGAGGAAAGGGTCTCCAGCCTGGGGTATGGACACGATTCTGATAGACTGGAAGAGCCTTAGTGAGTTAAGCTTTAGACACATTGCTTTTGAAGTAATGGTACTTTATCCAAGTAGGGTGGTCCTGAAGCAAGCTTGGTATGCAGATACAAGTCAGGGCTTAAAAATGGAGATTTTGGAGTCTGCTAGATAGGTGAAATTTAAGCCTGGAGAATAGGTGTATCCTCCAAAGTAGAGAAAGGGCAGAAAGAAAAAGCAGCACCATGGACATTGTATTAGCCAGGATTCAATCGGAGAAGCAAAACCACTAGGAGGTGCCTCCCTCTGCCCTTGCCCTCCTCTGTCATACACACACATACACTCACACACAGATACACACTCTCACACACACACAGATACACACATAGACACATACACACACAGTCTCACAAACACATAGAGAGACACACACACAGACTCATACTCTGGCACATACATGCTCACACTCACACACTCACACACACACACACACACACACACACACACACAGGGATTTGACCTTAGACAATGTGGGAGCTGGTTAAGCACTGTCTAAAACTGTTGCCTTTACCTCTGCTGCTAGAGCCTGAAGTATGCAGGACAGGCTGTTAGGGCAATGGATATAAAGTGGGGAAGAGCGAGGCCAAACTTGAATTCCCAAGCAGGAGCTGGAACTGTATGGGGGGACAGAAACCATGTTAACGCTCACCACCTTCAACCTCAGTGGAGCGAATGTTCTGCAGGAGGATGTGACACTTACATGTGTGAGCTACAGAAGCACTGACCTTCCGAGTGTAAAGAGACAAAACTAGAAATGGACAGGGAAGGGAATCCCAGGAAACACCGTTCAGCTTAGACATGCTCTGCAACACACGTGTTTTGTAGCGATGCTACAAAACCACCATGGCACACTAAGAAAACTGGTACATAACAATATAAGACACAATAGTCAAATGCCAAATGAGAGGCCAAAACATTAAGTGCCAAGTCATTTTGTCTCTCTTTGAAAAAAATTAAACAAACCAAAACTAGAATGACTTCAAAGGCTTACAGTTTTCTCAGGAAGATAAACTTGTTTTATTAATGAGTGCCATTCTGAATCTCTTTGCTTTAGCTACGTATAAAAATTATAAATGAGAAGATCATTTCTTTTTATTTTTTAACTGAACCATATGCCTTTAATGAAAATATTCTAGACTCACATGTGTCAGAAAATTGATATCCACGTAGGAATGAATCATACCCAGCATACTAAAAAATTAAAATATCACCTGGAGAATACATGATTTTATCAGCATACTGAGATTAATTTGAAGGGAGAGATACCATGATTTGTTTTCTCATTGATGAGCAGAAAGAAAATTCTGCTAGTGCTATGGCTTAGGGATTTATTGCAGAGCTTTCATGGGAAATGGACCATCTGCGGTTGGACACATTATTATTTATATAATGTGTTCAAGACAACAAGTTATGATAAAATATCCAATTTCCTTGGTGAAATTGTCTATTTTACTTTCTATATATGTGTGTGAAGTTTGACAGGGTTGTGAAAGATCATTCTGAAGAAAATAGCTTCACCACTTTGTAATAGGTGGGCCTGGAGATGCATCAGGTGGCACAAACGTTGTCAGTGGCAGGAGGCCACTTACTGAGGCCAACACCAGGACAAGAGTTAATTGGAGAGTTGGACAAATATCAGGGAATTAAAATGTATAAACCTTACAACAGATATGGAGTCATCACCCAGCCCAGCACCTCTACGAGTCATGACTAGGAAAGATGGCCAAAGGGTTTGGTCACAGAGGAGCTTATAGGGACCGTTTCTTGGTGCTCTATTCTTTTCTGTCATCACACTTTCCAGAAAAGATCTAACCCATTTGATACATACTGTCAAATCCAGCCCTGACTCCAGACTCTCTAGTCGGGCATCTCAAACGTAACATGATTAAAAAGAGAACACTCGATTTCCCTCCATGACCTTATACCTCTGTCTTCTCTAGGCTCCCCACATCTCTAAACAGCACTACGATTTATCCAGTTGCTCAAGGCAGAAGTCTGCAAACTAACCTTGATCCTTTTCCTTCGCTCCATTTACATGTTAGATCTATCAGCCAGTCCTGTGACACTGCCTCTGTGTCTCATCTCTCCACCTCCACGTCTGAGCCTCTGGTCTCTATCTTTTCTGGCCTCCCTGCATCAGCCTCCTAACTTGCTGCCTGTGGGCCCATTTTCCTTTCTCTGTGCCATTCCTCCACAGGAGCCAAAGTCAGCTCTCACAAATGCAATCTAGATTTTATTCCTCTCCACTGAAAATCCACTGAAGGTTGCCCATTGAACTCAGAAGTGCATCCAAACTCCTCTTGCTGGCTCACACAGCTGAATGCAATCTCATGTTTACCCACCTCTCTGTGCTAGCTCACACCAACCTCCTCCTGCCCACTGTGCTCTAGGAATGCTGACCAGCCTTTGTTCTGATTTTCAAACAGCCAAATGTTTTTCTGCCTTAACTTTGTGTTTACTAGCTGGAATCTCTTCCTGATGTGTTTTCCACCAACCACCATGTGACTAACTCCTTCTTGTCAACCAACTCTAAGCTTAAATGTCTCCTAGGTGTTCTTTGTCACATAATTCTATTTTAACTCTCTCTCTACCTAGCACTTATTCCCCTCTGCCATTCCTTCCTCCCTTCTTTCCTTCCTTCCTTCCTTCCTTCCTTCCTTTCCTCTCTTTCTTTCTTTCTTTCTTTCTTTCTTTCTATTCTATCAATCTATCTATCTATATCTATCATCTCTCTATATATATTCATCCATCCACTTATCCACATATGCTTTCATAAATAGGATAAAAGTTACAGAAGAGCAGGGATTTTTCTGGATCTTGTTCCTTGCTGTATCTCCAGTGTCTAGAAGGAACCAGCACACAGAAAACCTGAACTGCATTCTAGTATTAAAGACAGAGACAGATAAATTTATTATAATATGGGAAATGCCATGTTAGGGGAAGGCAGAGAATGCTATAGAAGCACAAGAGGGGCAGCCAACCCAGCCTGTGAGAAGACTTCCTGGAAGAGGTGGTATTCGACTTGAGTTTTTAATGAGTAGATATACAAGAAAGGTAAGGATGTTGGTCTAAGAAGTGACACCACCACTTTACTAATGTAAAGGCTGATTTGGATCTTTAGAAAAGAGCCTGGTGGAGAGAGAGAGAAATAGCCCTGAGCCATTAGCAGGAGACAAGAGCTCGAGTAAGTGGTCCTAAATGTCATTAATGAGAATGAGGGGGAGAGAGGCAGAGAGAGAGAGACAGACAGACAGACAATACTTATAGGTAGTGGAATCACATTGAAGGATTTATTTATTTTTTTTAATTTTTTAAATGTTTATTTGTCTTTGACAGAGACAGAGAGACAGAGTGTGAATGGGGGAGGGGCAGAGAGAGAGGGAGACAGAATCTGAAGCAGGCTCCAGGCTATGAGTTGTCAGCATAGAGCCCGAAGCGGGCTCAAGCACACAAACTGTGAGATCGTGACCTGCACCAAAAGTCAGTCTCTTAACCAACTGAGCCACCCAGGTGCCCCCACGTTGAAAGATTTTAAAAATATTACTCTGACAGCAGATTGCAAAAGCCTAGAAACAGAGAGAACAATTAAGAGATTAGTAAGGTAGTCCAGGCAAGAGGTGCCAAGCTCCTGAGGTAGAAGGGTGTTTGGAGCACTGGGTGGAAGAAGGGCTGGGGGGGTCATCTAAGACATTAATGGTGCCATGCAGTGAAGGAAGGACACCTGCAGGTGGACTCTGCAATGGCCTGGACTTCAGAATTGAGCGGTATGGACTGGTGGCATCACTTGAATAAAAGAGGAAAAGTCTATTTGAGAGAAAGAGGAAAATCATGAATTCAGTTTTATCCATGTTAAGTTTGAGATGTCTGTGTAGCATTGAGAAAGATTTTCCAATAAAAATTGGATGTATGAGTTGGGACAGGAGGGTTATAAAATTAGGAGTGGAAATACAGATTTAAGAATCCTCTTGGAGGTATTCATTCAAACGATGAGCGAAAGCACTATTGAATAAAAGGACATATAGAATAAAAGGCAAGCAAGGATGAAACGTTGGAAAATAACAAAATTTTAAGTGTGGGTGGGAGAAATTATGTGAAGGAGATCAGAAAGAGATACTTATAGAGGTAGGGGAGTCATGTGGCTAGTATCTCAGAACACTGGCCAGATTTTAAGAAGGAGGGAGTGATAGGCAGAGTCAAATGCAGGGAGAGAAATCTGGTAAGATACAGTCTAAGTGTTGTCTGAATAGTCTGGAGTGTGCTGTTTTGATAACCTTAGGGAACGCAACGTGTGGAGTGGTCAGGAGAGAAGATTGACTGGCGTGTTGAAGGGTGAGTGAGAGGTGAGAAAGGGAAGATAAGGGAAGAGAGTATTCACTGGGTGACTTAACTTTTCAAAGAGTGTGAGAAAATCTAGAGAAGTTAGGACCAGAGAGCTCCAGGCTTGAAAGAGAAGATCCTGTCCTCCAGTAGAAGGAGGGCCCCACACTCTGAGACTAGAGGAAGAACAGAGGGATCATAGGTACATTATTTATTGGAGGGAAGGAGGCAGGGGGAGTTTCAGCTGCATGAGTTCCATCTAATCAATGAGGAAGGACTGATTAGGAGGAGTGGCTGTATATTTCATTCTAAAGAACACATGCTCTGACACTTAGTAGTTGTCACATAACTCACTAGTTGTGTGATGTCTGGAAAGTAGCTTAACCTCCCTAAGATTCAGTTTCTTTATCTGTAGAATGGGGATACCGGTGCTGATCTCATTGGGTTATGAGAATCAAATAAGATCATTACCCTGAAGCTAAGCACAGTGCTCCATCTAGGCAAGCTCTCAGTATATGTTAGCTGCTGCTATTGTTGTCACTGTTGATCATGAAGGCTGCAGGGGATATCTGAGGTGGTGACTAAGAAGGATTTGAGAGGTAGTTGATGAAGAACAAATAAAAAGATAGGCAAATGTTATTGGCAACCCAGCTGGGATGGATGAGGAAGTGGCATGAAGCAGAGTAACATTTCCCCCAAAGATTTTAGTGTATTTATGATTGTTTAACATTTTCAAGTGAGCTCTGTGGAGGCAGAAGTTTATGTCTAATGTTCTCACTGATGTATTTCCAAAATCTCAATTCATTTGTTTAGTTAATTTCTGTTTGTTTTAAAAGACAGTGATGGGTTTATAATTGTTGAATGCAGAAGCAGAAGTTGGTAGTTTGATTGCAGTTCTAATGGAAGCCTGCTCTATCCTTGCCTTTTACCCAATTATGAAAGCCTTTAAGTGACAAAATTACTTAGGGATGATCCCACCTTTTCTCATGTCAGGTTATATAACTATAAGGAAATTTAGGGAATGAAATACTAAGATGGGATAGTAGTGACTTTGATATATGTAACACCTGTAATTCCTATACCCCTGAGTGGCAGAAGTGGCCATCGGCAATGCTTTCGTTAATTTCCCTCACTTTCAAGTGTCCTCCTATGAAAACTGATGTTAACAAGTGCTGTGCAATTGGATATGATGATTATATGAAATGAAGTGTGTGAAATACCTGGTGTACACCTTGGCACAGAATGAATAATCAGGAAGTATTTCTTTTCTCTCCCATATTAGCTAACACAGTCACTGGTGTGGGAATGGATTCATGCAGAGAGTATAATATAGAAGAAATGATGTTAGATTGAAATTGAGGGGTCCTGAATTCTCATGCCATCCATATTACTCATTTTCTATGAAACTTTAAGCAGTTCACTTTAAGTCATCTACCAAATGTATAATAGTAATTTTCCTACTTTCCCAATGGGATTATTGTGAGGATAAAATGAGATCAGACATGAAATGCTACCTGAATGTAAGGTGCCATTAGTTTGGTCCTTAAAACCACCTGAAAGGCATTCTTATCTTAGGATGAGAGTACTTCATGGCTTTGGAATTTGTTTTAGCATTTTCAGGCCCCATTTTTCTGTGATGGCACAAGAAACTCAGCAGCTATCTTGAAACGCAATGTATCACCTATTATAACTGCAAAACATCAGAACATCCAGATTTCCTGTGTATTAACTATATGCTATTGTATAAGAAATTTTCCCAAAATCAAGTAGCTTATGCAACAAATATTTGCTATCTCATAGTTTCTGTGAATCAGGAATACCAAGACATAGCCTGGGGTTGAAGACATCTTCAGGCTTGAATGGGGCTGAAGAGTATGCTTTCAAGAGGGTGTACCCACATGGCTATTGGTGAGAGGCCTCTGTTCCTCCCACAGGGCTCTTTCCTCATCCAGAGTGAGAAATCCAAGAAGAACAAGGAGGGGGACACAGTACCTTGTGCAACCAAGTGTCTAAAATCACACACCATTAACTGTATTTTTTTTCAAGAAGTGAGTTAAGTCCAGGCACAGTAATGGGGGAGTTGGGGTAGAGACTAGTCTCCTTCCTTTGAAAGGAGGAATGTGAAAGAATCTGTGGACGTATTTTAAAGCCACCACACTTTTTCATAGAGTCAAGGAGTGATCATGTGGAGTCCTCTTGGGCATCAGCGGAGTGTGTGGCTGCCTTACTGGTCAGTGATACATTTAGCATGAGGAGACTTATTCTAATACAAATATTAGTTCAATTTATTGAAAGATCTCTAATGTAAATGGCTTATTTGATCCTTTCCAGGAGATGGGTTTTAGTAAGTAGACTAGGGAGGATTTGGAGAGTAAGTACAGGGATGGGGGAGCGGCCAAGTGGGAGAAGGACAGAGAATTAGCCCCTAAAAGCACAGCTTTACAACTACATGTGTTTATGGAGAGCTGGGCTATGAGGCCTGAGGAGGACTAAACTCTTTGAAAAGTGGCAGTAGCAGCAGCAGCTCAATTGGTGGACAGATGACCTAAAAAAGTAGTAACGATACTGGAAACGTTCCTCAGACCCTGCAAAAGAAGAGCTCTCTCCTCAGAACCGGAGCTGGGAATACAGCCGGAAAGAGTGAGTGGGTTCACAAGAGTAAGAGAGGGTTATTATGAGAAACCTTTCCTAGTAGATTTCAACTTTGGAGAAATACCAAGCTGTAAATTCATCTCAGACATTTAAAATGCATTAGATGCCACCACAGCCCTGGCTGTCAATTCAGCCAGCATTTACTGAGCAGCAATTGTGTGTCAGATGCTGTTCTTGTGGCATACACATTTATCAGTTCATTCAATCCTCCAAAACACTGTATGGGAAGTTTAATTATTATTCTCCTTTTATAGGAGATTAGTGCTCTGGAAGGTTATGTTCCTTGTTCAAAGTCACACAGGTAGCAAAGGGAAAAACTGGGATTTGAATCCAAGTTGTTTAAACTTTATTAACTTTCATTTCTTAAATGAGAAATTGCAAATGCAGACATACCAGGGATTAAAAAATATTTCTTAAAACGTGGTATCTCCCTAACTAAAAGACTGGTATCTGCCTTGTTCCATGAAGAGTACCTTGCTCTTGTCAACACAGTTCAAAATGAGGGTGATGACTTTCAGATCTTTTCCGCACATTTATATCTTTCTCATTCAGAGATGAGGCTGTGTGTTTCCCACAGCAAACTGCCCACCTTTATTGAACATTCAGGCTGTACCCAATCCCAATGCATCTTCCACTACGTAACAACTAATGACAGCCTAAGTACTCAAACAGGGCAACCTAAAATTACAAAATTTCAAATACCTGATTTATAATTATACTTTTAATTAAAATGTCAGTAGAGCAATTTGATATCTTTTTCATAAACCTTATCTGTAAGAATTTGCTCATTCACCATTATTCCTTCGGGGGAAAAAAAAAAAAAACATTTGCTCTTTCTCCCTCCTGTCTCTCTAAGACTTTTGGTTTCTACCCTTGCCCTCCAGGCCTGTGTGCCATTCATCCAGGCCTTCCTTCATTTAGCCAGTAAAATGCATTCACTTTTTCAACATGCATTTATTGAACATCTGCTATGTGCTAAGCACTTTTCTAGTCACTGATGAACCATTGTGGGTTGTGAGCCAGCCACTGTGCTTGGCTCTGTGGGTGCAGAGATGTTGTGTAAGACACCACCACTCTAATGGAAAAATGCAGTATAACAGGAGATGTGATGGCATTTCAGGTAGGATACAGTGGAGATGTATGAATATTTACATCTCTAATATTAATAGTGCCATTATTAGTTACAGTATATAATATACTATTATTACATATGATATATCATTTTGCCTAGGGGTCATAAGATGGAGGAGAACCATGTCAGATAAAAAGTAGGCTTGGGGAACCTGGGTGGCTCAGTTGGTTAAGCGGCCAACTTCGGCTCAGGTCATGATCTCGTGGTTCATGAGTTGGAGCCCCATGTTGGGCTCTGTGCTGACAGCTCAGAGCCTGGAGCCTGCTTCAGATTCTGTGTTTCCATCTCTCTCTGCCCCTCCCCTGCTCATGCTCTGTCTCTGTCTCTCTGTCTTTCTCAAAAATAAATTAAAAAAAAAAAAGTACGCTTTCACCAGACAGTCATTGCATTAGTCTGGGACTGGATCCCCTGAGATGTAGCTGCCAAGAGAGGATTAAATGTGTAAGTACATCATTAGGGGAAAGAAGTGAAAGAGAAAGTGCAATGTGATGCAGAAGAAACTGGGAAAGCTGTTAGACCACATGTCTGGCCCTGAGTAAGGGAAAGAGGGAGGAGAAAGTTAGGTGGAAGTATCCTAGACCATTGTATGGTCCTTGGAAAAAGGAGCCAAAGTTGGCCTCAGAAGAACTCCCTGCCTTCCAGAAAAGATCTGCCTTAACATCTCTGCTGCCCTCAGGCATGGTCTGGGAGGAGCCCAGGAGAAGTAATCAGAGCTCAGTGTCAGAACTTGCATCTCCGTCTCTCTTGGTGGATACTGTTCCCTGTAGCTGCAGGTCTGGGAGGCACCTTGTCACCGTGAGGCCAGAACTCCAGGCAAGAGGACAGATTAAACAAAGGACTTGCTTAAAGCAGCTTAGTACACTTTAGGAGAACAACAAACTCAAAATGGCTGGAGAGTAAGGTGCATTTTGGTTGCGGAAATGAGGAAGCAAGAAGGGCAGGTATTGAGAAATAATACTGGAGAGGGTCAGTAGCCAAATTACAGAGTCTAGTGTGTAAACCTAAGGGATTTGGGCAATGAGGAGACATTGGAGAATTTTAAGTAGGAAAGGGACCTAATCAGGTTTTAATAAATCAGTGGATGGGTTAGAAGATATGATAAGAAACAGGGAGAGGAGGTGAAACAACTTATATTCCGAACTATCATAACCACATCAGAAATACTAGCTCAGGGAGTTGCTTGACAAGTAGAATGAAGATCACTCAATTACCAAGTATGTGTGAGGAGTCTTTGCTTCCCAGATTTCTAGACAGAGGAACCATTCCCTCAGCTAAGGACTGTGTAAAGAGACACTGGTTGGGAAGCTAAAATGTCTTGGACAGTGTGGCATTTGAGGTCTCTCAGCACTGTCTTACCCAGCGCTGAGACGAGAACTCAAGGCTTGAGATGCATGCTGGGGAGTTGTGAGCTTTTCTTTCTCAGGAGACATTTTAATGACACGGCACAGTTGGCCGACTGCCTCAAATCTTGTAAGGAGAGGGTGTTAGTGAGCTTGCTTCTCTTTCTATGTCTCCCTTTTGACCTTTGTCTGCTGAGCAGAAGTTAGTAAAGAGAAAAACAGCTACAGATTAATGTAACAACTATGAGATCATGAAATTGCGGAATTAATTTCTCCCAAATGGACAGGTACTCCATCAGCCCCATCCTTGTCTTTGTCTTTCTTTGTTTTGGGAGAACACAGCCTTGCACTCTCCAAACAGATATGTGGAGTGAATCTGCAGACACTGGTCAAGAGCACCCCTATCTCTGGACAGCTGCTGATGGATGGATGGCCAAATGTATCTGACTTCCTTGTCCCAGCAGGGCAGAAATCACCAACAGAAATCGCCAGAATCTCTGATAAAACAATGTGCTTTGCTTCCAGACCTCCTTCTTATTACTTAAGTTTCATGCCATTAATTCAGGCAACATAAAAATTGCCAACCAAAATTGTATGCATAAATCACACAATCTTGGGGCAAGGGAGAAGAGAAAGAAAGATCAGTGTGATTCTCTGGGGGATGTGAAAAGGGCTTAAGATCTCATTTTTAAAACTATCTGCCCTGGGAGATGTGCAAAGTACTTCATAGCATTTTTTCCTTCCCCTTTTCTCCTCCTCTTTTTCTTCCTCCTCCCCCTCCCCTTCTCCTCTTCTCCTCTTCTTCATCTTTATCTCATCTTCTTTTTTTTAAAGTAAATTTAAACTTTATTTACTTATTTTGAGGGAGAGGAAGAGAGAGAGAATCCCAAGCAGGCTCTGCACTGTGAGCACGGAGCCCAGTGCAGGGCTTGAGCCTACAAACTGTGAGATCATGACCTGAGCCAAAGTCAAGGGTCAGACACTCAACCGACTGAGCCACCCAGGTGCCACTCATCTTCTCTTTTTTTTAAGTTTATTTATTTATTTTGAGAGAGACAGAGAGAGCATGATCAGGGGAGGGGCAGAGAGAGAGGGAGAAAAAGAATCTCAAATAGGCTGAGTGGTCAGTGCACAGAGCCCAATATGGGGCTCAAACTCATCAAACCATGATTTTGACCTGAGCCAAAATCAAGAGTTGGATGCCTAACTGACTGAGCCACCCACATGCCCCTATCTTCATCTTCTTTTAATTCACAGAATCCTTAATGATCAGCCCACTTCTTAGTTCAAAACACACTAATGGCTGTCCCTCTTGTTCATCATAAAAACCCAAGCCTGCACATTGGCCTACATAAGGGCACCCCACACCAAACCCTCCTACCTCCAGTTATTTCTTTGCTTCCTCCAGCTTCTCCTCCTCCTTCCCTCAGCTGCAGCCACACTGGCCTCCTTGATGTTCTTGGAGCCCTCAGCAGTGCTCTGGCCTCAGAGTGTTTGTGCTTGCTGATCCCTCTTCCTCCCAACCACCTGTCACCTGGCAAGTTCCTAGCACACACAAATGGCAATTTCCCTGACCACTCCATTCAAAATTGCAGCTCTTGTTCCCACATCATCCACATCCTCTGCCCTGTTTTATTTTTCTTTATAGTCCTTATCACCTTCCCATGCACTGTGCAATTTCGTTATTTTCATGTGTTGCCAATGTCTTCATACTAAACTGTAAGGCATGGAGTTTTGCCGCTTTGATTTCCCACAGTGTCATCATCACATTGCAACATTGCCTGGCTCTAAAGGGCCAATTCTTCATGATCCCCATTCATAGATGGGGTGACTTAGCTGAGAACACTGAGATCATTTTCCCAGGTCACATGATCACTACACAGTGAAGCCTTAAATTCAAACACAGATTGGTCTGGCCCCAGGATCCACATTCTTTTCTCCACATTGTGGCTTCTTTCCTTTCCAAATTGCTAATTAAATACTTTCCTAGTATCAGGGGATGGCTTCCATTCAGAGAATGGCCACTCTCTAGACTCTGAATTCTTGGTCAGGGAGTCAGACTGTGAGAAAGGCCAAGAAAGGAAAGAAATGACATCAACACTAATGTAGGGGTTCTCCATGCTCACAGGAGTGAAATGCCCAGCACTTCATGGGATCGCTGGAAACACCCTTCCCCACCCCCAGTCTGGATCACAGGCACACAGGCTGTGGGAAAACTGGTGACACACACGTGCCAGCCAAGAGTTCCACATAGATTGCATTCATAGATGTCTAACTGAAGCTTGCTGTTTATTAACAGAAGCTGCTTTGCCATTCAGAAACGGGAGTTAATCAAAATATTGCAAATGGCGCACCTTGAGAAATGTCACTCCTTATCATGATTGCATTTCCATATTTTTTCCATGTTTGGTGCGTGTATGAAATGCTTTTAGAAATTATACACTACTCACACTAGCCCCTGGTGGCAGGATGCATCTGAGTCTGTTTGGAGGATCTGGCAGAAACGGTATTGAACCATATTTCAATGCAGCTTTATGTGCTGCACATAACCTACATTTCTATAGCAATTGGTTAGAAGCAGAGCAATTCCTGGCACTTCTAGCTCACACAGAGCCCCGGAGAGCCCTGCTCCCTTCTCCCTTCCCTCTCTGTCAGTCATCAGGGAGTAAAGGTCAGGGGCTGGAAGCAGATAATTATGCTGCCTCAGGAATCAGTGTTTCCCTCTTAGGACCCTTGGAATGTAATTCATTTCTCATGTCTTTCTTCTCAGGTATTAACAAAGTCAACAAAAAAAAAAAAAAGGTTTTTTTTCCCCATCAGGACTTGCCAGCCCTGATTGAGAGCAGTCAGCATGAATTTTAATCACAATGTCTATTTTTCAGCCCTGAATTTTCCATAATCAATTGCTTTTTGTTTATTAATTGAAAGCCAATATGTATAGGGTTTTAGAATTGCTGGATATTGACCCCTAGGAGACTACTCATTCACATTCAGAACCCGGCTGGCGTGTGCTTCTCCATAGAGCCCAAACTTATGTAAGAGGTACATTAGAAGATGATTTTTTCTTGTTGAAGTGATTCACTGTGTGGTTCTTTAAATGGGTTAACTTGTGCTGTAAATTAATTTACACAAAAGAGAGTCGAATCCTCTCTCATTATTTATTTATTTTTTAAAGGAACAAATCTATATCAGAGGTGAGATACAGGTGGATTCTCCTTATATTGACCTTTCTTTCTTACTGTGTGCCTCAGGGCTTTGCTCTGGTTTGTTTTCCACTAGTTACTCTACCCTGTTTACATTTCTGAGGTGGGTGAAGGAGGTTGTGATGTCAGGGGTATGTTCACATGAGTGTGACTCATTGCATCCCCATAACTTCTCCGAGGGGAAAAGACTATGGTGATGGCATTTGAATAGGCACACATTGATTGTTTGTCTGTTTGCCAGGATGTAGTGAGGGGATGTCAGTGTTTCACAGAGGACTACTGGAATCAGAACAAAGCATTCTTTGATTTCTTTTCTACTTGGCACTCCATAACACTTCTTCTCCTATTTACTGATTGTATTAGTTTGCTAAGGTTGCGGTAACCACCACAGACTGAGTGGCTTCTAAAACAGAAGTTTATTCTGTCACCGTTCTGTAGGCTAGAAATCCAACTCAATGTGTCAGTAGGACCCTGCTCCATCTGAAGGTACTGGGAAAGGATGTTTGAGGCCTCTCCCCCAGCTTCTGATAGTTCCTTGGCTTGTGGTAGCCTAAAGCCGATCTTCACATGGTGTTTTCTTGATGGACATAACTGTGTCCAAATTTCCCTTTTCTGGAAGAACACTGGTCAGGTTGGATTAGATTAACTCCACTGCAGTAGAGCTCATCTTAACTAGTTACATCTGCAATGACTCTCTTTCTAAATAACATCACATTCTGAATACTGGGAATTAGATCTTTAACATATGAATGGGAATCACATAATTCAGTCCATAACACTGACCATTTTTATCTGTTGTTGCTTAACAAATTATCCCTAAACGTGGTGCCCTAAATATTTACTATCTCACAATGACTGTGGGACAAGAATCTAGGCATGGTTTATCTAGGTTCTCTAGCTCTGGGTTTCTTCTAAAGCTTTATTCAAGCCTGCCCTAGGGGTGAATCTGTCTACAGTCTCACTCAGATGATTGTTGGCAGGATCTGGTTCCTGGTGAGTGGTTGGAATGAGGGTCTCCATTCCTTATGACATACTGGCCAGAGGCATTTCTGGGCATGGACAGCTCATAACAATCTGAACAAGCAACACGGCAACAGACAGTGTGGGAGGTAACAAGATGGAAATCACAGTGTTTTATAACCTGATCTAGCAATAATACTGTCCATATTCCATTTGTTAGAAGCAAGTCACTGGATCCAGTCCACACTCAAAGGGAGGGGATCTCAACAGGACAAGGATACCAGGATGCAAGGATCTTTGGAAAGCACTTCTCAGATGCAGCTTACCTTGGTCTGCCCTCTGGGCCATCCTTTTTCATGAAAGGCTGTGCACGTTTGTATCCAGCTAGTTTGGTGGGCTTGCTTCTTGTCAGTAGACTTTCTAGGGTCGGCCGACCTCATTTTTTATTGTCTCTACTCCTTTCAATCCAAAATACCACTGTTTCTGCTGATCTAATTTTCTCAAAAACTCTGAGAGATTTCTGTGAATCTTATTGGGGTTTGCTGTACTAGGAAAAAAAAAGTCACATCCTGAAATCTCTTAGAGAAAAGCTTTTCTCTAGTTTGGATTTTGTTGAGAAGGCTGAAACAAAAGTCCTCATACTTCCCAGGGGTCCTATTGTTCCCGAGACAACTTGTATGTAGTGCCCTCACTCTCTTCAGCAGCCCCTTGTGTGGGATCCACTAATGGTCTGATCCTTCGATCTTTTTGAAGTCCTAACCAAGGGCAATGCTGTCTCATTCAGCTTTATTTCTAGACCACATTTTCCTGGCAACCTGGAAGCCATTTCTTAATTTTAGCATCTTTTGCTATCTAGAGAAGCTGAGAATTTTCAAAATCATCAAATCTTGGCTCCTTTTTGTGTAACAGTTCTTCCATCAATCTGTCACTCTTGCAGTTTACTGTAAGCAGTAAGAAGAGGCTGCAACACAGCTTGAAAATCTCCTGGGCAAGATCACCAAGTTCATTAGCGCTGGTCAAGACAAAATTGTCAGGTGGAATATGTACTTTAACAGCCGTCCCTCTCCCCAAACCCTGGGAATAAATACATATGCTCCCTGTGGCATCTCCCTGCTCTTCTCCCCGCCCCCCACTCTCCACCCCCTCTGACTTCATTGCCCTTTGTAGTTCCTATGTTTTTAGAACCCCCAGTCTGACAAACATCTTGTTTCCAATAGTTCAAGTAATAGATTCAAGTCCTTGGACACTTAGAGGTGTGTAGTGATAGATTCATCTTACAAGCAGACCATTGACAATGCTGTAGTTAACTAATATGCTATTCCCACTACATTATCTCAATTAAAAAATACACCATAGACTTTAAAGAGTATTAAAGTCATATGGTTATATAAAATTATAACTCTAATGATTTACATTTGAATAGTTTTTCCACTAATTTTACCATTTACAAAGGGCTTTCATTAATCCATTTATTTGTCACCAAAGTCCTATGCAGGAGTTGTCTTCACCTCAGTTTAGAGAATAGAGACCTGGGGGAAGATGAGTCATTTTATATCTGTTGCATGATTTAGATGGTGTCTCATGGCACCAGGACTCCAGACTACTCCAGTGTACCCCACTCTGCATCATAGAAGTCCTGCAGGGACAATATAGAGGATATAGTTATTTGGAGTGGGGATCATGATGGGAGGATCCTTTCACTAGGAGGATTTCTACATGTGCCTCAATTCTGTCTACATCATTGACTTTGCCTATTATAGACACTGCAAGGACTTTTGTAGTCTGTGATTTGTTGTTTTGGTCCAGAACCAACCCAGGTGCTCTGGAGGATGCTGCATCAGGCCACGGCCTCCCAGAGACTTTCTGTGAGCACATGCTGACTCTCTTGATCCCCTTCTTTGGCCTATGTATAAGACAGAGTTTTGCTCTGTTTACAAAATGTACTGACAGCTTTCAGTAGTGGATTTGAGCATCTTCTGAAAGGGTTGACTGTTTATAGTTGGTGCTGGTTAACAAATAAACTCTGAGCCTGAAGGGGGCGGGGGGGGGGGAAGGAAAAGAAAATTAGTACAGAATCCTCTTTATCTGTGGATTTGTCATTTTGGAGTTTGCTATAATTTAGATGAGCTGACAGAAAACTGCTGAACTTGGAATTGAATGTCTTAAAGGATTGAGTCTGTCTCCATGGCAGCGACGTTGGCCTGGCCCCAGGATTTCAGCATGTTGGAGGTGAAAGATCCTGGAGAATGGCTTTGCCCATTTCTCCATTGAATAGCTGAAGAAGTTGAGGTTTCCCAGATGAAGCTACACTTTCAACATAGCCATTTAGTGGTAATTCCAGGCCTAGATTTTAAATTGAAGGCTCTTTCTGAGTTCACTTGTTTTGGGGTTTTGATAATAATGTAATAATTGTCAAATAACTAGTATGAAAATTGCGTTATCATTGTAGTATTATTTTTACCACCAGCAGGCCAGTCAGGGTGCCTGAGTCCTCCCTGACCCGTCAGTGACTCTTGCATTGGTACAGACCCCATGCCTCCTCTGTCAGCGTCTAGACCTCTTCCTCTCCATCCCAGCCTGGCGTCTCTCCCTGAAAACTGGCTACATCTCATCCCACTATACTTCCCAGTCTCCTTCCTAGCAATCAGCCTCACACAGTATTTCTTTTCTGTTTTTATCATTTCAGTCCCCTGTCCTTCCCTTTCCCATGAGCTCCCTACATACCCCACCAACACATGCTTCTGCCAGCTCATTCCTTTGTTTCTACTACTCTGCTTCACACACTTCAATTCCTGTCTGCCCAAGGGCCAGCTTGAGGAATGGCTTTCCACCTCTACAGTTGCTGACCTGGGCATACTAAGAGTCATTTGGAATTGTTGGCCTTCAGGTTCTCAAAAGACACATACCCCAGGACATTTGCATATGAGTGGAAGGAAAGGAGGACAGCATCTCAAGGGTTTGGACATTTCCTCTCCTAATTCCTAAACTTACAGTCACTAAAATGTTTGAGAGAGGCTACACATTATTTGAGCATAATAGCAGGCATTCTCTCCATTATTTTTCATTTTATCTTGCATTTTGAGAAAAATTAATGGAATTTACATGATTGTAGGACTTTAAAAAAAATGAATTTGGCAGGAAGCCTGGGAAGATAGCAGAGTAGGAGGATCCTAAGCTTACCTTATCCCATAGGTACACCTAGATCACAGCCACAACAGTGTAACTAACCCAGAAAATAACCGAAAGACTATCAGAACAGACTCTCTGCAGTTAATCATAGAGAGGAGACCACATCGAAAATGGTAGGAGGAACAGAGACACATTCAGGAGCCAAACTCCCTGTGAGACCAACCACAGACAGGAGGGACACCAAGAGCACAGAGAAGGGTAAGGAGCAGACCACACACCTGTACCCCAGACAGGAGAGACCTCTACTGGGAAGATGAGTCCCTATAATATTTGGCATCAAAAACCAGAGGGGCTTAACTATGTGAGTTTTTACAATGAGTGAGGCTTAACTCTGAGTACTTTAAATTTCAGCAGGCTTAGCTCTGTGAGAGCCACAGAGCAGTAGGAAACTGAGTCCCTGCACTTAAACAGCCAGCCTAACAAACAATCCTGTGAAGATACAGCATAGAAGCAGCAGCTGAAAACACTTGGGGTATACTGGAAAGATATTTATTTACTGATCTCAGAACATGCACTGGATGCGGAGGATCTTTATGAAACTTCTCCAAGAACAAAAGAGCTAGCAGGTGCCATTTCTCCTCACCCCCCAACCTTCAGCCTAGATACCTGGAAACCTGCCAGAACCAGTGTGCAAACACTCACACATAGCTTGCTAACAGCTTACCCTGCCTGTGTGTTCTCCTGTAGATCTGTCCCATCCAACCTGCCCCACTTGGTGGGAGTCCCTCCAAGATGGCACCTGAAATTCTACAAGCAGCCCCAATAGTGTCCAGCACTACTCCAACATGATTCTTGCCCTAGGAAAAGGGGAAGGTAACCACACACATCAGTTTGACTGTACCCCTAGCAATGAGTTAGTGGCAGACATCTGATCTCACTTTTGGCATTTTCCACCAACAAAAACCTCACAGGGGACAGGGAAATAAGAGAACCCTGTAGTTTGGAGTCACTGCAACCCCAACAGACAGACTGAGGGAAGACATCTGATCTGACCCAACTACAAGACCAAGGCAGACCCAGACTGGTCTCTTAAGGCACAAGGACCAAACCCGGTCTGCAACAGGCAAAGGGGGCCATTGCAGATGACTGGATTGAAGGCAAAAGCATTTCAATCACAACATAATGGTGCACAAAATATATGAGACACCCCTGAGTCACCTGGTTCTGGTGTACAGGGCACACTGCACTGCAGGGCACTACAGGACCTCTTCTTCATAAGACCACTACTTCCAAGATCGGGGGACGTAGATGACTTTCCTAATACATAGAAACAAACACAGAGAATTAGAAAAAATGAAGATACAGAGGAATATGTCCCCAATGAAAGAGTGTGACAAAATCACACCAAAGGGCTAAATGAAACGGAAATAAGCAATCTACCTGAAAGAGAGTTCAAGGTAATGGTCATAAAGATACTTACTGGACTTGAGGAAAGAGTGGAGGACCTCAGTGAGACCTTCAACAAAGAGATAGAAAATATAAAAAAGAACCAATCAGAGATGAAGAACTCAATAGCTGAAATTAAGAATACATAAGAGGGAATAACTAGTAGGCTAGAGAAAGCAGGGCAGATCAGCAATCTGGAAGACAGAGTAGTGGAAAGCAACCAAGCTGAATAACAAAAAGAATAAAGATTAATAAAACAAGAATAGATTAAGGGAACTCAGCTACATCATCAAGTATAATAACATTAGCATTATAGGGATCCCAGAAGGAGAATAGAGGGGAAAGGGGGCAGAAAACTTATTTGAAGAAATAATAGCTGAAAACTTTCCTAATCTGGGGAGAGAAACAGAAATCCAGATCCAGGAAGCACAGAGAGCCCCAACAAAACCTACCCAAGAAGGTTCACCCAAGACACATAGAAATTAAAATGACAAAAGTAATGAAAAAGAATTTTAAAGGCAATGGGTGAAAAGAAAATAATTTTATACAAGAGAAACCCTATAAGACTATCAGCTGATTTTTCAGCAGAAACTTTGCAGGCCAGAAATGAATGACATAATATATTAAAAGTGATGAAAGGAGGAAACTTGCAGCAAAAAATATTTCACCCAATAAGGCTCTTGTTCAGAATAGAAAAATAGATCTAGCCTTTCAAGAAATGTTAAAGGGAAGTCTTTGAGTGTAAAGAAAAACAGTGAGAAAATTATGAAAGGGGACACCTGGGTGGCTCAGTCAGTTAAATGTCTGACTCTTGGTTTCAGCTCAAGTCATGATCTCACAGTTTGTGAGTTCAAGGCCACATTGGACTCTGTGCTGGCGGTGTGGAGCCTGCTTGGGATTCTCTCTCTCTATCCCTCTCTCTCTGCCCCTTGGCTGCTCACACACACACACACTCTCTCTCTCTCTCAAAATAAATAAATACACTTAAAAAAAGAGAAAATTGGGGCGCCTGGGTGGCGCAGTCGGTTAAGCGTCCGACTTCAGCCAGGTCACGATCTTGCGGTCCGTGAGTTCGAGCCCCGCGTCGGGCTCTGGGCTGATGGCTCAGAGCCTGGAGCCTGTTTCTGATTCTGTGTCTCCCTCTCTCTCTGCCCCTCCCCCGTTCATGCTCTGTCTCTCTCTGTCCCAAAAATAAATAAACGTTGAAAAAAAAAATTAAAAAAAAAAAAGAGAAAATTATTAAAGGAAAAAATTTTTCACAGGTAAATACAAACTTAATAAAAGTCGTAGATTAACGATTTATAAAAACACTATGGAGGAGTGCCTGGGTGGCTCAGTTCGAAGTGGGTGGCCCGACTTTGGTGCAGGTCATGATCTTGTGGTTCATGAGTCTGAGCCCTGCATCAGGCTCTGTGCTGACAGCTCAGAGCCTGGAGGATGCTTCGGATTCTGTGTCTCCCTCTCTCTCTGCCCCACCCCTGCTTGCATTCTTGTCTCTCAAAAGTGAATAAACGTTAAAAAAATTTTTAAAAACAGTATGGAGATTAAAGCACAAAAGGAATAAAATCAATTATGTATATAAAAGTCAATCAAGGGACTCACAAAATAAAAGGATAGAAATTATGACATCACATATGTAAAACATGAGGAGAGAGTAAAAATGTAGGGCTTTAGAATGGGTTTAAACCTAAGCAACCATCAACTTAATATAGACTGCTATATGCATGGGATGTTATATGTCAACCTAATGGTAACCACAGATGAAAAGCTGGAAACCTATAACAGATATGTGAAAAATAAAGAGAAAATAATCCAAGCATATTACTAAAGAAAGCCATCAAACCACAAGGGAAGAGAGTAAGAGAAGAAGGGAACAGAGGAACTACAAAAACAACCATAAAACAAGTAACAAAATGACAGTAAGTACATACGTATCAATAATTACATTGAATGTAAATGAACTAAATGCTTTATTCAAAAGACAGAGGTAACTGAATAGATAAGAAAGCAGGACTCATCTCTGCTGCATACAAGAGACTCACTTCAGACCTGAAGTCACTTGCATATTGAAAGTAAAGAGATAGGGGCGCCTGGGTGGCGCAGTCGGTTAAGCGTCCGACTTCAGCCAGGTCACGATCTCGCGGTCCGTGAGTTCGAGCCCCGCGTCAGGCTCTGGGCTGATGGCTCAGAGCCTGGAGCCTGTTTCCGATTCTGTGTCTCCCTCTCTCTCTGCCCCTCCCCCGTTCATGCTCTGTCTCTCTCTGTCCCAAAAATAAATAAACGTTGAAGAGATAGAAAAACATTTACCATACAAATAGAAGCAAAGAGAAACCCAGGAATAAGTCTAGCAATACTTATATCAGGCAAATGAATTTTAAAACAGACTGTAACATGAGATAAAGAAGGATACTGCACAATAATAAAGGGAACGATTTAACAAGAAGATATAACAATCACACCCAACATGGGAACACCCAAATACAACCATTTACAGATATAAAAGAACAAATTGATAGTAATATACTTTTAGTAGGGGGCTTTAACACTCCACTTAACATCAGTGGATGGATCATTAGACAGAAAATCAACAAAGAAACAATAGCTTTGAATGACACTTTGGTTTAGATGGATCTAACAGATATATTCAGAACATTCCATCCAAAACAGCAGAATACATCATCTTTTCAAATGTACATGGAATCTTCTCCAGAATAAATCACGTTAGATTACAAAACAAGTCTCAACAAAATCAGAAAAGATTAAAATCATATTAGAACAGAAATAAGTGAAAAAGAGTCTAAACAACAGTAGAATAGATCAATGAAACCAGGACATAGTTCTTTGAAAGGATAAATAACATTGATTAACCATTAGTCAGACTCCTCAAAGAGAGAGAGAGAGAAAAGACTCAAGTAAGTAAAATCAGAAATGAGGAGAAATAACAACCAACAGAACAACAATACCAAGGATTATATATAATACAAAGGATTATGCATTATACATGAAAAATTATATGTCCATGTTTGGACAACCTAGAAGAAATGAATAAATTCCTGGAAACTTTAACCTTCCAAAACTGAATCAGGAAGAAATAGAAAATTTGAACAGACTACTGACAATAAAATGGAATCAGTAATCAAAAACTCTCAACAAATGAGAGTCCAGGAACAGATAGATGACTTTGCAGGTGAATTCAACCAAACATTTAAAGAGTTAATACCTCTTCTGCTCAAACTATTCCAAAATTTAGAAGAGGAAGGAAAATTTCCAAAACAATTCCATGAGGCCAGCATTACCCTGATACCAAAACCAGATAAAGACACTACAAAAAAGAAAACTACAAGGCCAATATCTCTGGTGAACATAGATGCAAAAATCTTCAACAAAATATTAGCAAACCGAATCCAATAATACATTTAAAAAATCATTCACCACAATTAAGTGGGATTTATTCCAAGGATGCAAGGTGGTTCAATATTTGCAAATCAACCAATGTGATGTATCACATTAACAACATAAAGGGTATAAAACCATATGAATATCTCACTAGATGCAGAAAGAGCATTTGACAAAGTACAAGATACATTCATGATAAACTCTCTCAACAAAGTAGGATTAGAGGGAACATACCTCAATTTAATGAAAGCCATATATGAGAATCCCATAGCTAACATCATACTCAATGGTGAAAAACTGAAAACATTTCCTCTAAGATGAGGAATAAGACAAGGATGTCCATTCTCACCACTTTTATTCAACATAGTACTGGAAGTCCTAGCCACAACAATCAGACAGGAAAAAGAAATAAAAGGCATCTAAATTGATAAGGAAGAAGAAAAACTTTCAGTATTTGTGGATAGCATGATACTGTATATAGAAAACCCTAAAGACTCCACCAAAATATTGTAGAACTGATTAATGAATTCAGTGAAGTCACAGGATACAAAATCAACATACAAAAATCTGTTACATTACTATACACTAATAATGAAGTAACAGAAATTTTAAAATAATCTCATTTACAATTGAACCACCAAGGAATAACATATGTAGGAGTAAACTGAACAAAGGCGGTGAAAGACCTGTATTCCAAAAACTATAAAACTCTGATGAAAGAAATTGAGGATGATATAAACAAATGGAAAAATTATTCCATGCTCATGGATTGGGAGAACCAATATTCTTAAAATATCCATACTACCTAGAACTAATAATCATAAAATTTGAATTTTAAATTAAAAAAACTTTTTTTAATGTTTGTTTATTTTTGAGAGAGACAGAGCATGAGTGGATGAGGGGCAGAAGGAGAGGGAGACAGAGAATCTGAAGCAGGCTCCAGGCTCTGAGCTGTCAGCACAGAACCTGACATGGGGCTCAAACCCATGAACTGTAAGATCATGATCTGAGCCAAAGTCGGAGCTTAACTGACTGAGCCACCCAGGCACACCTAAATAATGCTGAAATTTGTATGGAACCACAAAAGACCTCAAAAAGCCAAAGCAATACTGAAAAAGAAGAACAAAACTGGAGGTATCACAATCCCAGATTTAAAGATATACTACAGAGCTGTAGTAATCAAAACAGTATGATACTATCACAAAAATAGACACATAGATCAACAGAATGGATTAGAAAGCCAAGAAATAAGCCCACACCTTTATGATCCATTAATCTACAACAAAGGAGCCAAGAATATACAATGGGAAAAGTTCTCTTCCACAAATGGTGTTGGGAAAACTGGACAGGTACCTGCAAAAGAATGAGACAACTTTCTTATACCACACACACACACACACACACACACGCACACTCAAAATAGATTAAAGACCTAAATGTGAGACCCAAAACCATAAAATTCCCAGAAGAAAACATAGGCAGTAACCACTTTTACACTAGCCATAGAAACATTTTTTTTAGATATGTCTCCTTTGGCAAGGGAAACAAAAGCAAAGTTAAACTATTTGGACTATACCAAAATAAAAAGCTTTTGCCTAGTGAAGGAAACCATCAACAAAACAAAAGGGCAATCTACTGAATAGGAGAAGATATTTACAAATGACATATCTGATAAGGGGTTAATATTTAAAACATACAAAGAACTTCTACATTAACACCAAAAATCCCACAAACGATCCAATTAAAAATAGGCAAGGACATGAATAGACATTTTTCCCAAAAAGACATGCAGATGACCAAAGATATGTGAAAAGATGCTCAACATCACTAAATCATCAGGGATGCAAATCAAAACACAATCAATGGGGTGCCTGGGTGGCTCAGTTGGTTGAGCATATGACTTCAGCTCAGGTTATAATCTCACCGTTTGTGAGTTTGAGCCCCACATCAGGCTGTCGGCTGTCAGCAGAGAGCCCACTTTGGATCCTCTGTCTTCTCTCTCTTTGCTCCTCCCCCACTCGCTCAAAAATAAATAAGCATTAAATAAAAACAACAATGAAATATCACCTCACACCTGTCAGAGTGACTAAAATGAAAAACACAGGAACAATAACAATAGCAACAAGTGTCAGTGAAGCTATGGAGGAAAAGGAACCCTCAGACATTGTTAGTGGGAATGTAAACTGGTGTAGCCACTGTGGAAAACAGTGTGGAGGTTCCTAAAAAGATAAAAAATAAAAAATGCCATAGATGAATGGATAAGGAAGATGTGAAACCATGGAAAAGAATGAAATCTTGTCATTTACAACAATACAGGTGCATCTGGAGGGTGTAATGCTACATAAGTGAAATAAGTCAGTCAGAGAAAGACAAATACCATGTGCTTTCATGTGTATGTGGAACTTAAGAAACAAAATAAATGAACAATGGGAAACAGAGACAAAAAAATAAGACTTTTAAATATAGATTATAAACTGGTGGTTGCCAGAGGGATGTGGGTGAGAAGATGGATGGATAGGTGAAGGGGATTAAGAGTACACTTATCATGAGCACCGAGTATGTATAGAATTGTATTGTATACCTAAAACTAATATACTACTGTATATTAATTATAATTCAATTATATAAAATATATATAACATAATTGTGTATATATGTATCTATATATAAATATACATAAAAGAACATATAAAAGAAATATGGTTTGTATTTCAAAACATATCTGATTTCAAATACTTTTGGTGGTTCTAGACCAGCACTGTCTGGTAGAATCCTCTGTGATGATGGAAATGATTTGTATCTATTCTATACAGTGCAGTAGCTACTAGCTACGTGTGGCTATGGAGTACTTGAAATGTGGCCAGTGTGACTGAGGAACTGAATTTTTAATTGTATGCAGTTTTAATTATTTTGTGTTTAAATAGTCACCTGTAGACTGGGTTTGATAGTGGACAGTATAGCCTGCACAATCTTAGCCTTTTTTTTTTTTTTTGGCAGGAAGGAACATTGTGCACCCATCAAATATTAGCATTCATCCCACCCCCGCTATCTTTGTGCTATATGCCATTGTTTTCCATGATTCTTCACCTGGAAACATGTAGAACTAAAGCTGCCCTTGGGTAGGTAGTGAGAAAGCGTATCTCACTTCAACATCCTTTCTTTCTTCCAATTACAGAAGACACAGAAATCTACTTAGCCTAATGCAGAGGCCCATGTAGCAAAGTGATACTAGTACTAATAATTATAGTAAGAGACAACACTGATTTGTTGTTCCATACGGACGAGTATATAATATGTACTAATTCATTTCATCCCCATAGCAGCCTGTGAAATCTCTGCTATTATTATATCATCCCCATCTAATGGATCAGGAAACTGAAGTAAAGACCACAGAGCTACTAAGTGCTAGATCTTGGATTTGAGGTCTGTCATTTGATGGTAGAGCTCACTCTCTGACAACTTCAGTATCCAGAATTTCTATTGTGGATTCGTTACTTAGACACGATTGATTAAATCATTGGCCACATCACTGAACTCTACAGTCCTCCTCCCCTCTGCAGAGGTCATGATAATATCATTTGGCTCAAAGCCTCAACCCCTCTGATCACATGGTGGATCTTTCTGGCATGGCCAGCCTTCATCTTGAAATTTTGTAGGGACTCACCATGAGTCACCTCATTAGCATGAGCTGTCAGAGCCCACCAAAAATAACAAAGGCACTCCTATCATTTCATTGATGGCTTTCTTCCTGTGCAAAAGCTTTTTAGTTTGATGTAGTCCCAATTGTTTTATTTTTGCTTTTGTTTCCCTTGCCTGAGGAAACAGATCCAGAAAAATGTTTCTATGGCTGATGTCAACATGGTTGCTGCCTTTTTTTTTTGTTTTTGTTTTGTTTTCTGGGAGTTTTATGGTTTCTGGTGTCACATTTAGGTCTTTAATCTATTTTGAGTTTATTTTTGTGTATGGTGTAAGAAAGTGGTCCAGTTTCATTCTTTTGCATATAGCTGTCCAGTTTTCCCAACACCATTTGTTGAAAAGACTTTTTCCCACTATATGTCCTGTCGCCTTTGCCATGGATTAAGTGACCATAAGTATGGGTTTATTTCTGGACTCTCTATTCTGTTCCATTGCTCTGTGTGTCTATATTTTGTGCCAGTAACATACTATTTTGTTTACTACAGCTTTGTGATATATCTTGAAATCTGAAATTGTGATACCTCCAGCTTTGTTCTTCCCCACGGTAATGCTATTGCCTCATTTGTCATACATTAGTTGACTATACTTTGTGTGGTGACAGAAGGTAACTGTTTTTATCATGGTGAGTATTTCATGATGTATATACTGCTGAAATCACTATGCTTTACACCTGAAACTAATATAACATTGTACATCAATTATACTTCAATTAAAAATAAACACAGGGAAAAAAGCTAAATGTCACTTTGTAAATGTTAAAAACCAAAACCAAAACCAAAAACCAAAAACCAAAGGTACTCCTAATAAGTGGGAAATTCCAAGGGCTTTGAATCTCCACCCCAAGAACCTGGGACAAAAAAAAAAACAAAAAACAAAAAAACCAATTTCTTATTATATAGTAGATATAGCAGCTACATCAGAAATTTATTTTCAAGTGATTAGGAGCAAGGGTAAAGAGAAAAATCTCTAAATTTTTTGTAGTTACTGGACACATTCATATGTATTATCTCATTTAGTTCTCATGACACTCATATAGGAAAGATATTATGGATGTCTTTGTTTTATTGATGGATAAACTGAAACTAATAACGTAAAAACACAGTACATAAATATCCAACTAGCAATAGTGTTGGAGTTTAAAATCAAGTTTTCTGACTTTAAATCACAAGCCCTTCGAACCTGTAAGACTAGAAGACAGAGATAATAGAGATGCTTTGAATTCTTAATTGTTTTTCTTATCTGTGAATGAAGGCTGGAAATGGATTTGCCCAAGATAGAGCAGGAACTGAGGAATGTAGTAGCTGGGAGTTAGGCTTTTTCTCAATGTACCAATTGATTCCTTCTCTGGTCTCATGTGTTTCTTTGGAGAAGGATAAGCTTTGACTCTGTCAGCACTTATTGCGAGCATTGAAAATACGGAAGTCCCAGGCTTCTTTGGAGGGAGGACAGATAGTAAACACAAGATGGCAATATGATGTGGTTACAGAAACAATAGAAGAAAGCACTTGGGATGGGTCCTAACTGGGACGGGTAGGGAAGCGGGAGTCAGGAAAGATTTCTTGCAGGAGACAAGAGTAGGAGCTTAGTGAGGCTTAGAAGCAAACTGAGACTAACCAGGCCTCCCAATCTATAAGTGAATGGAAAAGGGGTACTGGACTCTCACCTCGATCTAGGAGGCTGATGGGTCCTGGTGATGCCCCAAAGCCTAACTAACACTTTGTAACTTCCTTGTTCTGTTTGCATCTGCCTCAGTTGTGGCTAGCACCCCATCGTAGAAAGAATGGAGTCCCCCAAATTAGAGGGATTGGGATGTGAGCATGCAGGCCTCAGAAATGCTAGGGGTAAATGAGTGTGTCAGGGGTTCTGTTGAATTTTTCATCTATAAAAAGAGTACTTTGGACTTTCCTATATGATCCCTGGGGTCCTTCGAACTCTCACATTTCATTATTTTGTGATTTCATAAAAAATGTTTTGCAAAGCAAATGAATAGTGTAAACAAGATTATAGAGAGAATATTTGCCTTCTTAAGGGAATAAATTGTTCTCAAGTACTTCGGGAGCATTCATTTGCATATAAACAATGCAATTTCTATATAAACAGAGGAGGCTTGTTTTCTTAGGTGTTTTGGTAAGTTAATTACAAATCATTCTTGTCAATTTTGCTAGTCTGTGTGTATTAGGAAGTAATAGACCTGCATTCATTTTAAATATCCTATACTTCTGAATATTCACAGTTTCTTGAATGTTCCTAATAGCTGACTTTTCTCTGAATTAGCCTGATTCTTGAATCTTAAATGATTTATTTATTCAGTGGGTTATAAATACACAGGATTTGCTTTTCCAAGAAGGATTTGGAGAAATTCATCCTGCCAGTGTTTTTAACTCCTGGTGTCTTATGGTCTTTCTACATCTTTCTCCCCCTGTAACTTTGAGTGCTTCTCCCCGCCACCCCCACCCCTATCACTCAGACTACATAAACTTCCACTAACAACTAACATTTTGCAAGTATTTTATTTGTTTAGACAAATTTCAAAGATTTGGGCATCACACAGAGGTAGCACCATGCCCAAAAGTCCATTTTCCTTGTTCCGTTCTCTCCATGCTTCATCTTTTCTCCCACATTTTTTCTCTTCTCCTCTTTCTTCTGCAACCCACCTCATTCCCTGCCATTCACGACTCTCAGAAGCAGGACACGCTGCATCCTTTGTCACAGCAGTTTACTGACCACTTGCTGTGGCTTGGGCATTTTCTTGAGGTTTTGTTCTCTACTCCCTAGTGGCGGCTCAAAATATTCCAAATGCATTTGGTTGGGGCAGGGTAAGTTAGAGGAAGGATATTTAAAGGAAGCATGCTTCCACTAAAAGGAATGGGGAAATCTGGGCAAGGCTAGGAGTGAAGGATGAGCTCCCAGGCAGAAGGAAGCACTTATACAAACTGTAAAAGCACATGGGAGTGTGGCAGGTTCAGAAACGTCCGTGATGGGATTTTAGAATGATTACGGGGTCATTGATGAAAAGATCGAGCTGGAGGAGAAGCCCTGGCCATATCACAAATGACCTTTGTTTATTACATTTTTCTCCAGTAGGAACCTAGTGAAACACTGTAACACCTGTGTGATGACACAGCAGAGCTGGTTGCAAAGGTGCCAGATAGAAGCCAAGTGTAATGTCAAGGGCCCAGAAGATGCCATGGGTGGGAGGTGCAGAGGACATGCCGTATTTCAGAGTAAAATAGGAGGCCAGTAAGACTTGTGGTTGATTTGTTATGGGGTGGGGGAGAAAAAGAAATGGGCCAGGGAGACACTGAATTTCCGCCTTGAGTTCTTGTTCGCCAAGTTAGGGAATGCAAGAAAGGAAAGAATCAAAATTGAGGGAGGCTTGATTTGGGAAATCTAGTTTAATTTGGTTTATCTTTGCCCTATGGTGATAAACTGAGCAAAGTTGACAGTGCTCAGATGTCATTCATGGCACATCTCAGGCAGCAGATTGAACATCTCAGGCAGCATATCAAAGTCATGATTGTTCAACAACATGTGTGTGGAAAATATCTGGAACATAGCTCCTCCTCATCCAACAAACCTAACTCATTCTGGCCCCATCTGGCCCTATCATCATCATTCTGGCCCCATCTGACCCCATCTGGCCGTGGTCCATGATTTCATGATTTCATTTCTTATGTCCCTGTAAACTTGCTGTCTAGGTGTCAGAAACCAGGCTTCATTATGACTAAGGATACTCTGCTTAGTTTTTTAATTGGTTTATTGAATAGTTTACATTTAGTGTGAGGTAGTCACATCAATTTTTCTCCAATAACCATCTCCAAACACTGCTCAGAACACATTCCACACCCCTTTCCCTGACCTTGATAACATCTCAGAAAGACCACACACGTTTCTGGTCATCTTCCATAGTGAGAACAGTTCAATTTTGGTATTGAAAATTCTTTTCTAGGTAAAAAGAAGGAGATCTTGCCATTTGTGACAATATAGTTGAACCTAGAGGTATTGCTTATTGAAATAATTCTGACAGAAAAGACAAATACCCCCATGTGATTTCACTTATATGTGGAATCTAAAACACAAATGAACAAAGAAATATTTTTTAATGTTTATTTATTTTGAGAGAGAGAGAGAGAGAGAGAGAGAGAGAGTGTGTGCATGGGTGGGGGAGAGGCAAAGGGAGAGGGAGACAGAGGGCTCTGTGCTGACAGAAGAGAGCCTGATGTGGGGCTCGAACTCATGAATTGTGAGATCATGACCTGAGCTGAAGTTGGACGCTTAACCGACTGAGCCACCCAGGTGCCTCAAAGAAATGTTTTAAAAAGCAGAAGCAGAACCGTAAACTCAGAGAACAAACTGATGATTGCCAGAGGGGAAGGTAGAGGGAAAAGGGGCAAGATGGGTGGAAGCAAGTGGGAGATATAGGCGTCCAGGTATGGACTAAATGAATCATGGGGCTGAAAGGTAGAGCATGGTGAATATAGTAAATGGTATTGTAATAGCGTTGTACAGTGACAGATGGTAGCTGCACTGTGGGGAGCTGGGGAGCGTAGCATAATGTGTAGAGCGGTTGAATGGCTAAGTTGTACACCTGAAACTAATGTAGCATTGTGTGTCAACTATACTTCACGTGAAAACAAAAGAATGAAAGAAATCCTTACCAGTGTACATAAGGCTACACTCAGGCCCAGTCTGGCACACCACCCCCTCTGAACCTTCCAGGTCTGAATGGGCAAAAAGGCAACTAGTACAAACAGAAGCTTTTTTTACTTAACTGGTCCTGCAAGAGTGCTTCTCATTTGGCGTGGGGTCTTGGGAATGCGGGCCTACCCTGCAAGGCCATCTCCATGTGTCAGGAGCTCCTTCCTACAGGGGCTGGAACTCACGGAAGTCAGATGGAGCCCCATGCTTCACTGACATGGGCAGTTCTCTTTTTGGAAAGCGAGGCACCCATTCCAAATTGCTGTGAAGTTTTTCTAACTGCATTCCAAGACCTGAAGAAAAGTACCTAGTAACCTTCTGTTACATTTTTTTCAGTCAAGTGGCAGCTATGTTATATCATTTTTATGATGATAGATGTCAAAACTAAAGTCGGCTCTATGAGTATGTTGGTACATATACAGGGCAATTGAAATTCTCTTCAAATTGAATTAACTCTCAGACTCTGTGAGAACAGACACTGTCCCTCACCACAAATGGCAACTATATAATGAATTCTTTTTCCCTATGCCTTTCTTCAATTTCTATTTAAAGAAATTTCTGAAAATACATGAATTATGCAGCTTATCTCTCAGATGAAAAAGAATTTTCATCTTGGATTGGATGGCTGCATATTTATTAATAGCAGTAAAATTGTCCATGTTCTTTTGTATCAAATGGGATGCTGACTAAAATATGAAGGAGGCTTTTCAGCAATAATAAGAGTAACAGATGAATAATTATAAAAGCTATATGGAATTGAAAGACATTTTAATTTGTCATTACTTCTGTGTTCAGAGAGGGTCTGAATAATTATTCTGACTATAAAAAGGAAGAGGGGATATTTTTGCTCCTTATGGGATTAAGTTCTTAATATACCACTTTTACTATAATTAAAAAAAAAAAAACACCCACGTCTCTTCTAGTCTCCTCTAATGATGTAATCATAACTACGGCCGCTCAGCTGCGTGTGTGTTTGGTCTTTGCACTATTACACGGCAGTGCTGCACTTCAAACTCATTCTGAAAAGTGTTCATCTTTGCAGTTTATAAAAATGAGATTATAATTGTTTGCTTAGTGAAAACTTTCAACCTTATGTCACATTAATACATGAAAATGACAAGGATTGTAGAATTTCCTCAGGTCATGACCAGATGGCGCAGATATCGAATATGAGATTCCAAAACAAGATTTTTCTTTTTATAACAACCATTTAAAAGTGGCTGTGCTTACCAGGGTCATTCCAAGGCAAAATTCCAAAGCTATCTTTTTTTACCCAGAAATACATGTAGTTTCCATTTTCTTTTGGTCTGTCTTCTACAACAACATTCAAACGCTTATTCGGATCCTAAGAATATTCTATGACAGCATTTTTTTTTTTTGAAATAAAATTTCACGATATGCCGTGTGAGTGATAGAATTTTCCTTTGTAGCTTGTGAATCTTCATTTACCAGATTTCCACTACCATATTTAGCTCTTAATAAAGAGGGATAGGAAAATCTATGCAAGGATTCTAACCTGCTCCAGCGTTTCTGACACCATCTCCTCTAAGAAACAGCTTTAGGGATAATTGTAAAGTACAGGCCGAGACTGTTTTGGCAGCCTTGTTGCAGCCAGAGGACATGTTCAATGCTGTGAGAGAAATTCCCTGCACAGGATGGCAACAAGCCTTTTGCCTTTTGATTCTGATCTTTCCTGGGGTTCAACACCCTTCCCCTGCCCCCCGCAAGCAGCTGTATGAACGTGTGCGATTCACTTAGCCAATTGAAGCCTCAGTGTTATCATCGTTAAAATGGGAAGAAATGACATCCAAATTAAAGGTGGGGATTAAATTAGAAGTAAAATAAGTGTGAAATTCTTGACACACAGTAGGCATAAATAAATGGTAGTATCTTCTTATCATAAAGAAAAACAAAACCCAAAACCTTTAAGAATTAGTAGCCTGTTTAATTAATTAATTAATTTATTTATTTTAATTTTTTTTTTTCAACGTTTGTTTTTATTTTTGGGGCAGAGAGAGACAGAGCATGAACGGGGGAGGGGCAGAGAGAGAGGGAGACACAGAATCGGAAACAGGCTCCAGACTCTGAGCCATCAGCCCAGAGCCTGACGCGGGGCTCGAACTCACGGACCGCGAGATCGTGACCTGGCTGAAGTCGGACGCTTAACCGACTGCGCCACCCAGGCGCCGTAGCCTGTTTAATTTAAATCAGTACTTTTTGAGACTAAAACCAGAAAACATTTCTCCTATTTATCAATATCTATCAGGGGAAATTCTGAATGAATTCAGAATGAGGTTTATAATAGTAATTTGAAATCCAAATTCTATAGTGTTGTTCTCCCTCCCAAGAAGAGAGTTCTACAGGTCGTTCTATCTGAAACTTAAAGATGGGTATATGCAATCCATCACAAATATAAACCAATTGGTTAATTTCATCTTTAGAACTTACAGAATGAATGTAGTATCTGGATTGACAAGACTGAGGCATATATTTTCTTGTACCTACATGGAGATGACACTGGTAATTGAGTTATTATATTTACAGGTTATTTAGAATATAAAAGATTCATCATACAAATCCAGCTTTACTTTAATTTGATGGCTAAAGTGATGTGGGGGAGAGATTGAGACAGAGAAAGGAGGGGGAGGAAGGAGAGAGGGAGGTTGGAATACATAATTATGAAAGAAGGTAAGACTGTGTTCCTTTCTGTCTTATAGCCTGAAGAATAAGTAGTGAAAACATCAATCAAGAGATGAGAAAAAAATGTCAGGATTTCTCTGCCGTGGAGAATTGCTTATCAACTACCAGTGGAGGATTCTCTCTTGAACAATGAACATTTCTTATGAGGATTCACAAATTAACATATGACTAATCTTGGTTTTGGAAGTGAATGAGCTTTCTTTCTTTCTTTCTTTCTTCCTTTCTTTCTTTTTCTTTCTTTCTTTTAATTTTGTGGTAAGTTATGATATCTGGATGGATTTTTAAATTCTTTCCTGATAATCTATTTAGTACATGTTCTAAATTATAACCCTATAGCAAACAGTGGGAACATCATTCAAACTTGAAGACAGTGGGAAGATCTAAATGTCCAATTTATTCTAGATTTCTTCAACACATAAATATTCCATGAAATCTTTGATGACTGAGATGTAGAGCACCTCCATCAAGAAAGAAACATTATTTGTTCATCATGCTGAACATGATTGGCAGCAACATGCACAGAACCAGAATGAGTCACTGTTAGTAGAAGATACATAACGGACATAAATTCTCCTCCTTCATTTCACCTTCAAAACTGCGAGCCGGGTTTGCCATCTAAACGAGAATAAAGAGGGTGGATAAAGGAAGAATCCCCATCCTTTTTTTCTGATCATTCAAAGAACAGTTTCTCAAGGTTAAGCCAAGTTCTCTTTGCAAGCTGCCAAAATAATAGCTTAGGAAGAGAATTCGTCTGCCTGCATGATGATCCTCTTAGGCAAAAATGTCTGAATAGCAGCTGACCTTGATGAAATGTTTTCCCAAAGGCATCCAAGAAAAGAATTACAAACCCTAGAATGAGAGGGAAATAAATGAACATTTCTTATGAAGTTGACCCGAGTTGTGGGTTTTGACGTGGGGTGTTGGCAATTTGAGAAGAACTGAGTAAACTCTGAAGAATTGACAGCCTTGGGTATGGCGAGTCTCCCTATTCCTGTTTCTCACTGGAGTCCTCTTGCCGAGCCAAGGTTTAATCACTTCAGAAAGAACACCACTGGCAGACTAGAAAACTGTTATTCTCTGATGGGGAACGCCTCTGAGTGTAAATTAGAAAGCCTTCTCTGGGTTTCATTCTTCTCTGTCGTGACCAGATCTGGTGTCCTGTAGGATGGCCGCAAAGCCAGACATTTACCTTCTTATTCATGATGCTTCTCAGTGATCTGGCTGGGGTTGCCCTTTGTACATTGTGACCATGCAGGCAATGGGTCTCCTGGTATCAGGATTTTCTGGACATCCATTGTTTTTCCACAGAGAGCTGAGGTGGTTACGACTCAGTGAGCAATAAATGAAATGACTTAGAAATGCACAGTGTTGTTATTGAGGTGTTTGAAATTTGGTCCCATTCCCTTGAGAGGGCCCACTCAGGAGGGACCCGGGTTGCCAGCTTCCGTGCCTACAGAGACCAGCGGCTCCACCAGCCACGTGCTGTCCCACGGGAAGGAAGGAGGGTCCGATGGGAAGCAATCTATTTTGGAAAGCACACAACAGAGCTACAAACCTCCAATGGTGACTTGTCTGCGAATGTGTGAAATAGTGCTTTTTTTTTTTTTTTTTTTTTTTTTTTTTTTGTCTATTCTGCTGTAAAATAAGCACTGGCCAAGTTAAAAACAAACAAACAAACAAACAAACTTTGTTTCTGTCTGTGTGTAGTGAGTGAGCTCATACTCTCAAGCGTTTTTTTTTTTTTTAATAACCTAATATAGATGAGCCCATGAACATAGATCTCTTGATATACAAAGGAGCTATGCCAAACCCTTTACAGATCAGCTTCTGGATATAATAATCGGATTACTTCAGAATTCCTCATCCAAATTCTATTTCTCCTTGGCAACCTGTCAAGTGAAAGTGAATATCCTGCCAGAGAGTTTGCTTGTTTGTTTTCAAATTTCTTTATTTATTTTTGCATAAATAAGGGAAATTATTGTTCCAATGTACCATGGAGTTGACATATTAAGTTTTAAACAGGAAGAGCCCATGAATGTTATCTATATTTTGGGAAGTCTTAGACGGAAAAAACCTTCCTTGGAAAGCTAGCTGTTTATTGTTCTTTCTGTTCTGATTTATCATTCGGAGCAATAGTGGTAGTAGTAGAACGGCTATATTTGTTTTATTAGGTCATGTCTTACGTTCCAATTCATCATGAACAGATGGGAGTGAGATGCAAGGTAAATGTTTTCAAATAGCCAAATTAATTCTGGCAGAGAGGAAGACACCCAGGGGGACCTGGCCACTGTGGAGCTGCGCTGACAGAGTCACCCTATGACAGCAGAGATTCCTGGAGAGAAAAGAACGAGTCCAGGGGTTTTCTGTAAAACTTCAATTCAAGGGACCTAGGGGAGAACCCTATCTGTTTGAAAGAGACTATCCAAATTATCGGTACATAAAGTACTTTCACTGTTCCTGAGTACTTGGAGTAATGTCAACTGAAGTACTGACATTAAAATTTTGCTCCAATGAGGCAAAAATAATGCAAAACTAAAATAACACACAAGCCTAATGGCATCCTTATATTAGAGGGTTTTTTTTTTTCCTTTGTATTTAAACGGATACTTGCTAGGTGGTTGAAATTGTCTATGTCTTCTTATAGAGACAAAATACTCCTACAGACCCGGTCATGCAATTCACTTAACTTGGCGAAGAGTTTTTCTTCTTTAAGTACAGAGGTCAGCTTCTGGCTAGCACCTGTGCCAGTTGCCACAAATGCCATGGTAGTGAAACCCAAATTAACGAGTTTTCATTATATATAACCTCCACAGCCCGGTGCACTAATATGTATTATCATAAAACCATCTGCTAAGTACAGAGGACCGCAATGATCCCTTTTGCTGATAAAAATCGTAATAAATCTCTCATCTGCAATTGCTTGACCACAAAGACCAGTGTAGGTTTGTTTTTCATTTGTCTCTTAGACACCATATAAACATAAATTGGAACTGCAAGAGTCTTTATACCTTCCTACTGAAGTGAGTTTATTAGACCATTCAGACCAAGAGAGGAAGAATAGGGATAGATGATAAATGCTAATACTTCCAGAGGCAAATTTGAGCCCTGGGGAGGGGCCGTGGCCACACCTCTTCCAAAGCTGATCTTTGAGAGAGGTGTTATGGATGAGTCACTGTGAGCACAGAATATTAGAACTCCAATAACAAACTAAACTTTCTAAACTGTCAGGAAATGAAATAACCGCCCTCTCTACATTCCATCCAAGCTGAATATTCATTGTTTGTTTGACCAGCTTGTACAAAGAATTGATTGTTGCCCTTTTATGACCAGAATGAGGAGGGTTTGATCAACATATTACTGTGGGAACAGATTTTGTTTTCTTTTTTTGTCTTCTTACCTACTTTATTCATACTAAAGTCATGCTAAACTACCTCATAGGTTTGTGGTGTGGATTAGCTAATAAATAAATGTCAAGTGCTTAAAAATATAAATCTCTATATAAATGCTGCCTTAGTTTGCTTTCTAGTTTAAGATTTGCATGTCAAACTAACTATCTAGGTATTTCATTGTAATATTCATGTTGGTAAATTTGGCTTTAAACTTAATATACGAACATCTTGATGTAAAATGAAACTGAGAGTCCCAGCATGGACTCAAACTCAAGTCTGGCAAATGTAGCACCTAAGGAAACAAAAAGCACCTACAAGCAAAACCAAAATGTTTTTCTTAAGCAGATTTTAAAGCAGGCGTTCTCAAAGGTTGGGGGTGGGGGTGGTCAACACTGGTTTTTAAGAGTGTATTAAGTAATTTTGTATCATAATCGTTAAAATGCCAAAAATTGTCAGTGATTTATATTTAAAAATTAGAGTGGGTTTAAGGTAATGCTTACAATCACATAACCCTTCATTACTTCACATGTTGAGTGAAACATAGAGGGAAGAGTCAAAACTAGTTCAGATATTTCTGAGTACCTACAAGAGAGGTTGTGTGGCTAGACATCTGTTTTGATTTGTATCTTTCTAGAAAAATGTTGAACAGTCTTTTTGAAAGGGTGTAGCCTAAACAGAAAGGAAAGAAATGAATATCTCACAGTTTCTTAGTAACATTGTCTGAAGGGTCTATGGCAATTATTTAAGAGCTAATTTTACTGCTGGCTCTACGTTGGTGCCAGTTTTTTCCTGTATGATTAATTACTCCTTAGTCACTATTCTGAGTAGCAGTTTTATTTGCTAATTTCAAATGCCTCAACTTAATTAGCAATTCATTTTGACCTTTAAAAACCACATTCTATAATCTTCAAATTATATGAGTAAGGGAAAAAAAATCCTATTTTACCTGTCCCCACCCCCACCCCACCTCCAGCTATCACTAACACTTTACATTGTTTCTGAAGAACAGTCTAACTATTGTTACTCGCCAAACTTTGACATCATCTGTGGTTATTTGAAGTCCCGCTCAAATTTCCTCATTGCACAGGTGGGCACTAGGATCCGCAGAGACTGTTTCTCCTTCAGAATGTTTAAATAATGTACAAATGTAGGACATTTGGCTGCTAAACTTATTCATTTTTTTAATTAAAGAAATAAAAGTGAAACTGATATACACAACAATGAATTCCTGTTTTGCATCCTTGCTATTTTCTTAGCACATTTTCTTTTTTTTTTTTTTTTTTTAAATTTTTTTTTTTTTTCAATGTTTATTTATTTCTGGGACAGAGAGAGACACAGCATGAACGGGGGAGGGGCAGAGAGAGAGGGAGACACAGAATCGGAAACAGGCTCCAGGCTCTGAGCCATCAGCCCAGAGCCCGACGCGGGGCTCGAACTCACGGACCGTGAGATCGTGACCTGGCTGAAGTCGGACGCTTAACCGACTGCGCCACCCAGGCGCCCTCTTAGCACATTTTCTACTTGAATTGTCACTCTTCAAATGATTAAAAGTCTGACTGTAAGACAACCAATGATTGTAAGGTAAGATTTCCTTGTGTTGGTCAACTCAGTGACCACATGTTCTTTGAAACCAAAGTTTTTCATGTATATTTTCATATCTCTTGAAGTCGTCTTCACAGCTAAGTGGAGAGTTAATCAGCGTACATGCATAACAACATTAGTGTTTCATAATTTTATTCTTGAGAGTCCAAAGAGTTGCCATGTTGGGGCAACCCCATGTCCCATCAGTCCACTACTCTGGCTCCAAGAAGCTCAGGATGGGAGGAAGTGACTAGCCTCCCTGGTGTTAGTTCCAAGGAAATTATTAATGTTGCATATGCATAAACAAAGTAGTAGGGATGTTCCTCTGTTTTGTCAAAAACATAATCTCTTTGAGCTTGAAAACAATGGAACGAAAGTCATCAAGGAAGGAAGGCAATCTACAGAACTCTGATTCTAGACAGAACTATCAGAACATTAGAGAGACCACCCCTGCCCTGTAGGTGTCCACAGTTGGCTTTAGGAGCATTAATGAACGGTTCAAGTTTTCCCTTTCTTCTTCTGAATTAATTCTTCTTGTCACTTGTCAGATTTGCTGTGTGGCTTTCATGTTGATTAGCTCTAAGGAGCACATATTCAGAACTTTGGAATGGTTTGTGCTTTTCTCCACCACCCTTTTGCTTACCTAGAATGTGCTGCTATTTTTAAAAAGTGATTAGTAACGGGAAAATACAGTCAGTATATGGAGACTATTTGCCATTTCAGCAAGTTTCTACTTTTGACAAGGTACCTTTTTAGAAGACTCTGTCTTCATTATCCTCTTCTTTACCACTTAAGGCCAGTTAGAAGCCCATCTCCTACCTCTTTATATAAAGGTACCATCTCTCAGTGTCCTTTAGGTGTAGAGAGTTTAATTGTGATGAAAGCTAATAACTACCCTTTACAAGCTACCCGTGGGGGTAATAAGCAGAGCATTCCACCTGGGCGACTGCATCAGCCATTTTCTTCTTTGATAGTTTTGAGGTGTAAATGAACCAAGGCACTCCCCCCCCCCCACCCCAAGGCACTCACTGGTTCAGAAACTGTCCAACTTCCCAGATGAATGGTAAGCCATTCTGGGAGGACTTAAACTCAATCCTTATCCCTTTTTGCATAGTAATCGTGTCTCTCAGCCACCATAGAGCCTTATCTCTATAGATATTGAGTACAAGGTAGTCTGGTTCTTACTTTTCATCAATTTTGGATATTCTCTGAAGTACTGCTGGGATTTGAAGAAAACAAATCATTTCTCCTTTGCAGTGATCTTCTTTTTTTAAATTTTTTTAATGTTTATTTTTGAGAGACAGAGAACGAGCAGGGGAGGAACAGAAAGAGAGAAAGAGACACAGAATCTGAAGCATGCTCCAGGCTCTGAGCTGTCAGCACAGAGACTGATGCGGAGATCAAACCCAAGAACCATGAGATCATGACCTGAGCCGAAGTCAGTTGCTTAACCGACTGAGCCACCCAGGTGCCCCTGCAGTGACCTTCTTTAGCCAAAGTTCTTTTGAGAGAAGTGATAGGCACCCCTGAGAGGGAAAAACCGAAACCAAAACCGATTTATCTTTTTCTGCAAACTCTAGTAATCCAGTTTATAACAAGTGCTGAGGAATTGTATGTGTTAAGTTTATCATATATGCATACATTAAATTAGTAGTTATTTATTGAATGCAAAATTTCAGACAAAGAGTATGCTATTGGGGAAGCGATATCTGATTTAAAACAAACCTGTATTTAGAATATGGTTCTGCCATTTATTTACTCTATGATCTGGGGCAAGTTATGTAAGTTTTCTGAGCTTTAGTTTCTCAATGTTTAAAATGGGACTAATGATACTTTTCTTATAGTTTTGTAAAAATTAAACAAATGACAGCTTCGTTTCATCCTCTCTTTTCCACCATCCAATTAGCTAATAATTGTTCAATGTAAAATAGAGCCATTCAGTGTGAGAGCTGGAAGACACCTGTAAAATTGTCTTGCCTGTATCTCTCATTTCACTCATTCTCATTTCAAAAATAGAGTGAGAAGGTGTGTGAGAGAGAGAGGGAGGGAGAGAGAGACAGAGGGAAGGCAATCATAAAACAGACTTTTAACTCTAGAGAACACACTGGAGGTGAGGTGGGCAGGGGGATCTGCTAAATGGATGATGGGCATTAAAGAGGGCACGTGGTGTGATGTGCACTGGGTGTTATGTGGAAGTGATGAATCACTAAATTCTACCCCTGAAACTAATATTACACTATATGTTAACTAACTAGAATTTAAATAAGAACTTGAAACATTAAAAAAAAAGAATATGTGGGGTGCCTGGGTGACTCAGTCGGTTAAGCATCTGACTTCAGGTCAGGTCATGATCTCACAGCTCGTGAGTTCGAGCCCCATGTCAGGCTCTGTGCTGACAGCTAGGAGCCTAGAGCGTGCTTGGGATTCTGTGTCTCCCTCTCTCTCTGCCCCTAATCCACTCGCATTCTGTCTCTGTCTCTCTCAAAAATAAACATTAAAAATTTTTTAAAAAAAGAATATGAGAATATGTATGATACAGTATGTATTTATATATACACTTATATGTATTATTTGTATAGCATTAAAAATTATGTGCTGTAGAAAAAAGAGAACAAAAAAAGAAAACCAAAATACGTGATGAACTAGAACCTTATGTGGGAGAGGGTCGCTGCTGGTGTAACTCCAAGAACAGCTTCCCAGCAGAGCAGAGCTCAGAGTGTCCCAGAAGCTATGTGAATTCCCATGGGGCACCTTTTTCTGTCTCACTTCCTGTGCGTGCCCTCACCTCCACCCCAGGCATGAGCTCTGTCCCTCTGTTGGGCTTTGACTCAGCACATGGACCCTGACACTTGCAGCTAGCAAGGAGAGCCCGTGACTGGCTTTGCTCTAACACAGAGAAATGAGACATGCGTCTCCTCACCATGTTTCCATAGGCAGGGCGTCGGCATCAGGCGTAATTTAGCACATATATTTATATAGTATTTGTACACAGTATACTTGCATGTGTGCATATAAATATGACTATTACAACATGACCTATACATTTCTATACTTTTTCCTATTTTTTGATAAGATGCAGGATGAATAGCACAGCTGTGGATTATTTCCCTTTGTTCCTTTGTCTCATGATAAGAGCTATTTAGCTGTAAAAATGAAGCTGGATTTATGACTGCCAGTCTGTCGAGTGGTAATAAATGTCAGACAGACATTGCTGAGTCATAAACTTTGTGAGTTTGAGCCTAACCCACTACATAAATCAGCTTACTAGACATGAGCCCCCCCACTCCAAAAGTTAGCTTACTACAATGGACATGAAGTTCAAAGATCTCCCAGCTCCCTAACCACGTCTGCCCTTTGGTGCCCTAAATTCTTCTTCATTGTTAATGGATTAGAATTCCCTATACCGAAATCTGCCCTATGATTCAAGTCCTCCATATCATGGATGTTAGAGACACAGGCAGGCGTTAATGCACAGCCAAAACACCCATCCCTGGGACTGGAGGAGTGGAATCCTGTATGGTTGGGAGCCACTTTGTTTTTTCCCAGTCCTGTTGGGGACGTGATGGGGTTAGGAGTCCCACATGACCCAGTCTCCAAGCCACTGAGAGCCCTGCGTAGCAGCGAGTGAGGCTTGGGAATATACCATTATCTTCTACCTGGGGCCTGGTGGACCTGAGCTGTCCAGACCGGACATTCCAACAATATCAGGCTGTGTCTCTCTGCGCGGTCCTCGTGTGTCTAGCTACTGACTGCTCTGTCCAGAATCCGGCTCCTTTGTCCTCATTCCTGAAGCCCATTCCCCACATAGAAGTGGTTTTTATTTAACCAGCCCTTTCAGTCCTGATGACTCATATTACTGACTCCTCCCTTGAAGAGCTGGGTCCTGCTGTCCTGGTTGGCTGAGTGAGCCGTTCCTAGCTTACAACCCTCTTCCTGTTAGCCTCATCGTCACTGGATGGGACCTTGATAGTCCTGACAAGTGAACGGGAGAAAGAAGTCATGCATTTACGTGGTGTTACATATAGTGTTTCATTGGTTTGATTATCTAAAGAAGGTAACTTTTAGAAATAATCGTGAATTTAATTTGAAACTTTATGAATTAGGAGGTACCAATGTGCAGTAGCAAGATGGGAGTTGAAATTTAGGAAGCAGGAGGTTTGGCCATATTCTGCCAGGAGAAAAATATAGGCTTTCATAAAGAAGCTACTTTCCTCTCCCTAGGCCCAGCTTTCTTGGGAGGGATGGGCATGGGCTAGATGGCACCCATTACCATATAACTTGGGGAAGTCAATGGAATACTAAAGAACATGACTCTGCATTTTTACTGTTTGTACACATAATGAAGTAATGTCTCCTGCTTCAAGATTGTTTCAGTCTTCAGGTGTGTGAATAAAGCAACTCAGAAAAATTCAGATGACCAGATCCCATGAAGCTAAAACGGATGTCACCTGTATCATTAAATGGGGTTTGCAATTGCTTTGCTCAGCATATTATACTATCATAAACTCCCAGGGATGTCCAGAGCATTTCTGGCATTTTACTTTGTGCCCTTAGCAATGACAGGTTGGTGGCCTGGGAGGCGGTGGGGGTGTCTCTGATTACTTCTCACATGATACGGCTCTAACTCATTTATTCTTCATTTTCCTGACTGTGTAATGGTCCAATATGCCCCTGGCTTCAGCTTACAGAGAAAGAACTACCTTAGTTTTATAACCAAATATGTCAAAAATTCTAGCAACGAAAACAACTAAAGAGCCTTGGATCCAAGATCCAATCAATGGGCAGCTCAAGGGCAGCAGGAGGAAAAGTCTCATCCCAGCCACAGTGACGGTTAGACTGTTCTGCAGCCTAGGTGTCATCAAAACCACAGATGTGTAGCTGCTATCAATCATTTCCACGAGCCATCCCGTTACTGGCTGCCTGTCGCAGCCCAAACAGAATACTCTGTTACTGCTCCCAGGCCCCCAAGTCAGAAAGAAACAGCACACACCAAAGTGCTTTGTGAAATGAGGCAGAATTCTTTGGCCTGGTGACAGGCACGTGAGGAAATGCCTGAGAAAGGGAAGAGGCAGGCCACTTGCCACATCGGAAGCCGCAGTGAGAGCAGGGCCGGGGAGCAGGGACCTTTCACACCCTTGGGCACAGCACAGCTGCAGTGGTTCTCCGGCTGTGGCTTCCTCCGATCGATCCCATTTGAATCAGGCTGACTATTGAGAGACGGAAAATCGCTGTCTGCTGTCGTGGAGAACGCCCACTCAGCGCTGGAGGGACAAAGGGAACAATAGAGATAAGGCTTTGGAACACAGCATACAGGAGACAGGAATCACTTGGGTAATAACACCAGCACTACGTTGCATGAATGCTCTCTGCAGGGAAAAAAACTCTCCTGCGAAATACCAGTTGTTCAGACAGAGAATGTAAATAAGAGGGAGAGTTTAAATTGAATATTTGACAACACTGAAATCCTGTGAGCGTGCATTGAATTTTTATTTTTTAAAAAAGAGCTTTATTTAAATGGAAGGCCTGCAAAAGCTTCAGACAAATCCCTTGTATTACTTAAGAGGGGAAATATTTTCTCTGTGCCTCACAGTTGGAAGTGACAGGTGCTATTTGCTATGTGGGGGGGAGGGGGAAAGTCCCTTGGAAGAGGATGTTTTAGGTGATTACTTAAGCCAATTTGCTTCTAAAATGACAAGACTGGCAAACTGCCCATTATCACATTGGCATATCAAATGATAATAATGTTCCCTAGGAATATTAAGGCACTATATTGGTTTCTACTTCCCAGGCAGGAGGGAGGGCTGGCTTCTGCAGAATCACTGTAGCTACATAAAGGTTCTAGATTTTAGGGGGACAGAGAAGGAAAAGAAGGACAGGAAAATGGAATTCATGTAAAATCAGGGCTCCAGGAAAGGAGAAAAATGTGAGTTTTCAGAAATTTCTTTAGCAATTTGTTGCTAAAGAGGACAAGCTGAAAATTGACCTTCCCCAGTGTCACCTAAAATGGGGACAAGCCAAGAGTTCGCGCAGGGCCTATGGGTCATCTTCTGAGCTGCCCCCCCCCCCCATCCCTAAGGTCTATAAATGACTCAGACACCAGCATTCTAGTTCCGGTCTAGCTGCCAACTCTGAGACTCGCAAAGGCCTTCTCGAAGCCTCACTGTTCTTGCCCGTACAATGTAGGCTTGCTAGGAGATGATCCTAGTAGGTGTTGGTTCTGGTCAGTTCACACCAGCCCATGCTTCTTACTGTTCTCTGGATGCACCAAGAAACCATCAAATGGATCCCCACCTTCTCTGCAAAACAAAGCAAGGGACAGCTCACTCTGCTTGAGCCTAACTTTCTATCCCATGTGACCAAAGTTCGTCAGATCTAGGCCTTTTAGAAAAGGAGAGGCTGAGGGAGCCTCTGGTTGCCAACTGTTGCTGGTCTGTAGTGGAAACCTGTCTCAGTGCAGCCTTGCCTTGGCCATGTGGGGTCATCACATCTTGGGTGCCCTCCCACATGAGGCATCAGGGACCTCGGCATCACGTCTCAGTGGAGTCTGTGCAGAGACTGAGGAGAATGACTAGATGACAAAGGCTTGCCGCAGTCACAATTGCTTGAAAGGCCATTATGAAATTTCCAGATGACCTTGCAAAACTCAGGCGTCATTGGGAAAAGTGTTCCTATCCAGAAAGCACAGTCTGAACATGTATGTGTGGCAAAGACCAAGGTGCAGATCCAAAGTGACCAGAGAGGGGCTAGAAAGAGAGGGTTTGAGATTCAGCTTTCCAAGTGAAAAACAAAAACAAAACAGAACAAAAGAAAAACAAACAACAAACTGGGTAACAGGTGTTGAGGTCACTCATTTTTCCTCAGCTGGTGCTTGAGGAGGGCTCCAAAGACGGAAACCCAAGTTGGGTGAATCTGGTGCTGGCAGCAGGGACTAGGTGGCTACAGTCTGCAGCCCCAGACAGAGCAGCCAAGCCAGGGTGAGAGCTGAGAGAGCACACAGATGTGGAGACAATGCAGAGTCAGAAGACAGGAAACAGAATAAGCCCAGAACTTAATGGCTGTGTGGGGGGGCACCAAGAGGCAGCACCAAAGAGACCAAGTGAGCTGCGTCCAGATCAGGAGCCCCAAGAGTGGAACCAGTTCCCCAAAACATCTAAAAAATTCTACCAAGTAGTTAGATATGCCTCCAACTTTATTTCAGATTTCTCTTTATATTTCTGAGGGAACTTGCCCCAGGACTTAGTGGGTCTCTGCCTCTGTGTGTGGTGAGTAGATGGTAGATTTCTTTTCCAGTCCATTGCTGGTGGGGTGATCAGGTTGGCCAAGGTGCTCAGAGGGCAAGACACACAGACAAGGCAAGGTCTGCCTCCATGGAGGCAAAGCTGCTGATAATCAGTGCCCTGCCAGGGACGACCTTGATGAATTAGGGCATCTGAGAGGGACAGGTGGATAACAGCTGCCTATAGGTGCTAACTGAGGCTCTTTTGTTGACTCTCAAATGACTACCTAAAGATTGGCCTTTTTGTGGGTAACATTCTGTGCTATTGTAATTCTTCTACCAATGTACTTCAGAGGCTAAAAATACAATATAGAAACATTCTCACAGGTTAAATAGAAAGCTGGGTTTTATGGTCACAAACTTAAAGTTCTAATTAGAAATACAATTGCTAATCACATAATTGGTATTTGAATTTATATACACAGCGATTATAACTGCTTATTGTACCGAGAGACCAACAGATCTGTGCTAATGTGAAGCTCTCGAACACATTAGTGAAATGCTTTCTATTTGATTAAAGACCAATGTGTTCTGGTGTTCACAAAAAATAACTTGTCATGTTAATTTTCTCTGGTAGTGACAGATTTATGAATGATCCAAGGCCAATTTAAGACATCAAAAGGAATCAGGCAATACCCTAAGTATCTTAAAACTTTAACCATTGTTTTGGGTTATTTACCATTTCTCCTTCTGAAAAACTTTCCCCCAAATTTGGGGAAATAGATGAAATCAAATCGGTGGAGTAGAGCAATGAGTTAGTTCTTCACACATTTACAGAAAGCTATAGATCATCCATGTGCTCTTTCAATGAGGAAAGTCTGTTAAATATAGTAACTTTGGCAAAAGAAAATTAGATAGACCTCATTAATCCTGTTCGAAAAGTAAGCGAAATGACTTCTATGAGAGGCTGAAGGCAGGAAACCAGTTATTTTCATCTATTACTTGGTGGAGTAATTGTCATCTTGGAAACATGATGGCCATCAGACACGGAGAACAGATGATAGATGGGGAGAAGTAATTAACAAGACCGTAACTAACATGTGTCCACTGAACTTGCTCAGAGTCTCTTAAAAATGAATCAGAGAGAAACGGAGATGTGTTCGCAGACATGTCCTCACCTGCAGGCTGTAGCATCCTCCTCTAGGACCAGTTCCTTGTGGCATTCCTGTCCCCTTCCAACTGTAGACTTCTTGGAGTGTATACAGCTGGAACTCTCGAGCTGAGTAAAATAAGGCAAAGAGAGGAGAGAGGACTCATCCAAAGCCCCAGCTGACTAGTGGCAGAATTAGAGCCAGAACCTCAGTGTTGTGCTCACTCTGTGAACTACGGTGCTTGGTGCTTCCCAAACCAGAGCTCGGGCAAGGGCAGCAAACGGTTCAGGCTGTCGCCTCAGCCTGTGTGACAACTCGGGCACTGAGAATGCTTCATGCTCCCCCTGAGGATTGAGAATGTGGTAAACAAACCCCAAAGAGAAACCTGGAAGAATATGCCAAGCTCTAAAATGTTTGTAATCCCTAAGCAATGATGAGAGGATTTAACTGGTAGCCCAGGGCATCTTTCCAACAAAAAGGAAAGAGAAACCACCCTTTAAAGATTTGACATCAGTGGGGACTTCCCTCCCTTCCTTATGTACACATCATATCCAGCACCTTTTCCTAGAAAATGGCAGTTTTATGCACACTGGCAATGTGTTGATGATCCCCAACGTTTAAGGTTCACCTTAAACCTCCAGGCTGCTGGGGCTCACACAAGTGATGCTTCTGTAGCACTTTCCACATTTATACTGAGCACCTCCCCCCCCCCACAACTCCTACTCATCCAAACTGACCAAAGGAATGCACCATGTGGCCAGTCACTTTTTTCCACTTTTCCTGGCTATTGCTGTGTAAGATATGCTTGCTGGTTGCACGATTTGTTCTGTCGTGCAGAATCGTTGCAACAGCCCAGTCAATGGCTCATTTCCACAAGCGAAATCATATGTGGTATTTGCTGTTTTTAGAAATTCACTTTTCATTTTTCCCTGCATTATCTTTACTTTCTTCCCCATCTGAATCAAATGGTGAATGTCTCTTCCTATTGGTGCTTTCAACACTTCTGGTTACTTTTTGCACCTGTTGAGCTTAATGATGTTTGTCAAACACTTCAATAAAAAGTCCAGACACAACTGAACCAACCAACTGAAGACAATGACTGGGCTGTATGAGCACAAGACTGCACCTTTTGGTGGTAACCATAATTGATGGTTTTTTGCTCTAGTGTGTAACCCCACTTGCTCCTCTGAGTGTTATTTGATGGTTTGTAAGCAGAAAAGCTTTAGTAGCTGAGATGTAAGAAGAAAAAAAAAAGGCTCTAAGCTATTTTTTAGCTGTTTAAAGAATAAGCAAAGCTGTTTCAAACTGTACTATCTGGGGCCAGGATACCAGCACAGCAGCTGGTACTAGAATGTAATCTTAATGCTTTTGGTCCTCAGCCTATCTAAGCACCTGGGAGATTTTCCTCATGAGCAGAGAGGGACCCTGTCCTGCAACAAGTAATAGAGTAGTAGGTCAGAACAGCAGTCTACCCACCCCTTCTCCAGCTAAGCACTCCTCTTGTGGGCATGTGGGACTGCCCACTTCCCACCCAGCCACCTATGCCCTAGCTCTTGGGCCTCTGGAGCAGCCTGGGAATCTTTTGTTATCCTCCCCACCATGGAGTGTGCAGGAAGAAAGGGAATGCTCCTGTCAACCTTAAAAATAAACTCTCCAGTTCTTTTACAAACAAAATGAATTGATTTTGGAAGAGCAGGGGAATTGCAAAATTTGAGACAGGCAAACTATGGCAAACCGTACGCAAGACCAAAAAGACAAAGGGAAGGTCAGCTTTTATTAGGTTTTAGCAGGAAACAGGAGGATTGATTTGAACGAAAGTTCACCGGGGAAGAACACAAGTTCAAGGTTGGCTGCAAGTGATGGTTACTGTGCTGTTGCTGGGGTAGAGAGGAATCTTCCTTCTTTTTCTTAAAAGCAGGACATAAAATTCCTATGTGAAAAATGTCTTCCCTTGTCCAAATCACTCTACCTTCCTTCCTCTCGTTGGGTACATTGATGCACCGAGGAGTACCTGCATGAGAGTGCCCCCTTCAGGGCTTCCGTATTCCATTTCAAACAAGGTTTCACCCTCCCTAACAGCCATGGAAATGAAAGCTGGCACCTGGCTTTATTCCTGCAGGTTCCTTTGTTTGGGACAGCATTCAAAACATGACCCCAGCTCTGCCCAGGTTTGTGTGTGCTTTTTCATCTAGCATTTGCATTTCCAAAGTTTGACCTCCATATTGTCATCTAAGACCAGAATCGCTGATTTCTACATCTGGAACTTAGGTATAATGATACCTATTTTAAAGAACAGTTGTGAGGATTCAATAAGACAGTACTTGTAAATGTGCTCAGCATTCTATTGTTACCAAAAGCATTTCAAAATGATTTGGCATAGAAGTGTCATGGATATTATGTTATGTTATATTTTACCATATCATATTTCTAACATTGCTAACACTATGAACTAACCTTCTTTATCTTGGTTAATATGTCAGGCTTTGTTTTCTATTATGAAAATTATCCCACTTTTCTTTCTTTTAATTTTATCTGATTATTTTTGCTCACCCCACCCCACCCCACCCCACTACTTATTTAGTTGTGTCTCTTATAATAAGTGTATTACTATGGGATTCAGTTCTCTCTCTCTCTCTCTCTCTCTCTTTTTTTTTTATTTACTTTGTCTTTTACCAGAAGAATTAAACCATTATATATTTTGGCAGTCCCAGAGCATTTAACTTGAGGTCATTTTGTTTTGTGTTTTGTGTGTTTCCTTTGTATTCCCTGAGTTGCATGTGCTGTATTTCCTTTCTTTTCCTCTAGTTATTTTTAATTTAAATAAAATTTAAATTTTGCAATGATACATTTTAATTTTTTCTAATCCTATACTCAAACATAGATTTCCTTAATCTTTGATGTTAAAAAATCAATTTTACCTAACATGAAATTAAGAAATCAGCATGGTTTAGGTAAGTTCGATCCTTTTTGCCCCCTCCAAGAAAACCCTACTGAGAACATTGTTAAGCAGTATACTTGTATTCTGAGATCTAATATAGATGAGGAAGATTAAGTCCAGTCTGATCTTTTATTAACAATAGTTTGAACACATGGTTTTCTTGTTTGTTTGTTCATGGATCAGGAAGTTGGCGGGGGGGGGGCGCAGTCCAGGGCTAGTGCAGCTACTTACTCATGTTTTCAAGGTTCTAGATTCTGACTGTACTTCTCTAGCTTTCCTACTTGTGTCTCTGGCCTAATTTTTTATCTAGGGATACAAAGATCCATAAAACACATACCTTGTTCTCAGGGCGCTCAGAGAGTACTGGGTACAGAGGATAAAAGAGGCCACAAATTCTTTGACACTGTCCCCCTTTTTGGATCTGGGCTGGCTTTGACCACTGTAATATGGCAGGTGCCATGAGGTGCCAGTTTGGGGTCCAGGCCCTATAGAATGCCACTTTCCAGGTCCTTTTCCTTGCAGCATGGCCCATTATGGAGGAAGTCTGATCTGAGTGGTCGATGGGAGACCATGAATCTGTACAGGGAGGAACAGGAACCTGGCTGAGCCTCGTCATCCCCACCAAGAGTGGACCTGTGTGTGAAAGTGTTTGCACCTGCCGGACTGGACCAGCTGTAGGCTGAATACTACCAAGTGACCCTGTGGATGCCACATGGAGCCATGGATTCACTCAGCAAGCTTTGCCTGAATTCCTGGCTCATTATATTGTGAGTTAAAATGACTATTTGAAGCCACTGGATATGAGAATAATTTGCTACACAGAAATGGATTACCAAGAGAGATACACATATAAACAGATAATTATAAAATAGTATGGAAGTGCAGTGTTAGCTGCCTAGCAGAATAGATAGTAAATTAAACTGTAACAATAGTACCTCTTTCGAACCAATAAAAGCTTAAAAATCTAAATTTATGTACAGGTTTTTTTTTTCAGTTGTATTTATTTATGTAGTGATTTCTCAGGTCTCTTTTAGTGGCAAGTGGTGGAATTCTAATTTAAATCAGCTGAACTTCCTGGGCTCCAGGACTGAGAAAAAGTCCCGAGGTAGAGGTAACATTGTGTGTTGGGGGGGGGGGGCGCGGGTGAAATGGGAGGAGCTGCACATAGGTCATAGGTCTGTTTTTGGGGAAGAAGCGGGAAGTTGGCTGTTAGCCCCCACAGAATTTCTCCTTCCCCACTTTATGTAATGTTTTTATAAACAGTCTCTGGGGGACTGGTGAGGCCTGGCTCTGCTCACTCCTATGATCTGATGTTCAGAAGGGAAAGTCTGTGGGATGAAGGAGAATGGGCAAATCGTGGAGACAGCTTAAAGCAGTGCTGAGAGATGGTTACCACTGTCAGGGAGGCACAGCATTTGAACTTAAATTCAGAAGAATTTCAGGGAAAGAGATATTTGAAAATAAACACAATTCAGTGTATTGCTGTGCATTGTTACTTTGAAAATGCAGATGATAAGGGCATGTTAAAATTATTATGAAGTTCCTACTACGCGCAAAGCACATGTAAAGCACATGTGTACTCTGAGCAAGATTACCATGGAAGGTTTCACCTTAAGCATCTTCTGATCTAGTTTTATCATGATACATAAAAGTGTAACAGTTTTAACAGTCATAAAAGGCATTAACTATGAAAAATTATAGCCTCTTTTGGACCAATTTCTGAATATTGGTAAAAATGTAGTTTTATGAGGGTTCAAAACGTAATTGCCTTGAATAGTCTGCGAGATAAATACTGAAGACACGATACCGTCCATATCTGAACAAGGAAAAAACCCCCAACAATATTGATGAAATACTGACTATTGAGAAAAAAATTAATATCCTTTCAAGTATATTAGCATTTTAATTACCTTATTTCATTATCACTTTAAAAGTATTTTTATTGGGGCACCTGGGTGGCTCAGTCGGTTAAGCATCCAACTAGATTTCGGCTCAGGTTGTGATCTCAGGGTTAGTAAGATCGAGCCCTGCATCAGGCTCTGTAGAGTCTGCTTGGGATTCTCTCTCTTCTCGCTCTCTCTCTGCCCCTCCCCTGCTGCTTGTGATCTCTCTCTCTCTCTCTCTGTCTCTCTCAAAATCAATCAATAAACATTTAAAAATATTTTTATTATTTTAAGAATGATTCTGTTCTATATATTGAGGAAAAGACTGAGAATAAGTGAAAGCTCTGTAGCTAGGATATGCATATATGCAATTGACTACCAAGGGTGATATTAAGGAACGTTACAAAAATTAACTGGGTCATTCTTTCATTTGTCATCCACTTTTCTTTTGGGTTTGGGGAAAGAGAGATATGTTTGAACACGCTTTTTAAAAATTTTTTTAATGTTTATTTATTTTTGAAGGAGCGAGAGACAGAGCATGAGCAGGGGAGGGGCAGAGAGGCGGGGGACACAGAATCTGAAGCAGGCTCCAGGCTCTGAGCTGTCAGCACAGAGCCCGACGCGGGGCTCGAACCTATGAGCTATGAGATCATGACTGGAGCCAAAGTTGGAGGCTTAACCAACTGAGCCACACAGACGTACCTGTCTGAACACTCTCGTAGTTTCTGACTAACTCTTGAAATACAAACCTTTTATGAAATGTATGTGTGGCTCTTCATTTCTTTTCACTTGTTTAGCTAGCTTTCAATGGCCTCTTTCAATCTGTGCCTTGGGTCTCTCTTTATATTTATGAATGTTTTCCTCTGATTATGTATTTGATTATTGCTTCTGTTCCATTTATTCACCTTAACTTTAGTTGCTTGCATCCCTTTGCATTTTATTTTTTATTTTTTTGGATCTACACTCATGTGGAGCTTTGAAAGCACATCCTCCAGATTGCTCTTTCGATTTTTTACAATATTGATTATGTCTTTTGGGACTTCTCATGCAGATTGTAGTTCTATGACTGCATTTTGGCGGTTTATAATCCTTCCTTATTTTACCTAATGACTTTTTTTTTATCTCCCAATCCTGATTTTTCAGCTGCCTATTTTTTTTTTTATCTCATTTTGTTGTCTCAACAGCTCATCTTTCAACTTTCCTTTTAGTGAGTGCTCCTATTCTTGAACATTATTGAGAATTTAAGCAACATTAAACAATAGTTTCCAAAATATATTTTTGTTTCCTGCACTACAAGATGAAAACTATGTGTTTGTGCTTTTATGACTCAAAATATATTCTTTGACCTAATGTTTATTTTCTTTTTAGCGCTATTCATCCTTAAATAGGGCAAGAGGCATTAGGGTCTGTTGTTTGCCTTCAAAAATAATGGAATTTCTTAGTTCCCCTGTATTTACCAGTTTGAATTTGCATGTTAGATCTCAAACAGAAGGAAATATTGAGGTTTAGAAGCCTTAGCTGAATTTCTGGTGCCTGGCATTTATTTGTCCAATGTGTGTCCTTTAGACCTTCCCTGTTTAATACGGGAGTCACTGGGCACATGCAGCTATAAATTAAATAAATTAAATAAACTTTAAAATGCAGTTGTTCATTTGTACTAGAAACATTTCAAGTGTTTAACAGGCACTAAATGCAGACACAGAACATTTCCATCACTGCAGAAAGTTCTATTTGACAGTGGTGCTAGAGAGTGAGGCTCGTCTGTGCACACTCCACAGCCACTCCCACTGTTCTTTCTGTCCCCACAGCTTTTATTACATTCTTACTATTCCAGGATGTGAAATGTTCCCATTTATCTACTTGCCATGTTGCCCATTACTGGGAATTTCATTCCCAGAAAAAAAATATGCTAAGAGAGACTGATTCCAAGAGAGAGAGACTAGTTGGGGAATGCATTTATGGGTGGGTGGGTATGAAAGAGTGACATAGCCCCTGGCCACTAAAGAATAGTTGCTTCATATTAGAGGCACAGCTGTTGGCCTTATGGTTGACAAAGGCCCCTTGCATCTTAAGAAGGGACAGACAGTGGGAATAACGAAAGCTGCCTCAGTGTCTACATGGTCAATTGCTGTACCTCAAAGCTTTACCTATGTTTTACTCAGTACAAGACCATCACCAATTTTCCTACCTCCAGAGAGACTGTAAATTAACTTGACTTTTTTTTTTAAAGTTTATTTATTCTTGAAAGAGAGTGTGGGGGAGGGTCAGTGAGAGAGGGAGAGAGAGAGAGAATCCCAAGCATGTTCTGTGCTCTCAGCAGAGAGACCAAAGTGGGTCTTGAAATCAGGAACCATGAGATCATGACCTGAGCTGAAATCAAGAGTAGGACACTTAACAGACCAAACCACCCAGGCGCCCTTGACTTCTTTATTTTAAAGGTTGTTCCAGTGGAAAGGTAGGGAACGGTAAAACACATATTGGAATGGAGGTTGTCTTCACCTGAGGGTGCTTATGCAGGCTTGGCTTTCCACAACCCTCTCCGGCCCCTGGATGCCAATTCCTGTGCTGCTCTTTTCATTTCTTCTCTGTCCCTTCCTTGTCTCCAGCTTTCTAGGGTCCCTGCAGGATATGCGTCTCCTCTGGCATAATACCTAATTGGAAGCTCAGAAAATATACAACAGCGAACACATTCTTTTAATAAGAGTGAAAGTACAATTTTGGAGTCATCTTTTCTTTTATGAGTGTTTTTATTTGCTTTCAAATAAAACTTCTTTCTACTCCATTGGGCGGAAGAATTATCTGAAGCCCCAGTACAGCATATAGGGAGGGACCCAGTGTGGACTAAACAAAGTTTCATGAAGGCAGTGGTGTCCAGTTTACTCACTGCTCTTTCCCCAGGATCTCGGTGGATTCTTTCAGCCTGTAGAAAATTCTTCATGCTTTACTAAGTGGCCAAATAGAACTTTTAAGGGTTTTAGGATCAACAGAATTTATTTTGCTGACAGAATCTTGAAAGGAATTTGCTATAATCTTATTTCACAGACAAGGAGACTGAGGAGCAGAAAGGAAACAAGGTATTTTTTTTATCATAAAAAGAGCACAGTTCTTGGAACTGAATAAACCTGGATTCCATCACTTGTTAGGAAGGCAGTGAAAGGTGATCTTAAATAGTAAATTAAATGATTCTCAGCCTCAGTTTTTTTTATCTTTAAAATGAGATCAATGATACTTGCCTTATCGGATTCTTATGAAATAACGAGTTTAGTGCTCATTCGACAAAGAATACCAATTATAATGACAGTTATTCATTTTCAAGGACACATAGTATCAAAGTGCATCTTCTTTTTCCCAGTCCTGTGCTCACTCTGGTCCACCTGATGCAGTCGAAATCACCTATTACAGCAGCACTAAACCAGAGATATGTGAGTGATCAGGAACTTGAAGATTGGTGAGGAGGTCAGAGCTTGGAGATAAGGTGGGATTAAGTAGTCAATTGGCCATCCTCATGCTTATCCTCCTGTTTTCTACAGAAAATCAGAATATATTCAAAATAGTCCGGTTCACTGGCCCACTGAGGATTTCTCATGCAAAGGTAGGGCTGTTTCCGGACAATAAGACTGAGTGCCGAATGTTTGTGTAGTAGTGAGCATTAAGACAGCCTTCCTTTCTCTTTTGTTTCAGTGGTAAAAACTGATGTCACCACCTCTTGTCAGATGGAAAGAGCATGCAGCACAAAGGTTGATACTGGAGACACACAGACTAGACCTGAGGGTCCTACTAGAGAGACCCTTCTTTACACCCCAACCTCAGGGGAATAAAGACAAACCCTCTTCCCATTATGACTTTTATCTATATCTCAATCTTTTCTGTATATCAGGGACCAGCAAACTTAACTTTTTTTTTGTAAAAGGGCACATAATAAATATTAGGAGTTGTGGTCACTCCACTCCAGCTACAAAGACCCATGACTTCAGCAGTATTAAGACAGGCCAGGATATGAGGATCATACCCTTCCTGTTCCTGGGCCCAGACCACTGAGGAGACCATGAATATCCCCCATGTTCACTGTTGTAACTAGAAATACCAGTTGGCAGTCAAGCCTGGTAGGGGCAGGAGATGGCAGGCCTCAGAGCTGCTCCTGCTTTTAGAACCCCAAGCATGGAAACACAATAAAAATATTATGAGCTGTGTTCCAGTTCCAGATTTACTATTAAATAAAGTTCAACACAGACACTTAACCTCTCTGGTCCTTGACAGTCTGTAATATATGGAGCTGGATTAGATCAGTGGTTCTCCATGCAGGAGGGGGCAAAGGGAAGGGACCATCAGAATCTTGCTGGTATCTACTGGGGATCATGTTCTAAATAGAATGCCAGCCTCCTTCCCTCATTCCAACCCAAATGTATCAAAACTGGAGTGGGGCATAGGCAGGATGTGAAAAGCTTTGCCAGCCATTCAGATAAGAATACCCCTCCCCAGGCGAGAACCACTGGACTAAATCACTCCCTAAGACCCCTTTGGCTGTGGCATTCTGTGATTCCATGAAAGGGGAGAGTCAGCAGCAGTACTATGGTTCCATCCTTCATCTGCTGGAATTAATCATTAATGGGACACTTACTTTGAAACAATGTCATGCCACAAACAGGACTTATATTGACTTTTTTAAAATGAGTTTGTAGGCAGTCGGTTGCCTGCAACATCTACCCTTGAGACAATATTGTAAGAGGTGGCACTGGTCTGGGTTTAATTAGATGCAGGAGAATGGGAACACGTGGATGTCAGGAAGAGGCATCTAGGTAGAAGTTACCGAACTTATGTACCATGGAAGTAGTACCAGACTCTGGATAGGACTGACCCAACCAAGGGCTAGTTGTTAGGGCAAGCCTGGCCTCTAGTAGCTATGGAGTGTGTGGCTTTGGTGAGATTTAAATCGTTTGTTACTCTACCCCACGCTTTCATTTGAAGGACTTTCTAGGGCTTTTTCCTAATCTCCTAACGAGGTCAAATGTTCTTCCAAATGTATATACTCCAACAGACTCTTGTACCTTCTGTTTTGTAATATGTATCACACTTGCAGTCAATGGCTTGTTGAATTGTCTGTCCTCTGCACTATAGTGTGAGCTCCATGAGAGTAGGAGCCGTGATCATCATGTTCAACTTCTGCCTGTGTGGTGTCTGACATATCATGGAAGCTCAATAAAAGTATGAACCGAATATGAATGCTACCTTGTGTAAAGATTATTTGCCTGTAAAGACTTTTCCCAAAGAACTGTTTGTTCTCCAAACCACATGAGCCTGTGGAAATTCCTGGGAGTTCCAGCCACCATCTTACATCAAGCTTCGTTCCTAGGGTAAGAGGGGAGTTACCCTCTGAGGTGTTTCCTCCATCTTTCCTCCTTCTTTTTCCTTTATTCCTCTCTCATCCTACATCCTCCAGGTTTCCCTTGGGCTCCTGGCATCACAGGCCCAGCAGTGATGTCCCACTGTAACATGAAAGTATTTGCCATGGGCTCTAAGGTGTCTCAGGGCATTGAGACTGAGATAGTTAAGGGACTGAGAAAGGTACCATGAGGGTTGAGCAAAAAAAAAAAAAAAAAAAAAAAAAAGTAAGGACTTAGAGATAGACAAAAGATAGGTGGGTTAAGAATGACCTGGAAGGCAAATGAGACCAGCCCCCCAAGCCAAACAATGTCAATATGCCCAAAAGATGAAAAAGGAAACAGGAAAGAACAGCTAGATGGGAGGTTAAGTATTGGGGAGTGGGTTTTGAGTTTTCCTCCCCATTTTTTCTTCCTGTTCCCTTCTCTAAGCAATGAACCTTCAGCAAATCATTGCCAGGATCTGGGGTGGGCCAGAGAAGAGGTGAATGTGGGCGCTAATTGACACGAGATCATTCACTTCTGAGGTTTCTGTTCTTGGGCCACTTCACTCCCCATTCTCTGGTGCCTCAGCAGCTAAAGCTTCAGTGTCACCACCCTGACATGCTCAGGGGCTTTTGAGCTGGTAAAAGTCAAGCATAAGGAATGCAAGAAGCAACTTTATAGCTCTTTGGAAATACTATGCCCACTGGAGGAAAAAAAATCAACACAACAAGGAAAAGAGCTTTTTAAAACGTGTTGACTTGTATTTATCTGTATTTATCCAAGTTCACTGTTCTCTTAGCAGGTTGCAAATTAATACTTCAGGCCAGATTCTGAATAAGCCACAGGGGACCAACAAGAAACTTCATGCCTGGAAACTAAGAAGGCCTAATGGATCAGCTGTCACTTCCTCTGTTTGGCTGGCAGTTAGAGTTCATGTCAAGCCATTTCTCCACATTATCAAAGTCATGGAGTATTTTACATCTTTCAATAACACTCACCATTTGGCAGGCTAAAGCATGCCTCCTTCCCTGCCAATTTGCAAGATCATGTCTGCTGGTAACCCACACAGTCCTGGTTTGTTATCTCTCCCAGTCCAGCAAGAAAATACTGGAGGGGGGTGGAGGGCAGAGGAGAAACAGAAGATACCTTTACGGGTTGATGAGGGAAAGGAAAGCAGCATAGACTTTAGGAATTGAAAAAGTCTCTGGAGCAGGGGTGGACCAAGAGGGGACAAAGGGAGTGGTATGAGCCTCTTGGGCAATAAGGGTGTAAATTATCTGGAAAGAACTTCCAAACAATAAAAAGGGAATAACAGTCTGTCTGCTTTTTATTATCCAGGCACCAGTAATTGTAAACAATGCCAGTGATGAAATATTCCTCCCACTGGGGTGGCCTGTGCCTTGAGGTGCAGTTGTATGAACGTGAATGAACTCAAGTCTGTCATTTACTGATGAGGGAAATGAAGTGAGACACATAGGTGACCCTGTATTTTTTTTAATTACAAAATTTGTTTAGTTTAGACTCCCAGCTTCCTCCTACCAAGCAGACAGGAAACTCAACCTGAGATATTTAGAAGTTCTCCTACTTCAAGGCTTGAGCCCATCTTGTGGGGAAGTCCCACACCATCTGCCTCACAGTCCCTCTCACGTCACCTTCAGTATCTTAGCCTCCCCTCAGGAGACCCTTCAGTTTATCTGAATAACATGGCTTCCCCAGGGCTACTCAGTAGGCATTGTGCTGCTGAATTTCCTGGCACTGTATATTTTTTATCACATGTGATTTTTTTTCCCTTTCGAAATGAATTATTTCTCTCCTGGGATTTAAGGATCAGAAACATGTTATTTAAGACCCAACTAGAAAGGAAATTAATCCAAGGAAATACATCCAGAAACCAAGACAAAGGCAAACGTGGGAGTAACTTGACCAACACCCAAGTCAGGAGGGATTTTATATTTGATTTATTTGTATGAGGACAATGAATTCATTACCCTGGGTGTCATATCTCCCTGAGTTATTTCCCATTCTGACCTCCCTCTGCCCGCATCACTCGTTTTCCATGGAAAAGTTAAGATCATTTATTTATACCGAATCTTCGGTTTCACTCTCTTCCCCTACAAGTCAAACACTTGTCAAATGCCAAGCTTTCCCCACCTGCTTTGCCAACACAGAGAGAAGGAATAGCAAGAAAGAGAAAGGCAGGGCACGCAGAGCTAGAAGGAACCAGAACCGGGGCCAACAGGAGTCGGGTGACAGAGTCACACAGGAACTGATGAGTTGCCATCCAGAACCAGCCCCCTGGGTGTGTGTGGATCAGGTGTGTGGATCAGGTAGTGAACAAAATTCTGGTTAATCTCTTCACTCCTCTGCTTCCTTACAGTTCCTATAACACTTTCATATAAATGATCTCCTTTATTCCCCTCAACAGCCTGGTGAGGCAGGGACTTTACAGATAAAGAAATAGGACTTCAGTGGAGAAGTGATCTGCCCTGAGCCTTTCATTACATTAATGGCAGGATGGGACTCCAATGGCCAATCTTTTTCTCTTATGTTCTTGGGGTTGGGACCATACAAGGTGAGAAAACAGGTTTGGAATCAGTAAGACATTAACTTAAATCCTTCCTTTAACACGTATCAGCTCTGTGACTTTGAGGAAATTCTTTTTTTTTTATTACTTTTTTAATCTTTATTTTTGAAAGAGAGAGACAGAGAGACAGAGTGTGAGTGGGGGAGGGGCACAGAGAGAGGGAGAAACAGAATCCGAAGTAGGCTCCAGGCTCTGAGCTGTCAGCACAGAGCCCGACACGGGGCTCAAACTCACCATCCATGAGATCATGACCTGAGCTGAGGTCAGATGCCCAACCGACTGAGCCACCGAGGAGCCCCCAATTTGGGGAAATTCTTTAATGATGCTTGGCTGGGAATTGTCCTCATTTTTCAAGTTTTCTAGTGAACAACGCTTGGCACTTAAGAGGGGCTCGATCTCTGAGAATAAGAAGGACCACACTCGTGTCCGGATCTATAGACACACAGACACCTGAGAATAAACACACACACACACACACACACACACGCAGATTGGATAAGAAGTGGTGATACATATCCTATTTCCTACTTCTTCAAACTAATTTAGAAAGCTTTAGCCTTTAGATAAACTGAAAACCCTAGCCTAGCACTAAGTCACAGCCTGGAGCTGACACAGTCAGTTGCTCTAGTTCCAGTACTTCAAAATTAGCACTTTCAAAGCCTGACTGTTTTGTATACATGCATGTAGTTATAGTGTAGGATTCAAATTCCAAGAGATCTTATTGAGTTATTGCCATATGTTTGTATAAGCTGCTTTCCAGAATTTGGAATGGAATTGTTGGATCATTCATGTTTTTGTCTAGTCCCCATTTTGGAATCTAGCACATATTTTCTCTCCAAGCCTCCAGTCCTAAACTGAATATGGCTTTGACCTTGACTCAGTGAATAACAAATTGTTGGGGAAGGTGAAGAAAAAGTGTCTTAGGAGTGTCCTGAACCTCAGCGGGGACAAGATAGATTCAGACTTTCGGTTCAGGCAGGCATGAGGACATGCCCCGTTATGGATGTGGTGTTTCATTTCTACACCTGACGTTTCCCTCCATGTGGGGAATCTTATGGAGTAGAACGTTCCTGGATCCTTTCTGCTCCTTCACTTACTCTGCCGCAGGGAAGGTGGAGTGACTAACCTGATAAGAAACCTTGGGAAAATAAACTGCTTTGCTCACTTCATCGCCTCCCATATTCATGATTTATTTCCAGGGCTGGTCTCTGCCCTAGCAGGGCAGCCGGTACAGCTCAGTGTATCAAGGGTCACCCCTGTCTGGCATGGCCATCACTACATGTGGGAGTCTGTCTGATTCAAGCTCAAATCTTAGGAAGCCTACAGGCCCACAAATGAGACTCATAGCTCTCCATCTAGACTTTATCCTTAAAAAGTTGATATTTGGCAGCTATTTCCCTTTACCTAACTGTTTAATTGGTTCAGAACTAAGGGGAAAACAAGTGTTATTTATCAACCTTCCTCGGACTTTTACCATTCATGGGTATTCACGGCTTACCTGTAACCCTGCACCCCACAAAGGAACACCTCAAGGGGCTAGAGAAGTTTAGGGGCTGAACTGCTATATGCAATATAATAATACAGAATAGAGTAACAGAAATAGCTGTCTGCCTGTATTGAGTGTATTTGTGGGCATGATTGCCCACACTCATGGTGGATTCATTTATATAAATTAGGCTAATTTACACAGAAAATAACTGAACCAAACTGAAATAAACCAGGGCCCATAGGCCTCTGGTGGTTAAAGCATGCTGTTACAGAAGTCAAAGTTGTGGGTTCAAAGCCCATTATGTTTAGTTCTAAAGAAGCAAAAACCTCTTTTGAGAAGTTAAGAGGCCATCTCACAAATCCACTTTATCGGTCACAGGGGAACCTCATGAAAGTATGTAAATGCATCCACACAAATCCATTCCCACCAGAAGGAATGTAACTCAAAATACAACTCGTGTATAGGGAAAATGGAACTGATCACGGCATTGTGGGTATTCAATGTAATAGCAGACATCACAGCGTGTAAACATCTGTATTTAAAAAGAGAACACTTATTTATTGAGAAAATATTTATTACTCACCTTCTCTGGATGTAGGTGCTCTGGTAGAAATTGATGACCACAAGGTAGCATTTCCAATGATACTTAGCTACCAGGATGTAGTTTGAGAAACATGGAAAGTTAACTAGAGAAGTGGAACTAAGTGTACCAAAATAAAGGAATAGGCAGGAAATTCTAGGAATTTTCCTTGTGGGTGAAGATGGTTAATGGAAATTCAGAGAAGATGTGAGCAGGATGTTAATGGGAGCAACGAAGAAGAGTGCAGGCTGGTATTGCTGCCCAAAAGATGTGCACCACATGGCAGAAGTGGTAAGATGATAATTAGTAGAAATTATTTATAGTGGGCAAACTAACCTCAATACAGAGAGTTCTAAGACTGAGTGAGAGATTGTGGCACCTGGGTAGCTCAGTTGGTTGAGCATCTCACTCTTGATTGGTCTCAGGTCAGGATCTCACGGTTCTTGAGATCAAGGCCCAAGATGGGCTCTGTGCTGACAGTGTGAAGCCTCATTGAGATTCTGTCTCTCTGCCTCTCCCCTGTGCTTGTGTGTTCTCTCTCTCTCTCTCTTTCTCTCTCTCTCTCAAAATAAATAAACTTTAAAAAGAAAGACTGAGACATGAAAAGAGAAAAATGTGGGGGGAAGAGATCACGGAATGGCTCAAAAGCTGAATGAAAGGACTTAATTCTATAGATAGTGCCAAGTCCTTGGGGACTGTTGGAAAAAAGAATAACATGATTGAACAATAAAGATTTTCAGATTTTAAGAAAACAAAACTGGTACCATATAGGATAGGTTGATGGGACAGAAGCTGGAGTGAGAAAAACTTTTAAGTGGATGATACATTATTTTGAAACAACAGGAGCTTAACTAGCATGTTTGCAAAAGCCTTTGGGGAGAAAGAAAAGGTACTAATAATGAAATGGAGGCACAATTATTAGCACTTAATGGCAGCTTAGATATGAAGAAGCGAGGAGTGAAGAGTCAAATCCAACCAAGGTTTCAGATGTCTGAGAAAATGGTGGTATAGGTTTATCACCATAGGAAGCCCATTTGGGTGTTTGGATTCAAACAGATGTTCCCATTCCTCAGTGTTCCTCTATGCCCTGCTCTTACTTGGCCACAAGCACAAAGTCCTGCCAACTCAGTCTTGCCTCATTCCTGCACCACAGAGAATCCAGACTTAAAGCTCCCCTGGAGCCCCTTCTTTCCAGGGAGCAGGCTTTGCCATTGTCTGCTAGTTTCATGGCCTCTACCAACAGCCTCGACATCTTGCAACCATTCTGCATGGCCTGATCACCTACAATCAGAATTTGATGTTCCTATGTCAGGTCTGCATTGGGTCTAGAACTCATATCTAAGGCTAAGTTCACCTCAGTGACCCTTTGCCAAGGTTCTGCTGCCTTTTCCCCAGGGTTACAACTGACTTCTGCCTCATTCTGCTTCACCTAGGCTTACTTCAACATTCTGCTGTCTCCCTAGTTCTGAGAACTGCTGCCATTCAATCCTCTGTTCTCACCTGAACCAGACCTCTAACCGTAGACACCAGCTTGGGATGAGTTTGAGGCTGCAGCCTTGGGCCTTCTTCTTCAGAGATAATTAGCCCTTTTTGTCTTTGGTATCTGAACAAGCTCACTGCTTGGTTTCTTGGAACTCTAGTAAGATGATTGACTGAGGCTGTTCCCCTAGTTACAGTTGGTGATAAAGGGGTGATCACAATTTAAAATGTTGGGGAGGTAGTTCAACATAAGATATTGAAGCTGACACAAGGGGGCCAGAGTTAGAAATCCAGATTTTGGAATCATCTGTGAAGATAAAGACATAATTATGGCTCCTTACTGAAGAAAGGGTCAGATACACATGGAAAAATGAGTCAGCAAGTTGCACTAACAGCAAAACTTTGTGTCCAGAAACACTCCAATTCTTATTGTCTTTTTAAAAATAAGACACTATTTTTAAAAGGAAAAAGCAGCTATATTTGGGAGAATACAGAGCACTATTTCTTCTTCAATTTTTTTTTTTTGAGAAAAAGAGATTTAAAAATAACTAGAGATTAAAAGCCTGAACATTGAGGAAGTCTACCAATGGGGAAGTAGGAGAAAGAATAGAAAGGTCATAGAGGGAGGATGGCAGGGCCACACGAGGGAGACAAGAGAGGGTGAAGCTGTGGTGGTCAGAGGTGACAAATCCCAAAGGGGTATTGAGGAGACAGAAATCCCCAGAGGGGCTGTGCTTTTTCTCATTCTTTTTAAAAATATATTTATTTATTATTATTATTTTTTGAGAGATAGTGTAAGCAGGGCAAAAGGAGAAAGAGAGAGAGAGTCTCAAGCAGACTCCATGCCCTGTGCAGAGCCCAATGTGGGGCTTGATCCCATGACTGTGAGATCGTGACCCGTGCTGAAATTAAGAATTGGACATTTCACTGACTGAACCACCCAGGTGCCCCTACTCTTTCCTATTCTTGCAGGGGAAGAATCTCTGATAGCCGAATAATGTAGGGAAACAGCCTTTGGTTTTACATGTTTCTTCTCAGACAAGGGGTCCATCAGGAGTCCCTCTCAGCTTAGTAGCCGCCCTGAGAGAACACGAGTCTGGTGGAAGTATGACGGCAGAGGCGCCTCAGCCAGGCATCTACTTTCGTGCGCATGTGCTGCGTCCACGGGACCAGATCACATGGTGGAGAAAGAGAGAACAAGTGCAATGTTTCCAATTTAGTATCAAACAAAAATACATCACAGCCCCGAGCCAGTAGATATTCTGGGAATGGCCTTTTTTCCAGCCCCTTAAATGTAACCAGCTGGAAGTCTTTTTTAAGTGCTGTGCTATTCAACCTCTGACATGAAGGGTTTGCCATTTAATGGGGAAGCTACTTTTCAGTGTTAGAGGTGGAATACCAAATCCTTAGCATATTCTCCAGGGATTCTAATTCCTTCTGATAAGATAGGTTTAATAGATAAAGACTTAAAAGAGCAGATCTGTTGTAAGTCTGGAAGTATGGATATATAGATATGCAGATCTGAGGAGTATGAGACAGTGTTCTACCTCCCCAGGGAACCAGGCACCTTCAGATGAAAAGTCAAAAGAAAACATCTGAACTTCTCTATTTCAGAGCCAATCTAGGATTCTGTTGAGAAACTATAGAAAATAATTGGGATGGGATAGTTTTAGAGTTATTTAATTTGGCTAGGAGTAAAGGAAGTCTCAAGGAGGTTGAGGGAATGAATAAATGGCAAGGTCTAGCACTAAACTTGACCCCATAGGATGTGTGCCCCACTAATATTCTTCTCAGAAAGCCCGTGTGGGACTTCAGAGAATGCTGTGCCTGAATTCCAGTATCCATAATATTCAGGGGCCCAAGGAATTTGATAGACAATTACAGTGAAGGGGACCATAATGAAGGTCAAAAAACATGAGTTCAGGTCCTGTCTTGAGTCTTCATTACTTGTATGATTCTGTGCAAATTACTAACATTTTGTGGATCTTGGTTTACTGATCTTAAAAGTGAATAGATGCATATATGCTTTAGGATTGTCAAAGGTTTGAATGAGTTAATACATGAGAAAATTTGATAAACTGAGCAAGTACCAGGCCAGGGCCTTTCTAAAGCACAAATGGCAGTAGGGAGGTCTGAGAATTCAGATTCAAACTTCCCAGGAACTCAAATGTTGAAAGTGGCCTGGAGGAAGAAGTAACCCAATAGGTTTCATTTCTAAAACAACAGGGCTCTCCATCATTGATTTTATTGGCAGGTTAATGAAGAACCCTGATGCAAACAGGGTTAATAAAGCTGGCACAGTCTTACATCTCATAGATACCACTCAAGATTTAGATGCTGCTGATGTTTGCTCGATAATGACTGGTCACACGATCTGTGAACAAATGTTTCCTACATAGAAATCTTAAATGGGACTCCTGACAAGAAACTCATATATAACAAGTAGTAAGTAATGCAACCAGGTAGATCATGGTGAGGATTCAATGAAATGACTACACGAGTCAAAGTCCTACTAAGCACTAAGATTCTAGAACATAGAAGAATGTTAGCTTCTATGCCCATTCTCCCTTCATTCCCTGCTCAGAGGTTAAAAATAAGCAAAATAATTTAGAACCAGTTTGATCGTGTATACTCTTCTAAAAGTTGCAAAATGATTTGCAATTGATTTCTCCTTTTTATCCTTTTCTTTCCAAGTGCATTTTTCTCCTCTAGACTGACCAGCAAAATTGTACAAATTCATAGTGAAAAGTTTTTCAACTGGGCCAACCACATTACCTAAGTATTCTACTTCATTGACCATGAAAATCAGTATTGTCTTTAAGAAGCATAGTTAGGGGTACCTGGGTGGTTCAGTTGGTTAAGCATCCAAATTTGGCTCAGGTCATGATCTCACAGTTTGTGGGTTCAAGCCCGGCATTGGGCTCTGTGCTGACAGCTCAATGCCTGGAGTCTGCTTCAGATTCTGTTTCTCCCTCTCTCTCTGCCCCTCCCCTGCTTGTGCTCTGTCTCTCTGTCTCTCAAAATGAATAAACATTTAAAAAACAGAAACAAAACAAGTATGGTTAGTATTTAGGATTTCTTGTGGAATATCAAAAATGTTCTTAATTAGGACATTTCAATTTTTAGTATGAATATTTAACTGACCCAGGACAAGAGCAACAACAAAATGGTAGATTGACTCTGAGTATCTCAAGCTATTTGCTTACTTCGTTCTACTTGAAAAACAAAGCCTCAAATGGGCTTGAAGAAATAAATTTGAGACAAGTTTGAGGTGAGCAAACAAACAAACACTTCCACAAAAAACAACAACAAAAAACCTTTTTATCATCATTCTTCAGTAGCTGTTAGTTTCAAATGAATTAATACAAAGTAAAGGGCTTTGTAGATGTAGAGTGAAATCCCTAGTTCTCCTCCTTCCCTGGTCCACACAAGCCTGAGGGAGAATCTTCAAGAAGCGCATGCAATAACATGAGTGTTCAGTCACAGAATCACTGGGATGGAGCCATCATTGTCTCCCCCCATGGACAGGGGTGTGGTGCTGCTATAGCTAATGTTCTTTGCCCTTCAGTTTTCCATCCTTACTCCACCAACATTGCCACTGAAACATCTGATGTTGGTTTTGACACTCTCTGACCTGCCATTGTTGGCCTGATGATTCTCTTTGAGTAGCTGACAAGGCACTGGTACCCATGACATTGCAGATGATGCCTTTATCAGGAGATAGAAAGGACTTCCCACTGGTATTATGATGAGTATTGGGCTCTCTTAAAGAGTGGCTTCTTCTCAATTTCTTAAAAAGGAAGCCAGATGAAAATTACTTTCAAGGTTAGGATTGAGGATATTGGTAGAACATAGAGGACATGACACCCTAAAGTGTTCCTTGGTCTGTGTTAAGTTTTCTAGGGATGCCATAACAAACTTTCAGACTTTGGGACCACAATAGAAAGATATTCTCTCATATTTTTTGAGGCTAGAAGTCTGAAATCAAGGTTTTGACAGGGCTGTACTTGCTCCAAAAAACTACAGAGGATGTTTCTTCCTTTCTTCTGGATCCCAGTGGCTGTTGGCATTCCTTGTGGCTGTATCTCACTAGTCTCTGCTCTGGTCTCCACATCACCATCTCTCCTCCCAAGGTCTCTTCTCTGAATATCTCTTATAAAAACATTTCTCATTGGGTTTAGGGCTCCACTGATAATCCAGGATGATTGAATCTCTAGATCCCTTAGATTAATTATATATGCAAAGACCTTTCTCCAAATAAGATCACATTCATAGGTTCTAGAGATTAAGACATATGGACATATCCTGTTGGGGGACATCATCCAATCTTCTACAGCATGCTGCATGGATGATAGACTTCAGAGGGCAAGTAAGCAAGGGCCCTTCTCAAGAAGCTGTTTATTAGTTCAGGAGAGAGATGGTGGTGATTTGGACTAGGCAGTTGTGGTAGAGGCCATGAGAAGTTGTCAGTATTCTGTGTGCATTTTAAAGGTTGAACTGGAGGGAACTGCTGCTGAATGTATGCTGCTAACATAGGTTATGAAGATTAAGAGCAGTGAGGGGTAGCTCCAGAGGTTTGGGCCTGAGTAGCTGGATAATAGGGTTTTCACTTACTGAGTTGCCCAAAATTTGGGAAGGAACAGGTCTAAGGGGAAAAATCAGAAGTTGAATTTTGCACAAGTTGCGTTAAGAGGTCTATTAGATATCTGAATGAAAATGTGAGAGAGTCAGTTGGATACATAAATCTGTACACAGGAATGAATAAGACTTGGCTTTCTAAAGCTCACACTCATGGTTTGGAGAGACATATGCCTTGATAAGATCTATGGAAGAGGGAGAGATGAAGTCCCATGTGGCCCAACAGAGGAGGAATATGGCTGTTCTGAAAGGGTTTTTGTTGGCAGCCTCCTAAGAGGAGCTCCTCAGTCGTTTGAGAGAAGCTTCAAGGCAAGGAATCACCCTGAGGGACAAGAGAATGAGAGGAAGAACAGTAGCAGAGAGAGGGCACCACTAAAATCTGATTTACAGGCAGAGAGCCCAAGACACTTCTGCTCTGAAGACTTGTCAGTGCCCAGGGAGGAATATGTCTCCATCAGGACAGAAGAGAGCGTTACTGCAGAATTCACCCCAGCCTCACCTGGAACAGCAGAGAATGGCAGCAGGCACACAGGAAGAGACCGCCATAGCATCTAGGACAGGAAAATTGCAAACACATGGGAGAAGGCCCATGACTCCCAGAGAACCAGAAGGAAATGACCTGTATACAACTCTGCTCCTGGTCAGATGTGAATTCCTGCCCAGTTACTAATATATGTTTCCCTTTTTGCTCTTGGCTTTTGTGAGCTGGGAGACATGATTATCCTTTCATTGGATGGTTAAAGGTGGGAGAGCATTACAGATAGAACAGCACGTACAAACACCAGAAGTATGGAGTGCCGTGGTATATACAGAGTCATGCAGTGTGCTGTATCAACCAAATTCAAGCTCAAATTCTTTCACTTTATAAAAAGGGATTTAACTTTTGATTGACTTCTCCTAGTTTTAATGAGTGGGTGTTAAGTGGGTACACACATAAATACACATTCCTTTTGATGGTAGCTTTGTATCTCTGTATTTGTGTGCACCTACCTGTGCTTGTGTGCTTGTGTGCTTGTGTGTAATCTCAATGTATAAGCCTGGGAGTTGAAATTAATTAAGAAAAAGGAAAAGAGAGGAAAAATATATTTGTACCTGTCACATACATGTCAATTTTCTTGGTGAAGTCTTAAGTTTCCTTGCAGTGAGGGAGGACAGAGCTGGGAGCTCTGCTTCTATAACAACCCATGAGGCAGGATTATTGCTTGCAGCCAACGTTAAAATGACTACCTGTGCAATATGAAATCCTGCTAGGATGCAAACAGGACATGTTGCCCAGAGCTTCCTACTTCGTTAGAATTTTGGGCTTCTGAAGGTCACATGCAGGTGTAATATTTTTTTGGAGCATTAAGAAAAGATGGACACAGAAAGCAAAACACTTGCTAGGTGCTCCTTGAGCTATGCCTGTGGGCTGTCCCTGTCTATGATCGTGTCCTATCCTCAGTGACATCACCTTCTGCACTTTGCACCATGTGTTCCTAGTGGTCCACTGCTCAGCCCTAAAACCAGGGAAAGTGCAAGTTTCAAGAACAAAGACTGAGAGCCTCACTCCTGGGTGAGGTTTGCATCATGAAACCAGAGCTGAAAGGTACAAATGTGAGTCCAGCTAATAAGGTGGCTTATTCTGATTTTTACCCAAAGTTTTTTTTTTTTAAACATCAAGTTAAAGAAATAAACAAGAGGGGCGCCTGGGTGGCGCAGTCGGTTAGGCGTCCGACTTCAGCCAGGTCACAATCTCGCGGTCCGTGAGTTCGAGCCCCGCATCAGGCTCTGGGCTGATGGCTCAGAGCCTGGAGCCTGTTTCCGATTCTGTGTCTCCCTCTCTCTCTGCCCCTCCCCCGTTCATGCTCTGTCTCTCTCTGTCCCAAAAATGAATAAACGTTGAAAAAAAAATTAAAAAAAAAAAAGAAAAGAAATAAACAAGATAGGTGAGTCTCAGCCAAGATAAGATCTTAAAGTGGACAGGAACCTCTTAGAATCCCACACTGGGGACGTTTGTCTTGTTTGTTAGGATATGATAATGACAATGGCAATCTTTCTTGTTAAATTCCCTTGGTATCTCTACCTTTTTCCAATTGCTTTACCCTTCTCTGCTTACTGCCATCAGGCTCAACTGAGTTACACTGACTCCAAAGTATTGGCTAATTCTTTTTTTAAAAAGTAGGAAAAAAGGAAATAGAAGTCCATTCTGCTCCTCCCTTCTGACTGGGGGGAAAGCACGAAGATACTTGCTTGTTTTCGCGATGCAACCAAACCCACACATAGTTGTATCGATCCCATGCAGAGTCTGCTGAGTCAAAACGCTGATTGATGAGTAGGGAAGTGACAGTATTACTCAGTAATAAAAATTGCAGATAGATCTTGTGGTTCATAGTCATTTATTGACACAAAAATGCTTTGTCTCTTATAATTAGGAGGACAATCCCACAACTGTTATCTTTAAAAAAAAATTGTAGCTTGTCAGAGTCTAAAGAGTGGCCCAGGTCTAGGAAATGCCCTTAGAGGCACCTGGTGAAGGAATGGGACCAGCGTGCCGGCAGGGTTACTTGTAGTGAATGGTGTTGGGCCTTTGCTGTATCACAGTATTCTGACATTCTCAGGTTCATGTAAGTGGATATAGGCCAAGAAACAGGGCCTTAGTGACCAGCATGGGCACTAAGATCCCAGAAACCATTATAGATCCCCACATTGGTGACTGTGGCAGGTCTGCGGCCATTCTCAACATGCAGAGTCAACAGATTCTTGAGAGTGAGCCCTAAACAGGAATCGGGCTAAGATTTCCTTCTAGGAAGATTCTGCTCCCTTCTCTAAGTCAGTCTTTTGGACTCTAATAATTTGGAGATGACAAAGCTAACACAAGAAACTATTAATGAGCATTTGACAAGATATGAATATGATGAATAAGACAGCTAAAGTTACAATATTAAGCAAAATATTAAAGAATTCTGTTGTAAGAGGGCTTAAACTATAAAACCGTATTTTATGGATCAGATTACCTATACTGAGATCCATCATATTTGTTGGGTAAAACATCAAGTGAACCTTCTTTTGTCACTTCTCTGCATCTACCACCATCCTCCCTGTCCTGGTAACCTCTCCAATCCTCCTGTCCAATGCCTATCTCCTCTCAGTTAGGCAGGGATAAATTGCTTCCAGATTCTGGTCTATTTTTTTTTTCCCTCTAGGCTCAGGTCAAACCAAGAGTAGCCTTAATGAAGATCATGGATATTGAACTACACTTTACCAGAGAAGGGCAAGATTTCCTCCTATAAACAGGGAAGGCCACTCCCCATAGCAATTTTATCACTATGGCTGTCCTGCATTTGTTTAAGGAAGTGGGACCCAGACATTTTGAGGTGCAAGGAAGCATACTGCAGTCAATGAAGAAAGGTTTCCCAACCTCTTTTTAAAGGTTATTCTACCCATTGTTTGGAAATATAAACACTGACACACAAGAATTTAATTTTCCCCACTTTGCTTACCAAATCAGTGGTAATGTTCCAGTCCCCAATGCTCAATTTGGAAAGATTCAGTGAACCTGTACACTGAAAATGAATTACACCACAATCAGATCCTGAGCCCTTCTGAAGCTGTTAAGCCTCAATATATATGTTTTTAATATTAGTTTATGTGGATTTAATATAAACCAAGTATCCTAGTTAATTAAACATGTTGCTAGGAATATTTTCAAAACTTAACTCAAAGTCATATTCAATAGCCTTGGGCACCATTTTCATATCACTGGAGTATTATCAGTTCATCCTGGATGAGTAATAAACACTAGGAAATAGACAGTGAATAGTGTGTGTTTTCCTCATTTTCCTAATACTAGCTATTTACAAAACAAAACAAAAACACTGAATCTTTAGGAGTTGTCTTCCTGGTAACCCACATGATTTCTCTCTCTCTCTCTCTCTCTCTCTCTCTCTCTCTCTCTTTCTCTGAAAGAACTCTAACAAAAATGTAAGAATGCTCCAACAAAGTCTGAAAGCACATTTACTGTAGCTACCCTGAGATATTTTGTCTCTCAGAGCAGAATTGGTAATGTTTGGAGACACTTTTGATTGTCATAATCGAAGTGACAGGGTAGGTTGCTGTGACATTTAGTGGGTAAAAACCAGAGATGCTGCTCAACATTGTAAAGACACAGGACAGCTTCCACAACAAAGAGCTAACCTGTCCAAAAATGTCAATAGTGTTGAGGTGGGCAACCCCTGCCATAGAAAATGAACTTACTGAACAGAAAGTGTCACACATGTGTAAAAGGCAGCCCGTCACAGAGAAAGTAAAGGCTTTCTCTCCTTCTGAAATGTAGGCACACACACGATTCTGCACACATGCACATGTGCAAGACTCAATCCTTTGAGAAACAGCTACAGCCCACCATTCTTCATCAGCTTTCTCCTGGCGTTCCTGTGCAGAGTGTTACCTTTTAACTCTGAACTGATGCACTTATTGAAAGGCACTACTGCCATATAATGTAAATCAGACTCACATTATTAATTTCAATTAACCAAAATAAATACATGTCTAAGTGTACTCAGCTTTGTCTCCCCACTTAGCACATATGCTCCTTCTCTTTCTTACCTACTAAGATATGTGTCTTCTCAGCACACAATAGAAAGCTAGCCTCAAATGAGGTTTCAATGCTTGTTGATGGATGGTGTTTATTTATTTGCTTAAATTTATAATCATTCACTCCTTTAAATAAAGCACAAAACCAAAATAATCAAGTCACAGTGGAAGACATTTAAAACAAAGAAATAAAAACGAAAAACAATTCCATATTGTTTGGATGCATGATCACATGGCATTTGAAAGCCTGGTAGAAGAAACCATTCATTTATCTATCAAACATTCAGAGAACCGCTATTATGTGATTGGTTATTGGGAACATAGTGATGAATGAATACTTCTCTCCTGTGAAGTCTAGACATATAGAAGGCACACAAACCACCAGTTAGATGGAAGTGTGATAATCCATATACAGGTACAAGGTGGTGGGGAGGGGTTTGCTCTTTGGGTCTGAGAGACATCTGAGAATTTTTGGTACAGATGGCTGAGTAAAAATTTTCCAAATGAATGACAACACAAAGGTATTATATTATCGGCAGAGCGAAAACATGTAAGCAGAGATAAAAGTATGAAAGCACATGGTAAAGTTAGGCAGATGTTAGCCTGGTAAAATTTAACTGTCAGATGAGTTAGGTAGAGGTAGAGCTTAAATCATAAATTGAGGATAAATAGTGAAGGGGCATATAAATCAGACTGAAGGCTTTGGTTTTGTCTATAGTTAGTGTTTTCAAAGGGGATCTCTTGTTATTCAGGTACAAGGTTCTGTGCATGACGGTAGGATGGTTTGGACCTGGAGAGAGTTTTAGAGGCTGAAAAGTTTGATGGGTGAGGAGGTTAAAATTCAAGCAAGAAATATCAGCTTGCTTTAATAGACACCAAATCTACTGGTCTAGATGTAATCATTTTCTATGCAATTGGGAGACATTCATGCAGTGCCACTGGCCAAGAGCTTTCTTTTAGGAACTGGCACACCCATCAGTGAACACCTGTTATTTCTGTGGCAGGAATTCATGAGGATGCATGGCTGCTGTTAAGTGGCCCTGGGGATGAACGGAAGCCTCCAGAATCTGCTCTTCTGTCAATCACCCCTTGCCTTCTGTCTTCTCCTGATAACACAAATAAAGGAAAGCAGAAGCTATTGCACCTCAAAGACCTGCAAGAAAATGTAGGACCAAATCACAAGACCATAGACATGGGTGAGAAGCTGTCATTAAACCTGGTCTGTTGGGTGCCTGGGTATCTCAGGCGTTTAAGCATACAACTCTTGATATCCACTCAGGTCATGATTTTGTGGTTTGCGGGATCGAGCTCTGAATCAGACTTTGCTCTGACAGCGTGGAATCTGTTTGGGATTCACTCTTTCCCTCTCTCTCTGCCCCTCCCCTGCTAGCTCATGTTCTCTCTCTTTCAAAGTAAATAAACTTAAAAAAAAAAAAAAAACATGGTCTGTCATTTTTGCGCTGTTAGGCCTTCATCCAACAATTGTGGCAATGTCTTGTCAATTTCTTCTTTATTGAGAAGAAATTTCTCATTTCCTTTTTTACTTCCTCACCATTTTTATTAAAAAATAAACAGTTTCTTAAATTATAAAATAATGTATATTTATTAGTTGGAAATTTGGGTTATCCAGAAAATATATAAAGAAATACAAATCAGCCAAATTTCCAAGTTCCAGAGACAATCACTGCTAATATTGGTGGGAGGGGTGCATGATATAGTCAGATAAAAACTCCATGTTCTATTTCATATAGTGTCCGAGACTAATTTGATAACTTTTATTTGGCTTGAAACTCAGTCACTAAATAGGATCTGTGAATTAAAAAGAGAGAATATCACTGCTCTCTCAAATCTTACTTACCTTCTTTCAGCTAACCTAACACCAGGTAATAATGATTTAGACCCAACAAAACATGCACCAACTCTTTGCATCTGGCATTTAGTGTATCTTCTAATGAGGTACTAAGTAAGTGGGTTGTTACATGAGTGGGCCTTTGTGAAAGAGTATGAGTTGCTGCGTTTTTATTTTAGGCGCTTGGGTGGAATGCAATAGCTGTTGAAGACGACTCTCTAGTCACAATTCCATGTGTTCAATGGCCAATAATGTTAAAAGTCATAGGCCCATTTTATATTGACAGCCATTCTTTCTTCATTTTACTGCAGCCTGAATAGTAGAGATGCAAGGGATTGATCTTCATTTGTGAAATGGGATTCTTTTCATTCAGTAACTAATGGATTTGGGAGAGTATGTTTCCTCTACAGCTCCTGGTAACATTTGGAGACAAATCTTCATTCATTCTGGTCAAATTATTTCCCCATTGGACACAAAATCACTGAAAAAGATCCACTGGAATCAAATTGAATTATTGCTCTCTTGGCTTCCTGATGGAGAGTTCTGCAGTTCAGTCAATGCCCAGTGGCTCTGGAGAACTATGAACAGCTGCTGGGTAGGGCCAGCTCCTGGCATCAGCAGGGAGGGCAGCTACCTTCCCAGTGTCTCTGAGGGTCTTCTGCTGCTGCATATCACCTTAACTTTTAATACTTAATTTTAATACTTAAAATTATTGCTTTGGTGGCACTGGATGTCCCACATTCAATGCCAAGAGGAAGAAAAAAAGTAGAAATAGTGTGGAGAAGGCAGGAGGTAGTACTTTTGTGCCCACACTGTGTGTCAAGGGGCTCTCCTTACCTAGGTTTTTAAAATCAGTAGACTGAGCTACAAACAATGCCCAGGCATTGTCAACAGCAATGCTCAGTACCGGGTCATTGTCCTAGATCCCTCTGAGGGTAGCCACGATTTGTTTGCTCTTTAGCTCCATGGCACAGCAGCTCTTGGCCACATTCTCCTGCTTTGCTAACTGATTCTGGCTGCCTCCACTGAAGAACTTTTGAAATTCTCTTTTGGTGAACTGAATTTTGGCTTCTTGCCCTTCTCTATTCTCTTCATTGGTAGACATTGCTTGGTGATATTAGATGGAGAACTATCCACTCCAGCCCTAAAACCATACAAGCTGGACTCCAGGGACATATTGTTGTCAGCCAGATGTTTCCCCACCCCATCCCACAAAAGCACCCTCAGGAAAACAACATGCAGAATTCTTACCACTCACTGACTGAAGGTATCTCATGTTCCCTTAGCAAGTGAAGTCACTGACTGTGACCCTAGCTCCAACCATTGCTCTCTCTGTCTCTCTCTCTCTCCCTCTTAAAGTATTTACAGGATATCTAAAATGCTACTCTCACTATCAATTTTTCCCTATCAGGGTGCTGGAAAGAAGGGGTAAGTGCAAACTCCATGATCATTGCCCCTTATTCTTATGAGACCGTGGCATGTCCAACTCTGCACGTGAGACTCAGAGAAAGGCCTCAGAATTTTGTTTTTAATTAGTGAGAGAAAATGGGCAGCCAGCTTCTTAGAGCAGGCTCTAGCTTTCCAAAGCTGCAAATCTCTTTTCCTGGATGGTTGCTGTAGCCCAAATGTCCAGGTTTCAAAATACTATACTTACTTTCCACTAAGAAAAGGGTGTGTGCTTCCAGGAAGGCAGGATGTCCAGCTGGCTAGTAGTCCTGACATTGTCTCAGTCCCCACCCAGCCAGCCAGTAGGAAGCTGGTCAGGTCAGGTGCTTGACCACACCTCCTGTTGCCTCTACCCCCGGACTACCTCCTAAGCTTTAGCCATGAGTTGACCATTCTGTTAGGCTGAACTAAGACTGAGGTTATGGGCAGGAGGTATGTATTCCAATAATATTAAAAGGTAGAATTGATCTGGACTTGGTGACTGCCTGGGAGCTTTGAGTTAGGGAGCTGGGGAACAACATGGGATTCCTAGATTCTGGGATGACTGGGAGCTCTGCATGGACTACAGAAGGAGCATGTTGGAAGAATACTGGTTTGTTTTGCCACCTATTCATTCTTTCAACAAATATGATGTATTTTTGTGTTATTATTTTAACATAGTAAGTAATATTAATTTACCTTTTAATTTGTTTATTATTTTAAATTTTTTACTCCCATTTACTAATTGTTCACTCTATGACAGGCACTAATTCAGATGTTGAAGATCTAGCAGTGAACAAGACAGATGAAAACTCTGCCATCATATAGTTTATACCATAATGGAGGGAGACAGACACTACACAAGAAACCTAAGTAAAATGCAGATTATGTGTTATTGTAAGGGCTCTGAAGAAACATAAATTGGGAATATTGGGTGGGGTGGAGGTGGTGAGGAAGAGAGGCCTCATGGAGAAATGACCTTTGACCCTATACCCCCCAGAAGATGAAAGAATGGCCCAGAGAGGAAGAAGTTCTAGGAGAAGGAAGAGGAAGTGCAAAGACGTTCGTGTGTAGGTGCACTTGGCCTGTAGAGGAAGAAGGAGGAAGACATAGTGGACAGAGTGAAGTAAATGGGAGAGTCGTAGGAGATAAGCTGAGTAAAATCATCAACAAAATGAAAAGACAGCCTATGGAATGGGAGAAAATCTTTGCAAACCATATTATCTGATAAGGGGTTCACCTCCAAAATATATGAAGAACTCCTATAACCCAGCAGCAAAAAAAAAAAAAATCTAAAAAAAAAAAGCAGATAATCTAAATAGACATATTTTCCCCCAAAGAAAACATACAGATGACTAACAGGTATAAGAAAAGGTGCTCAACATCCCTTATCATCAGGGAAATGCAAATCAAAATTGCAGTGAGATTATCACCTCACACTTAGTAGGAAGGCTACTATCCAAAAGGCAAGGAATAACAAGTACTGGTAAGGACATAGAGAAGAGAAGGCCCTTTGCATTGTTGGTGGGAATGTAAATTGGAGCAGCTACTGTGGAAACAATGCAGAGGTCTCCCTCCACCCCCAAATTAAAAATAGAACTACCATCTTATCCAGCAATTCCACTTCTGGGTATTTATCCAAAGAAAATGAAAACACTAACTTGAAAATATATATGCAACCCCATATTCATTGCAGCATTATTTATAAGAGTCACAATATGGAAACAACAGAAGTGTCTGTTGATGGGTGAATGGATAAAGAAAATGTGGTATATATATATATATATATATATATATATACACACATATATATATACACACACACACACAACAGAATATTATTCAGCCATAAAAAAATCTTGCCATTTTCAACAACATGGATAGACCTTGAGGGTATAATGCTAAGTGAAATAAATCAGGCAGAGAAAGATAAATACCATATGATCTCATTTATATGTAGTATAAAAAATGAACTCACAAATAATATAAAGAACAGATTGTTGGTGGCTAGAGGTGGGGGTGGGTGGGGGTGGGGTAGGTGAAATGAGTAAATGGAATCTAAATGTACAAACTTCCAGCTATAAAATAAATAAATCCTGCGATGTAACATGCAGCATGGTGACTATGGCTATTGTAAGCGATAGCTACAATGTGCTATTGCATTGCATCTTTGAAAGTTGCTAAGACAGTAAATCTTAAAAGCTCTCGCTATAAGAAAAAAAACGAACTATGTGTGGTGATGGATGTTAACTAGACTTATTGTAGTGATCATTTTGCAATATATGCAAATATAGAGTCACTGTATTATATACCTGAAACAAATGTAAATGTAATACATGAATTATACCTCAGAACAAACCAACAAAAGACAACCAACCAATCTTGGAACCCTCCAGTGTGAAGAGGTCAGAAGACGAGGAGGAACTAGTGAAGGAATGTGAGAAGCGGTAGCCTGGGAGGTAAAAGAAACACTAGAAGAATTTGGTGCCTCAGAAGTGATGCTTCAGGGGCAGGTAGTGAGGACAGACTGGTTACCTCCTGGATCAGCTGTCTTAAGCAGTCACGGTGGTCCTGATGAGAACACTTTAAGGTTTTAGTGGAGTAGAAAATGGGGATGAACACTTGATTGGCATGAGATCAAAAGATAAGAGGAAGGGGTGATTGAGCCATGGTGAGTATACGTAACTCTCTGGGAATTTTCTTGAAGAAAATAAGAAAAATGGGGACTATAACTGTAGCAGGAAGTGGAGAAAATTTTTTTTCTTTCTTACGATGGGGAAATAATTTCATGTGTATAGGAAAATGGGAATGACCCCAGAAGAGTAGGAACATTGGATAATGCAGTAGAAAGTGGTGATTTCTAGACACACGTCTTTGAGTGGATAAGAAGGAATGGGATCATGGACACTAGTGGCAGTTAAGCTTAGTTAGGAGCAGGCACTTTTTGTCCTCATTAACAGGAAGAAGGGCGTGGCATATGGGCACCCACAGAGAGAGGTAGAAAATTATGGAAGTTCTCTCTGCTCTCTCTTCAGTGAAATGGCAAATAGTAACCAATTGATCAGCAGGAAGAGGGAGGAGGTTTTAGAAGTTTGAGGAGAGAGAAGGAATGAAATAGTCATCTCAGCAAGTAGAAGAATAAAATGCAGTATGATTAGACAACACTAAGGGTCACATTGATGTCTGTGCTCATAAATTTAAAGTGAGACCAGGTGCAGGTGCCGAATGGAGGTGAGTTGAAATTTTTAACAAAAGTTGAAGTTTTAAGCAATGTGATTACGACAATGGAACAAAGGGTCAAGGCAGTGGAAGGTCAATGGAGGGAGGGATTATTTCAAACTGGGTTAGTAGGGAAAGGAGGACAGGATAGTAAAGAGAGACTAAAAATATGACAGGCTTGCAGGGAGTAAGTAAATAGGAAATGCTGAATGGACAGTGTGCCACTTGGCATTGAAATTATGGAAGTGTTGCAGTTGCTGATTGTGTGCAAGTCTAAGACATAATGAATTTAAGTTGCTTACAAGATATTCAGACTGAGATCATCAGAACTGGTTCACGAAATAGATCAAGAAGTTCAGGGCTAAAGATACAAGGTTGAACCAAACTACGGGAGTGAAGCGGTCAGAATTGTCCAAGAGACCAGAGAGGGAGGAGGTACTGACTTCTGCCTATTGATCTGGAAAAGAGATCAGACCTTTCTATTGTCGTTGAGAAGTAGAAGCAAAATTATTCAACTCCTTTGGACATGCAGCCCATTTGTGTACACACACAGTGATGTCACATAGTATGATACAAGGTCCCATTTTGGGTTGGGTCCTGGGTCCCTTAAAAGAATCCATGTCTGAGGGTGGGGTAACTGTGTAATGTTGGGGACTCCAAACTTTCATTTTCAAACTTTGCCACTTGCAAAGTTTTGCCAAAAAGCTGCACTGGATTTTTCACCTTTCCAGGAATTATAAAATTTATCAGCATAATCACTCATTAAAATTGCCCATCCAGAAAGAGGGAAATGTCTAAGAAGGCTCAAACACGAATGCATGTTCCCTGGCAGAGGAAACTGGAGCTCTCTTTGGGCAACGAGACCCAGTGAGAGTCCTGCAATTAGACAAGGCTTGAAGCACCAGAGATTTTTAGAATATTCTGTTGCAATGGAACTCAATTTTTTATCGATCTCCTTTAGGAAAAGGCTAATTATTTTTTATTCTCTTCACTGAATTGCCAGCAGTGTGGTTTCTCAGGCCCATTGCTTCCATATATATAAAAGTCATTGTGCTTCCTGGTGGGTTCATTGTCTTTCCTCAACACCAGACAGCCTTGGATTTCTAATTTTTAAATGAAAGCACCAATCACAACTCTCTTTTTATGTTTACCCCTTGCAATGCATGAAGAGAATTATAGCAATGTGAGGGGAAACGGCTGAGCCCAGGTCATGGTGATGAAACCCACACCCTACCACTTCTTCCCTAGTGATCCTCAAACATCCATGGGCCTGAGAGTCACATGGAGAGCTCTTTAAAACAGTTTCCTAGGCTTCCAGACATTCTGACTTAGTGGATCTGGAATAGGACCTGTGAGTTAGTATTTTAACAAGCACACAGGTGTTACCAATTCTGCCGGTCTGAAGACCATACTTTGAGAACCACTGTCTACACAACAATAGGGAGGAATTGAACCCTAAATACTAATATATGTGATTTGTTTACTCAAGCTTCCACGACAGAGTGCCACAGACCAGGTGGCTTACACAACAGAAGTTCATTGTCTCACAGTTCTGGAAACTGGCTGGTTTCTTTGGTGGCCTCCCTCCATGCCTAGTAGAGGCCACTTTGCCCTATGTCTTCACATGGTTTTCCCTCTGTTTTTGTCAGCAGTGGTACTGGGGACTAAGGCCCACCCATATGGCCACATTTGAATATAACTATCTCTTTAAGATTTCCAAATACAATCACATTCTAGGGTTCTAGGCATTAATACATCAACAGATGAATTTGGTGGAAGGCATCTAACAACAACCCTCTGTGGTTTTAGCCCCATGAAGACTGAGCCTCCCTCACAAATACTGCTGAGAAAGGGCAGCATTCCAAGGAGGCCTCAGGTGGTCTCTGAAAATTCTGGAGGCCTCATGGAAAGCTGAGAAGGGTGAAAGCAACAGCAATGTGACTGGGGCAGTGTCTGAGTAGTGAGGTTTGGCAGGCTCAGCTTCCTGCAGAAACCCCACATGGTCACGGACAGCTTGGTGCTCCCATTCTGACTTTTCTGAAGGCCTTGCTTCCTTCCAGCCTGCACTCTGTCAACTTCATTCACTCAATTCATGTTTCCTAAGTGCCCATCACATGCCAGGGCGTATTCTAGGAGCTGAGGAGGCCGTGGTGAACGAAGGTACTTCTCCTAGCGTGCAGTCTGGGGGGACACACTGTACACAAATGCACTAGTAGATACGGAGAGCAGAGATAGACACCATGAAGGACGTGTGTCATAGAGAGTCCTAGAGGCTGTGAGGGGCCGTGTGCACCCATCCCTGAACTTTCAGGAACCCGGGACCCTCTCTCACTTCCTCAGGCAAAACCTGTTGTGAGGAAAAAAACAAAACAAAACAAAACAAAACCTACATGTGGAGGGGTACCTGGGTGGCTCGGTCGGTTAAGCATCCGACTTTGGCTCAGGTTGTGATCACAGTCCATGAGTTTGAGCCCTGCGTCTGTCTCTGTACTGGCAGCTCAGAGTCTGGAGCTTCCTTTGGATTCTGTGTCTCCTTTTCTCTCTGACCCTCTCCTGCGCATTCTCTCTCTCTCTCTCTCTCTCTCTCTCTCTCTCTCTCTCTCATATAAATAAACGTTAAAAAAAATCTACATGTGGAAAAAACCTGAGCAGCCCGGTCTCTGAGAAAACACACCCACGTGTAAAGCACACACAACAAAAACATTGAGTGTATTTTGATGCTAAGTCCCCTCCTCCCTGCCTTAGAATCTTCAAACCTTTTATTTTAGAGCAAGAGTTAAAACCATTTGGCAACGGTTCTCTTTGAGAATCCAATGAAATACATGGATGTTTCATCCAGAAAAAATGCATAGGAGTCTATGCGGGAAATTTTATGTGCAGCTTTAGGGGTTTTACAGATTTTCTGAAGTCTTCCATGGACTCAAGCAGGGCTCTCTCCTTATGGTCATAACAAGGACAGTTGGAGCTACAAGTTTTGAACTTACCAGACAGTCTTCTAAAGCCCATACTTGCATTATTTCATTTAATCCTCACAAAATAACCGTATATAACTATTGTTATCCTGTGAGCCTATTGAAGATGAGGAAAACGTAAGCAATGACTCAAGAATCATAGTCACAGTCACATTCACATTTGGTCTCTGCCTTTTGGTCTTATTTTGAAATTCTTCAAGGCTTACAGAAGAGTAATAAAGTACAGAGACTTCTCATATACCCTTCGCCCAGCTTCCCCTGATGCTCACATGTCACGTAACCATGCTACATGGATCAAAACAACAAAAATGATACTGATCGGCTTAATAAAAAAGAAGGCGAGAAAAAACTGCCAGATGAGCAGACACTGAACAACAAGCACAGCTGTCTTGGTTTGCTGGCAAAATACCCCATTCAACTGAATTGTCTGTGAAGTTTCAGTGAATGATATCAGGGTATTTGGGATTCACCATGATGCCTATGTAATATAAAGAAAAGTTTAAGGGGATTCAGCATTCTTTTTTTTTAAGTTTATTTATGTATTTAGACAGAGACAGAGAGAGAGAATGAGAGAGAGAGAGGAGGGGCAGAAAGAAAGGGAGAGAGAGAGAGTCCCAAGCAGGTTCCATACCGCCAGCACAAAGCCTGATGTGGGGCTCGAACTCACAAACTGCGAGACCATGACCTGAGCAGAAACCAAGAGTAGGAGGCCTAACCGACTGAACCACCCAGACACCCCAAGGGGATTCAGTATTGTCTTTAAGAATTAGTAAGTTATCAGAACCTTCTCTTCTGGTGGTACTACTTTGGGATCCACGATAACAAGAGGCCTAGGAGTATTTGGGAGAGAGAAATAGAATATTAGAGAAACTGCATAGTGTAGCTGTCAAATGTGCAAACTCTGAAATAAGGCTGCCTGGATTTGAGTTAATTAACTCTATGACTTTTGGCATGTCACTTATCTATCACCTTTGTGACTCTATTTTCTTATCTATAAAATGAGAAGAACAATGGTCGGAATTCAAGCTCTTATTGAGATTAACTGAGTTAATATATATTGGATTTCTAGTAAATGCAGTGGGATAAAACTTGGATGAGTGCCCAAGGTGTCCACCCCACTGGTCCCCACCCCCCCTTTTTTAAAGATTTCTTTTTTTTGTTTTTTTAAAAAAATTATTTAATTTTGAGAGAGAGCAAGAGCTTGAGTTGGGGAGGGGCAGAGAGTGAGGGGGACAGAGGATCCGAAGCAGGCTCTGTGCTGATAGCAGAGAGCCCGATGTGATGCTCAAACTCATGAACTGCGAGATCATGACCTGAGCCGAAATCATATGCTTAACCAACTGAGCTGCCCAGGTACCCCCACTGGTCCCTTTCTCTTTGGTTTACTCCCTCCCTCCTTCCATCAACTCAGGTTTATTCTGCCACAATCCCCAGCTCTAGGGGATTCTTTAGCATGGAACATCAGCAAGATAGACAGAATTTTCCTTTGTTTATGGATTTTTCTCTTAGAATAACTTCAATATGTTATTAAATTAAAAAATAGTTTTCCTCAAATAAGGATGTAACACAATGAAGGGTATAAAGGGTGACCTTTCCACTGTAACCTTCTACTATAATTTTGTGAGCTTTATAACCATGGACTTTGACTCTGCCTCACAGCAGTTACTAGACAGAGCTGAGTGGGAAGGATTGTTACATCAGAGCATCCTCAATGTCAGGCAAGATCAGCCACATGGGAAACATAGCAGAGACAAGGCTCTATCTTCTCCATGTTCTCATCCTAAACACAGCATCTGGGGTTTGCAAGACATTCTAAGCCTCCTAGGTTCAGGTGTGTGGGTAGTGGCTTCCTCTTTTCTGGTGTTATAGAAGGAAGAGTACCAGTGTCCCTTAAAAAAGGGGGTTGTCAATTTTCATATTCTTGCCCAATTACTGCTTTCACACCGAGGAAAGGATGAAAGTCTACCCTGGCTATGCTTCTGGTAAGGACCATGTAGGATCTGAGCTTTTGCTCTTCTTTAAAGCCAACACGTTACAGATATTGGAAAAAGACACAAGACTCCTGGGTCAGAGACTAAGGATTTTATTACTCGTGACCCAGCAAATAGCATGAGCTTCATGTTCACATTGCTTCCTCTTAACTCCAGGTCAGATGTGAGTAACGTGCTGATGGGCCCAGGTGGATGCAGCACATGTAACAGGTTTGTCTCAGCTGAGGAACCTCAAGCTTAGTAAACCTCCAATCTTATAAGGAGGCTTCTAGCAGAGGTGCCCAACCTGGAGGAAATATTTTCTTTATTATGCCGGTCAGGAAATAGGTATTCTTTCTTCCTTGGGAAAAAAAAAGACACTATTACTAAGCTAAAAGGAGGTTCGCTGTACATAGTTTGGAAAATAGTTTAGAAATAAGCTGTCAATGCTTCATCACAAGATGTGACAGAGATGCAAGACACCCAGAGAGAATCGTCTTCCACCAGTTATTCAAGGTACTGCTGGCCAGCCAGATGATGATGGTTATAGACTTGGGGTTGTGCTGATCTCCACCAAGGAAGAGACCTCCAGAGGGTAGTAGTGGGATGTGTTTGAGCACAATGAGAGAAACAAACATGTTAAGAAATTCTTACTTCTTAGGCCTAATGTTCAGAACAATTGGATTCATACTATCTAAAGCCTCCTGACCTTGGGGCAGGGTGTATGAATCAGTCTGAGTTCATCTGTTTGGTGTCCTTCAATCCATACATCACAAATGGGAGAGGCATACTGATTCTAAGGTTTGGCTCTAATGCAATACAAAGAGGTCTTTGATATGACCTTTGAAATCATTGCTTTCTGACAGAATGATTCATCTAGAAAAATTCCTTAACCTTTTTAAAATTATTGCTTCCACAAGGAGTTTTTGGGGTACCTGGGTGGCTCAGTTGGTAGAGTGCCCAACTCTTGATTTTGGCTCAGGTCAGGATCTCAGGGGCATGGGTTTGAGCCCTATATTGGGCCCTGTGCTTAGTGTGGAGCCTGCTGAAGATTCTCTCTCTCTCTCTCTCTCTCTGCCCCTCCACCCCTCTCCCCTGCTTTCACTCTCTGTCTTTCTAAAATAAATAATAAGGGAGTTTTTTGTAGATTTTCTTTTCCCCTAATTGTCTCTCCTCCATGAAATTTTAATACCACAGATACAATATATCTCTTTATGTACAGTCCATAAACAATTGCAATATCAAAGCTTTCTCATACATCAATGAACCAATTTTCATTTTCTTGGGATTGTTGTTATCCACATTGAGAATGCATAGTCTAGAAAATTCTTGTATCAGTTAGGGAAGATAGTAGTCTGGACCCTCTGAGAAGCAGATGTCAAGATGGATTAAACATGCAAGAATTTTGTTAGGTGAAATATTGTATGAAAGTATATGTAGGGAGGGAGCCAGATAACATAGTTTTCTAGGCTCAGATCATAGGGGCCCCATTGAATGTGATCGTTCACTGTGGCACAGATATCATTCAGAGATGATTGGTATTTGTAAATACCTGATACTTGGTGTCCAGGACTACTTGGCATACCTCTCCCTCTGTTTGCATGAGGTACCACTAACCTCATGGAGAAGGGGCTTACATCCTGTCTGATGGAAGGGTTTAGGGGCAGACACATAGAATAAAATGAAGAGTTCCTTGAGGTGTTCTCACATGTGGCCCCAGGGCCTTTGACTGCACTTGAACTTCTGACTTTTTCTACAATGCCATCTGCCAGCAGTGCTTTCTCCCTCACTAGAAGTAGAAGATGGGGCCTCTCTTGACAACGGAGAGCCCATGGATATGCCTAGACATTTACTCTTCAATCATGAAAGTAGAAGCTTGTAAATTTGCTCCATCACAACTTCTTCACAATCCAGGCACCCATGCTGTTGGTTTCTCTGACCGTGGGCAGCATCATGTTCTTCTCTTCCACCTGAGTCAACTGATATGACAGGGTGAATCCTTCAGACCTCTCAGAATCGTTAAGATTGGTCAGCAGAGCTGATACTTACGGATTTTCCACCAGAACTTTTGAAATTCTCATGGAACCTCACCTTGTGACATCCCCCCTCTTCTCTTGAATGTCATATGTAAAAATAATTCTAGCCTCATCAAAAACTGGGAGTCCTTTCATCCTTTTTCTGCCAGGTGGTCAATAATTTAGCACATGCTGCCTCAGCAGTTTCTAATCTGCCAAAGAGTTGCTCCAAAGCACGCAGCTATTTGAGTTTCATGACTTTTACTCCATGTGCCACCTCTAAACTCCCAATAATTCCCTGCATTTCCTAACCTCAGAGGCATTTTATTCCTTTCCCAATCCATGTTTGATTTATCTATCTATCTGTCTATCTATCTATCTATTTATCATCTATCTACCTATCTATCTACCATCTATCTCTTTATCTATAATTTTTTTTGAAAGAGAGAGAGTGTGAATGAGTGGGGAAGAGGCAGAGAGAGAGAGAGGGAGAGAGAGAATCCTAAGCGAACTCCATGCTGTCAGCACAGAGCCTGATTGGGCTCAATTTCATGACCATAAGATCATGACCTGAATCGAGATAAAGAGTTGGATGCTTAACCGACTGAACCTGACAGGAGCCTGTCCCTGTTATATTTAAACCATAGTTCAAATTCCTTATCCACTAGGACCTACAGTATCTCCCCTCACCCTACCCCTTCTCATTCCAAACTCATAAGCTTTATGGGTTTCAGGTATTTCAAGAACAGTATGCATGGCCTGTCCTACATTTTTCAGACAAATACCCTGAATAAGATAGGTCTCAATCTGATGTGTGTTGGGGTCCTCTCCCCAGACTTATAATATTACTTATGGATCTTCTACTTTCTGAAGTAACACAAACTAAAAACAAATTCTTTGTGGGATATTTACCATCTGCCAGCCTAATTTTGAAAATCTACTAATCTCTTCTACATGAGATCAGTATGGGAAAGAAATGTAGAGAAAGAAGGGGACAGAGAACTGTGTTCTATCGTATTACTGTGTCTCTTCCTGAGCCTGGAAATCCCACCTATGAACAAAGAGGGAGATGTTTTGACACTGTATTTTCATAGGACATAAAGGGATCATGTTTCTAGAGGAGTCCTGAGTTAGAAACTGGGGCAGAATGATTTTCTTCCTAGAAGGGAAAGGATGTTCTCTTGTATTGATTTATTTAAAGAAGTTAAAAATTCCAAGTATTCCAGCCCAGGGGAACCTCTGGGCTTGGTATGGCTGAAAGACAGTTATAATCTCCACTTTGTATAAGATTATCTTGATAATAAATAGGAAGTTCAGCAGCAGAAAGTATTGCATCATTGTATGAATTAGGAATGCATTAAACAGCATAAAACCAAAAATTTGACTAACAGTGGCTCAAATCATATGACATATATATATTTTTTATACTTAATAGTAAACCTATAGGCAGTTGGTTTCTAGGTTGATATAGCAGCTCCAACCTAGACCTGGTGAATATGTATAAGATTTCCTTAGCATTCCTGTAATGTTGCCAAATGGCTAGTTCAGCCTCAGATAGTAGCTCTTTGTATGACTGTGCCCCAGGGTAGGAATTAGGAGGGTGGCCAGGTCAGTGAACAACAGAGAAAGAGGTAGAGAGAGTTAGGAGTAAGAGAACAATTGAGACAGAGTCCTGCTTGTGACCATCTCATACATAATCATCCAGAAACTTCCCAGCAGACATCACCTTACATTTCACTGGCCTGAACCAGGCCAATACTATCCCTAGATCAACTACTGATGAAGGGGATGGGGTCCTGAATGCTCGACTAAGAACAACCACAGTTCACCTCCTGAGACCTGGTACATTGCCACCTGAACAAAACTGAACATGTTTGGCAAAGAAGAAATGTAGGCAAATAACAGTGCATGAAGGCAGAGCTGATGATAGTCAGCTGGTGGGTAATGCCGATGTGTTTTTTCGGCAGTGAAATCTCTCACACTTTGTTCAATATTTTGAAAATTACACCTAAATAAAAGGACTTTGGGGATTATCCATTCCAAATGTTTGTATGCCCTTCCAAAAGAAAATCATTGCACTGGCTTCGATTATAATATATATCCTACTGTAGAAAAAAATGCACAATGAGCTGCTGCCTGGAAATCGGGATTGAACTTTAACCTTCATTTTCCTGTGTTCCATTTTACCGTGTTTGGCACATAAAAGGCCCTCAGAAAACGTTTTCTGTTTGAATTAATGGAATAAACCTTCATTGAATAGGTGAGCAAACATAGGCCTATAGCAGAGAAATGACAAGTCCGAGGTCATTCAATTAGCTATTCCTAGACCTAGAACCACAACTTGGTTCTTCTGACTTGTGCTTTGACTTTAATTTTCCTATTTTCATGTGCTGCTTGTCCAAAGGAGGCACATGAGGATTTTTTTTTGTGTACCCTAAAAATCAATTGCTCAGAAAACACTATGAAGACGGAGAAGTCTGTCCCTAAGATCATAGGTGGAACCCAAAGGGAGAATAAAAAACATGACCTTAGAAGATAGAAATGCTCCTAGGAAGCTGAAGTTGTAGATGGGATTTATCTTGGTAATTAAGAGAAATTCTTAAGAAATTAAGAAATTAAGGGGCACCTGGGTGGTTCAGTTGGTTGAGCATCTGACTCATGATTTTGGCACAGGTCATGATCCCAGGGTAATGGGATCAAGATCCCTGTCGGGCTCTGCATTGAGCATGGAGCCTTCTTAGGATTCTCTCTCTCTCTCTCTCTCTCTCTCTCTCTCTCTCTCTCTCTCTCTTTCTCCCCCCCCCCGCCTCTGCCCCTCTCCCCCACTCATGCTCTCTCTCTAAAATTAAAAAAAAATTAAAAAAATAAGAATTAAGAGAAAGGGAATTTTCTTCTCACATGAAGAGCTCTGTCCCAAGCTCCAACTGTGCTTTGCTGGCACTTTCTGGCCAGCCTCCTGACTCTGAGTTGACCCTCCTGTTTGATATTTTTAAATGACTTCCCTGGAATGTGTGAACTATATTTGGGTTTTCCTAAGCCAGACAGTAGTGGAGGAGGATGAGAAGGGATGTGGGATGATTCTTCAACAGTCCTGTGTCTTGTCCAAACAGTCCCTTACTGGCAGAAGTGTGTTTGTTTTATGAGATCACACATGATTAGCACGTTTAACATGCCATTGTAACAGTCACAACCTGTAATGGGAGAATGTTTATCGGGGTCTATTTTAGATTGCAATTTGCTTTCCTTATTACATAGAAAACAACTACATTTTACCACCTTGTAAGACACTAATAAGCTTTTATCTCTGGGTGGAAGGCTTTATTAAGAAACCCTTTCCCCTGTCCCTGTCCATATTCTACTTCTTTACCCCCTTGGAACATGCTGTCTTCTGTGTGAGCCCCAAACTAGGTTGAACCAGGGAAATGGCCCTTCCAGAGTCATTACTTTCCCATTGTTTTCACTCAGTCACTTACCCAATGCTTCTAGAAAATCATGGTGACTGGGAAAGTCAGCGCTGGGGAACATGATGCTGTTGTTGGATTCAGAGTGTGGGATAGAATTTGGGTTCCCAGTGGGTAGAGGTCCGTTTACAGAGAAGATTGATTGCCCAAGTTTTAGGTCTAGCTTCACATCTGAATAATGAACTATATGATGCATTCTACCCTCATTTCAAATAATGGCTTGGCTAATTAAAATCAAATTCCAATGAGCCAATCTCATCAGCTAATATTCGGCTCAGAGCTGAATTTTTCTGCACTCAGAGAACTGAGGTATCCCCTACCTTTTCCAAAGCATTTGATGTGCAGTAAGTGCTTTCCCTTATTCTCCTCTAGGCTATCTTCCTTCTCCTTCTTTTGGTACCCCAAATCCAGTGTTTGCAAGGTACATCTGGTGCCAAGTGTTTACTTACTGTGCTCCCAGGTGCTAAGCATTCCTTAGAGGGAGTGCCTCCAGGGCCCCTGCTCTCCAGGACTTTCCTTTTAAGGGGTGATGACAGCCATCAACACAGAAGTCTCAGACTCTGGAAAGAATATTATCTCACTTCAGACATCCTTCATGCCCTGCCTGGGGCACTGAGCTACGAGAGTACTGGCAACAGAAGATGCCACTCGGGCCTCACCATTACAGACTCAGGAAAAATAAGAAAAAAATAATCCATTTGGGTTTCAGGTGAGCACCGTGAAACCAACCATCAGTGAACAGATGCTTTTGATGCTTTTGAGTCACATCAGAGAATATCAGCCCAGTGTCCCAGCCAGTTTGGCTGGGATAGCATGGACTCTTCAGTCCCAGGAAGGGTCTCACATGCTGAGGGCAGTTTGGGGCTGGCAGGAAGCATGGGGGAACTGGGTAAAAGCATGGTGCCTGTGTCAGAGCCACTCTACCTTCCTATACACACTGGGCACCTGTTAGAAATGATAAAAATAATATATCCCAGAAAACATAGGAAATCGGGGCAGAACAATTACCACAGAAGAAAGAAAACTGCCAGAGCTACACGCCAGCTGCTAGCCTCAGTCCCTTCAGACCCAAATGTTTCACAGGCCAATTCTTTCACACCTTTAAGGAGCAGGTGATTCCTGTACTATCATACTGTTGCAACACATGGAGAAAAACGAAGTCTTCCAAACTGATTTTATAGACCCTGCATAGTATTGATAATAATACCTGATAAAACATGGTTAAAACACACACACACACACACACACACACACACACACACACACCAATCAACCTTATGATTATGCATTTATCATAAAACCCCAAAATTCCAAAATAAAATGCTAGTACATAGAATCAAGTAGCATATTAGAAGATTAATATATTACATCAAGGAATGTCAAGGTTTGACTATTATAAAATCTATCAATTTTGTTCCCCATGTCACTACATTGTTTTTACCATATTACCTTAGGTGAGGTATGGTGAGGCCAAATGAAGATCAGGAGAGAAACGAGAAAGAGTTTTACAGCTTTATTTTTTGTGTGTGTATGTGTGTTTTTTCTTTTAATGTTTATTTATTTTTGCGCGTGCGAGAGAGACAGAGAGACAGAGAGACAGAGAACAAACAGAGAGGAAGACACAGAATCTGAAGCAGGCTCCAGGCTCTGAGCTGTCAGCACAGACCCCATGGGGCTTGAATTCATGAACCGTGAGATCATGACCTGAATGTAGTCGGATGCTCAACCGATTGAGCCACCCAGGTGCCCCAAGAGTTTCACAGCTTTGTAACTCACAGTTCCCTGGGGAACATAGCGTACTCATCAGGCCACTCGGGGGAAGGCCTGGGTAGGTCACAAGGCACAGAAGTGACCGGTGGGCAAGCAGCTTTATTGTGGGATCTGCAGGAAGGAGTGGGCAGGGCAGGCAGAGTTGGGGCGGGCTGCTTGAATAATCTCAGCCGGCTCTGCAGAGTCTGAACTGTGTGCGGGTTTCTGGTGCCTGGTCCCAGGGCGAATCACTGTATGTGATGGCCCAGAGTGTAAAAGCCCCCATACAGGAGGTGGTGGGGATGCAGACTTAATTAGCCACTCAAGAAGGGGAGCCAAAGGCCCTCTGGGAAGGGCCTTAAAACTGGGTCAAGATGGTATTTATTTATTTATTTATTTTTAATATGAAATTTATTGTCAAATTGGTTTCCATACAACACCCAGTGCTCATCCCAAAAGGTGCCCTCCTCAATACCCATCACCCACCCTCCCCTCCCTCCCACCCCCCATCAACCCTCAGTTTGTTCTCAGTTTTTTTTTTTTTTTAATTTTTTTTTTCAACGTTTATTTATTTTTGGGACAGAGAGAGACAGAGCATGAACCGGGGAGGGGCAGAGAGAGAGGGAGACACAGAATCGGAAACAGGCTCCAGGCTCTGAGCCATCAGCCCAGAGCCCGACGCGGGGCTCGAACTCAAGGACCGCGAGGTCGTGACCTGGCTGAAGTCGGACGCCTAACCGACTGCGCCACCCAGGCGCCTCTGTTCTCAGTTTTTAAGAGTCTCTTATGCTTTGGCTCTCTCCCTCTCTAACCTCTTCTTTTTTTTTTTCCTTCCCCTCCCCCATGGATTTCTGTTAAGTTTCTCAGGATCCACATAAGAGTGAAAACATATGGCATCTGTCTTTCTCTGTATGACTTATTTCACTTAGCATCACACTTTCCAGTTCCATCCATGTTGCTACAAAAGGCCATATTTCATTCTTTCTCATTGCCACATAGTATTCCATTGTGTATATAAACCACAATTTCTTTATCCATTAGTCATCTAAACAAGTATATTATGTAAGCAAAAGGAAGTAATAACGTATCATTTTAACAGATCTTAAAATGGTATTTAGGGGCACCTGGGTGGCTCAGCCGGCTAAGCGACTGACTCTTGGTTTCTGCTCAGGTCATGATCTCTCAGTTCGTGAGTTCGAGCTCTGTGTTGACAGTGCTGAGCTTGCTTGGGACTCTCTCCATTTCTCTCTGCCTCTCCCCTGCTCTTTCTCTCTGTCTCAAAATAAATAAATAAACATTAAAAAAGAAAATTAATAAAATATAATACCATTACTAATGAGAAAATAATAAAAGTGGAATAAAAATTAATAAAAATGATTAAAACCATTTAAATATTCTCTTGTCATGATGTTATGTGCAAAAGCCAGCATTAGGCTTGATGAACAGACTGTGTTCTCATTAATGTCAGAAACAAGATAAAGATGTCTATTATCACATTTTTAATAATATTATGAAGTATTATCCAACATATGGAGAAAAGAGAAATAGTGCCAATGTTAAAGTTGCTTTTGCAGGTGATGTAACTGTATGCCTGGAAAATCCAAGATAATCATTAAAATATTAGAAGCAATAACAAAGTTTAATAGGAAGTCTGCTTACAAAATTAATATATAAAAGCATGTATTGGGGCACCTGGGTGCTTCAGTTGGTTAAGCATCTGACTTTAGCTTCGGTCATGATCTCATGGTTCGCGGGTTCAAGCCCCACATTGGGGTCTATGTTGACAGTTCAGAGCCTGGAGCCTGCTTCAGATTCTGTGTCTCTGCCTCTCTCTGCCCCTTCCCTGCTCCCAATTCTCTCTCTCTCTCTTTCAAAAATAAATAAAACATTAAAGATATATATATATATATATATATATATATATATCCACTGGCAATCAGGTATAAGGTATAATAGAAAAACAAGACATCATTTCAAGTAACAACATCAAATATAGGAGAAATATCTGGGAATTAAATTTATAAATAAGTAAAATTGATATACAGAAAACTTTAAATTTTACTGAAGTTCATAAAATAATATTGATTAGATTGACATGCAGATGTCAAAATGAGAAAGTTCACTCATGTAAAAATTCTGTATACATGCCCTCTAAATCAATATGAATTTGAAACTGCAGTCAAAAACAAGATGGGAATTTGGGAAATTGATAATGATATTTTAAATTGAATGCGCAGGAATAACCTCTTTTTTTTAAAAAAAAAAAAGATGAATAGCAAAGTAAAATAAACTTTACTGAATACTGAAATTTTGAAATGTTTTTATTGGCACAGTAATAGATGGGTAGAGGCCAAACACTGTAATACAATGGTAAGAAATAGGCGTTAACGTAACTGCGGATTTTGCGAATGATAAAGATAGCGGGGGAAAGATATATCATTGAAATTATATTAAGACAACCTGTTATTCTTTAGAAAAAGAGATTAGTGGACATTTATTAATGATTTGAATATGAAAAGATGCAAACAGATGTGGATTTCTTTACACAATTGCGAAATGAAAGATATGACAAAAAAAAAAACAGGCAAGCATTAAAAAATTTAATCTCTTTGGGCACTTGGGCGGTTCAGTCAATTAAGCGACTGACTCTGGGTTTTGGCTCAGGTCATGATCTCATGGTTCATGAGATCGAGCCCCATATCAGGCTCTGTGCTGACATCCCTCTCTCTCTCTCTCTCTCTCTCAAAATAAATGTAACCAAAAATTAATCTCTTTGATGCCTTTAAGGTAAAGATAAAAAATTATCATATAAGTCAAATCATAAAAGAAGTGACAACCCGAAAAATATTTACAATGCATTAATAAAGGATTAATTTTCTATACATATAATATTAATTTTCTCTATATATACAGATACATGATTATTTTAAGTTGATAAGAGAAAGAGCAATCTTTTACAAAATGGGAGTTCAATTAATTCTATTTGTAATAATTTCTTCTGAAGGGATATTCACATGAGTATGCAAAGCAGTGTTTAATAGTAAAATAGTTGTAGTGTTATTTTTAACCAAAGGGAGGAAGGAGGACAGGAAGGAGGGAAGCAGGGAATTGAGGGAATGGGGAGAGACAGGGACACGGAGATGGGAGAAGAAACTTTAAGAGATTTTCTTTCATTTAGGAATTGGCTCTAGATAAAGTCTTTCTTAGAAAAATAAAATATTTCTTTCTCTTTAAATCCAAATATGGTATCTGACAGGCTTTGGGATTTTTCAAATTTCTAATAAAAAAAAGTTTCTATTTTTATACTGCATACTCCCCTTGTATTACAAAGGTTTCAAAGTAGCATAAAATGATAGGTAAATTCAGTGAAATACATAAGATAAAACGTCACATCAGTAAAAATAGAGAAAAAAAATGAGAAAGCAAGCCCAATGAGCAAATACTATTGGCAAAAGGGCCCATGTTTTTGAATTATTGTTTTACAGTGTAAGAGTTTCTTCGTGTTCCAGGAAAAAAAAAAAAAGAGCATAGGAAACAATCACAATATACAATTTTTTTTATGTTGAACAAAGATTACCTTTAGTCTTGAGTTTCTAAGAACTTCTTGCATGGATTTTTAGATCACTTACTTTTGAATGTAGGGTACACTGGACAATGGAGCAAAATGCATTTTCAACAATATTACCCCTATAATATATACTGTAGCAGGTTAAAATTGAATAAACAATTCCAGATATTTCCATGACTGTTTTCAAATGCACATATGGCACATATGATCCTGCAGGAATGATGGATACAGAGGAAGTGTTTTAAGCCCTGAGAACCCACAAAGCATAATGATTTAAACATTGAACAGTGTCTGGATCCGACTGCCAGGGTTGAGATCTCCACTCCACCACCTAATACAAGATCTTTGGAAAGTTGCTTAACCCCTTTATGTCTCAGTTTCCTTTTTTTTTTTTTTTGTTTTTTTTTGTTTTTTTGTTTTGTTTTGTTTTGTTTTGTAAAGCAAGAAGAGGGATACCTGGGTGTCTCAGTCAGTTGAGCATCTGACTTTGGTTCAGGTTATGATGTCATGGTTGGTGAATTCAAGCCCCTCATCTGGCTCTCTGCTGTCAGTGTGGAGCCTGCTTCAGATCTTCTGTCTCCCTCTCTCTCCCTTCTCCTGCTTCAGCTCTCTGTCTCAAAAATAAATAAACATTAAAAAAAATAATTGCTAACTCATGAGATCGTGATGATTAAACTCGTTAAAATATGTAAAGTGTAGAACACTATATGATATACAGGAAGCATCAAAGTAGTGGTAGCAAAGAAATGAGGTATTCTAGCATAATAATTTTAAAATCATATTCAGAATGCAAAAAATTGGAAAAGATTTTAAAAAACCTCTATCTTATTTGCCAAGATGAATAATAGTTCCCTTTAATTTTTGCACATTAAAAAAACAGTCAAATTCTAGATAACAAATATGCAGATAGTTATTGTACATTAATTCAGATTTGTTCTTTCATTTTCCTTCTATAAATCCATCACTTCTGTGTATTTGTATGATTCATTTTGTGGACAGAAAGGAGCTGGGTGTTTACAGGTGTGGAAAGGCATTTCTACCAGGACAGCAGGAGTCCAGCTGGCACATTTAGAAGCATGACCTTTCTGTCCTTGGCTTAGAATTCAGAAGAAAGAAAGTTTCAAAGTGAATCACCAAGAAGCACTTTATAGAAACAGAGTAGCTTTGTTACTTAGGGAATAGCTTTCCAGTGGATGCTGGAAGAAATCTTTTCTCTGCCCACTGGATTTCTGGGTAAAGACTAGTTTTCATTAGGAAGTGACCCAGACTGTGTGCCTGGAAGATTCAGGCCAGCCCACCACAGAGACCTGTGGTCCCAGTGAGGTCAGGAAACTGTGTTTAAAGCGGTTAAGTCACATCTGGATAAACATGTGAACCATCCAGCCATTTCTGTGTGGTCCAGAGGCCAGGGCTGAGTTCCTTAGAGCAATTACACATGCCTAGGTCATACTCTAGAGATAATGACTTAGTTGAAATGTTTTAGAATTTTTAAAAAGTCTCCATGAGGTTCTTATGTGTTTCTCCCAACTGAGGATCACTGCCTTAAAAAAATAGAGGCTCCACATTCACATCCCATTGTTGCAGGTGGCCAGAGGGGAAGTTTAGCATTCAGCACTTTTATAGATATTACTCAGATTTTTGGCCAGATACATGCCATCCTTTAAAATCTGGATAGTTATGGGTCACCTGGGTGGCTCGGTCAGTTGAGCATCCGACTTGGGCTCCGGTCATGATCTCACGGTTCATGGGTTCGAGCCCTGTGTTGGGCTATGTGCTCACAGCTAAGAGCCTGGGGTCAGCTTCAGATTCTGTGTCTCCCTCTCTCTCTGCCCCTCCCCTGCTCATGCTCTGTCTCTCTCTGTCTCTCAAAGATGAATAAACATTTTTAAAAAATTCTTTTAAATAAAAAAAATCTGGATAGTTGTCTCAAATCCTCAGTACAAATCCCACAGAAAGACCATTGTCTCACTGAGAGTTCTTCCAATTTGAGGGATATGATTTTTGCCTGGTGACCTTTGGCCTTCAGCTTCAACTTCTGCTGAAACCACTCAGTCCACAGCTCATGCCCTCCCACTTGCATCCCAAATCAAACCATGTGTACAGCTAAGTTCCTGTCCTTATTTTTCATGGAAAACCCCTCACAGACTGTTGTGTGTTTCTCAGAATTATAGATGTTTCGTAGAAGGTGAGACGGAGTCAAGCTGCAATAAACCAATTACTCTCTGACTGAATAAACATCCCTGATTGTAAGAAATGATGGCCTTCGATGCTTCCCGGACTCTACCAGACTTCCATGTCACTTGTCTTCTTCTCTCCTCTGCCTTGCTCTGACTCCGGATTTACCATTCATTTTTAAAATTAACTTTATTAGTTTATTTCTCATAAACCAAACTGTACTCACTTAAAGTACACAGTTGGATGAGTTTTGACAATTGTATATATAGTAAAACCACTGATGCAATCGAGATGAAGAATGTTTACATCACCCACAAAAGTTTCCTCACCCCCTTTTACAGTCCAACCTCTCTCTCCCTGAAGCTTCCTGTAATCGCTACATGCAGGTGACTTCCTGAAATATAGATTGGTTTGGATTTTCTAGAATATTCTAGAATTTTCTAAAAACATTTTAATATTTTGAATTTCTCTTCTGTGCCTGGCTCCCTTCAGTCAGTATAATGATTCTGAGATTCACCCATGATTTTTGTTTGTTTGTTTGTTAATGTTTAATTATTTATTTTGAAGGTGGGGGGGGGGATGGAGAGAGAGGGAGAGAGAGAATCCCAAACAGGCTCTGTGCTGTCAGTGCAGAGCCCAACGTGGGGCTTGACCTTACAAACTGTGAGGTCATGATGTGAGCCAAAATCAACAAACGCTTAACTGAATGAGCACCCAGGCACTCCAAGATTCACCCATATTTACTCCTGAGAATATAAGTAGTAACCCATTGTATGGATAGACCACATTCTGTCTATCCATTCAGCAGCTGATGAACATTTGGGTTGTTTTTAGTTTGGGACTAATGCAGTACAAGTCCCACAAATGCTGAAACATTTGTGTGCAAGCCATTGTGTGGACATATGTTTTGTTTATCTTGGGCAAATGCCTAGATGTGGAATGGCTGGGTCATATGATTAACATATGCTTTACTTAAGAAATTGCCAAAGTGGTGTATGTTCTATGACATCATCAGCAGTGTATTAAAGATGTAGTTTTACTACATCTTTGCCAATAATTGGCGGTATCAGGTTTTGGGGCAGGGGGCTTGTTGTTGTTGTTTTGTTTTAGGACTAAAATGGGTATATAGTAGAATGATGCAGTTTTTTCAGTTCTAGAGTTTACATTCTATTCTCTTTTATATTTTCTATCTCTTCGCTAAGAGTCCTGTTTTGTATTCATTACACATGCATTTCCCTTTGCCTTGTTATATTCATGTATAATGTGGCTTAACATCCTTATCTGATATTTTTAACATGTGGGACTTCTCAGGATTAGCCCCTGTTCCATGTTTTTTCCCTAGAGAGTGAGTCTCATTTTTTTTAAATCAAGTAATGTTACAGTATACCAGACCTTACAAACGTTATTTTATGGTAATTCTGTAGTCCATTAGTTTTTCTTGAAGATTGTTAATATTTTTTCTAGAAAATAACTAATTTGATTAGATTCAGACTTAATATGCTCTTTCTTACCTACAGTGGGCGCAGCTCAAAGCTCAGATGACATCTTTTAGCCTTAGCAGAAAGCTGTTTTGAATCTGCTGAAACCTGTACTTGTCAGGGACCAGCCAGAAACTCAGGCAAAGTTTACGTAAGAAATTCGGGACTCTTTTTTGTGTTTTTCTCATTCCCAGGTCCCTCTTTGCTTTTGGTGGCTGGGGTAGCTCCTGTGCTTCCCTTTTGCTGTTCAGGACAGACAGATAGCTGCTTTTTGGTCTCCCTTTCAAAATCTGTCTGCTTTTGGGGCGCCTGGGTGGCGCAGTCGGTTAAGCGTCCGACTTCAGCCAGGTCACGATCTCGCGGTCCGTGAGTTCGAGCCCCGCGTCAGGCTCTGGGCTGATGACTCAGAGCCTGGAGCCTGTTTCCGATTCTGTGTCTCCCTCTGTCTCTGCCCCTCCCCCGTTCATGCTCTGTCTCTCTCTGTCCCAAAAATAAATAAACGTTGAAAAAAAAATCAAAATCTGACTGCTTTTGTTCATTTTCAGTGCCTTCAGGTGGTCATTTTTTGTAAAATGTTCAATATTTCTTGTTTGTTACCTGTGGGTGGGTCAGTTTGTTAGGGGCGTGTGCCTTTACACCATAAGGAAAATTCTTTTTCATTTGTTATGATAAGAAGATAACTATTCCTCGCAGCATTTTTTTGCATCATTCCTACCCATCCTTTTAAGGTCTTACCTTCCACCCTCAAGTGACTGATGGTGTTTTCCAAAATAAAAATAGTCCTATCCTTAAGACAAATTTGGGTGTCAGCTGTTAAGATAGATGATCTTTCTTTCCTTCTTCTCCTTTTTTTTGGAGGGGGGGGGTAACCCAGCCACAGAGGCAATAATTCAAGATGAGAGCATAGATAGGTAAGCTTGGGGCAATAAACACAAGGAAGACTGAGCATGGAACACTATAAAGCATTCTATATTTCTGCATACTGTAGTCAGCTGAAAAAAAGACAAAGAGAGAACAGTAAATGAAGCCCAAAGAAGAAAGTTAGCAATAACCTTAACTAAGTAAGAGATGCAGCCCAAAGTACAAAGTGGCTGTTTGAGAACTGAAGCCAAGAAAGCCCCTGTAATTGGATAACTGGACACCACGTAAGTGCAGTGGGGTCTGCCATCTATAACCAGGTGAGGGGCAAATGACATAGGCATAGATCAGAAACCCTGAGTCCTTTGCAATGAGATGACTATTCCCAGCTCTTTAGCAAAAGGAGAGATTGAAATGAAACCAAAATGACATCATTCCAGTATGACTGGGATGAGTCAAAGTGCTGAAAAATTTTGTACATTTTGTAATATGGTCACCTACTGATAGTCTGTGTTTGCTTCTTCCTGGCGTTTGAGAGAAATAATCCTATTCCTGTCACTGTCATGCTGTGCATGCAGGCATGTCTTATCCTGGGGGCTCAGAAGGTACCGTACACAAATGACTCCTGAGAGGTGGTAGAGGGAGACCCTAGGGACACTCCCAGAAAATAAGGTTTCTGCCTGAAAATTAAACTATTTAACAACAGAAGGTTTCCTGGGCCAATCCAATGATTACTTTATTAGTGATGTTAAAATGTATATATAGTCCTCTTGGACTCCCCGGGGTCTCTTCACTGCATGTGAGCTGCTCTCTTTCCTCTGTGTTCAGTCCCTTGGATCTAAACATCTCTTCCCATCGATATTATTCTAAAGACAATATCCTAAATCTTATATCTTCTTCTAACCTAAACTCCTTCTACTCTCTCTCATTCTTCTTTGTCAAGCTACTTGAAAGAGTAATTTTAAAGTTTGACTTCTTTGTCTTCTAGTCACCTCTTGGTTCATTAAAAAGTATTGTGAAGTATTTCAAATATTCAAAAATAATATATGTAATTTGCAAAGGAGCTATGAATATTAATACCTGTGAAGCCTCTGCATATCATAAGAAATAGCAACACCCTGGCAGCCCTTTGTGCATTTATCTGCAATGGACTCCCTCTTCTGCCCATTTTGGGGTTCCATTATTCTGATTTTTGTGTTTTTCATTCACTTCCCTATATATCCTTTAATGATTTGTTGATTTTTTTGTAGATTTTCAACTTTATATAATTTATGTCATGTATTTTTCCATCCTGATATTTCCTGTCAGTCTTTTAGTAAGAGTTATTTGTTTTAAGTGGCTGTAGCATTTGTTTTCATTGGTCTATAATACTCCATCCCATGACTATAGTTTAACTCATTTTTCCATTCTTTGAATGACATTCGAAGTTCTTATTTTATCATTTATAAAAATTCTGTCTTTACATGTTTTTCTTGGGAGATCTTACCTACTTTTATAACTTTTAAATACACCCCAAATTTTAATTTTCCTATTTTTGGACTCAAATAATTCAAATTCAACTGGAAATTTCTGTTTGGATATTTCCCAAGCACCCCATAGTCTTAATCTTTGATTCCTCCTTAATCTACAGCCTGCATTTATTTGTTTTTAAAGTTTATTTATTTGTTTTTCAGAGAGCAAGCAGGGGAGGAGCAGAGAGAGAGAGAGAGAGAGAGAGAGAGAGGAAGACAGAGAATTCCAAGCAGTCTCCATGCTGTCAGCACAGAGCCTACCGTGGGTCTCAAACTCACGAACCATGAGATCATGACCTGAGCTGAAATCGAGAGTCAGATGCTTAGCTGACTAGACACCCCGGCGTCCCAATCCTCAGCTTGCATTTAACTGATTATTAAATCCTGAAAATTTTTACCTGCAAGATATTCGGGAGTCCATTCCTTCCTTGGCAACCCTACTATGACTCTTCAAGTTTAGTCTTTCATAGTTTCTTACTTGGGTTGTTGAAATAACCACCCAGCGAGTTTCTGTGCTCTGCTGCCTGCTCTCTTAGTTACATGATTGATACACCTACCAGAGTGAGTTATCTAAAGCACAATTTGACCATTTCACTTCCTAATTCTAAATATCTCTTGGCTTTGAGTTACCTCCACTGTGAACAGGCACTTCACAGATTCCTCATTCTGATCTTATCCTCTATTCCTCCGTGTGTACGCTTTACACTCCAAAGAACCAAAGATCTTAAGGTTCTTTTAATCCACTATGTGATTGTCTTCCTCCAGGTCTTGCATATCTGTTCCCCCTGTGTATCATGGCTGGCCTGGTGCTTTTCTTCATTAAGAAAGCTTTTGTTAATCAAGATTCAGCTCAGGTGATACCTTCTTACTGTATCCTGTTCCTACGCCTTTCACAGACTTCAATTTGTTGTTAGTGTATAAGTCTATATTTTCTTCCAGAATATTTAGCAAACAGAATACTTTATATTTGTTTTTTATATACTGAGCCCTTGGTACAGTGTCCAGCTCCTAGTATTTTCTCAAAATCAAAATGGGACTGTTGACTTGAAATCAAGGTCAAAGTATTTTATCAGACCCTATCACTGTGGCCTGAATAAAATACCCCTTGAGACAACCAATCTTCTTTACCTTGATTTTTAAGCAAGTTTCTGATGTCTAATTAGTTTTCTTAGTACCTTAGACTAGATAACAATTGGTCTCTATAAAGAGCTACATACTGTTGTAAACTGAGTGAGCTGGTACCAGTTTGTTCACCCATTTAGTCAGTGTTTCCAGTTACTAATGGTAAATAACACTCTTGCCCCCAAATTAATGGTGTAAACCAGCAACCACTTTACTGTGCTCATGGATTTTGAGGACCAGAAACTCAGACACAACAGTGGGGATGTCATGTGTCTGCTCAATAATGCCATAGTCTTTAGCTGGAATGCTTTAAACAGCTGGGGGCTAGAATCAACAGGGGCCTTCTTCACTCACGTCTGGTACCTGGCGTAGGAGTGCTGACAATACTGACTCCATCTTTGGACCTCTATGTTGTTCATATTCAACTGATGACATCTTTTGAGGCTAGGTGTTATGGACCCCTTGAAGATTAATATAGACTCAATTAGAAATGGCTGCCAAGGCCAGAATGGGGGGAGGCTTGCTTTGGCCTCCCATGAATCTATTAGAGATAACACCGTATTACCCTTTTCTGATGCACAGATGGATGCCACCAGATCTAATCAAAGGTCATCTGTCAATTAGGTGTGTGTGAACCCTTTGATCTCACTACATTGCCCTTCTGCACATCCTCTCGCTCTCTAAAGTCTGTGGACAAAGGTCTGGACTTGGTGGAGAATAGCCGTATAGTGCCTGGATCGTCATCCACCTGATCCCCTTGTGGCTAAGTTATCCTGAATAAAACTCCATGTGAACTGTATGGAGTAGCCTGCTTCATTTTCTCATCTCAACATGACCTGTCAATGTGGAGGACAGCTCCTCCTCCTCCAGCTTCTAACCCCTAGGCTGGAGTCCTTGAAGTCTCGAAAGACCTGCACATGGCATCTCTAAGTGGCTCAGGTTTCTTGCAGAATAGTCACTGAGACCTGAGAGGGAGCCTCTCCAGGAGAATTATGTGGACGCTGCCTGGTCTTCTGTAACTTGTCACATGGAATCATTTCTGCCAAACATGACTGGTTGAAGCGACAGTAACTGCATCGGTCTGATCTTCTGAGTACTAATAAAGTATGGCATCTATACATCTGAGATAGATGACCAGACTCATACGTGGAGCTGCTTTCAAGAAGCTCTGAGTGCCCAGCTGGCATCCTTAGCCAGTGTTCCTCTTAAGGAGGAAGGAGTTCCCCAACCAGGAAGAATGAGTGGTTTCTTATTTATCTGGTCTATTTGGGACAGGTGCTGTTACTACACATTAGTAAAAAGAACACATTTCTCAGTTTCAAGGTACCAGGCCTATTTGTTTCAGGGGCATCCCTAACCTTTAAGATTGTTGATCTGGGAATAAACATGACCTTTTGTGATGCATCTCAGGGGCTCCCTGTGGAGAAGAGACTGTGAGGATATTACTCCTATGATCCCAAGCAGTCATTTCTCATGATTTCATTCTTTTTTCTCTCCTTTTTTATCAGTCAAGTTTCTCTGGGTCTTAGAGAAACAACACATCGCTCCAGAGAACAAGATATTTTCCATAAATGAAGGCTTCACCCTGTGCCAAAAGACACCATGTTTTGCAATGGGTCCTTCACTCAGTTAACACTGGCATTTAGCAGGTGAGATTGCCTGGAGTTTCTGGGCCCAGCCCCTGCTCCTCAGTCCCCACTTAGGTCTTGCTTTGTCACTCTCCACACCTGTTCCCTGTCAACACCACCACTGCTCATTCCTTTCCAAGAGGTAAACACTTAGTGCCCTCTCCACGTGGCTTCCTTCTGGTCACAGATAAGTGTATTGTCCCGATCCGTAAGAGGATGGATTAAGGGTAGCTCATCTGAAAATCCAGACCATTTTGACATCTTGGAAAAAATTTCGTTGTGTACTTCCCAACTCCCCAGATACACAGGCTTCTTTTGGACTTGCACTGAGATCTCTGAGCTTTTCTTCTTGGTGGCTCCTTTGCTATTAAAGGTACATCTGTTCCTTGCCATCCTGCCTCAGTGCCAGGCCTCTGAAGAGGCCACCATGTCAAAGCCTACTCTTAGCCTGGTGCCCTTGTTCTCAACATTCTTCCCTCCCTAGTGACGTACTGAATGGTTTTCCCACCTGGTTCTTTGGGAACTAGTTCAATAATTATGGGAGCATGGCAGAAGAGGCAAAGAAGAAATATCCCTTCCTACCATAGAAATTTTAGTGTGCCAGAAAGGACAGGCATTCTAGAACTCAGGATGTAAGCCATTTTGTTATGGAAAAGTCCTAATTTGTTTTGATTTTGGTGTGTGTGTGTGTGTGTGTGTGTGTGTGTGTGTTTCTTTCTTTTCTTTTCTTTTTTTTTCCTGTTGGCTTCTATCTCCATAGTTAATGTTCTACTTCAGAGCAGGGGTGCTGGTAGTGCTGTGTCGCTTGAAAGGAGGGGGAGAATGACTGAAAATCTGGTTAGAAATTCTTAGGCACCTAAGTGAGCAGATCTTTCCCCTGTCAATTGGCTTCTGCTGTCAGGGGTTGGCTGGGCCTGTGGTGCTGTGACTGCAGGACCCCAGGCCCCTGCTTTGGTTTCCAAATGGGATCATCCGCAGGCAGCTAAGCTGCTGCCTTTTGTCAGACTCTCTCAGTGCATCCTTTACAGATAAGTGGGCTGCAGCTCAGCCATATGGGCCGCTAATGGTGCAGCTGCCCCCACAGAGCATTGCGCTCAGGGCTGAGGGAAATGGGCGTGTGAACAAATGGTGCCTGACATGAGAAGACAGTGCATTGTTTGTCTGCGGAGCTCCCTGGGGCTTAAGTACATATTGATGGAAGCCAAACAGAATGTCTCAGAAATCCTACCTGCCACGGACCCAAACCCTCCTGCTCTGAACTTAAGCTGTTGAGTGTTTCATGCCACCCTCCCTGGGGATTAAATGCTTTGGCTATTCAGGAGGGTGCTTACAAGCGATGACTCTGGCGCAGGAGTGAGTTGGCATACTCCCTGCCATTTCCCCACAGCATGGAATTTTCTGAGCCTCAGTTTCCTTATTTGTGAATCAAGGATGCTAATACCCATCTTAGAGGGTCGTTATTGTGATTACTTGAGAAAATATATGTAAAGCACTTTTCATGATGCCTGGTAAATAATCCTGGGCTTTGTAGTCAGACAGACCTAAGTAGTGATACTAGCTCTGCCATCTACCAGCAGTAGGACTTTGGGAAAGACATAATGTCTTAGAGGCTCAGTTTATTTGTCTGTTTAATGGCTTAACAATCATTTCTTAGTCAGTTGCACCAGAATTAAATGATAATTTATGAGCATAGGAAAATATCTAGCACCTACTAGAGGCATAAAATGCCGTTTCCCTTCCTTTATCTGCCACAGCCTGCTCGCACTCATCTGGTACCTGTGTAGGAGATGATTTCCCCTGCCCCCATCACCAATTTATCAAGGCCAATGAGGATTTGCCTGTCAGGCCCTTGCTGAAGATTCCATGCATTCAGTTCACAGTTGCAGTCAGGAATGGATTTTTCACCTGAGGTGGCAAGAAGAAAAGGTGCATCAATGTGGAGCCTTCAAACTATACGTTCACAAAGACTAATAACCATCCGGGAAAGGCACGAGCTGTGGATTTACATGTGTGATAAGTTACAGATTCACCTCCTTCCTTCCATACCGCCACACTGAGCTCAAAAGAGAATGTATGAAAGTTGTTTCCCTCTGTTTAAAAATAGGGGGCCTAACCTGTAGAATATAAACTAGCATGTAAGCTATTCCTAAAGGGAAGAGGCATTTGATGAGAGAAGAAAAAGATGGAATCAAAACGAAACGGAAACAAAGGAAACCCAAGGGCAGTGACTGAAACAGAATGTTACAGAAAGCGTTCAAGTCTATGGAGGCAGATAAATGAGCTCTGTGGCAAAGATAGGGCAACAGGGAAGAAAGAGGGAAAAAGCTGGACCAAGTAACACCTCTTTGTACCTGCTAGTCTCCTGCTTAGGTGATCAGCTCTGACATGGAGCAGGATTCCTCCCTCCCCCCCACCCCCCGCCCGGCCCCAGAGAAGGGGCCCTGCCACCCAGGGTCCTTCATTCAGTGAGCTTCTACCAAGTCAGCCAGGCTTCCCGGGGTCTGGAAAGACCCTGGCAGAGAAGGCCTGAGGTGTCCCATATGTCTCTGTGCCACTGATGAGGTTGAGTGCTGGAAGGCTACGTCAAAAAATTCTGTGGCTGTACCTCAAAGCAGGATACCAGAGCTGGAGGTGCTTGAGGAAGGAGTCTGGTAATGATGAAAGTCAGGACACCGAGCCACGGTCTTGGGCATTCCAGGATTGTCACAGTCAAGGTCAGAGCTCTGACCAGGTGCTCCGGGCACCATGGAGACTTTCACAGCTGTTATTTACATCTGATGCTTCAGTGTACCCGAGACTCAGCAGTTGGGGAGAGAGAGCTGCAGAATTATTGCTTATATTTTTCAGATGGGAAAGGCAAGTATTGGCTTATTAGAATCATAGAGTATTAGAAATGGAAGAGATCTTGCTTATAAATGCTTACCAAAGGGATTTGCAATGGCTCACCATAAACAGAGATATCCATATATACTGAAGCTGTTGACAAAGAGTGAAAAGGTGAAAGGGACAGAACAAAAGAGAGACATAAACAAACTCAAAACCCAAACTCCTCTTTAAAATCTGCAGCAACTGAAGCTTAAGCTTCCTAGCAACCAAGACAAAGAAAAACAAATGACCTCCAAGAGCACCTGATCCAACCCCTCATTTTATGGATTAGGAAATGAAAGTCTATATTATTTTTAAAAGCTTTTCATCAATGAAATGTGTTTCTGTAGTTTCTGTAGCTAAGCATGGAATTATTTCCACTTTAATGTTTCAGATTGATTTTTTTTTCAAATGGGCTTTTTCAGGAGGTACTGCTGACCTCCCAAAAACCAATTATGCATTAGAGCAGTGCAGAGTGCTACATGGAAAGTTAACCTTCAAGGAGCTATAACAGTTCATGCAGCAGGAAAACAGTGTCCTTACCACAAATGCCATTCTCCTTACTGTCTGTGAAGCACATATTCTAGAAGCCCTCTCTGCTTCTTTCAGTCAAATCACCCCAGAGCCCTAGATCCTTTTATTCTCACCATATGGCCCTGATTTCCCCCAGCTCTCCACTTTTGCTCATGGTTGTTGGACATAGGGCAAAGTGACAGGGGTCTCACAAGAACCATGGCTTGGTATTGATTATCTGTTGAAACTTAGCCCAGGAGTTGGGCAGTCAGTTTAGCAGGTCTTCCAGCAAGTCAGAGAACAGAGTCCTTCCACCTGATCCTTGCTGGTACACCGGATAAAGAATGTTGCCTCTGGATGTTTTTGAGGGGCATCAACCAGACTGATGGAGACCTGAAGACTCTGAGGCAGGAGGGAGGAAAATCTCACTGGGAGAGAGCCCTGTTGTATCACTGAGGTGATGGGAACTGTGACCCTCAGCTGCCAGCACTATGAAGAAGACTCTGGAGTAAAGCAAGGACTTGCTATGCATTCTGCACCCATGAGTCTCCCTACCCAAGGCACGGCATTGGATCTGCTCTGTCTCACCCACTTCTTACCCCAGCTGGTATTGTAGCAACCAGCTCTGCATGGGTCTCAAACACCTTTACATGAGTACAACCTAGCAGAATCTCACTTCACCCCTGTTCCAGGTGCGCCTTGCTCCCTATTTCAGGGCTTCTTGGCCTTGTAATTGGTATGTATGACCTGTGGGGTAAAAGTTTCACCAGAGAGGGATGGGGCAATTTATAGCACTTCTTCGTGGATGGTTCTCAATGACACAGCAACCAGTCATGTTAATGATGACTTTTTCATCAACGTGGTTTGGATTGTCTCTCTTCCCTTCCCGTCCTCCTTGTCCTTACTCATCTGTCCTGTTCTGTAAAGTTCCCTGGTGAGTTAAAAGCATGAACACCTCTGCTTCAGGCTCCACTCCTTGGGGAACCTGAGCACTGACAGGTACTCCCCTGCAGCCATTTCTTCTTGCTTTCAAGTACACTAGACTGGACTTTCTGCTCAGGATCACTGAAACAAGGAGGTAGATTCTATGGTAGGCTTGACATTTAATTTTGGCCACCTGGAATTGATTTGCTTTCTTTTTTTTAAAAGAAAGAAATCTCTTTTCTTCTGGCAGTCATCTCTTCTCCACTCCTTGTTATGCAGATTTACTGAAGTTCTTTCCAAGTATGGCTCAAGGACACGTGGTTGGGATTCAACCAGTCAGAACACTGTATACCCCTGACTGGTGGCTGATCAAGGATGGTCACATGATCCAAACTGAGCCAATGCCATACCATAAGAACATTTGCCAGGACTATTGGATAAGAGGCATTCTTTCTTTCCACTGAACTGCAAGGCCTGAACCCAGAAAATGTAGAAATAGTGATGCTTCAACCATCTTGCTAACCCAAGGGGAAAGCCATTTCCTGATGATGGATCCAACATAAAGAAAGCAGAGCTCAGAGAAATCAGAATCTGGTGACACAGCTTGACCACAGTCCTCGTTCCTGCCCTCCCCATCAAGCTATAGTGGAGGCCCTTGACTTTTAATTTATTTGAGTCAATAAATTCCTTATTTGCTTAAGCCTCTTTTTTATTTGTTATTATTGTTCATTTGCAACCTAAGGAATCTCAACTGATTGAAGGTACAAATTTGCAACTAATGGATAAATAAATCCTAAAGATCTAATGCATGGTATTGTGACCATAGACAATAATACTGTATTGTAAACATCAAACTTGCTAAAAACTAGATCTTAAATATTTCCACCACAAAAGAGAAATGATAATTACGTGACTTGATAGAGGTGTTAGCTAACATTAAAATGGCAATCATATTGTAATATATAAATGTATCAAATCAACCCATTATTCACCTTAAACTTACACAGTGTTATATATTGCAGTTAAAAAAAATCTTGACTGATATATGAAGCTCTTCCTGCCTCATATTCTTTATTTTTATGGCCTATTTTCGTTGTCACCACAATAATGTTTTCTAAGATTTATTTGTATTAAATGTTGAATATATTAAAAAGAATATTTGTAAGATTTAAAGAATAGCCACAAATACAAACTCTCAACTATTTGCCACCAGTTTAAGAAAGAAAACATGACTGTTTAAAGTTCTCCATAGAGGGAGGAAGGCAAACTATAAGAGACTCTTAAGGACTAAGAACAAACTAAAGGTAGATAGGGGGTGAGGGAGATGGGAAAGTGGGTGATGGGCAGGGAGGAGAGCACTTGTTGGGATGAGCAGTGGATGTTGTATGGAAACCAAATTAACAATAAATTATATTTTTAAAAATTTTAAATAAATAAATAAATAAAGTTCTCTGTAACCTCTCCTGGATTCCAAACCTTTCTCTACACCTTAAGAAGTAGCCACCATCTTGAATTTTGTGTTAGATTCCTTTGCTTTTCTTTATAATTTTATCACATGTTTATATCTCTAAATAATTTATTCTGGTTTTGTATCATTTTTAACTTTATGTAAATCCGAACATGGTATATATATTCTTCTTTGACTTGCTTTTTAAACTTGACATTATATTCTGGATTCCTTGGTATTGTTGAATGTAGTTACAATACATTTATTTTAATGTTGTATGCATACACTACAGTTTTTTTCCTACTGTTAGCAGACATTCTTATTTCTAGATTTTTCTGTTTGATATAACAAAAAACTCTGATAAGAACATTCTTACACATAGGTCCTCATGCACATGTACATAGGTTTTTTTAAGGTTTTTATGTAGGAGAAGAAGCTTTCTATCAAATTTATCTGAAATCTTTTATTTACTAGATAAGTACAAATTGTTCTTTAGATTCATTTTACTAGTGTACAAATTCATAAACCATAAATAAGTATAGTTTTTTCCATAATTTCTCCCAAACGCAATATTATCAGAATTTATTGTTTGCCAATAATGATGACTGTGAAATTGTATCTCTTGTGTGGTTCCAACTTACATATATTTTTTTTCTGATCAGTAATAATGCTGAAATAATAGCTACATCATAAGGATTTGATCAATGTTTCTGCTAAAGGTAAAAAATATACACTATCATCTTTTATTTTAAAGTCAACACTTGACAGATACATTTGATTGATTAATGAGAAAACCAGCAAAATAGTGAAGCTGTTCAAGAGAATTGGTGAGAAGGAAGAATTTGTAGTGGTTTATGCTTGGAATAGGTAGTCAGATTTCATGCAAAACTATTTAATATCTTTTGGTGTAATAAAACTCCAATTTGGGGAATTATCCCTCCTTTTATACAGAAATAATTTGCAAAAAAGGTTTTTCGTTGCATTTCCATCTGACAAATATCATTTTCATTGCTATAATTTTTCATAAGTTATCATCTATCCTACAGAGTTGAAAACTACCTTAATCAATAGTAAATAACAAGTCAAACAAAGAACAACATTCCAAGAGGAGACATTGGACCGATTTTTCTGTGAAAAACAAGATAACAAATATTTAGGGCTTTTTGGACCATATGGTCTCTGGTGAGACTATTCATCTCAACCCTTGGCAGCAACCATAGAAAATGTGTAAGTAAATGTACATGGCTGTCCCCATCAAATTTTATTTATCTACAAAGAAGGTGATGGCAGTGTCTGACCTGTAGGCAATGTTTTCAGACTCCTGATCTGGAGAATCAGAATCCACAGGTGGGCCTGACAGAAAACATTCAAAAAGAACATTCAATAATCCTTTGGTCTATTTTTATAGTTTACATAATTGTCTTAAAAGTTTCCCTTTTGATCATAAATAATCTCGAAAGATTATTCTCGAACATGGAAAAGCTGATCTCATTGTGTTGGTGCCTAATTCATTTACATAATTGCAGTAAAAAGTGTTAATTTACATATATAAGACACTTTTTAATGCTGTCAGCAAATCTAGGGTCCCCTGGTGTTAAGCAACTAAGGCCAGAAAATTAACTTTTGCCTGGAGAAATGGGATTGTTGCAGCATTTCACAGATGCTTTTCATTGTTATTTTCTCTTCTAATTTGAAGCCATGGAATCAAACTCAAGACCTTCATCTCTACCAGTTTCATCTGCAATATGTATAAATATGGGCAAAATCCCCTCTCCTTTACTACGGTTTCTGGCCAGAGAGCAGCCTTTCCTTACCACCTATATAGATAGGAAGGTTTGAGCCAGGGTCAGAAAACTTTCTATAATGGTCCACATTGTAAATGTTTTATCCTTTGAGGGTCATAAGGTCTCTGTTACAACTACTCAACTCAGCTGTTGTAGCACAAAAGCACCATAGACAATAGGTACACAAATGGGTATGCTTTCATTCCAAAAAAGCTTTATCTACAAAAACAGTTGGTGGGTTGGATTTGGACCACAGGCCATAGTTTGCCAACCTCAACACTAAGCCATAGAACAGGTACTAGCCCAGTTTTCTTATCATCTATCAAGGAAGGTAAGGAAGAACTGACCAATATTCCAAGACAATTATGTCATTGTAACAGAGACAAAAACCTAATTCCAGTTTTACATCAGTATAATATTTGATACTAAAGGAATGGCAGCTCTTTAAAAAGATCTTTTGAATAAACTCATTAAAACTGAGACACCTTTGGCAATATGTTAATACATGTTATGACTTCTTTTCAGACTTATTTGCATATACTATAATTCAAGACAAATAAAATTCCCTTCTCCAAAAGAATTCAGATTTTGTTCTTCACTATCCTTTCACATTTTAGAACAACCATTCATTTTATCATAAACCAAACTCTCCTCTTTTTTCACTTAAGTAAACAAAGACAACATCTATTTAACAGAAATAGCTAGAAGGTAGGTGACTACTGTTATATCAATCATTTTAACAGACCTGCAAAGCTCATTTACATGTGTAACATGACTCTTACAGCCACCAATATGTATTTTTTGATGTTTATTTATTTTTGAGAGAGAAAGAGCGACAGACAGAGTGCAAGTGGAGGAGAGGCAGAGAGAGAGTGAGACACAAAATCTGAAGCAGACTCCAGAGCCTGATGAGGGGCTTGAACTCACCAACGGTGAGATCATGACCTGAGCCAAAGTGGGACGCTTAACTGACTGAGCCACCCAGGCGCCCCAACAAACAAGTATTTTTTACAACTTTTTATCTTTTTGAAGAGGCAAAAATGAACAATTTTGTTGACATTGCCCAGGGAAGTAGCTCCTCTGTAATGCATCCAAATAAAAAGCTAAGAATCTTCTCTTGGTAGTTTAGCCAAGTATTCAAAGATCATATATATATATATATATATATATATATATATATATGCGTCAAGTATTCAAAGATCATATATATATATATATATATATATATATATCAACTCAATATCAGTTTAAAAAATTAACTATGGAATTTAGCAATTTTGCTTAAATTGACATACTGCCAAATATAATAACTACTGATATAAAAACACTTGTCAGAGTTATAATTTCAAACTAAACACATCATTTGACACTTTTCAAAATGTGAAACATTTATGGGAGTAATATAAGCTTCTTTGGTAAATAAACCAGCATAATAAGTTTAGGAGATTAAATTCACCAACGTCTTCATTAAAAAAATAAAAACAAAAACACAAAATACAAACCTACATCTTCCTTTAAAAAATAAAATAAAATGTGTATTGGTATTACACTCCACACTGGTAAAGCCAGGGAAATACATATCACTATTTTGAAAGCAAATTTATCACACCAGTCTGATCTGCTCAAGGATTCATTTCCATAATAAAAGCATAGCTTCTGATTTAGCAGTTTTATGAGAAGTCTTTTTTTTTTTTTTTTTCCTGTAAAAGTTAGCACATCTGAAGCATTAGAAGTTCAGTTTCTTTGTTTTGGGGAAGTTATGAGAATATTATGTTTAAGTAAATGTTTATTAACGTTTGTAAACCGATGAAAACAGAGCTCATTTATTTTAAGGGGATTTATAACTTAACTTATTAATATATTTTGTAGATTAATACACACAAACACAACACAATGAGAGGAAAAGGCTTTTCTCGATTACAGACACAGACACCTTGCAGTTTATGCTTCACAACTGCAGCCACAGGACAGAATAACATAGAAAACAAAATTGCACTAATCCCAATGTCAAAGATCTATTCTCATTTCCAGCAGAAGCAAGACATTTTCTTGCACAAACACACAAACAAACAAACAAAATCTAAGAAACCAAATTCTCTGTTATCTAGACTAGATCCCTATCGCCGTCTGATAGAGAGTACCTAATGGTCAAGTCATAAAACCAGCCCCTCAGTCATCCTTGCCACCAGTGAGCAATAGCTTAGGCAACATAGGCAAATAAGAACTAGAACCTAATTGAGCCAAGAACCAGAAGCAGAGACAAAACAAAACCCAAACCCCATAGAGTTAAGAAGAAAACACAGAAAAGGAAGGAAGGAAAGAAGGGAGATAGAGAGAAACAGAGGTAGCAAAAGCAAATTTTCATTGCCTCTGAGGATTCATCCTAGAAGTCAAGAAAAGACTTGTTTAGGCTTTACACTGACTTTCAGGGGCACCTCTTAGGTACCACATTAATTACCTATAGAAAGTAAGCCAACTGGGCATCTCAGGAGGACTTCCAAAGCATCAACATTAATTTTCAAAAAGCTAAAATCTATGTCTCACATGCAAACATAAAGTAAGCATGTATTAAAGATTTATGCAACTCATTAATGATAGAACCAGTTAGAAGATAAGCTTGGTTCTCCAATCTCCATTTAAATATTTATTGGCTCATTTTCCTGCTCAAAACCTTAACTAAGCCCTTATTGTCTATTTTTTTTCTTTTTTTTAACATCTGATTGGCATGGAAAAAAGATGAAGAAAATCTTGAATATCATAGAAAGCAACATTCACAACAAAATTTCTACTCCTTTATCAAGACTTTTGACTTAAAATCCAGAGTTCTTTCTACTGCACTGTTACTATCTTTACTGATACATAATCTTTGTCTGCTAGGAGTGTGGAAAAACTTTGCAAACATGAACAGTGAACAAATAAATAATCCAGGGTGGAAACTCAGTGGCCGCTATGGGATGACTTGGTCATTACAATTCTCAGAGCAGGCAGGTATTGAATAGGTTCTGAAAGTCAAAAGTCCTTCAGTAAGACATATTCAATGGATATGGAGACTGGGATTTCATTTGTAGTATCTTTGGAGAAGAATGAAGTCAAGGAGAAAGTGAATTGACAAATGAAAACCAAAAAGTTGTCTTTTTGTGTTTTTCACTAGTGGTAGGTTTTATCTTTTTCCAGAAGAACAATTGAATATAAAATATTTCCTGGAGATCTATATTATCTACATCTTGTTTTTATTATAAAAGCTCCAGACATGAGTGGTAAATTAACCCATATGCCCTTTATCCCCAAAGTGGAATAATTTTGTATATTAGCTGTAAGGCAATACAAGAAAAACATTCTTTGAATCTTGAGCAAAAATAAGAAAGAAAAAGAGAGATGAGGGAGAGGGGTGGGGAGAGATACAGAGATGAAACTGGGTTGTCTGCAAAACTTTAAAAAACAAAAGAAACCATCTTCTAAATAAATAGCTTAATGCCAAGCAAAGTATGAATCAGATTTTTTAGCAGATTTCTAAGTCCAACGTGTAGAAGGTAATGTTGGAACCTTGGAAGAACTTGTGTGTGAATATCGATCCTTTGATGGGTTGGATCAAGGTAAACAAGAGATGTTTAAGTTGAGTAAGTGAGAGTGAGTGCTTGTACAAAATAGTTGCTGATGTGGGAGCCTTCATTTTGTTGCTCCTACCTTTACCAGAGAAAGAAAATATGGTTGTGGATAAGTCCCTAATGGGACGACCTGCTGTAAAGCTACTCTGGAAAAAAACAGAACTGCTCTTTACATGAAAAGTTAATAGCAAGTAGGGTAGAAATTTCTCATTCGAGCAAAATGCCTGAGAATATAAAACAGATAGGACCTGGCAGTTCCTCCCATTAAAGGATTGTAAGTTTAAGTTTAGATTTCATATTTCTGTCATTCTGCCAAGTCCAAATTTGTCCTTCTAGCTATTTTATTTTTATTTCACATTCGTTGTATCGATAATTCCCAGTGGCTGTTGACTGTGGCCCGTAATCAACAGATATACTCACTAAGACTTATGGAGAATTTTTAAACACAGCTGTCCTGTGGCCTCAGGAGATTCTAATTCAATAGATCCAGAACAGGAAATTGGCATCTATTTTAAACCATTCTTTGGAATTTCTGATGATCAACAGGTTTAGGGACCATTACCTAAGAATGTTGGGAACAGAATTAAGGATATAGGTTAGTCTGCTTTTCTTGGAACATGCATTCCAGAAGATTGCAGAGATGAGTTTTAGAGGCAGGGAAGCAATGGGAAGTTGGATCAAGAGAAAGGAGGTGTGCTAAATTTGGGGTATGAGTGTAAAGAAAAATTGTAAATCCCCTGAGAAGCTTATATTTTGGACAATAATGAAGGTAGCAGAGAGATCTTTCAGTTAACCTCAAGATAGCCAAGATCAAAAGTCTGAATATCTCCCTCAGCCTTTTAGGACACAGCTGCAGTCCTGTAGGACAAGCTGGATGTGGTGATGGCTGCAGAATTTCCTTCTCTTCCTCCAGGGGGAGGGACAGCAGACACACTGTATGTATGCTCAATGCAGTGCACATATTCCCTGGCCATCAGGTCATGGTCACTTATCAAATGATATCTGATAAAACATTCTGTCCTACGTGCAAACAGTACCTTTCTGAAAAACAAGGTCAAGTTTGGAAAAAAAATATTTTTAAATAGGGCATAATTTGTTTTAACTTTTACCATCTTGTAATTCAGGACTTGATCAACCTTAATTGAATTTTCTCCATAAGAGAATGTGAGAAACTAAAAAGTGAAATAAGTAAGAGTTACTGCAGTGGGAATACAGACATTAACTAAGAAAACAAGACCTTCTCACTCATTGCAGTGGGTTGAATTGTGCCCCCTCCCACTGCCCTCACAAAGATATGTCTATGCTCTATTTCCTGGAACCTATGAATATGATTTTATTTGGTAAATTTGGTAAAAGGGTCTTTGCAAATATAATTGAGCTGAAGATCTTGACATGAGATCATCTTGGACTATCTGGGTGGACTGTAATCCAATGGCAAGTTTCTTTGGGGGGGGGTGTTTATTTTGAGAGAGAGAGAACATGAGTGACCCAGAGTGCATGTGTGTGGGAGGAGCGGAGAGAGTGGGAAAGAAAAATCCCAAGCAGGATCTGCCCTGTGAGTGCAGAGACTGATGTGAGGCTTGATCCCAGGAACCATGAGATAATGACCCGAGCCAAGATCAAAAGTCGTATGCCTAACCGACTCAACCACCCAGGCACCTCCAATGGCAAGTGTCTCTAGAAGAGAAACACAGAAAAGACAACACAGGCAGAAACTGGAGTGATGTGACCACAAGCCAAGGAATACCTGGAACCACAAGAAGCTAAAAGAGGTAAGAAAGGATTCTCCTCCAGGAGCAAGGAGCACAGTCTTATCCACACCTTGATTTTGGACTTCTTGCCTTCCAAGCAGGGAGAATAAACTGCAGTTGTTTTAAGCCACTCACTTTGTGGTCCTTTGTTACAGTAGCCTCAGGAAACTATATGCCCAGGAAACTCTTTCATAACAAGGGGAAGAGATAGTCTTGTGTCACCAATGTTTTGTGCAACATGTATGTGATAAAGAGGGAAGAAGAGATTAGGCCCATGAAGAGGTACACAAAGGTCTCTAATTCTTAATAATATCAGGTGGTCAGAACGATGGTGGAGGGGTGCGCTTCAAGGACCATGTTTGGATGTGGGACACCAGCAGTGCGGTGGGCGTGCTTGTCCTGCAGCCAAGAAAATGGCCAACAGTGGACAAAGACAATGGCAGAGGAAGTAGAAATTGGCAGCTTCAGAGAATTTCAGTGGCCAATGAGTGAGTAAACCTGTTCTGGGTTGTTCCTTGAGAATGGAGAATTCACTGGGTTATGAACCTCCCATGATTCTTCTGGTGGGAATTCCATGACAGAGATTGTTGTTATTGCACCCCTGGTCTCAAATACCAGGTGGGTACAAGTGGGTGGCACCATATTTGTGCACTCAGTGCTTACTCATTAAATGGTAGGTTCCATTTTTTTCCTGAATTATCCTTGGCCAAAATCACTGTTTCACACAAAACCAAAATGCTTCCTGAAGGGATAATTGCTAGAAAAAGACAAGTGGCTTGGGAGAAATCTACATTTTTGGGTGCTTATTCAACTTTTCTCCTGTGTAAAGTGAACAGAAGGAACATTCCTCCAAACATCATATTAGAAAAATTAAGGCTCAGTTCACACCAGATAAACACAAGAGGGTATCCTAGACATGATACCATCTTCAAGCTAATATTTCCTAAATATATGTTCACTGTTTATTTAGTAGAGGGAGGAACAAAGGGATTTCTGTTACTAGCTATCTTGACAGAATTTGATATCCAATTTTTAAGGAAACTCTTCCACTTATTAAATTTACTTGTATTTGCTAAAGTAGAGTCAATATGCATGGAAAAACCAAGAAGCGAACTTTGTAATGTGCTTTCTATTTTCCCTTAATTCTTTATTCTCCAGTTTACTTTCATTATTTTCAGGAGCAGACAACTCCCTGGGACACATTAATAGTTTACAATGTGCATAATTAAAAGAATCATTAAATTTTGGCAAGCCATGTTACATCCTGCATTGTTTTATTCAGAACTTCAGTCAACTAGGATTGCCAACATGAAAGATACAAAAATCTCAACAGACACAAGCAGCACTACAGAGGAATATTTTAAATGTCGGCTCCAGATAAGAGAAAAACAAATACCATATGATTTCATTTATATGTGGAATTTAAAAACAAAACAAATGAATAAAAGAACAACAAAAAAAAAAACCAGAATCAGAAACCTATAAATATAGAGAATAAACTGATGGGTGCCAGAAGGAAGGAGAGTAGGGGGATAGGCAGAATAGGTGAAGAAGGGGTGTGGGAGATACAGGCTTCCAGGTATGGAATAAGTCACTGAGATGAAAGGTAGAATATAGGGAATACAGTCAATGGTACTGTAATAGCCTTGCATGGTGACAGATGGCAGCTACACTTGTGGTAAGCACAACATAAGGTACAGAGAAGTTGAATCACTATGTTGTACACCTGAAAATAATGTAACATTTTGTGTCAACTATACTTTAAAAAAAATGGTAGTCTGCTCCAGACTTATCTATTTCTACTGGTTTAGAAGCAATTTGTGGTTGACCAGTTACATGAGAAGTTCTGCCTGGAAATTAGTAAAATGATGCCACATTTATTTGAGTTTTGTTTTTTATAGACAGACATCTGGGGCAATTGCCTTTCTTTCTGCCCTTGATTCTGCGTCTGGGCCTAATGCCAGTCTCTCTCTGCTTTCAACAAAGACTTACACTTCCCAACAATTCAGAGCCCATGGAACATGGTCTGCTAGTCCAAATTGTCTCCATCCTCCTGGGACAGTGACTGTTCTGTGCTTTCCAGTAAGCGTAGTTCTTGACACTGTAGGTCACACAAAACACTTTCCTTCCAAACCATTGCAAATATTGCATATGGGTTAATTTGGGAACTTAGCTAATTAATATTTTCTATTAAAACTCTGAGTTTACAAAGTGCTTGTCATAAGTTATACATTCGAGTCATTATGAAAAACCTTTGAGGTAAGATTTATTATTATTATTATTATTTTCTAATGTCAAGATAATGAAACTTAAAGTGATTTGCTCAGAATTCCACACACAGTGAGTAGCTGCCCCAGGATTCTGACTTGAGTCAGTCATTCATTATTCATGCATAAATACTATCTTTCATTAATTTTAAGATACATTTTTTTGTTTAAATTTTAACATTTCTAAAACTGGTATGATGTATTTAATTGGCACTGCTTTTGTTTCTTAAGAGTATAAAACATTATCAAAATAGAATGGTGTTCCTTACAACAGTGCTACCTTAGACAAGATGGCATAGTGTGTTTAACAAGGGCTTACCAGATGCCAGGAGTTGGTGGGGTAGAAGGGGAACTAGAAATAAAATTGTGAGCAACAATCATATTTTCCACTTTTGCAGAGTTTCTAGTGTTTTACCTGCATCATACCACCCAACCCTAGCCTGTTGTAAATTGTTTTCTATTTTGTCCCATGTGTTAGAAGCAATAGTCTTAACAAGATTACAAGCCACTTGAGGTGTTGTGTCTGGCAGAATTGCCTTCCTTATATGCAACCTATGATACTTTTCCAGTGTATTTTTTCCTGATGCTTATCTTGACCTTCCACACCAAATAGAAGGAGTCCCAAGGTGGTAGAATCATTATATTGATCCATATTTTTAAAATATTGTTTCTAGAACTTGGGAAATCACAGACATCTGTGTAGTTTTGCTATGCTGTAATTTGCCAATATTTAGGATCTGATTCCTCAGGAGTGGAGGAGTAGTTGATAGGTAGTCCCCCACCAACCCAGGTGCATTGCCCTCAAACTCTCACCATCACACTGCCAAAAGCAAAACAAAACTGAAACAGACTCTGTTTCTTTATAGCAGGCTTGGTATTAGCAGCTGCCACGTGATCAAATGCAGTGAGGTTCTGAAAAACCGTGCAGCTGAGAAACCTGAGCTCCAGCCTGGCCTTCTTGCCAGCCAGCCATCAGCCTCTGAACCTCCATTTACTTGTCTCTAAGATGAATGTATTAGCATGAATGATCTCCAAGTCCCTCCTGGCTTTAGCAGTAGGAGGAGTGGAGGCCAGAGAGGGCTTGATTTTATTTTTCCACTATGTGCTTTCAATTAAGGGTTACCATTCAGCGATGCTGGCGGCTAATTACAGGCATGTGACAACAGTTGGATAGGAACTGGCTCTGGAAGATCCCACATCGGCGGAAGTAGTCATGGCTCTCACAATAATTTATTAATCATTGTAGTAGCATGGCACAGAGGAGGCTGGTGACTAAACACTTCGGTGACCCCCTGTATCCTAATGAAAGAAAGTACTGGAAAACCAGGAAGGATTATGGTGGACAGACAGATCTACTACAGAGATCTGGGCACTGTTTTGTGCCTGTATTCCTACCCAGGCCATGTCTCATGGCCACGTAAGTGACTAATAGGAACAAGCAGCCAGTATCATCCCAGGGATCTCAGGGGAAATCACTTCCAATAATCAGAATTGAAATTCAGGCTTGCAATTTTACTGCTTTCTTTTTATTTTAATTCTTTTTTTTTCTTTTTTAATTTATTTTATTTTATTTGTTTCTTTTTATTTATTTTCAAGCTACTTAACATACAATGTAGTCTTGGCTTCAGGAGTGGAACCCAGTGGTCCATCTCCTACATATGACACCCAGTGCTCATCTCTGCAAGTGCCCATCACTCAGTTAGCCCTCCCTCCATCCACCTCCCCTCCAGCAACCCTCAGTTTGTTCTCTGTATTTAAGTCTTTTATGGTTTGCTTCCATCTCTCTTTTTTCTTATTTTTCCTTCCCTTCCCCTGTGTTCATCTATTGAGTTTCTCAAATTCCACATACGAGTGAAATCATATGATATCTGTCCTTCTGATTGACTTATTTTGCTTAGCATAATACCCTCGAGTTCCATCCATGTTGTTACAATGTCAATATTTAATTCTTTTTCATCACCAACTAGTATTCCACTGTGTATATACACCACATCTTCTTTATCCATTCATCAGCTGATGGACATTTGGGCTCTAAAAAAAATAATCCAGTGAAGAAATGAGCAGAAGGCATGAATAGAGACTTTTACAAAGAAGACATCCAGATGGCTAACATGTGAAAAGATGATCAACATCACTCATCATCAGGGAAATACAAATCAAAACCACGATGAGAAGCCACCTCACACCTGTCATAAGGGCGAAAGCTAATAACTCAGTAAATAACAGATGCTGGCAAGGATGTGGAGAGAGGGGAACACTTTTGCACTGTTGGTAGAAATGCAAACTGGTGCAGGTAGCCACTCTGGAAAACAGTATGGAGGTTCCACAAAAAATTAAAAATAGAACTACCCTACAACCCAGCAATTACACTACTAGGAATTTATCCAAAGGATACAAAAATGCTGATTTGAAGGGGACACATTCACCCCAACGTTTATAGCAGTGCTATCAACAATAGCCAAATTATGGAATTCTTTTTTTTTAACTTTATTTTTTATTTAGAGAGAAAGAGTATAAGTGGGGTGGGGGAGAGGGAGAGAGGGGGAGAGAGAATCCCAAGCAGGCTCCTCATTGCCAGTGCAAGCCCCAGTGCAGAACTCGAACTCATGAACCATGAGATTATGAACTGAGACCAGGTCAGACGCTTAACAGACTGAGCCACCCAGGCGCCCAGCCCAATGCTACATTTTAAGAATGTGGTGATCTGACTTGCTCAAGGTTGGTTAATTCTTGAACCTGTGATCCTCTGCAATCTGTTCTGTTCTGTCTCTTCCCACCAGCCCACCTCCCAGAACTCACGACTGTGTGAAGTGATGAGGTACAGGTTTCTGGAATCACACAAGCCTCCCCAGGATGTACACTCAGCCGGGTGTGAGGTGCTGAGCTAGGAGACAGCGAGTTTGCCCACGATATTATCTCAGGGACAGACGCAGGAAAGGGAGGTGGAAAATGTGGCACATTATGGAGAAAACATTTTACTCAGTAGAAATACAAAGTTAGAACATCCCCTAAGACTTCCATTTCATATGGTTTTTTTTTTTTTTTTTTTTTTTTTTTATCTTCTCAAATTAGAAGGAAGGGCTGCTGAATGGCACAGTGGGTTAAACGCCTGACTCTTGCTCCTGGCCCAGGTCATGATCTCCCAGTTCCTGAGTTCAAGCCTGGCATCGGGCTCTGCACTGATGGCTGAGCCTGCTTGGGGTTCTGTTTCTCCTTCTCTCTGTCCCTCTTCCACTTGTACTCTCTCTTTCTCTCTCAAAATAAATAAATCAACCTAAAAACATTTTTAAGAAAGAAGGAAAGGTGACTATGTTGCAAAGGAAAGCAGGGCAAACACACATCAGAAACCCGGGGTGAGGTACCAGTTCCTTCAGCGACTGCTGAGCGCTACAGTGGAGTGGGGACTGCCATGCAGTTTGGAGGGAGATTGGAGAGCCACTGTGCGCGGCCTGCCACAGACAGGCAGACACACGTCTCTAGTGGGTCTCCCTCTAGCGTGTGGTAACGTGTGGATTTCTTTTCTTTACACTCTGTCTCTATGTCTATATATATATATTTAGGCTTTTTTGACAAAGAAAACATAACAATTTGAGCTCAATCACGTATTGGTAACTCCAAGCACCTGTTTCCTTACCCCTTTCAAACAGGAATAATAGCGTATACTTGCAGAAATATTGGCATAATTGAAGGAGATGATACCATGTGCTTTGTGCACTGTAGTTGCTCAATAAAAAGAGTTTCATTCCTCTGACCTTGCAGAATTTATTTATTTTTGTGGCTTCCATCTCATCACATAAAAGGGAATGATGATAATAAGAAGCCATAAAGCAGTCAACATTGAATATGATAAAATATGTGAAAATGCTATGGAAATGAAAGGCAATACTGTGGGATAGCAATTCTGAATACAATGATATAAAAATTATATACAACCACTGAAATTACAATGTGGTGCTATATAAATTGACATAAAATCATGCCTACTCCACAAAAAGGTATAACTATCTATGCACCAGAATGGCTAAATTTTTTTTAAATGATAATACCAAATGCTGACAAATGTATAGAGAAATTGGATCACTCACACTGCTGGCGGGAAAGTAAAATGCTACAGCTACTCTGGAAAACAGTTTGGCAGTTCCATACAAAACTAAATATGCAATTACCATATGAACCAGTAATTAGACTCTAAGGCATTTATCCCAGGGAAATTAAAACTTCTATTTACACAAAAATCTGCACATGAATATTCCAGAAGCTTTATTCATAATAGCCAAACACAGGAAAAATCCATGTCTTTAGTGGGTGAATGGTCAAACTGTGGACATTGGTACCATGAACTACCACTTAGTACTAAAAAGGAAGGAGGTACTTGATATAGGCAACAACTTGGTAGTGTTTTAGTTGAGCGAATATATACTGTGTGGTTCTATTCATTAAGCATTGTTGAAATGACAAAGCCACTGAAGTGGAGAACATGTTACAGATTGACAGAGTCAGAGATTGGAGAAGAGGTGAGGGAGGTGGGTGTGGTTATAAAAAGGCAACATGAGGGATTCTTGTGTTGCAACTGTTCTGTACTTTGTAGTAATGGGTACATGAACCTGTGCATGTAGCTACACACTGCGTTTACCTAGACATACACGCGCGCACACGCGCACACACACACACACACACACACACACACTGGACCACAAGTAAAACAGTGAACATCTGGATAAAATCAGTAGATTGCATCAATGTCAATACCCTGATTGTGATGTTGTACTACAGTTTTCCAAGATGTTACCACGGGGAAGCCTGCGAAAGGTACATGGAGTCACTCTGTATTAGTTATTACAAGTTAATGTGAAACAAACATGATCACAAAGGAAGTTTAATTTAAAAAGAATGCCTACATTATTTACTATATGAAAGGGAGCCTGCTTTTTGAAAACATGTATAAGGAAAGCTGGAAGAATACACTGTTAGTCAGGGTTCAGTTGCACATAATAGAATCCACTCTAGCCATTTAGGCTCAGAGGAATTTAACACAGGGAAATAAGCACTTACAAAGTCATTGCAAAGGGTTGTGAGCTCTAGTAATGACTCTCCAAACTCCACTGTAGAACCGGGCCCCCAGGAAGCTGTCACAATCAGAGGTCTTGCTGGCTCAAAACCCACTACTACGGCTGCTATCACACCTACAACACGGGTGCTCTGTGCCCCGCATGGACTGAACACAACATGGGCCCTGTGCCATTGCCTTTACTGAATGAACAATTATGCTGTTGTCGGGAGAAACTGCAGATGCATCAGAAGCTCCAGCTTGATCTCATTTCCACCTCCCAGACCTCGCACTCTGCTTTGGCTTGGGGGCAGGTGGATTGCATGGGAAACCTGAGGTTTAAGGGACTCTGAGAAATATGCAACTTACATTTCCATCTTCTAAAATGAAGTAAAACTACCTACAGGAATTTGAATAGAGCTTAGGGAGCCATCTGCAGTACGGGCCACAGATATGTATCAAAATTTCTAATGCATCTCTATGTCAGGTGATAGATAACATGTTTGTGTTTTGTTTTTTAATTCCTTTCTCTATGTGTGTTTTTTTTTTAACCAAGAAAATATATGACAATATTAATAACATCAGAAAGCTATTCCACTTTTGAAAAGCCAAACCAAACAAGTATTGAATGAACAAGTTTGGGGGATAGAGGTAGGGCCACAGGGATTGGATCAGATCATTTTTTAAAAATTTTTTAATGTTTATTTATTTCTGAGAGACAGAGAGAGACAGAGCATGAGCAGGGGAGGGGCAGAGAGAGAGAGAAGGAGACCCAGAATCCAAAGCAGGCTCCAGGCTCTGAGCTGTCAGCACAGAACCCGAGGCGGGGCTTGAACTCACAAGTGGTGAGCTCATGACATGAGCAAAAGTTAGATGCTTAACGGACTGAGCCACCCAGGCACCCCTAGATCATTTTTAAAGTAACTTTGGAGTCCAAGAGCCTAATTTTTCATGATAAATGGCCATCCCAGTCCAGAAAACTTTAGGTTCAGGGTTGAAAACTGGAATGTCTACAATTAAAAGTAATGTAAATGAGTGAAACTAGCCAGATAAGACAATATAAAATGGTGATGACTATGACAAATATTCCGTGTCCGAAGTGGAAAGTCACTATTTTGCTCCAGCTAATTATTGTTATGTGGAAATTCAGGCCCAGGCCTATCCAACTTCTGGTTTGTTTTTAATTAAAAAAAAAAATTATTATTTATTTTTGAGAGAGAGACAGAACATGAGCGAAGGAGAGGCAGAGAGAGGGAGACCCAGAATCCGAAGCAGGCTCCAGGCTCTGAGCCTTCAGCACAGGACCCAAAGTGGGGCTTGAACCATGAACAGTGAGATCATGCCCTGAGCTGAAGTCAGATGCTTAACTGACTGAGCCACCCAGGTACCCCAAAGTTCATGTCATTTTTAAAAATATCTTCTCCTGGGGCACCCGGGTAGCTCAGTCATTTAGGTGTCTGGCTTGATTTTGGCTCAGGCCATGATCTCATGGTTCATGGATTCGAGCCCCACGTCCAGCTCTATGCTGACAGTTTGGGGCCCACTAGGGGTTCTCTCTCTCTCTCTCTCTCTCTCTCTCTCTCTCCCCCTCCCTCTCTCTCTCTCTCTCTCTGTTTCCCTATCTCTGTGCTCCTACCCTGCTTGCTCTCTGTCTCTCTCTCTCTCTCAAAATAAATAAACAAAAATTAGAAAAGAATAAAAATAACTTCTCCTTATCCACGGAATATATTGCGGCAATTTCCTACCTTTCTACAAACTTAAATCGAACCTTAACTTTGCTGAAGGCTGGGCGCTGGAAGTTTCCTACATAAACTGCTAACCTTGCTTATTCTATATCGCCCAACTAAAGGATGCCAGCTCTTAGAGGGCATGGTGTACTTGACTGCAGTGGGAGAAATCTCATAAACTTGTAACATAAAGTCATTTAATGATGGTCACACAGCTGTGTTTTGGAGTATAGCTTTGCTTAGGTTGGGAAATTATCCCAACATTTCTAAAAAAAAAAAAAAAAGTACTGTGTTCTTGTTGTGAACCAGGTACAAGGCCAAGTGCAAAGACATGCAACTGGGTCAAACACCCTTGTGCTTATAGAAAGCTCCTTCTAGTGGGGAGAACGGCTATATTAAGAAACAGGTTCAGGAGTGTGACCAAGTGCTATACCTGCATTATCCCTAATGAAGTTTTTTTGTTTTTTAAGAGAACTTTGTCTTTGTTTATTTGCTCAATTGAAAAACTTCACGTAAATAAGTAATGAGGGTGCTGATATTTTTTGAAACATGGGACCTCCTGGATCTGTGTAGGGCACAGAAAAGTATGGGCTATTCAGAGAGAATAAGCAGAATCACAATGTATTGGATCTTATCCACAGGTAAGTCACACTCAACTACCAATCCAGTAATAAAGCCTGACATCTATCCAGTTCTTGCTCAATGTCGGCCTTTGCAAAGCCTTGACCTATTTTAACTCCCTTGAATCTCACAAGGGTAGGCACTATTAATTCTTCCTCATTCTACAGGTGAGAAACTGGAGCACAGAGAGGGTAGGTACTTAGTCTAAGGACACACAGAAAGCAGGCATAGAACCAGCACCTGGGTACTGTGAGCTTGGCTGCAATCACCCTGAACTCTCATGCTACCTACCTCCCTTTCTGAGATCTTCAGTGGTTGGAGGTCTTCTAACTCCTCTTAAGAACGATTTCTGGCTTTCTTTTCAAAACTAATCCATTAACCTTTCAGAAATAATTTTGGATTTCTTCACACATAACCTCTTGAGGTGATGAGAATAATATTGAGTGTCTAACCTGGGACACTTTTGAGAATAAAAGGGCAACACTATTAATAATTAAGCCAGGACAACAGATGAGACCAGGATTGTTTCAAACAAGCCAAGATGAAGAGTTACTTCAACATAAACATTTGCCCCCAGAGAGAAACAGCAGAATTCGTGCCATGCCACATTAATAGTGTGAAATCCTGAAAACCTGTCAGACTATTACAGAGCCAGTAGAAGAAATCAAGGAATCCATTCCATAGAATGGAATCCTTCAAAGTCTTTCCATTTCTTTAAAGATATTTCAAACTTCTTAGTATGTCACAAAAGGTCCCTCATTATCTGCCTCCTTTCCCACCCCATCTCCAAATTCTTTCTTCCTCCTCGATCCCTTATTCCAGTTATGTTGTATTATGTTTAAATGTTCCATTCTTTCTACTTCTATGTCTTGTACATGCCATTGCCTTTTCTTAGAATGCCATTTACCTTGATGTCCAAGTGGCAAACTCTTACACACCTTTGAGAAACCAACTCAGAGCTGACCTATTTTCTTTTCTTTCACTAGATAGAATCTTGCATAAAAGCCTGGATCCAAGTTATACAAACAATATGCAGTAGAGAGTCAAGAGGTTTACTTGGATTTAACTGGCCTCAAAGTCAGGTGACCTGGCTCTCAAAGGATTAGGAAGAAGGAAGTTTTTCAGGCAGGAAAGTTGGGGAAGGAAGGAACAAAATCCAGGTCAAGGGAACAGGATATAAAAAGGTAGGGAATTCAGGGGTGTCTGGGTGGCTCAGTTGGTTGGGCATCCAACTTCAGCTCAGGTCATGATCTCGCAGTTTGTGGGTTCGAGCCCCGCATTGGACTCTGTGCTGACAGCTCAGAGCCTGGAGCCTGCTTTGGATTCTGTGTCTCCTCTCTCTCTGCCTCTCCCCTGCTCATGCTCTGTCTTTCTCTCTTTCTCAAAAATACATAAACATTAAATTAAAAAAAAGAGGTAGGAAATTCAGGAACACTGTGATAGAAAAAGGACAGGAAACCCAGAGAAGCAGAAGATGGGGCTGGCAAGGAGGAGGGGGCCAGGTTATGTAGGGCCTTGCAAGCTGTGCTAACCCACCTCACCAGAGTAGTAGAATGACCCACACACTCTGCCAAAGGCGATCCTACTCTAGATTGTTACAAAGATGTTGTTTCTCAACTGAATTCCTAAGAATATCAGGTCACTCCAGAGATGGAACTATCCATCTCTCTTGTATACCATAAAAAAGAAAATAGTCTCTCCATCTCCATTATTGCTTTGATTAGAAAAATGTTATTAACCTTTCAAAAACTTACCATTTTGTTTTCTTGGAGTTTGGTTAAGGTCCTGCACTTATCTTGAAAATGCTAGTTTCTGCACTTTTTTTAATTGAAGGGCTTTAGGGCAAATTCAATTAAGTTGTGGTATATGAACTGAAACTTGCAATATATTAAAAATATTCCACTGCACAGTTCACCAATTACCCAATTTCTAATTTGAGTCCCATCGTCATTCCAAATTTGCACTAAAACTCAGAAGTTATACTCAGAAGCAATGACTGAGGGCTTCAGCAATTACAAATATATCCCAAATGCATTTGGGCTTACTTAAAGACAATCTGTCCAAAATAATTCCAATCCCCACTTTAACTTAGAGAATCACAAGGCTCCGAGGGGCCTCAGATGTTCTTTCAAACTCTTCCTCTTATAGATGAGGAAACTGAGGTTTAAAGAGAATGAATCATTCAACAAAGATAACAGAGCTAAGGATGGAAATGGATCCTGAGCATTTAACTCACTCTCTAGGTTTGGTTGGCTTTCTACATCTGTTCCGGAGTGACATTCACTTTCTAAAGAACCTATAATAAGGGTCCTAGTGTTTTAGGGTGGTGGCGCAGTGAAGGAGAAACAATCAGGGAGGGAGTTGTCACAGCCCTAATCTGAGCGTGGTTCTCCATCCCCAGCTCCTTACAAACTACACTATCTCTGTCATAGGGTTCATATCTTATTATTGCCAGCCAGAGCGGGATCCAGGCCCCTCCCATGCAACATGCTCCCAGATTGCCTCTGGAACTATCTCCCCACAATGGCCAGCCCAGGAGGATGGAATCTGAAGAGAGGAAGGGGGTGAAGCAGGTATGAGTCTCTAGATCTGTATTTAAGTCACTCCATGCACTGGCAACACCAAAATGCAATTCAAGGCTAAATTGGAATTATCTATTAGCAATTGTTTTTCATTAACCACTGTTGTCTGCCTCTTGTTAGCAGAGCCAAAGCTGAGCTGGTGAACAGCTGCTCCATATCTCCACACAATTGTTAGGGCAAATGTCCATAAATTATTATGCAAATTTGCTGACTGTGACTATGTTGATATAATGGTTCTCAGTTGAATGTACTGAATGCCATGTGTCAGGAAATTTTAGGCAGGTGTATCCATATCTCATCCAGAAGAATGTCTTGCAGGAATTACTAGGAAGAACTCATAATATGGAGGACAGTAGTAACCTTTCCTCTGTTTAATAAATATTATTGCAGTTACATATTTTTAATTTAGATAAAATGTTGAGAAAGAGAATACAACACTGGTAATCCCATCATTTGACACAACTATTCCATTTCTGTCATCTGCTTTCCAGGCTTGAATATTATGCTTGAAAAATTAAAAACCATCATGAATTTGCTCTTCAAGTTTGTTTTGTAAAACTTAATATATAAAGAGCATTTGTGCTAATTTCTAGATTTTACTTATTAGTTTTAAATAACTCTAATATTCTATTGATATAATGTACTATAATTTAATGTAATAATTTTTCTCTTTTAACTTTGTCGCTATTATAAATTGCTGCCATAAGTATATGTATGAATTTTCTTGTTTGTGTACAATTGTTTCCTTAGGAAACATTTTCATGTTTGGACTAGAGATATGAACATGTTTATAACACTTGCTGTACATTATCATATTGATTTCCAAAAGGGATACACTATTTTGCAAGACCAACCACACTATCTGTGTTTACCAGTTTTTCAAGAACCTCACCGTCTTGTCTGTTATTTATTTATTTAAAAATTTTTGCTAATTTGCCAAACCCTAAAATGCACTTAGGATGCTATATGGCATTTATTTCATCAACTGATTGACTGATTGATTAAGAGTTATTTATCAAATGAGTGGCTTGCTAGAAGCTGGAGAAAGAAAGACAGGTGAAGTCCTGTGCCCTAAAGAGACCTCAGCATGTAAGTTAGTGGCACAGCACAGCATTTATAACAGCGTTTTAAGAATAATGGTACAGGTACACATGGGACACTGTAAGAACGTAGGGAGGGACCTAACTTGAGTCAGAGGTATAAAAAAGGATTTCAGAATTGAAGAGATGAATAGGGGACATGGAATTCAGGAAAAGAACCCCAGAGAATCATGGGCAAAGTCCTGGATGGGGGCTTGAGAGGGAACATCAGCTTGGAAGAGCTATGGATCCAGCTGGAGAGATGTACAGAACCATGGCATCATATGCCCACAGCATGGGCTGCTTAGAATTAAGTGGTGAGAGAAACAACAGGCATATTATTTAGCGCTATTTTGGTTTCAACTGTCATAAATGTCAGGTAGAAATAACTTAAGCAAGAAGGAGGAGGTGGAGAAGAAGGAAGAGAATTATTTGTCATAAAGAACTGTGGTATCTCAGCAAGCCTAAGGACAGCAATATATCCAGTCTTAGAAACAACTATTATCAGAAAATTTAGACCCTGAAAAAGATTTCTCCCCTCTCTCCTCTCTGTTTCTCTCTGGACCTCTCTCTTTCCCATTCTCTCTCTCTCTCTCTCTCTCTCACACACACACACATCTCTCTCCTTACCAACATTCTTGCTTTTTCAGTTCACATGGCAGGAAATTCAACCTCCAGCAGTTTTACAGCATACAGTTTAGACATTTAAACAGAGACTGACATCCCCTCTTGATTCTAGTTTGAAAGTGCACAGGGAAGTCCTCTGACTGCTCTGCTTGAATCAGAGACCATGTCTGAAACAGTTTACTGAGGCTATGAATGCAGGGCATCAGGGTTCTATATGAACATGAAGGGGTAAATGAGTAGTGAGATGCTAGGAAAAAAACAAAACAAAACAAACAGTTGTCCATCATTACTAAAGAGAAAGTCTAAGGTACCATCATTAATAACATTGAATGATATGCCAAGGACTTTCAATTTTCTATAGGCAATACAACCTTATTAATTGGTCAAAGTTTGTATCTCCTACTCATATATTTCTTTACTCTTTTGTTTGTTCTGGAGGATTTGATTTGCATGGTCCACTCTTGGGGAGCTGGTGGAGAAGAATGAGGGAGTGGAGTACTTCCTAAGTCTTCAGTGTTGGCACAGCAAGATGTAGATAAAGTATTGCATTGTAATTGGACCATGCTTTGACCTTGATGTTGAAAAAGACACTGTGGGGTCCACATGCCTTAGCCTCTGACCACACAGTCTGATTGAAAGACCTACCCAAGTTGGACCAGAGTCATTCCAAGGGGGTTGTTATAACTTCTGTTCTTTTGGGCTTGTCTCAGCCTCTCTCTTGATCTGGAACAAAGTTGACCCCTTCCTCTTTCTCTAATCCCAGCCTTTTTTAGTGCTTTCCAAATAAGTGTAAACCATAAAGCCAATTTGCATTAATTGGTGGTTAAAAAATAAGAAAAGAGAAAAATCTAAAGAAATTTTGGGCTGGAGTTTGAAATAAACATTTCTTCTCCTTCCTATTTCTTCTCCTTCTTTTTCTCCTCCTCCTCCTCCCCCTCTACCTTCTTCTTCTCCTTCTCCTCCTCCTCCTCCTCCTCCTCCTCCTCCTCCTCCTCCTTCTTCTCCTTCTCCTTCTTCTTCTTCTCCTTCCTTCCTTCCTTCCTTCCTTCCTTCCTTCCTTCCTTCCTCTTCTTTTTCTTCTATGTTAGGATGATCACTCTGGCAGCTGCAGAGAATGGATTACTGCAGATTGAGGTTACAGGCAGCAATACCAGTTAGGAAGATTGTTCTATTAATCCAAGTGAGAAATGATGAAAGTCTGAACTAAGGCAGTGATCTTGAAGATGGTGATGAGGAGATAGACATTAGATATTAATAAAACTTGATAAATCATTTAGGAAGCTTTTTGCAGCAAATGATAGGAAAATAAACAGTACAAACTAGCCTCAACTATAAATAAATTCCCTTGCTGATAACATATTAAGTTCAGAAAGAGTTTAGACTTCAGAGATGCTTATCATCATTCTTACTCTGTATGTCTACTTGATTTTCTGTGCCCACTTGATTTTCTGTTGATTTTATTCTCAAGATAGTAGCAAGATGGTTATAACAATTGTAGATTATCCATGTATGAAATCATTCATATAGAGACTTATTTCCAGAAACTTGCCCAGCAAATAAGGACAAACTTTCCTGGAAGCTCCTAATAAACTTTTCCTTCATTCTCATTATCCTGGATTGGGTCACGTGCCCATCCCTGAATCAATCAGTGGCAAGGAAAATAGGATTACTGTTAGGCCAATCAGGAACATTCCTGAAGTTGATGGGATTCATTTCCCCAAAAACAAGTGGGCTGAATGTGTGTTTGTAGGGGGAAGGGGTCTGGGGTGAGAAGCTAGTAGTTAGAAATCTGAAAACAATCAGAGTTTTCTAGAAAAAGGGAGAGAAATATATATCTGTAGTAAACAACAAACATTTTTCAATGCAATTGGGTCATTGTTTTGATGTCGGGAAGTGGAGGGATAAGCCACCATGATTTGCAGATTTACTAAACTGATTAGGTAGATTTACCAGGAAAAGAAATGAAATAGGATAAACAGGTTTTGGCAGAAGATCAGTTTTGAAGGGTATGAGACACATCCATGTAAAAATATGAAGTAGGCAGCTGAACATATGAGTTTGAAGCTAAGGAGAGAGTTTAGAGTTTGGGTGACAGATATATATTTGGAAGTTATTGGCATATGAAAGTTATACAGCACACAGGTGCATTGTGAGGTCATTGTTGGACAAGATTACCCAAGGAAGTATGCAGAGAGAGGACAGACAAAGATAAGAATTCATCCCTGGAAAAGGCCAAAGTATAAGGCTGGAATTAACTAAATTCATTTGCATATCAAAGAGGTGTTTCTTGAATTTGGATAGCTGGTGCAGTGAACAGTTCTACAAAACTAAATGATTTCTAAGCTCCATTTGACAGCTCATTATTTTTAAAGCAACATTCTCCCTCGCAACAAAATTCACTTACACTAAAGAGTATGGAAAGATTTTGGAGTTAGCAGCAATGAGATTTGACCTAAAGTAATAAATACTTCATAGATTGTAAAAGTGTTTAGAATCCTTTTATGACACAAATAGTCAACTATGGTTAATAGGCCAGTGGCTTCTCTTGGGATGAAGAAATCTTTGGTGAACTCGTACTTGGTGTCTTTGCTTTTAGCTGTAACAAATTAAGTTTGCCAATCTTATAAGAGGGGCTTAGCAAAAGCTCAAAGAATATTAAGGTCAAATCCAACTGAAAGTATGGGGATCTCATTCTACCAAACCCAAAATGAAAGAATAAACATGTGTAGAGAGAAAAATCATCTGAGTTTGCTAGATTTCCAGGGGTATGAGGACTCTAACCCTACCCTCACCCCCTACCCCCTCCAATAGTGCTGGGGTGAAGAAAACCTCTCTCCTCAGTGTGCATGCCCAGATGCAGGAAACAAAGCCCTGCCTACTATTAGCTAACCAGCCTGTGAAGAGGGCAGGAACAGCAAAACCCTTATTGAGAGAAAGTTAAGTAGTTGTCCCAACTGTAGACCTTTCTAGCTCCTTATTTAGAGGACATTTCCCAACCAGAAAAGGATTTCGTGAGCAGTGCTACTAAGCTAAAGGGAAAACATTGTTTCAATGCTAGATAGAAGCAACCAAAAGGTCAGTTCTGACAAATGCCTTAAGAAATTTAGAAAAAGTTTAAAGATGAGGACTTTCTACCTCCTTGGGTTGGAGGTAGAGGCAAGATTCAAGGAGCTCCAGGCTTTTCTTTCCACCCATGGAGTTCTGTGTTTTGGTTGTTGATAGCCACTGAGCTGGAGGGTAGGAGAAAAGGACTGGGAAGCCCAATGTCACTACAGCTCATCTGCTCTCTGGCCATGTGACCTTGACACCACATTTCTGTGGGTTGGGTTTCTCCATTTGGAAACTAAGTGGGTGGGATGACTCGCTGAAGGAGAGTTAGTGCAAGGATGGAGCAAATCACCCATGTCCACAGCCTGGCTTAACTGCCTCTATGACCATGAGGGATGTTAGTTAACCTCCTTGTACTTGAAGTTCTATTCCTACCAAAGTATTTAGAGCCTCCATGCCCCCAGAATAGTGCCTGGTCCAGAGTGAACATCATGTAATGTTGGCTATTTCTAGTCCAGCTCTAATTTTGTGTAAACCTGTGACTCTAGACCCAGAATTTACCATGGCTCTTTTAGTTCGTGTCAAGATTCCTAGGAATTAAAAATGCTTCTATAGACATGGGCACATCTTGGGAATGTTCCACAACCAGAAGCTCATGTTACTAAGCTGCCTGTTTATTACTCTTAAATATTTCTAAACCCTTTTAGGCAAGATTGTTTTCAAAATAAGGCAAAGAATTTCAATTAGGCTTTGCAATATCTTGTAAAACTGTGCCTGAAGGATTTATCTCCTTTGTATTAAATGTTGCTATTTTAGAATCAATTACCAGAAGAGACAGATGAGAGTCCACTAGCTGCTTGATGGGAATTGTCACTGCTCCTAGCTCAGTAACCCCCATATCCCAAAGTGAGGTCTACTCTAATAGCAGTGGGATGTGAGGAAGGTGGTGAGTTACCTCCAAGGGACAGAATGCTTCTTAAACCTTTCCACCAGCAAGAAAAATGGCATATTAGGTGCTATCATTCATTCATTTTCATTCATTCATTCTTCCCCCTCCTTCTTTAATAACCCTTTAATTATTGATATAATAACCCTTGAGATCAGGAGTATGCATGAGAATTACTTGTGGGGGCTTAGTAAAATGTAGATACCCGTCTTTTCCTTCTGATTTAATAGAGCTAGATTGGGGTGGCCATCTGCTGTTTAACGAGTACAGCAGAAGAGCCGGGCTTCCACTTGGAAAACACTTCTTAACTGTGAAGCATGGTGAAACCAACACAGGACAGACCATTGGCAACACACACAGAAAAAGTGTTTCATGAGTCTCTAAATCAATTTTCTTTAAACATTTATTCAACATTGAATCTATGGCATTTATTTGGTGTTATATTTATTTGGAAGCATGTGCAATTAATATTTTTATTAACACTCAGGGAAGGTTTACCTAATAATTCATTTCTACTGTCTAAAGCCAATTTTGTGCTGTGAAGAAAGCTCAGTGGACAGGATTATAACATGCATTATTCTGATTTGGGATTTAGATTTTGAATGCTAATTTCAGAGGACTATCATCTGATTTATCTTAGATTTGCATGTGCAACATGCAAGTATTTAATTTATAATTTTTAATTTACCTTTGAAGGCACTCTGGCATGCAAAACAAATTAACACTTCACTAGTTATCCAATAAGTCCCTGTGGAAACCTGAGTTAATTAGCATCGTAATTCCTACTTATTTCAGTGATATTTTAATATTCTTTTCAGATTGGAATGAGTGGTTGTCCATCTCTTCTTCCCATAATCCAATCAGGTGGGACTACTGGATATGAGTAGGAAAGAGGGTAAAAGAGGAAAGTCTGGGACTCAAACCAGACTCTAGATATTGTCAAGGGTCACAGTCAATGACTCAGAATGGCACGGTTATCCAAGTATATCCAAGGTGTTGGATGTCAAAACATGCCACAAGGCTCTCAGGAAAATATAGTGGCAGTGGGTTCATTATGGACTCTTCATTTGGGAAAAAAAATCTAGTCAGCAATTAGTATTCTAAAGGAGCAAGATTTTCAGAAGGGATACTTGCAAGAGTCAGGCAGGTGTCAGGTCTCCCTCCATCATTGGCCTTAGCTCAAAGCAGAGCCCAGTCCTGGCGTGACCAGTGGGAGCTCACATGTGGATGGTATGTATCAGGGTTATAGAACAGTGGGTATCTGGGAGTTCAGTGTTCAATCTAAGACCACATTTGGGCGGCTGGCCAAAGCCCACTCACAATCCCCTTAAAACTCTTCTATCTGGATCAGGATTGCCTCAGGATATAGGAAGAATTGTCTTAGACTTTAAACAACTGCTCCTAATTCCAATGGCTAAGAAAAGAATAAATGGGTAATCCCCAAGAATAAGATTATGTGAAATCGTTAACCTGTTTGGAGGATAAATGCTGATCACAGAAATAACTTCCAAAGCTCAAGTGTTAATGGAGTGGTGTGATCTTCAGGTTTACATACAGTTACATTCTCTTTAGAAACCTGGAAATGTGTATGGAATTGAATTCTGGCTCCCACACTTGCAGTGTGTCTCTGCACTTCAGAGCAATAACTCTTATTGAGGCTCTGTGCTAAGTGTAATGTGTTTGTGCATGCATGCGTATTTCTGACTTACTCCACATGATAACCCTAAGACTTAGCACTGGTACTTCATTATATGGATGAGAAAGATGAGTCTGTCAGAGGTTAAGTAACTTACCAAATCACAAATAAGTGGGGTAGCTGGGATCTGGACTCTCAGTCTGACATAGCTACTGCCACTGGCCACATTGCTCTGCTGTTGAAGGTTACACTATGTATAGAGCATATAGTGAAGGCTCTATCATATATAGAGTATATAGTGAAGGTAATATCCTGTGTAGAATATATACTATAGTTAAAGGAACACAGGAGTGGGAGAAGATAGAATTCTAAGTGGCACATCTGCCTTAGTAAACTTTCCTAATTCACTTATCTTCCATTCACACACACACACACAAAAGTGGCACATCCTCTATGCCCCAAGCATTGCTTTTGTGAATTAAACAAGCAAATATTCCTGTCCTCATAATGTTTAAATGACAGCACAGTGTACAGACGATAAACAGTGAACCTAATAAGTATATTGTGAAATATAATACAAACTATTATTACAAATTACAAATTAAATACAAAAGTAAATTTAATAAAAGCAACATTATATTGTTTGTTAACAAGTGATAAGTTCTATGAGAAAAACAAGTGCAATGATAGAGCATCAGGAATATGAGAGTTTTACATGGCAATTTTAAATACTGTGATCAGGATAGACTCAGATTCATTGAGAGGGTGATAATTGATTTAAAAAAGAGACAAAACACCTGGAGGAAGTGAAGGAAGTTGTGAAGCAGATATCAGAGAAGAAAATTCCAGGCAGAGGACCTAGACAGTGCCAGAGCCTTGAAACTAGACTCATCTGGGACATCTGAAGAGCAGCATGTGGCCAGTGGCCAGAGTAGCTGGAGAAGAGTGAACTCAGAGATGGTGGGCATGGAAGTCCCAAAGAGCCTCTCTTAGACTGTTGTAAGGGATTTGGCTCTCACTTGGTAGGAAATGGGTAGCCATGGCAGAGTCTCAAGAAGAAGAGTGACATGATCTGATCTCACTTTTTAAAAGGATTGTTCTGGCTGCCATATTGAGAATAGACAATAGAGAGGAAGGAGCAGAAGCAAGCAGATCCATTCTGATGAGGCTTTCATCATATCCAGGTCAAAGTGCACAGTGGCTTGACCTGAGATAGATAATGGTGGGGCGGGAGCAGGGTGGGGGGGGTGGGTTGCAGAAAATTGGTCAGATTCTGGATTATTTGAAGGGTTGAACCAGCACGTTTTCTTGATGGAGTCAATGTGGGATGTGAGAGGAGAGGAGCCAAAGATAACTCCCAGGATGTGGGGATGAGACTCTGGAAGAATGCTGTTATGTCATCTGTAATAGGAAAGACAATGACCTTAGCAGATTTGGGGTCAATATTACATACTCACATTGGGTCACATTAAGTTTGAAACAAACAAAATGTTTTTTTTTTCAATTAAATGTTTTTATTTATTTATTTTGGGAGGGGTGGGGGAAAGAGAGAGAGAATCCCAAGCAGCCTCCACACATCAGTGCAGAGCCCAATGCAGGGCTTGATCTCACGAACCGCAAGATCATAACCTGAGCCGAAATCAATAGCCGGATGCTTAAGTGACTGAGCCACCCAGGCTCTCTGAGACATTCAAACAAAGTTTTGAAGTATCCCATTTGATATATGGGCCTGGAGTTCAGGAGACACCTGAGCTGAACATATGAAGTCCAGGGCTCATCAGCTTATGGATGATGTTATCAGGAAAGCACCCGCAGGAAAGAGTGAAACATCCAAAGGCTTTAAATGAAAATAATTTAACAATAAGCTATTTACAGAGATGTTGGCAGGATTAAAGGGATTTACAAGGTATGGTGTGCATCAAGGGAGCAGCAAAGATGGAAAGCCACTACCACTTTTAGGTCTGAGGGAGAAACCAAGAGGGCACAGTGTGCCTAACCCAGAGAGAGGGAGACCAGTGAAAAACTCCATCTCCTACAGTTATTTTATACCAGCCAGAGTCAGAAAGCCAGTCTGCAAGGGGGAAATGTCTACCATGGCCTGCCTCTTGGGGCAAAGGAGGGTGGAGAAAGGAGGTGGGATTGAGACAAAGTAAAGAACCAAAAGCACAGATTATGTATACAGCCTTAGGCTAAATGAAATCTTTAAGGGAGTAAGGGAAACTAGTGAGGAGAAGAGGAAAAAGGACAGAGCCTCAGGCTCTCCATCATTAATTGGTTTGGAAGAAGAGGAAGAACTATCAAAGGACGTTACACAGAAATAGCCTTGGGACGGGATGAATAGCAGACAGTATGCAATCCTGGAAGCCACACAGGGTACGATCAGCTGGGCCAAATGCAGTTGATGTGTCACCTGAGATGCAGGCTGATAGTGGACCCTTGGATTTAGCAAATGGAAGTTATTGGTGTCCTTGACAAGAGCCACTTCAATGAAGTGGCAGAGGTGAACACTTAATGGCACGGCTTTCAGGGAGAACAGGATGAGAGGAATTTTGGGCAGCAAGGAAAACTTTTTTTTTTATTAATCTAAGATTTTTGATGCAAAGAGGAGCAAATCCATGGGACAAAAGATAGGGGAAAAAAAAGAGTCAAGAGAAATATTTTGGAGATGCATAAGTAACATCATACTTCCATGATAATGGGAAATATCCAGTGGAGAGGAAGAAACAGATGATTGGGAAAAAGAGTCGAGTTGATACCTAGAGTGATATCTTATCTTTGCTCATGTTCCTTCTGTGGAAATGGGGTCAGAATATTCCTGAAAAATCTTCCAGATTCAACCTTGAGGGGTTGTTTGGAGAGTGAATGAGAAAGGGGACTATGAGGCAGCCTCCACCAGTGCTGGGGACTGTCACTGTTAACATTTCCAATCTCCCCCCCTGGATCTCAGAGGACCTTTCCTCTCCCCTCCAGGGCAGCAACAGCCAGTTGCTAGGCACCAGACACCAAACTTCAGAAACATTAACTTAAATCTTCACAACAACCAAGAGATCTATCTTTAATTTCTGGGTTGGAAAAGCTGTGTGGCGGCATCTCACAGAGATTAAGAAATTTACCAGCCATAGCTCACAGGAGACAGAACAAAATTGAGAAACCTAGTCTTTATTACAAAGCCCTTATTCTATTCTGTCTCCTTGGCCAGACTTATATTCTATTTTTCTTTCCTTGTATCACTTTTTCTCTTTCTTCCATCTCTCTGGGCTCCTCACTATCTATTCCTTCTTCAAAATTTAACCTCCTCACTCCCAGTTGCTTTCTCCTCGATTGAAAATCAGTTCTGGTAACATTAATACTTCAGAGCAAGTAAGCTCCCCATCCAAGAAGTACTGTTTTTCTTCTAAAATGGAACAGTCTTGCAAAGACAGCTCCCTCCCCTTCTCAAGATGAATTTCTAATGGTGGACTTTCATGTATGGCAACCATTGGAGAAAGAACAGAGGTTTCCAAAAGCTTCTGAAATCTAGCTGCGTCAGCCAGTATCTGTGCCTCTGAGAGATTGCCTTGTCTCTTCATGCTGTTCGTTTAGACTACTACTTAGTCTTCAAGTTCTCAAAATTTTGGCAGGTCCACACTGAACTGCCTGTTTTCCTGGTGAAAAACTGATCACTTCCAAATACTTCCACTCCATTCCAAATACTCCTCCCTCTCTAGCTCTTCTCTACTGTTCTCTCTCTTAGAGAGAGACCTCTCCCTGTCTCTGTTACCTGTCCACACACACACAGTGCTCTTGCTTGGAGCTTGGGGAGGATTTGGGGAGAATGGAGTGACCTGTCACTGTTGCTAATAGGTCAGATCAATATCGCGAAATGTGCCACATCCTTCTTCATTTTCTCATCATGTAGCAATCGATAGCCTTGCTTTCCCTGTAAACCTTCCTCAAAGGTTCCACACTTTTCATTTCCCCTTCTTGTTTCCTGGGCTGGGTCTGCTCTCTCTGAGATACTCGGAAGAGCTGGTCCTAAATGTGCCTAGTTCACGTGGCTTGTATTCGCTGCTGTGCTGCCCATGGTATGCGCACGTTCACAGATGTACAGTGTGTACAAATGAGCGTGTGCATGTGTGTGCATGTGCATGCATGCACTGCGTGCAAGTAAAAGGATCAATAACATCCACTTTCCTTTACCCTCAAGGAACTTAACCTACCAGAGGGGGAACAAAGTGCAGAAGGATTTATTCTTTCCTAGAAGTTAATGTCATATGGAAAACTCCTTCACTCTAATGACTTGCTGCAGCAGGCCATTGGAGCAAACAAATAACATGACCTGGTTTCCAATAATGCTGCTCAGCCCCAGTTTATGATGTCTACTCTGGATCCCAAAGCCACATGCTCTGGTAAATGTCTTGTGGGACGTGTATCTAAGGCGAACAAGCAAATGTCAATATGTTGTGGTTTGAAAAGCTAGAACATTTTGTTTACCCCATGGAAATGGCACTTCCCTGTGCCCACCAAAGTATGTCAAACTCCCATATTATAAACTACCTAGGGCTAGGTATTGAAGACTACAGCTTAAAAGTAAACACAATGTATTCCTGTGTGGGGGTTATAAACCCATTCACTCCTGATTGTGAATTAGCATATCAAATTCGTGTTAGGCACTTGGAATATTCCCAGGGAATGGGGTCAGGAAGGGTGTCATATGCAAAATAATGGCATCACAAAGATGTTCACATCTTAATCCCTGGTACCTATGCATGTATTACCTTACATGGCAAAAGGCTCTTTACAGCTGTCAAGACGTTGAGATGGAGAAATTGTTCTGGATTATTTGGGTGGGCCCAGTGAAGTCACACAAGTCTTAAAAGTAGAGAGGAGGTAAAGAATGAGAGGTGATTACTGCAAGTAAGAATGATGTGACAAGGTGAGAAGGACACAAGCTGCCATTGTTGGCTTTGAAGATGGCAGGAGGGAGCCATGAGCCAAGGCATGGTGGTGGTCTCCAGAAGCTAGAAAAGGCAAGCGAGGAAGATTCTTCCCTGAAACCCCCAGAAAGGCACTCAGCGCTGCTAATATCTTGATTTTAGCTCAGGAGACTTGTGTTGGATTTCTAACCTGCAAAGCTGTAAGACAATACATTTGGGTTACTTCAGGCAGCTAGATTTGCATTGTTTCATTATGGCAGCAATAGGAAACTGACAAAAAAGGACAGTTTTTAAAGAGAGAGTCCAGAAACCTAGGAAAGAGGCTGGAAGGGCAGCCTGGGTTGATGAAGTAAGCCCTGGGAAGACAGGAGGTAGAGCCAAGGAACTCACAGAGAAGAGATGGCACAAATATGAGCCAAGACAAGGACAGTTCTTGCTTGAGGGCTTCAGTGTCATTTATGCAAGAGGTGCTTCTGTGAGAAGTGTGGCTCTAGGCAGTACTAGTGGAGGCAGGGGATCCGGGAGAAACTGGTGAAAAGAGCATGCTCATAGCTCCTGGCTAAGCACAGAGGAGTGGGCTGGTGGCCATGGCTTCTCTTCTAGATGATCCCAAAGTGTTTTACATTCCTGTTCCAGCTGCTTCCATGTTCATTCTGGACTCACTGTCAGATGTAGGCCAGAAAGGACTCTCCATCACCTCAAGACTCTTAGCTATTCAGGTGTTGAGATTCTGTGACATGTGATGTGAGACTTGTCAAATACAGCTTCACAGATGAAACCAAAGTAGGGGAAATAACTATTTTCAGAGAGCAACCTGGCTGGGATAGGGAAGAAAATGATGTTTCAGAAGTATACTCCATCTTTTTTGGGTTTGCTGAAGCCAAAATGCACTGGCATGTAATGTTCAGTGACAAAGGACTCACAACTTGTAGTGTCAAGGAGAAATTTCACTTCCACTTGTTCCTGGGTCTTAAGTACCATCTACAGACTGAACACTTGGTGTGAGGTGGTAGATAATGATGAATAAAACTAGCAATGTTGGTCTTTCTAGAAATTCTCTTCCCGTACATCCAAACCTGTTGAACTGGTATGAAAGTTAGATAAAAAGAGGGGCACTTGGTGTGTTTTAGACAGTGATAAGCTTTATGATCCAAGCAAGAGACATCTTTCTCTTCTCATCCTCCTTAAAAATGCCAGAAGTGTCTACCATCTGAATCAGTAATGGTGTGACATGAATTTCTACAGGTGATTGGTTTCATGGGCTATTGCCAGGGAGCATCCCTCAGCCCATCCCTACACTCCTGAGAATATCTGAATGATGGACAATTTCTCTCATCACAGTGTAATATTAAGAAGTGTAATGAACAGAAAATACTACACTAAATGCCAAAAGAATAGACTACAAGAAGAATGTGATAATTTCTAGTTATGTTTGGGTATGAAACCCATTCACTCCAGCCATCTCCATGGATAATGTAGTTCTTTCCAGGTGGCCATTCGAAACCCAGAAATGCACTTCACTCAGTTTGTAGGTTCCCACCTCTCAAGACCCACATGGACTTTATGCTCTCTCATTTCTGCCCTGCCATGGGGACAATAATCCCCTCCTTCCCTGGGCCTGCTGGGTTTCTCACATGCCCTAAATGCTACTGCTGGACAAAGAACCTCTCAAGCGTGACTTGGGGAGGTCCTATGGCTGCTATCCTCAAGAATCTGTGAACCACAGAAAGATCTCCCAATGCCTAGCCAATGCATTTCCATGGCACTAAATCTTTTTCCACCCCCCAACAAGATGAAAAAGCCCATTTCCTAGTACTCTGCTGCCATATTGCTTTTTCTATTTCCACTCAATCCCTGACATTTGTTCTTTGCCTTCCAGAGGGATGCTTTTCATTGAAAACCTCACTGGAGCGCTTCCTGGGCTGACCTCTACCTCTACACTTTGAGCTGACACGTTACTGAGTTCAGCTACTGTCATTTTCAGTCTGTCCATCCTAGAACTGCTGGTGTGGAGACAGTAATCTGCATTCCCCATCCTCATGTACCCAAAGATTTGAGAAATTCATTAGATTTTGACGAACAAGCTTAAATATCATAGATCATAAACTTTTACACTGGCCCACTTAGTTGGATATAATGAGGTGGAAAAAAGGGAGCAGGAAATGGAGGAAGAGAGAGAATGGAGGGGTCAGAAGAAGACCAGAAGGAAGGAATAAGTAGAGAAGGAAGAGAAAAAGGACGAAGAGGACAGGAAGGTTTTTGTTTTTGTTTTTGTTTTTTAAGTGTTAACTTCCAAATTTGAAGAGGAAAACCTTGTAGGCAGAATCATAACCAGCAAGGAAATATAATTGGAATTGGTCTTTCAGTCCCTCCACAGGCTGATTAAGAGCACACAGTAGGGGGCACCTGGGTGAGTCAGTCCATTAAGTGTCCGACTCTTGATTTCAGTTAAGGTCATGATCTCATAATTCTTGGGATCAAGCCCCGCATCGGGCTCTGTGCTGACAGCATGGAGCCTGCTTGGGATGCTTCCTCTCTTCCTCTCTCCCTCTGTCCCTCCCATGTTTGTACACATCCTCTCTCTCTCTCTCTCTCTCTCTCTCTCTCTCTCTCTTCCTCTCTCTCAAAATAAATAAATAAACTTCTACAAAACTAAAAAAAAATGAGGACATGTGAATATTCCAGGTGTCTGTTTACCAACAAGGGTTTCTGCCTTATGAATGATCAGCTCCCAGAGACACACAGGTCACCTTGCCACTCACCATGGCCACTGGAATCAAAGGGAGACACTCACAAGTGCCAAGAATGCAAAGCCATCTGCAGCAATCCTAACTGGCTAGGTTCTCCCTGCATGGTGCTGTCACACGGCTCATGTTCCCTTCACGTTCACCCCACCTCTACCTGTGCCCTTCCTCTGTTCTCACTGGAGCCTGAGGCTGCAGAAAACCCCAAATATCATCATCAAACGGGGCTTTCAAGTCTGTGGGGAACTGATGGGTAAATGAACCACTGCAAAAAAAAAAAAGCCATAGAAAATAGACATTGATCCGAACTTGGAGGTGAAGTGTGTGAAATTGTTTATAAATTGTCTGGATAATTGTAGGCACTGAAGTGGGACGTTAGAACTTCCATCCTCTCTTGTTTTTTGCACAGGCTTAATTAACTTTCAGACAGGAAACGCATACTCTTTAAAGTAAAACAGGGCTGGATTCAGATCTTGCCTTGTAATACTTACCAGTCTGGAGTTAAGAGTAGTCGCATTTTCATCAGGTCACATGATCAGATTCTGGTCTGTAAAATGGAGAGAATGTTTCTTTGAGCTATTGTAGTAAGACTTAAGTGAGGTAAATTGAGCAAAGCATGTAGAATGGGGTCTGGCACATACTAGGTGCTCATCCAATTTTGACTTCCTGGCATTCCTTGGATCCTGTTGGAAATAGGACCTCACATCTCCCAATCTTCATCCTATGTGAACTAAATGTGTTATTTTCTCCTGTCAGCCTGCTCTTCCTCCCTAACTCCTGACCTGTTTGAAGGCCCTTGGGCTGGAGATCTTAGACTAACCATTTTTCCTAGCAGGAAATCTTCTCTCCACCCTTTTCCACTCTGTTTTCTGTCCCCTGGAGACTTGCGTATAAGGACGACACCAACAGGTTCCTAGGCACTTTGTTTCCAGTTGGGCATGTCAGTAGGGGACCTGAGCAGGAGGCTGAGGGAGAGTGTGTGTGTGTGTGTGTGGGGTGAGGGGGGGGTTGGGTAATGACCTTATTATAAGTATCTTATAAGGATCTTATGGCTTCTTTCCTGGGGGGTCAACTTGGGCTGGCAGTATCCCTTAGCAGAAGATTAATGCTGCTTTTAAGGTTGTCTGCTCTATAGGACTTGCCCCCTTGATTGGATAACTGTTTCCTTCCTTGTCCCTTTGAATCTCACCCTAGTTTCCTGTACAGCCCCTCATTATCACCCTGCACCCTGTCAATACTTTTATAAGTAGACTTTTTGTAAAACAAAACAAAACAAATAAAACAAAAGGAAAGCCTCCTCAAAATATCCTGATTGGATAAGTCATCTGTTTTCCTATAAGAATTCTAACAGACTCAAGGCCAATATCTCTCCTGCTGTTCAGTCAAGAATCTACAAGTCATGGGGGCACAGGGGTTGCTCAGTTGGTTAGGCATCCACATCTGGATTTCGGCTCAGGTCATGATCTCTCACACTTTGAGGGTTTGAGCCTGTGTCAGTGGGGAGCCTGCTTAGAATTCTCTCTCTCCCTCTGTCTCTGACCCTCCCCTCCTCTGCTCTCTCTCTCTTTCTCTCTCTCAAAATAAATATTTTTTTAAAAAATATAGAAGCCATTTTAATCCATGTTTAGTACCCATAATCCCCACCATCCCCAGTCATCCAGTCCTGTCAGATACACCACACAAATATTTCTGGAAGTAGACATTTCGTTTCCATTCCAGTGATTGTCTTATTGGCTGAAATCTTGGTTATTGCTAGTTTGGGTTTCCCAGCTATCTGCCAAATGATTTCCCTGCCTCCGTTTCTACCTTTCTTCGATCCATCCTTTCTGCCCCAAACTGGATGGTATGCAGACCCTTTCCTGGGTCCCTAGTTTTTAAAAAACAACAGCCAAAGTACTCAGCATGATACACAAGACACATCACATATGGCACTTGATAAGCTCCCCCACCTCCTCTTTGATGCCTCCTATCCTACTCCCAGCTGCCACCCCTCAGGCCAGGTATAAACCCTGCAGTCCAGCCATTTGTGGCCACACCATAGGCAGATTCAGTGGTACAGACTTGCCATGAGAGAAATGGGAAGAGTGAGAGGAAGCAATAATTTAATGGGTGGTGCTCCTCATTCCTGTTGTAGTAGATAAGTATTTATCCTGAGATATGTTGAGAGATGGGAGCTGTAAACCTGCCAGCCCCTTCCTTCTTCTCTTCACTCCTTTGCCTTTCCTAGTGTGAGTGCCACCACTCAGCCTAAGGTTTGAAGATAAATACATTTTGTTGAACACGACTTGGAAACTCAAGCCAACTTCTTCATCTGCTGCTTGAAGGAAGAAACACAATCTTGTTTCAATATTGGGAAACAATCTCTGTTGGATTTAGTAAGAAATGATACATCAGTCTCCTAAGGAGCTCCCAAGAGTACTTTGACTGTTGCAGTCTTCTCTTTGCATGGAGACTAGCTGCTTGTGGCTTTGGAATGTCCTACACTGCTTCACAGCAAGGTGCTTTGTCATGCCACTCATTTTCTGGGAGCATCCTTCCCACCCTTGTCTTATTAGATAAAACCTACACTTTCTCCAAGAGTCAGCATGAAGCAGGAAGGTGCTCCTTCCTTTCATCGCTATAAGCCTTTAGTAGAGACTTCTATTTTGATACTCATTGCACTGTATAACTGGTTACCTGCCTATCTTCCACTGAACTGTAAGCACCTTGAGGATAGAGGTGAGTTCATTTCTGTAGCTCTTATTGCAATTTGTTCTTCCTTGTCACCTGCCATTTGGTCTGCTAGGGTTCCAACTATGGATCACACCACCTCCCCAGAGCAATGTTAATAGCAAGGCTACAGAGTTATGGTCATTTATTGACCAGGGATCCTACCACTGTTCCATGGCCTGAGAGACACATGGATGCATCAGGGAACCACCAGACACAGTTCCATCTCATCACAGGAGAGAGTTTTGTCATAATGTCATGTCATGTTAACCCCTCAGAGAAGCTGGAGTGGCCAATCACTCACCTTTTTTTGTGCGTTTTTTTCTTTGCAAGAAGCTCAGTCAGTAACATTGGATAGCTCCACTCAGCTACTGAGCTGGAGCTTGATTAGAACTTTGCATTGTTGCTATATAAATCAGAGTCCAGCCATGCTCAAAGGGTTTAACTGAAGAGGGCTTAATGGAGGGGCTTTACAGAGGTGTATCCAGGTTTACTGAACTAATAAGTGACCAAGAAATACCCAGAGACTAGCAATGACATCAGCATTCTCACACCTAAGCTGAAGGAGCAAGAGGAAGAAGCTATTACTGGGTCCCGGAAAGTGGGTGTCTGCCCCATCAGAGGTGTGGCTGTCAATAGAGAAGGAGCAGGAAGACTAAATGCCTCAAACTGTCTTACCCTTTTCTAATTCTGCCAGTACCTCCTAATGGATGAAACTTTTTAGAAACCAAAAGGCAATGAATCTCTGGATGAACACCCATGGGTATCGCTCCATGGGGTGGATCCAGACCTGGGAGAGAAGACTGGAAAATAGATTTGGGGGGGGCCAATAAGTAATAGTGAATGGTTATTTGGAACATTCTGAATTGTTTGTCATACTCTGCAGAGTGGTCTGAAATCCTTCAGGTCTGTTATTAACTGAACTGTGTCCCTCCAAAATTCATGTTGAAACCCTAACCTCCAAGGTGATGGTATTTGGAGATGGGGCCTTTGGGAAGGGAATTAGGATTAAATGAAGTCACAGGGTTGTTATGGGCCCTAAACCAATGGAATTTGTGACTTTATGAAAAGAGACATTTCTCTCCCCCTCCTCTCTCTGTCTTTCTAACCTTTTTCTATCTTCCTCCCTCAATTACCCTCTCTTCCTCCTTCCTCACATGTACACACTCACACAGAAGGAGAAAAACAGTTGTCTATAAGCCAGAGAAGAGGTCTTATCAGAAACTGACCTTGTTGGCACCTTGATATCAGAATTCCAGCCTCCAGAACTTTGAGAAAATTAATTTCTGTTGTTGAAGCCATCTAGCCTATGACATTTTGTTAGGGCAGACCAAGAAGACTAACACAGAGTCCTTAGAAGGGTCTGACAAATTATGGCAGAAGAATCATTCCTTTTTCCACCTACACCAATAAGTATGACTTGGCAAAAATTACTCTATGAGACTTCCTAGGAAACCCAGATTTCCAGCATATTGATTGTGATATTAAATCTTAATCCACAGATGGATAAGAAACCCATCCACAGATGGATAAGATGGATAAGAAATAAAGGAAGTAAATGTCTTTATTTTCTGTAACTGAGATTAATTGCTACTTTGAGTTCCAATTTTGCCAGGTAATGAAAACTTACTTTTTACATAGTGGCTTATATAATGCCAAGGTTTGAAGGTGGGATGTGGTGTTGGTGTCTTCTTTTATCCACACAGTTCCCCCCTGTAACCCCTCATCCCAGCTGCAAGGCCTCCTGTGGGCTCTGACCCCCTGTGCCATGTGCACATGGGATCCATTCTTCTGTTCCTGTTCTTTCTATGCTGTGAGAAACTGCAAATCTGTCTGAGATCCATCTCCCTAGATGCACCACATGTTCATTTGTTTCTCCTTGATTTTTCCACATTGCTGAGCTCTTCTCAAGGAAAGACAGGGCTGCAGAAGGATGTCACCGATCCCCTCTGATCTTAGAGTCTCCAAACTTTCCCCGAGACTCAGTCACCTCCTTCTCAAGGCTTAGGAATCTCTAACATAAATTACCTTGGCTTCCATTTTGATTCCTTCTCCTCCCTCAACCAAGAGAATCATATATAGTCTTAGGAGTACAGAAAACTTATTCTTTTTTTCCCCATATTCTTCCAAAGTCAAGAATTGGCTTCCTACCTTCATTGTGCTGTGTCATCCTTCTCCTGGGATAAGAAAAGGGGAAATGAAACAAATAGGAAAATTGGGGGGGGGCAGGAAGAGGAATCATCACCTATTTCAAAATACTATCTTCCCATACAGATGCAATGCATGAGAGCTGGTACTTTATAGGAAAGCCCGGAGGTCTGGAGTCATTTCTCTGGTGTTGCTGGGACATGGACCAGGGCCCTGGTGCAGCTCCACCCCTCGCCCCTGTTCTACTAACCCTGCTGCCAGCTTGACCCTCCATTCTACAGTGCAGCCCTGCCTCCCTACAGGCCATGAGTGTGGGGAGCAAGAGCAACTTCCTTCATTTTTCCCACGTGGGAAACCAAATCCCAGAGTGGCTAGGTTTCAGGAAAATGAGTTCTTCTCCCCAGTCTTAAGAAAAGAAAGGAATGGACACTAAGTCATGGATAGCTAATCAGAGATGAGATAATGTTCAGAGTTGGGGAGCAGGCTAGCCCATACAGCATCTGGGAAACAGTTTAGAGCACGGAGGGAGGGCCCAGAAGGCCACTGAATCTGGGCAGGCCAGATTTGGCAGACAGAATGGGGATAAGAGGCCAAGAGTTCAGGGCCAATTGGCCAGAAGAACAGTCATACCAAGAGGACTGTTAGCTGAAGGCAGTGTACCACTCTGACCAGTCTGGTTTGGGTCCTGCTGGGCAGCAGTGGTCTAAAGACCCAGTCTATGGGCCGAGTGTAGGGAAATTACCCACACTGTGAGTAATGCAAGCTTTTGGTAATCACGCTCTGGTCTAGCCAAGCATCTGTGGTTGGAGCAAAATATTTTGTCAAAGACAGAGTAATATTTTTATATATTTATGATATCAAGTGTGGAAATGAACAGACATTGAGCTTCTGAGGAGATACATATAACAGGTCTCTCCATCCTGGGAGGCATTTTATCTCTTGTTTTTATGAGCCATCTGGAAGGGCAAGATACAGAGAAATCCCCCCCAGTTGCAAATGACATTTAGCTTTTCAGCATTTTATGGATGTAAACTATTAAGCAGACAGATCAGATAAACTTTCCAAAAGTCTCTGCCCACTTTTCAAGGTGAGGGGTCTTGACATGAAAGCTAGAAGGCTCTTTCCCAAGTCATCTCAGAAGGGAGTATTACCTTGATGAATGCACCGTGCCCATGAGATCCAAACTTTGTCATTGTACTGAAGTCAGATGGAAGCAGGGACACTGACTCACACTAACCAAATTAAAATCAAAACACATCAGGAGATTGAAAACTTATTAGTACACAGTGAAAGTTATTTTGATCCAATGAAAGGAATTCTCTTTTCTCCTCCTGGGGACAGTTCCTTCCTGGAGAGGTCAAGATAATAACTCTCAAGTTGCATGGTAAGCACAGAATCAGAGCAAAGGGAAGTGGAGAGTTTGAGAGATTTTATCCAGACCATGGCATGGTATGATGAATCATTCTTGCCCTTTGCTACAGAACACCTCTCTAGTAATTAAATTAAGGTTGTCTTGCAGATTCAGTGTCTTCTCAGCTTGGATGATGCTGGAAAAACACTGCCAAGTTTTGTCCTGTTGAGCTATACTTTCTGTGAGCCAGACTGTTCCTTTATGCTCATGCATTGCAATACAATTGATTGGGTTTTTGCTTACTAAATACTAACCGCGTGCCTGTCCTACATCTCCAAGACCCAGGTCACCTTGTGTGGAATTGGGGGACAAGGCAAATCCCTTGGTCACATATTTACAGACAGGCTTTTATTTACCCTCCCAGATTTCTAAACATTGTGTGTGGATTTTACTAGTTGAATCCTTAAAAGCCAATCTTATTTCTTTTATCTCCAAGTTCCTAGGGGACATCCCACACTTCCTTCCTACACCTACAACATAATATTCTTCTAGAGGGCTGATAAACTTTAGTGTAAACAAAGGGGTACATTTTAGGAAAGAATGCCTATATGTTACCTATAATGTAGGTAGGGCACAGGGCACTGTTTATAATCCATTATAAGCAGAAGATACCCCTTATAGTTTGAAAGAGGTTTCATTTAAGGAAAATTATTTAATAAACTTTATAAGGCAAAATTATGGAATCAATTTCCCAAATAAGAGATAGAAGTTGAAAATGTAATGGGCACACAAGTTCTCATTAAACTATTGACAGATCTTTACAGATTATTAAAGGGAGCAATGGGATCCGGAGGTCATCTATAGCACTAGACACTGTTATCAGGGAACATAACCAGGCACAGCCATTAAAGGGATGCCATAGGCCCAGGTGGACTATGACCAACAAAGGTAATTTCTGCTTTGTCTCTTCATTTACCAGGTGTTTGCAGATGAGTTCTGTTTCAAAAACAGACTGAATCTTCAATTTGTGTGCAGAATTTTTATGGTAGAAGTGCTTTCAAAAGCACTCCCTAAAAGAAGTGAGGGAAGCAGGACAAGGCAGCGGGAGAGGTTGGGCCATCATTTGCCAGCAACAGAGACCACCCTGTGTCTTGCTAGAGACTCTGAAGCTGGAATGGCCCTTTGTACTTGTCTTGCTCTGAGGCAAGGGAATCTGACCTTTATTAAACCTCCCACCCCACAGGGAACAACTGTGACCTTGTGTCAAGTGACTTTCTTTGACTGAAGGCATATTCTGGAGAGGGACCCAGGGGACAGCCTTCAGACACTAACACTCCCAGCAGCTGAGGAAATGAGCGTCCTAGGCCTGAATGGTGCACCAGAACTTCCAAACAATGGGTGCTCACAGACTCTGACCATTTAATAGTATCTGGTCATGCAATCTGGGGACAAATCCATTGTTGGAAGGAACTGAGATATTCCAGGTGTGGTGTATTGTTTGCTAAGAGATGACAGCACTGTGTGAAAGACATTCCTGGAGTACAGTGACCATTTCATCATAAAGGCAATATGTTTCCTGGGTCAAACCACCTCTCCCTGACAAGCCAAGAAGGAGCTAGACTGTGGCACTACCCAACATGCCCCTTGTCCTACTCCAATGCTTAGAGGCAAGATGGTGCAGCAAAAGTGATCTGGAAGGCTGCTTAGGGAGGGGTGATAGGCAGGAGAGAAAACATGCTTTTCAACTGTGACCCAAATCGTGGTAGGAAGACGTGAAAGAAAAGCTCAAGGCCATGGCATGAGGACACCTGAGAAAAACTGATGAGATGGACTCTAGTATCCATTTCCAATCCCTTCCTCTACTCTGGTGGTGGAGCCCTTATTGTAGCCTCCCCTTCACCTCTGTCCCTCTCTTACATCACACCATTATCAGGAAATGACATGAAATGCATTAGCATGAGGGTGCAGATGACTCACAATCATTGTTCCTCCCCTAACGCATGAAATATTTAGCTTAAGTCTCTGGCAATCAGCTATAATGCAGATGAGGCATTGGCCATCTCCCCAGCAGGACAAGGCAGGGGAGCACAGAATTTCTGGAAAACGTGGAAAGAACAGATAGTTGACTGCCCATTCTTCTTCTTTCTTTCTCTTTGCTAACAGAAACCCAATTTTATTTTGAATGGCCGTGTGCTAAGCTGTTTCCCAGGCTCCCATGTAGTTAGATGTCGCCAAATTGATGTAAGTAAGAGTCACTGGCGAAACCCAGAGGAAGGAATTTTAAATCAAGCTGACTCAGCTGGCAGGCTTTACTTTTGTTTAGCACCTCTCTTCCATTCTCCTTCCTCTTGCTGGGAATGTGAAGGTGATGGCTGGAGAGCCAGCAAACACTTCAGGCAATAAAGGAACCTTGAGGATGATGGAGCAGAAAGGAACAAGCAATATAGTCCCACGAAATCTCCGGAGCTACTATATCGATCCTAGACCACCAAGTTCCTTCACGTGAGAGAAAAACGAATGTCTATCTTCTTCAGATCGCAGATGTGGGTTTTCTGCTGCATGCAGCTGAAACATATTTCTTAATCAATACAGAATTTGATTGCTAGAAAGAGGATGCCAGAGACAACAGAACCCAAAATACCAACCCAGCTGAATGGAGGAAGTGGGGAGGCAGATATTAAGGAGTCCAATATTGTAGTCTGAAAACCATGCTGTCTTTGTTACTGCAGTGAGGAAATTTTGTCAATCTGTTGCCTACTGTACCTTGGAAATCAGACTGCATGCTGCCCAAGGTTGAAGTGTTGGGAGCATGGTAGGGCAACTTAAAATGTTGATATGTGCTAGTCTCTTCTGCTGCTTTCTGCACAGTCCTACAAAAGAGAAAAAAAGCTTAGAATGGAGCTAGCCACACTATAAACACAGATAGAGAGAAATATCAATTTACTAATGGAGTTAGTCCTGCCTACAGTCTGCAATATGGGTAGAATAGGAGTCTCATAATTTAGATCTTTCAGGGTTGAAAAGGCCAAATGGATTTGTTTCTCAAATTGAAGCAGTTATAAGTAGTAGCTGTAAAGTTGCTGTATTTATAGTACATAAGACTGATATCCTTTCATAGAAAGTTAGAAACCTGCTGAAAACATAGGATTAAAGGCATTACACTCCTGTCCAAGCTCATTATTTCAGATGAATCCAGGAAGTGACCACTAATTTGGAAAAGCAAGGCATAGCAGAGCACAGAGGCTGGAAAATAAAAGATGAGACCTTTCCTGCTTAAAAGCTCTTTTTAGCCTACAATTACTTTGTGTACACCTGAGTAGAAGTGAGAAGACTGGGAGCCTGGTCAACCTTACAGAAAACAAGATAAGAAACATAATATACCTAAACAGGATCAGCAGCAGCCTGAGAATTTTCTGTCTTCAAAGCAATCTCTGGCCTCCAAAACTGCACCAGCAGCAAGTGGGCTAAGAGAGACACACAGCCCCCCGCAAGGGAATACTATCCAGCACGTACTTCACAGTTGGTTATAAAGGATAATGAACGATAAGAAGACTTCTACCATTCCAGGCTAGGGCAACAGAAGAAGAGAGACAGGGAAGAGAGTTCTTACCAGAGAGCAGAACTGAAGCTGCCTCATAAACTAACTCACCACATACTCCACTGAAATCTTCTGCTGGTGGGGTTAGGAGTCCTTGCTATTTTTACCCCAAAGATTTAAAATTGCTATAGACTGGTGTTTCTCATTCTTTGCTTTTCCAAATAGAGGGGTGTTATCTTATTATTTGTTTATTTGTATTGCAATATCCCATTTCTTCTTCATCCTGGTGCATCGGTAGAGAAGATAACTTGCTTTGTGGTTTATGTGCAACTGGACCACAAGAATAAACACCCATATATGATGGGAAGAATTGCACATTGTCTAGGTACCCTGAACTTTGACCTAGATAGAGCAATTTGATAAGATTTTGGAACTGGCTCTTTCACGGAAGTGGTAAATGTCTTTTACACATAGTCTTTATGGATATTGATTGGATAGGGATGGGGTAGACTATGCCAGAAACAGTTCCCTCACCAGTATTCATTCTCCCCTTCTTTCTTTCTAACAGAACTTGAATGTTCTTCTTTCAGACAATGCCTTATTGAGAGAGACAGAGAGAAAGATTACTTTTAACAAATTTCCTTAAAGCTAAGGGTAGCTAATGAAATGTAAATGGTGGTCATGGGGGTCTTCCAGGAAAGCTAATTAAAGGGGGAAATGATTCCTCTGAGAAGCATGCTCTTTTGCATTTCCTCTTTTTCCTTCTTCCTGCCAAAAAGATGGAGATAATGGCTGGAGCTCTGCCAATCAGTTTAGCCAATAAATCAACCTTGAGTATGATGCAATGCTCTAAGATGGTGAACAGAAAGATAGAAAGAGGTTGCCTCCCTACTAACCATGCCTACATATTAATCTTCCTTACGTGGAATCAGTTTTTCTTTTCTTTTAAAAGATAGAGGAAGTAAATCCATTTTATTTCAACTATTTGGTATTTTCTATCATCTTTAGATTAATCAAGTCTTACATGGTAGCAGCCTTCACACTTCACAAATCATTGCTTGCTTATATTGCCTATCCATAGTGCAGAGCTAAGTGGTCATAGAACTTCCAGCCTGAGCAGTCCCTGAGAATGAAGATACTAAATGTTTTTTTTTAATTTTTTAAATGTTTATTTTTGACATAGAGACAGAGAGACAGAGTACAAGTGGTGGAGAGGCAGAGAGAGGGGGAAACACAGAATCTGAAGCAAGCTCCAAGCTCTGAGCTGTTAGCACAGAGCCTGATGTGGGGCTGGAACTCACAAATCATGAGATCATGACCTGAACTGAATCCAGCACTTAACCAGCTGAGTCACTCAGGCACCCAGAGAATGAAGATTCTAAAAACCCAAGTTTAGAAGAAACTAGGAAACAGATCACATGGGTCATGATATTTCAAGCAAAGCAGGCTATGCACAGGTCCCCTAGGTCTGCTGGGCTGTTGATAGGCTGAGACATGGGACAGGCAGACATTAGGAAAGTTTGTGCTTAAGCCAGCTTTCTAGCAGTCTATGGTGCCTAGATGCTTGGTCCCCTAACTCTTTATCTTATCAAAAGCACAGGATCAGTGTCATTGATGAAAGGTGTAAGTCTTATGGCTTAACAAAGAGAAAATTCTAGTTCTTTTCCAGTTTTAGTTATGACCGTGTGATAATAGATACTATATAGCCTATTTCCTGGTTTCATTTTTCCGAAGAGATGGGAATCCTGTAGTTGCTGGAAGAAATTACCACAAACTTACTGATTATAAATAACACAAATGTATTCTCTCATAGTTCTGAATGTCAGAAGTACTAAAAGGGTCATGAGAGCAGTGTTCTCTCTGACTTTAGGGAAGAATCTATTTCCTCACTTCTTCCAACTTCTACAAGCTTCCTGCATTCCTTGGTTTGTGGCCCCATCTTCCATCTTCCAAGCAAGTCATGTGACATCTTCCCATTTCCACATTTTCCCATCTCTCTCTCTTTCTCTGTCCCCTTACTTCCATCATCACAATGCCTTCTGTCTAACTCCAATTTTACAACCTTCCTCTGTAAAGATCCTTCTGATTACATTGGACCCACCAGAAAAGCTAATCTCCCCCATCTCAAGATCCTTAACTTAAACACAACTGCAAAGTCCCTTTTGCTATATAATGTAACATATTTGCTAGTTCCAATGATTAATACACAGACACACTACAGTCAACTTGATATCCTCTTGAATGTCTTGAATGTACTTATTGGCCCATGTTTCCCAGACCCCTAAATAACTCCCTCTGCAAGCTTTTCATAATGTCTGAATTTTTGGTCATTAAAAATTTTATCAAGAGACCTCTATTAAAATAAATAGACCACTTGCACTGTTCATGTATAAAGCTGCCAGCTTTTCTTCAGATTCTCTGTCAACTTGCACCTATCTTGGAGAAGAGGAGAAATGGGATGTAGGCCAATTAAGTATCATTAGGGGAAACGTTGATATGAGAAATTGTATTGCCAGTGTCAGCCTGCCTGGTCACTGGTATAGAGGCCCTAAACAAGATGGAGCCATCAGGGTGTCACTTCATAACAGCGAGTAGTAGGAGTATATAAAGGCAGGACTCAGGAAGAGAAAGAGGGTATTAAATAGACATAGCAGAAAAACAGAACCTCCTTTCAAGATTGTCTAGGAATAATACTACTGAAAATAGCTAATATTAATTATATTTTTATTATATGCCAATGTAGTAGACTAAATTATTGGTCTCAATTCTTCATACTTCCTCCCATGTCCCTTACCATGTAACTTCCCAGTTCCTCCAACAAAGAGAGAATATAACTTCCTGGTTCTTGATTTTGGGGCTCATCCATAACAGTTTGGCCAACATGATAAGAAAGAAGCAGATAAGAAAGAAGCAGGGAGTTAGTGTGTTTAGTTGCTTGGGCTTGCCCTCTCATGCCATAAGCATAGAAGAGTATTTCTGCCCAACTGGCCCAAAGCAGATGAGAGAAACATGGAGCACCCCAATGTAACTTGCAGCTTGGAGTTGCCCTAATTGATCCACAGCCATATGAGAAATGAACGCTTATTATTTATTGCCTGCCACTGAGATTTTGCAATGGTTATGTCAGATTACTTACTTCCTGAGCCAGTCAGAAATGTTCTGTTTTACATGTATTAATTCATCTAAACCTCACTTTGATCTTACAAGGTAGATATATTTATTTTGCAGATGAGGAAATTGAGGCATTGGGCCATTAAGAAACTTGTTTAAAGTCATGCATTAGAGCTACAACTTGAATTTAGGTAGTATGTCCACTTAGTTCTTAACTGTGGGATCAGATCGGGTCAGAGCCATAAGTACATTTTCTTTCCTTCTCCTTTCTATTATTTATTGTCCATTTTCAATCTGTTTTAAAATACTGAGGTTTTAAATCTTTTTGTGAGCACATCACATGAGAAATCCACTGAGCTGAGTCTGAGTTTCTGGGTTCTTCTACTACCAATAAGAAATGCAAGATTGCCCAGATATAAATAAATATATGCTTTGCCAATTCATTATCCACATTTTCAAGGCCTGATTTGGTGAACAATATGCTGGAAAAACAAGGATCTGTGCATAGAAATCAACCACAGTGTGATTCAGCAGATAGCCAGGGGACACCTAATTTCAGATGAGCCATGTTTCAGATTTTCATAAATAATATCTTCTTTTTTTGCCTCAAACTCCTGAAAAGGAGAATTTTATTCTCTTTGGTAACTTTTGGAAGCTGAGTTTGTAAGAGGATGAGAGAGACCTAGGAGGCAAGTGGTCATCTACAGATGAGACATAAGGAAACCAAAATGTGAACTGGAACATAGATAAAAGTGGATACTGGAGAGTCAGATTCTCAGAGGCAAAAAATTAACATATACTAGAAGGAGAAACAAGGACATTCTGATGTTTCCAGATAAAAAATAAGAAGACAGAAAGTGTCTATTGAGACTCAGAAGAAATAAGAATGTAGGAATTACTGACCAGGGATCATGAAAATGAGGACTTTTTAAGAATTTTTTTTTCATTTAGTGACCAATATGGCACCTGCTATCTTTTGTCCAACAGTGATGTGTAAAAGCCATTAAAAACAAGCTGATAATGCTATTGTGGGATGTATCAAAGGAGTGGAGAGCCAGGAAGACTAGTTTTACTGCTCAGTCTTGGATGGTGGTGGTGATGATGATGATGATGATGATGATAATAATAATGATGATGTCAATCAGCATTTACTGTATTAAGTTCTTTATGGAATTGCTCAATTTAGGTGTTTTTAGAGCAACCCTGTAAGGGAGATTATATTTCTCTTACTGATGTGAAGTTTGAGTCTTAGAGAGGTTAAATTATTCTCTAAAGTCACAGGGGTAGTCAATGATGGTATTTAAATACAGAAGGTTTGAATTAGTGCCTCTGAACAAACAAAGAAACTCCTGAAAACAGAGGAAGTAGTTGCCATTTTGGAAATGAAAGGGTACGTGACAGATTTCCTTGGATTTCTGGGGTAGATGAAGAGGCACACATATCACTGACTGATGAGGAAAACTGTGATATATGTGGAAAAGGATAATCTGTTAAGCTTTGACAGCCACATTTCCTTAACTGACCAGGATGAGTATATTAGGGACCTCAGTCTTGCATGGCCTCTACAGTGTTTTTTTCAGTCTATCCAACAGAAACTCTCTCCTCTCTATGCCTGACATATTGCTTCTTTGCTTTTCAGAATGCACCCTCCGTCATGCAGGGTGAGGGCTAGCCATAGCTGGGCAGAGGATAGGCATTAGAACGGGGGCAGGGGAAGCATTCTGTAAGCCAAGGAGCCAGGACAGAGGAGTTCTTCCCAAGACAATGGGAAGTATTAGGGTGACAGAAGTGGACTAAGCCAGAAGCAGCAGAGAAAAGAAGTCTGAAGGCCCAGAGGTAGATATAAAAGTCAAATCTTGGAATCAGAAAATGAAGACCAAGAAACACAAGTTAGAGGCAAACCGCATAGACAACCTGGACAGTTGTTTTAATGCAGTTTGGTCTTTAAAGCTGGCTTCTATTGTACATGAATGTGTTGGTTTGGTATAAAGGACCAGGCTTGGGTTGGCACTGCAGGGACTGGGGCCAAGGTTTAAGCCCTGTCTGTTTGATGGAGGCCAAAATTCTGGGTTCATAGCATGCCAATCCCTCCTTCAGGAAACCTGTTCCTTAAACTAGTAGCTACTAGCTGGAATCAAGCCAAAATATGATCTGGCCACCAGGAAGCACAATGTAATCATGATGTCTGATCATAACAATCTTCTATAATTTTTATTTCTGCTGCAGCCTCTTTTTTTTAACCAATACTATTGGTTTGTATCCCCAGATACCAAGACAAGTCCGTGTGACCCCTGCCTCTCCACTGCACACCCCCACCCCCCACCATTACTTAGACCCAGGTTTGTAGGTACTTCAGTTTCTCTGACTCTGCTTCTGTCACCTTGGGTCATAGGCATGACATGTACAGAGGGCACTTTTCCCAGGACAATGAAGAGTTTTTTAAGGGTCATAGCAGTTGACAGAATGAACCTATATCTAAAGTACCTTTTTTTTCCCTGTTTATCTTAAATTAATTCTCCCACCCCTTTTCTACTATGACGTGATTCCAAGAAATGTGAAAACTACATTTCCAAAATTATCTTGCTGATTTGTTGAGTCCATTAATGGGAGTCACTAGCAGAAGACTGGAGCGTAGAAGGAAGGGAGAGGCCAGGGAGTATCTCTCCCCATGCCCTCTGCTTTGGGTTGTATCTCTGGAAGTGACTATGTGTCCACCATGGTACCACCGTGCCACAAAAATCTCCCCTGTGGCCCAGCTCCTACATATGGCCCCGACATGGATGAAATTTCCCTGAATAGCTTTAGCTCCAAGTTCTGATAACAGCATCTCCTCTCTGTGTTTCTCCAGCTCTAGGGTTGATAGTAGTGTCCTGATATTGCCAATCTCAGGGTTACCTCACAGTACCCTCTGTGAATTTTAGCTTCTACACTATTTTCTATTTTAAGGGTGAATTTTAGCTTCTGTGAATTTTAGCTCTACACTATTTTCTATTTCCTGTACTAAAATATTTCTATTGGCTAACACCTCCCCTGATACAAACAAAAAGGCAAATTTAACCGGATTGACCCTGATGCTGCCAGGTGGGCAAAGGGCTGAGTGAGGCAATCAGAGGCTCCAAATGTAGTGCTCACTGACTTCCACAGATTTCCCAGGGCTCCCTACTACTGTGGGGACCAGACCTACCCCCAACCCAAATTCCCAAGAGGGGATTGGTCTGGACCACCTTCCTTCTGTTATAACTGGTAAAAAAATGTCTTGTTTTCAGGATTTTTTGTTGTTGTGGGGATTCAAATACTGTCATAAAATATCTTCATCACAATAAAAATGCAAAGTACAAAGTTGTCGTTCTGCACCACATCACAGAAGGATGCGGAGACATTATTCAAATGTGTTCAGGGCAATTGCTGCACATGCACTTGCAGGCTGACGGGGACTTAAAAATAGCACATTCCATTAAAAGGAAAAAAAAAGAAAGACTCTTTGGTAACAAAACAAGTGACTGTTCTCTTTGTCCCTTTTTTATACAGACGCCAGCCCCCTCACCAGACTCTTTGCAGATTTGCAGTTTTCCAGGAAATGTAAGAAGACCCAGAGAAGGGGGAAGAGACAAAGCTAGGGGAAGAAAATCCTAGGACCACCATCCCCTCCTACTGTCCACTGCCTCTGCACCCCTTGCACAACTTACCCACTGTGTGGGTACCAGGCATTGCTGGCACTATGAGACACCGTGTGAAGAAATGCTGTCGTACATGGTAGTAGAGAGGGAGATTAACTAGGGTCCTTTGTAGTAAGTTCAAGTTGCCAGTGGTTTCAAGATTTTTTTTAACTTACCCCCTTACATTATAGATGGATAACTCAGACTCAGAAGAACCAAGTGACTTAGCCAAAGTCTCTCAGTTAGCTAGAAGTCGAATAAGAATTTAGATTCCCAAACCATGTTCTTTTACACTCTAGTTTAGGACAGGTCTAATAACTTGAATTTGAGTTCTTCATCTCTATGTATCTCAGTAAAATGGAGATGTATGATAGATGAGATGAGATGAGATAGATTATTCACCCCAAGCATACATAATAGAAAGGCCCCCATTCAGAAGCTCATGTGGTGTAGGAGTGCACAGAGGACTGAGAAATAGTTCTAGTCCCTCCTGGCTAGTTCTAGATGATAGAACGGGGGCAAGTCATACAACCTCTCTAAGCTTCATTTTCCTCATCAGCAAATTGGGTGTGAAGACACACAACTACCTCATTAGGGTATTACACTGCTAAAATGAATCAAAGTATAGAACAATGTGGAAAATATGTCATGTTTGCAGAAATTAGGAAAAAGAAGGGGTGAGCAAACTATTTGGAGAGCCAGAAAGCAAATATTTTAGGTTTTTAGGCCAAAAACAGCCTCTATTACAACTATTCAACCCTGTTATTGGAGCACAAAAGCAGCAATGGACAATATCTAAATGAATGCAGGTGGCTGTGGTTCACTAACACTTTATTTACAAAATAGGCAGAGGGGCAAATTTAGCCTGTGGGCCATCAGTTGCCAATCCCTGGGACAGTCTTCCCACTTTGTTAAGTGCATCCTCACTGAAAAATCTTCCCTACTCTTCCTCAATCACATCCTCTCCCTAACTCAGGGCTTGATGACTCAGTCCCAGCCTTATTTTTGGAGCACCAGCTTTTTAAGGCAAAACATAGCTCACTTGAGGGGTTTAAGACACATAGTCATCTGCACCAGGGAGATAAAAAAGCTAAAAGCACATTTATAACCACAGTCACAGCCATCCTTCTTTATGAATATGTTTATGTCTGCATTTAGACACACAGCCACATACATAAAGTGATATACAAAAAGGAATGTAGCTGTGGATGGAAAAATAGATCAGTGAATTTCATTGAAGCTATAATATTGGACTAGATATAAGCATAAACAACAACACTTGATATTTATATCTCAGTTCTAACTTTTTAAAGCACATTCTCATTTACTTTCACTCATCACTATGAGATTATAAGGGCGTTTTGACAGATTGGAGAGGAAACAGATACTTAGCTAGAGTCACAATCTGACTGGTTGCAGATCGTGGGGTCAAACACACTCAGAGGCTCTGTCTTGCAAACTCAACAGAACACTTTTCCTCTCACGCTGAGGCCTGGTTGGCCACAGAGCATCAATTTAGGCATGGTCCTGCTTTACCAGAGTATCATGGAGACAATCTTCTTTGAGGAAGTTACCTCTTCTCCTCTTGCTTAAAATTGTATCTGCTAACTCAAAATGAAACTATTTTAAAAGCTATGGGATGGGTGGGTGAACACATAAATCAATCCTCAAAAGGAACTGGGGATTGGATCAGGCTGGATTGATTGTTTCTTGGACCATAGACAGACTAATCATTTGTGGGTAAGCTGGAATTAGGAATGTTCCTCAGGCTGAGAGCATGAAGTAAGATATGCCTGTCATTTCCATTGAATCTATGGTGGGGGACCCCAACCCTGAAACAGAAGAGGTGGACATCTATAGTTGGTTTCAGGGGAAGCATAGGGAACACAGGGTAGCTACTGGCTTCATCTTAGAACAATGAAGAAGCTTCACAGTGGGGCTGAAACAACTAAATCATGTAGCTGATTGATATGTTTCAGATGACTACACAGGACACCCACGTGGAGACCACATTTCTATGGCTGGACGATACAGCCCTCCTAGAGGAAAATAAATTGCCTGAAATTCAAGTGTGGGATAGTTTTGAACCCAGAAGAAGAGCAAAGGGCCATGTATAAAAGTGCCTCCTTTCCAAAGGAGCCTGATGTTGAGGGACCATCTTGAGGATCACACATATAAGAGAAGAAAAGTTCTAAAAAGAAACAAAAAATTCCCTTTGAACTATTAACATAACATCCATGTCTATAATAAGCAATATTCTTATTTTTTTGAAAATTTTTAAATGTTTATTTATTTTTGAGACAGAGACAGAGCGTGAGCAGGGGAGGGGCAAAGGGAGACACAGAATCTGAAGCAGGCTCCAGGCTCTGAGCTGCCAGCACAGACCCTGATGTGGGGCTCAAACTCACGGACCGTGAGATCAGGACCTGAGCCGAAGTGAAAGGCTTAACTGACTGAACCACTCAGGTGCCCCTATAATAAGCAGTATTCTTATACCGCTTTCTGGCCTCCACCTGAAGCCAGCCTTCATTGAAGTCAAAGCTGGGTATCACAGAGGAGGGAGGACAGGCTGTGGTCAATTTATAATAACGTTTGGTCAATGAACATTTATTGGAATAAATTAAATTTAAATCCAAAATTTGTCAAACACTAATTGTACTTAAAATTTGTCATGATTAGAATTCTTTTAACTTTTACCACCTTATTTAAACACTGTGGTTTACATGTAATTAGTCCTTGCTGAAGGCATTTTCCCTTAGTGACACTGTAGCATATCACAAGAACATGTGTGTTTTAGAACATATGAGCTCAAATAGGCCCGTACGTATGACTTGTTCCAGCCAGCTAACTGTGCTGTGGAATATTGTTTCCCTGAAAAGTTGCTCCAAACACTGATTTATATGCAGCTGGCATCTCCAAGTTCATTTTTAAGTTGAGAGCTGCTGGTCTCTGCACACAGGTCTGTGTGCTTGTGTGTTTATCCAGCACCTCCCACATCCCCTTACTGTCCCACAGAGTGAATATCCACTCTTTCACAAGCCTGATCCTCAAATCATTATTTTGTTTTAAAGGCCTCATGCAAATATATTCACTTATTTCCATTTCTTCCCATCCCCCATCAAATGAAGAATTGTCTGCCAGAAATAAATGCTTCCAGCAGTACCTTCTACTCTCTGCTGATTATATTCCCTGAAGAAATCTGCCACCCATGGGCTTTATCTCTATTGTGTAGAGTAAATAGAATCATTGAAGCTGTATTTCTTTTCTATTTTAAACAGCAACAGAAAAGAAATGGGGGAGAAGAGGGCCCATGTGGTTATTTCCTGATTAAACTCACAATCAGGGGGATGGAAAACCCTCAGTAAAGTGAGTACAGGACTTCAGTGCACATCTACACAGCATGGCCCTCCAAACTCGGGTCATTCAGGCAACAGCTGATCAGTTCAGTGGGGAGAACATCCCAGTAGAAACAAAAGTCTGACAAACAGACTTTACCCCCACCTCTTCTCAAAATTGTGAATCTCAGCTTCTGGGAGGTAAGGGGAAGAAGGAGAGGCTGGTAGAAAACCATGTATTAAAAATACACATTTTAAAGTCATTAAAAATAACAATAAAAAAGAAAGTGAAGGAAAGAAAGAAAAAGGAAATTCAGCTTCTCTCTTCTATTTATGAGTCCACCAAGGAGATAGATGCCAAGAATTAGCCTTCCTTGCTACTCTCTTTGGTCGTGTCATGGGTTTACAGAATCAGTCCTACCAGCTACAAATGTATTTCTAGGACCATCCAGGTACCCCTGCTCCTTGAAGCTCCTGGGGCTAAATTCATTTCCACACCAGCCCCATGGAATACTACAAATACAAATGCTACAAATAGTACAAAGACTGGGGGCACCACAAAGTTTCCTTTTGTATATTTAGAAAGAAGGAGAAAAAGCTAGTATGATTTGCAAAGGTTTCTCAGTTCAGACTTGGCCAAAGGGAACTTAGTGAAGCTTTCTCCGTGGGCCAAAATGAAGTTGAGATTTAAGCCGATTTGCTGAGAGAGAAGAGATTGTGTGTTTGCTTGAGATGCCAGGGTGGGAAGAGAAGCTGAACAATCAAAATTGCCCATCCATAGAGTTCACAGTATCTGAGGTATAATAGAAAGGATATGGAACTTGAAGTGAAAACCTGCAGGTGAATTTTAGCTGAACCAGTTACATAATAGTTGTATGACCTTGGAATGACATTCATACTTTCTGAAGCTGAATTTCTTCACTTACATATACATTGGGGATAAGAAGTGTTCTTGTTAGCTTCGGAGCATTTTATGATAATCAAATGAGACAACGCATTATAAGTGTTGTGAAAACTACATGCAACGCAAATAAAAAGGTTGTATACGTTTTAACACTGTGTCTAAGGAGCCCAAGCACCCCACATGTTCATAATTCACTCATTTTCAGTCTTTCAAAAAATGAATTCTGAGTAAGATTGTTTTTAAGACTTGGCTAAAATATAGATATGGCTTTAGCTATATAACAAAGTCATTATTTTGGTCTTTTCCTGTTCATTAGGTACATTCCATAGCATTGCTATGTGGATACTTAGCATATAAATTGACAAATGAACCATTGTTCTAATTTAATTAGGCTTGGAACAATATTTTTAGCACATAATGACTTCTTAATTTGTAAATTTACATTTGGGTTTTTTGAATTGGTATGGGTAAATAATAATAATTCTTCATATTTATATAGTATTTCATAGTTTATCAAACACTTTCACACAATTTAAACTCATTTCATTCTCTTAGAAACTCTATGAAGTCTGAAGAGCATGGGTTATTATATCTATTCTACAGATGATAAAGCTAAAACTTAAAGAGACTATATGACTTTCCCAAAGTCACATAGTAAGTGACCAGATTCAGGCCTGGAACTTGTAAGGGCCAGCACTCTCCCCATTACACATAACAGTACTTGTACCCGATCACAAGACCCTACCTCTACTACCAGACCTTCTGGCACACATGAAACCTTTAGTCTATCCATGGCCAGCACTGGAATTGTTGGCGTATGAATTTATGAATTTGCTGAATCACTGCCATTCACACAATGACAGCAACCACCTCACTTCTTGATGAAGGGGAAAGTTTGTGTGAGTGGTAGTCAGGCACCTGGCTTTCTAGTTCCATTTGGGTAAATGTTTGATTCCCACCGTGGTCCCTTACCAGCAGGCCCCAGGACACTTTTTTTTTTTTTTTTTTTTTTTTTTTTTTTTTTTTTTTTTTTTTTATGCTCTACAGCTCTCTTCCTGGGGTCATGACCATCCTGCACTCGCATGACAAGAAATTTATTTTCCCCTTGGTGGGTTGTCTGGTGGAACCATAAAAGGGAGAGACAGCAACCAAAATGGAAGCCATGTGCCTCTTATTACCTAATCTTAGAAGGGACATACCATTATTTTCCTTGTGTTTTATGGGTTTCACAGACCAATCTTGAAGCAATATGGGAGGGGACTACCCAACTATGTGACTACCAGGAGACACAGATTACGGGGTTGCCTTAGACGCTGGCTACCACATGTAGCATAAGATGGGGTATTAGCAGCTTCACATGTGTTGTGTAGTTCCATCAGAGTACAAGCTGTCAGAGGAGAAATAATTGTTCTCTCTGGATCCCAAGAAAACAGCCACCATTGCAGTCCTCCTCCTGCCACAATAGCAAGGAAGAATAAGAGAAAAATTCTACAGATAAGGTCCCACATGCCCATGGGGAAGAGTGGAATCATTTCCGATGTGTCTGAGACAAGCCATGTTACAATCCTGGGCGAGCGAGGGCCTCAGGCAATTCCATGGTTGTGGTAAGAGAATGTAGCTGCAGATGGTATAAGGACTGTTCTTCTTCCAGATCCAGACCTGGTGTTTTGACCCTCCCTAAGCCAGTCTGGGTTATTTCTGGGGGATAGTGGTAGCCACCAAAAAGTAGGAGACGGATGAGGATTAGCTATAGCTCCACAATCATGCTATGGGATTATAATGAAAGAAAGTCTTAGACTAAATTCTTCCCCACATTTGCACATTCACTAAATAAACACTTGTTAGCAAGTAGGCATAAAACAGTGAAAATTTCCAGCTTTCTGTCCTTAAAGCTAATCAAACCAATTCAGTATTAAGTCCTATCTAGAGATAGGATTCTGTTAATCAGTAAAGTAGGTATTACATAACTAGAATCTTCTATCCTAAAGCTGGTCACAGGACCATAGAGAAATCAAGCTTCAAGTGCTCTTTCTTACACAAAAGATTGCAAAGCTGGTTGGTTAGTTGCCTAAGCAAAAAGTGAGGGGTGTCGCTATGATATTCTAGCTAAATTAAACATACATATTAGATATCACCATCTATGAGAATCCATTATGCTAAGTCCTAAAGCTTCTGATGTTGATGGCAGATAGAGATAGTTAAACTGTGTGTAGTATTATTTATGCATTAGTATGACTTGGTATTTTCAAAACATTTTTCCCAGTACATGGCATAAAATTAACATGGATTTGTTCACTTTAAATGAAAGAAAAAACTAACAACCTCCCCTAAACTGCACCAGCCTACAAGGCTAGGAGTGTGAGCTCAGAATAAAGCAACTGTCTGCTCTAAAATGTTTTAACTAAGCACAAATAATATCACACGGTTTAGGCTGAGGTAATTTTAAGTAAATTACAGAATCCATGGAGGTGCTAGCATTCTGAACAAAATTTGCAGATGACCAAAGATCAGATGCATTGAGTTGCCTCTCAGTAGATGCTGGCAAGGACAGAGAACAGGTGCAGACCTGGCTCTGTGCAACCTCCCCCATCCTACCCTGCGCCCCCCCACCCCCCAGGGCCAAACACACAAGCTTGAGGCCACAAAAGTCCCCCTGAAAGTCTGGAGAGAAGGATGAGTCTGACAGGATGAAAATTACTTGAAAGTGACTAAATTATGTTCTCTGTTCCACAGCTTAAGGAAAAAATGAAACAATGGCTCTAACATGTACATTTCTTTCTTAAATCCTTTCAGGTTCTATAGTGGGATCAGTCACTACTTTAGCAGTGTGCTCAATGTTATGGATACTCTGCATTCCTTGCTCCAGTATTCCTAACCTTCAGGCCATGCATTTTTTTGTTTTTGCTTTTGTTTTTGTTTTTGTTTTTGTTTTTGTTTTGATAGAGTGAGCAGGGAAGGCTCAAAGGGAGAGGGAAAGAGAGAATTTTAAACAGGCTGTGGAGCCTGACAGGGGGCTCAATCTCAAGACCCTGAGATCATGACTGAGCCAAAATCAAGAGTTGGATGCTTAACCAACAGAGCCACCCAGGCACCCCAAAGCTATGCATTTTAACAGCTTGTAATTCCTGTTCCATCACCCTGAATCTGATGTTATAATCTCCGTATTGAGGTTTAGGTGGGAAGTGACTATTTATATTCTTCATGCCCTGAAACATTCTCCCCAAATAAATTCTCATTGCCCCTTATCTCTATGGTAATCAGCAAGTCTGTTCCCCCCCCCCCCACCTCCCGTGACAGCAGCTGCGTCTAAACCACCCATCTGCTGTCTTTCTGGGGCTCTGCCACGTTCTGCTTCATGCCCACTTGCAAGTGTATCACATTTCTATTTAGAAACATTCTGCCTGCCCTGGTTATTTTGGGCTGCTTATCAGTGTGCACATCCTTGGCAGTCAATGGAACCGTTAACTGTCCTGCCCCTAGCATGCCCACTATGTGTAGGCTGTGCCAGTGGTGGGTAAAGGTTGTGAAGATGGGAGGGTGAGTTGCTGCACTCCCACATGGGAACTGGGGCTAGCAGCAACGTGGCAGGGCGTTCTGAGTCCATTCTGGCTGTTATAACAGAATACCATCACCTTGGTGGCTTATCCACAATGAAAATGTATTTCTCACAGTTCTAGAGATTGCAAATCCAAGATCAGGGTGCCAACGTGGTTGGGTGCTGGTGAGAGCTTTCTGCTGGGATGTTTTTTCTCCTTCTATCCTCACATGGTGGAGAGGGCTAGAGGATGAGAGAGCTCTCTGGGGTCTTTTGAGTTGGTTGAGGTATAGTCGACCTATAGCATTATATTACTCTCAGGTGTACAATGTCAAGATTTTATATTACTGTAATCTTATGAATAAACTGCCAGTTGTTTTACCAGCAAAAGGTGAGTTTATTCAGGAATAGCAGAGAACTGTAATCTGGGACAAGCAGGCTATGGCAAAATCATAGGCAAGGCCACAGAACAAAGCAAGGGAATGCTCTTTTTTAGGAGGGGGGACTGTTGTAAACAAAAACTCCATTGGAGTAAACTAGGAGTTCAATGTATAGGGGCGTAGGGGCTTCTCATTGGCTGAGTTGTGACTATTTCTTATTGGCTGGGCTGTTGCTGGGGGAAGAAGTAACCTTCCACATGTAAAGTGGTATCTACATGTAAGGTCTCTTTCCCTTTTGGGCCTGCAATTGAGGGGTGGTGGTAAGGCATGAAAGCTCCCTGTACTGGCTTCCCAGGCTCCTTCTGAATGAGGTTTCTTTTTATTAATTTTCACAATATGAATTGCAAAACGATCAATCACCACAATAAGCTGAGTTACCATCCATCACTATACATAGTTATAATAATAATTTTTTTCTTGTCATGAGAGTGTTTAAGATTCACTTTTAGCAACTTTCAATGCAATTGAAAACTACAGTATTATTTCCAATACTGTCCAATATGCAATACAGTATCATTAACTATAGCTAACTTGTTGTATATTATATTTTTGTATTTTATAACTGGAAGTTTGTGCTTTTGACTTTGCTCCCATTTCATCCACCTTCCACCTCCCACCCCTCTCCCCTCTGGCAACAACCAATCTGTATCTATGAGTTTGGATTTTGTTTTATTTTTTAGATTCCATATATAAATGAAATCATGTAGTATTTGTCTTTCTCTGTCTGGTTTACTTCACAAGCATAATGACCTCAAGTTTCATCCATGTTATCACAAATGACAAGGTTTCATTCTTTTGAATGACAGAATAATATTGCATTGTGTGTGTGTGTGTGTGTGTGTGTATCTTCTTTATCCATTAATCCATTGATGATTCTTAGGTTGTTTCCATATCTTGGCTATTGGATATAATGCTGAAATGAACATGTGAGTGCATACATTTTTCATTTTCTTTTTCATTTGTCATAAATATGCAGGAGTAAGATTGTTGTATCATATGGTAGTTCTATTTTTAATTTTGGAGTGAACTTCATATTGTTTTTCATAGTAGCTATTCCAATTTACATTCCCACCAACATCGCGCAAGGGCTCTCTTCTCTCCACATCCTCACCAACACTTTTTATTTGTCTTTTTTTTTAATTTTTTTTAATGTTTTTATTTATTTTTGAGACAGAGAGAGACAGATCATGAGCAAGGGAGGGGCAGAGAGAGAGGGAAACACAGAATCCGAAGCAGGTTCCAGGCTCTGAGCTGTCAGCATAGAGCCCTACCCGGCCAAACTCACTGTGAAATCATGACCTGAGCGGAAGTCCAAGTTGGACGACCAACTGACTAAGCCACCCAGGCACCCCTATTGTCTTTTTGATAATAGCCATTCTGGCAGGTATGAGGTGGTATCACATTGCAGTTTTGCTTTGCATTTCCCTGATGAGGAGTGATGTTGAGCATCTTTTCCTGTGCCTGTTGGTCATCTGTATGTCTTCTTTTGAAAAATGTCTATTCAGATCCTCTGCCCACTTTTTTTAATTGGCGGTGTCCTTTTTTATTAGATCATTCATGGGGACTTTGACTTCATGACCTAATTATTTCCCAAAGCATCCACCTCCTAATACCATCACATTTAAGGTTAGGATTTCAACATATGAGTGGGTGGGGGTGGGGCACAAACATCCAGCCTATAACACACAGGAAAAGGAAGAAAAAGGAAATGTAAGTGTTGGGAGATCTGGTCACATAGCATCAGAATAGAAAAATTCACATGGGTTTGTGAGTATACACGGGATCCCTTTTTTTTTCCAAAAAAAAAAATTTTAATGTTTACTATTTTTGAGAGAGAGAGAGAGAGAGACAGGGAGAGAGAGAGAGAGCTTGAGCAGGGGAGGGGCAGAGAGAGAGGGAGACACAGAATCAGAAGCAGGCTCCAGGCTCTGAGCTGTCAGCACAGAGCCCAATGCGGGGCTCCAACTCACAGACCATGGGATCATGACCTGAGTTGAAGTTGTATACTTAACCAACTGAGCCATCCAGGAGCCCCAAAATCTTTTTTTTTTAAGTGAAATTTGACTGAAAGATGAAATAAAATGTACTCATTTATGTGAAAGTGTTTAAAATGGAGCCGAGACCCCAAGGAGGTGGGCCTTATGCATGTCCTCCCTGGGGGAAACCATTAACTTTTGAACTGGCCCAAACCACAAATATTCCAAGGGCTCTGCAGGAACACACCTGCAACTTCCTACAGTAATGGCCTTTTGCTTTGTGACAGCCTTAGCAAGCAATTATGGGTATCCAAAATTAGTTTTCTGATACCAACACCAAACAAAATTTGTCCCTTCTTTGTCCCTTTTTGTCTTTAAAAAACCCTTGACTCTTGCTCCCACATAGGAGATGATTTGTGTTGATACCCGAATCCGTGCTTCCTGAATTGCAGTTCTAAGACCTCAAATAAATGCTTCTGTTTTATTTAATTCTGCCTCTTTTTTTAGGTCGATATTTCCATAACATATAATTATCATTTAAAATTTTACAATTCAGTGATACTTCATGAGTTCTTAGTGTTGTACAACCACCGTCTCTATCCAGTTGCAAAATATTTTCATCCTCCCGGAAGAAAATCCCATACCCATTAGGCAGTTTGTTCTCATTCTCCCCTCCCCCCAGCACCTAGCAAACAGCACTCAGCATTCTGTCTCTATAGATTTACCTATTCCGGGCATTTCATATGTAAATGGAATCATACAACATGTGGTCTTCCATATCTGGCTTCTTTCACTTAACATAGTGTTTCCAAAGCTCATTCATGTTGTAGCATGTAACAGAACTTCATTCCTTTTTATGAATGAATATTGTTCCATTGTGTATATAAACCACATTTCATTGACCTCATTCAGTCATGAACGTTTGAATTATTTCCACCCTTTTGGCTATTGTGAATTATGCTGGTATGAATATCCATGTATGAATATTTGCTTGAGTACCTGTTTTCAATTCTTTTAGGGTATATACCTACAAGCGGAAGTGCTGGGTCAAATGGTAATTCTGTGTTTAATTTTTTGAGGACCCTTCATATTGTTTTCCATAGCAGCTCCATTTTACATTCCTACCAGCAATGTATAAGGTTCCCATTTTTCCACATCCTTGCCAAAAGTTGTTATTTTCTTTTTAATTTTATTATAGCCTTCCTAGTGAGTGTGAAGTGGTATCTCGCTGTGGTTTGAAGTTGTTGTTTAAGATTGCATGTCGGTGTTTTCTCCAAATTCACATGTTGAAAGCTTAATCCACAGTGTGATGATATTTAGAGATGGGGCCTTTGGTAGGCAATTAGGGCATGAGGTTGGAGACTTCACCATGAGAAGACACAGCAAGAAGATGGCTGTCTGCAGGAGAGGGCTGTACCAGGAAACAACCATACTGGCACTCTGCTCTCAGACTTGCCAGCCTCTTAGTTCTTCAGAGCAAGGATATTTTTTCTGGGGGGAGCAGATAATTTTAAAGATGCATAACTGCTCTGGAAGGGGGAAGACTCTTTTCCTTGGGTTTTCTGAGCTTTTATCCTTGGGTTACCACATTGCAGGAGTCAGAGGGCCAAGCTCTCCTTCTCAGGGAGAAGTATAGCAACAGAGAAAGAAGGTTAGTGTCTGGGGTATTCTGGAATGGGTGGATGACATGATTTTCTGACAGAGGACAGTAAAATGGCAATGCCACAGACCTCTGTGGACTCAGATGAAATCATAACCTGCCTCCATGACTGAAAGTGATGCAGAGGATAGCTTCTTAGGAGGCTCAAGGGGATGGCAGGAATTTCCGTTTCTTTACTTCCTAGTGCTAAACAAATTATGCCATTTGCTTTTCCTGTCGTTTAATTAAACTTCCCTTTCCTACACAGTTGTGTAGAGAAGGAGAAATTCTTCCTTTACCCTCAAGGTCTTCCAGCTGGACTAAGAATTAAATTAACATGAGACAGATAAACAAGAGAAAAAAAACCTAGTTTTATTAGGTGCACAGGGAGACCCAATAATGAAATGGAGACCTAAAGAAATGACCAAGGTAGGCAGTTTTTACACTTTTTAGACAAAGAGACAATAAACCTGTGAGGGATCAACAAGACAAAGAAAACTTAAGTTTAGAAGGTTCAATTAGGAAAGAATTCTAAACAGAATTTGGGTGGGGTAGTCAATTTACACAGACTTCTTGGCTGTAAATTTCCTGTCTCTGGGTGGTAAGGATGTCTCTTTACCTCCTGGTACAATGAGGGTACCTTTCACAGGGGAGACTTATTTCCTCCTTTCAGCAGGACAGAGGGCAGTCTGAGTGTCCTTCTTGCACAGGCTGTCTCTCAAGCAACTTTTATTTAAAATTACCATATGCCAAGGTGGCACAAATTTGAGGCAGCCTGCTCTCAGCCCCTACAGAGGCCAGAGTATCTGGAGGTCAAGGAACAGTATGCCCTGGAGTAGATGTCCCTATAGTTTGGGTGGGGGCTTGCTCCTGGAGAATAAGGATAAATTGCCAAAATCTTACCAGTTTTTTCCTTCTACAGAGGCCCCAAGATAGAGCTTACGTAAGACAGCCATCCAGCCCTTCCCTTCCTCTGTGGCTAATAGAGAGGCAGCTGTGCTAAGCACATACCATGTCTTAGGGGGATGTTGCATGCATGAAAAAAGACATTGTGTGAGGAAGCCAAATCCCAGATGTATTTACAAATCTTTCCAATAAACTGAGGCTAAGGTGCTGTTCTTCCTGGAAGAGTTTAAAAAGAAAGAAAAATCTCAGAGGGGAAAATTAGGTACCTAGAATATCTTCCTTTTAAATGCGAGTGAGAAACTGGTTCCTACCTTGAAGTAGAGAGTTTAAATTTCCAAGGTTCCTGTACCCACTGCTGTAAAACAAACATGGAGCAACCAGGAGCAATGGCAACAAAGAGACACATCCTGTTGGGTTGCTCATCTAAAAGCAATGGGCTAATGACCCTTAGCAATGCTACATTATGCAGTTGGAAGAATGAAAAGCAAATACCCTTAATTTGGAGGCTACACAATTTGTTCACCCCCCACACTGATACCAGACCTCGTTTTTGCTGAACTAATCTGTCTGCTGCTCTTGAGCCATGAAATTATTTGTCATTTCTCTCTAGTGAACTGTTAATGGGGAGCACTAAAATTCAATTTAAAAGTGGGAGTTACTACATAATACTACTGTTGATGATGGATTATGGGATTTAAAGAAATGTCCACATCATAACTTTTTTAAGGTTATAAACTATCTGAAAGAAATGGCCTCTGTAATATACTAATACAGAAGAAGCCAAACATGTTCTTGAGAAAATCATTATTTATGAGACTTCATCATCATCCTATGGACAATCCTATCATCTAATTTCAAGGACGCACCTCCACTCTCACTCAGGAAGAATCCACTGGATCCAAGTGAGTAAAAATAATTACCACATATCAGATGGGAATAGTGATAGCCAAACCTCTGTGGCAGAAACTTCTAGATGTTTACCAACCACTTTCCTCTCCCTTCTGGGCCATAGATGGGTTACATTTCCCAGACTCCTCTCTTGCTCTGTGTGGTCATGTGACTGGATGTGGACCAGGGCACGTGATAGGAAGTGAGATGCATGACCTCCAAGCCCTGCCCATAAATACTTATGATTTGATATACCCTGTGCTCTTTTTCCACACTCCCTTCCTTGGAAACAACATGTAAAAAACAAAGACAATTTAGAAGAGAAAGAGTCAGGTTTCTGAATGATTGAACAGAAGATATCCACTCATCAGATACATACCTTTGGGTTTTTGGTGTTTTTGTTTTTGTTTTTTGATGTTTATTCATTTTTGAGAGAGAAAGTCAGAAGGTAGGAGGGGCAGAGAGAAAGGGAGACAAAGGATCCAAAGCAGGCTCTGTGCTGTCAGCACAGAGCCCGATGTGAGCTCAAACTCACAAACTGTGAGATCATGACCTGAACTGAAGTCGGATGCTCAACCAACTGAGCTACCCAGGAGTCCCCATAACTTTGGATTGTATACAAGTGAGAATAACCTCCTACTTGGGTAAGTCACGAGATTTTGGAATTTATCTATTATACCTGTTGCACATATTACTTTCCTTTGGTTGAATTGACATGTAGTTTTAAAAAGTGGTCAGGCACATGGGCTTTGGTGTCAGATAGATCTGAATCTGAATCCCTGATCTGCCTATCTTGGCTGTGCAAACTTGGGCAAGTTGCTGAACCTTTCTGAGTCTCTGGTTTCTCATCTGTAAAAGGATAATGACAAAGCCCCCTGAAGGGTGCTTGGTACCAATTCCAGGGTGTTTGTTTCTCTCCCACACCACCAATTCTTGGACACCAACTGGGATCCCACAATTCAACTCAGTTTTAACATTATTTCCTAGAGACAGCATCAGCTCCCACAGGTTAAGGGCTCAGTCCAACAAGTCTGCCTCCACTTCAGATACCAGACACAAGACCAGGTTGTCACCAGTGCTGCTGATGGACTGGTGATAAGTCAGAGGTTCCCAGAATCCCCTTTATAGGTTAGTTAGTTCTCTAGAGCAGCTCTTGGAACTCAGGAAACCCATTTACTCACTAGATTACTGGTTTATTGCAAAGGACATTAAAGGGTATGAATCAACAGCTAGATGAAGAGACACATAAGGCAAAGTATGGGGCAAGGGCACAAAGCTTCCATGCTCTCTCAGAACCACTCTCTCAGCACCTCTATGTGTTCACCGACCCAGAAGCTTTCTGAATCTTCTGTTTTTTAGGTTTTTGTAAAGACCAACCTCCTGTTTGTTTCCCCTCCTGGAGGTCAGGGGTTGGAACTGAAAGTTCCAACCCTCTAGTTACATGGCTGGTTTTCTTGGCCCCAATCTTTGGGAGCTGTCCAGAAAGTCAGCTCATTCACTTGACAAAAGACACCTTTATAGCTCTTAAGATCTCAACACATGGGAAATTCCAAGGGTTTTAGGAGCTTTGTACCAGAACAGGCATGATGACCAAAAGTATATTTCTTATTATAAATCAGTATCACACCACCACTCACATTAGTGTGAAAAGGTAATAAAAGCCTATTTGTCAAGTGCTGGCAAAGAACTGGCACACAGTAGATACTTTCCTCTTTCCCACACCAATTTACTCCATTCAAGATCTAGGTGCGGCCCTGGCTCAAGTCAACTTTTCCAAGGATTAGGGACCCAGAATTGGGGAATCATTACATGAAATTATATATCTACTATAGGTATCTCTAATTCACAGAAAAGGTAGAGGCCTATAGGCTGAATTCTACCCTCAGCCATATATTTTTGGTGTGTGTTCAGTGTTCACGGTTTCTAATGAGGTGTCAATATTTCAAACCACAATGAAAACCCAACATCTAGATTTTCTTAAATAACCGAATCATCTGGAACATTGGGCCCATAATCCCACTTCAGCTACAATGGAGTGACAAACAGAAAATCCCATGCAACCTCACCATGTGCCAGGCACTGTTCCAAGCATTTTGTTTATAAAGTAATGTAATCTTTACAACAAACTTATGAGAGAGGAACTCTTATTGGTAGGAACTCTCATCAGTCTTATTTTTTAAAAGAGAAAAGCAAAGCATGAAAAAGATTAAGTGATTTACCCACGGTCATGACAATGAGAAGTGGCACAGATGAGATTCAAAGCCAGACATTTCAGTTGCAATACCATATCACCTTTCACATAAACCAGACCAGCCTTGGTCCTAAGAACATTAGGTGCATGTACAATACTCACTTCTGTTAAGTCCTTTTGGTGAGCAACTTGCAGGAAAAGCTAGATGGAGCTTCGTTTCTTTTTTTTAAATTAATTCCTGAGGAAATATTGCATAGGACTTCAGTGATTTGGTGGATTGACGTTAATTTGCCGTGACTTTGGTCAGGTAGTGAGGTCACCAAATGAACTGAAGAGAAAGCCTGATGCAGACAGAAGGAAATATCTGCCAGATGCCTCCTTTTTCCAGCTCCATAGGAGGATATAAACTGCACTGCAACAAATATCCAGATTCTTTTATCCTGCAATAAGGAGGCAGTTTCTGAACTAATTTATCTATACCCTCCCCCACTGCCAATTATACCACTAGCTATGTTCTCAACAGAGAGGGGAAAAAAAGTCAAGTGTGCATGTGAAAGCCTTGTTTGGGGGTAGTGAATGTCCTAAAACTCTGAGGCAGATGATATTAATAATATCATTATTTAGCTATTGGAGGCTCTGAAGTACCAGAAGGTTAACTGACTCCTCTAGGCTCACAGTTGCTTGGGCATCCTGGCTGCCACCCAATCCTCTGGTACTGTATCTCTAAGATTCCAATAACCCCTAAATTAGTATGCTGACTGTGGAACAGTTTTTTTTTTTCAAAACTGAAAACATTTTTATTTGATTTTGAATCTCATAACAGCTTTATTGCATAGGTAAAACCATTTATCCCATTTTTTTCATGGTAAAACTTGACCCTAAGAGAGATTATTTTTAAATTTTTTTTTCAACGTTTATTTATTTTTTTGGGGGGGGACAGAGAGAGACAGAGCATGAACGGGGGAGGGGCAGAGAGAGAGGGAGACACAGAATCAGAAGCAGGCCCCAGGCTCTGAGCCATCAGCCCAGAGCCCGACGCGGGGCTCGAACTCACGGACCACGAGATCGTGACCTGGCTGAAGTCGGACGCTTAACCGACTGGGCCACCCAGGCGCCCCAACCCTAAGAGAGATTATTAACTTGCCCCTGGTCACAAAGCAAAAAGTAATAGAGAAATAACCACACATTGTCTGATTTCAGCTCCCATGAGTATTCTACTCCATTAACTTGCCATGTTCCACTTTCTTCTTAGAGTCTTGGCTTCTGGAGCCATTTCAGAGGACTGAACTCAAAGGAGGTTTATCAGAAAGTATCCTGGAGTCAAGAAAAGGGGTCTAGTTCCTAGGTGGGTGGTCTGAAAATGCACAGATTGGGGTACCTGGAAATAGGAAGCAGAAAGGAAGGATAATCAAAAACTAGAAGTTGATGAACAGTTCCAAACCTGAGACATTGGAGCAAAAAAAAAAAAAAAAAGTCAGGATGATTATATAAATAGCCTGCGTAAAGCAAGCAGAATTGGAAGCAAGTGCTACATATCAGTTAGGATGCATTGGCTGCATGTGACAGAAACCCTACCACAGTGACTCATCCAAGTGTGGATTTACTTTTCTTATGTAACAAGTAAGGTGGAAATTGGAGGTCCAGGGCTGGTGCTGTGACCACTTCAATGTCTTAAGGCTCCCAGATGCCTTAGCTTTTTGCTCCTCCATCCCTAACATATGGTCATGCTCAAAATGGGGCATGGTGTCCACTGTTCATGAAGGAAGAAGCTAAAAAGCTAAGGAAACAGAGAGGCAAACCAGCTGAGTCTATCTCCCTTTAAAGGACATTTCCAAGAGTCTCTCACCCACTCCCAACTTTTGGTTGCCTCTCATTGGCTTCAGTGGTCACATGACTACTCCTGACTGCAAGAAAATAAACTGAGTTTGGGGGTTTGGTTATGAGATCATCACGTTGTTATCCTGAAAAGAATTTGGCTCTATAACTGTATCAGTCAGTATCCAGTGGGAAAAAGATGTCACATCCAAATGAAGATGACAAGACTATAAACAGATTGCACACAATAGGATGGCTAGTGTAGGGCATTCTGAAGGATTGATACAGTAACCTGGGACTGGTTACAGATCATGCGTAGGTGTAAAAGGATGAAGGGAGAGTGACAGAAGAACCAGGAAGAGTTGGAGTAAGTCAAGAATTCCACCTTGAAAGAACCATTAACTTGGTTAAAGGACATAATCAGCCCAAGGCAAACTAAGAGAGAAAAAAAGAAGGGACTGATAACCTGCTCTTACCTTCCACCCTTCCTCTGGTATCTGCCCAAGCTCCCTATTGGCCAAACCAAACAGAAGCCGGAGGACAAACCTTTTGCCGTTGTCCATATAGGTTAGTATCCTGAGGCCTGTATCACAATGGAGACAGGAGGAGAAAGGATCTAGAGGGGCAGACGGAAGACATCTGTCATAGTTATCCTAAGGTAGAAGGGCAACTAAGTTTTGGGTTAACTACTAACAGTATTTATCAAATGTAGAGAGGTTTAAGATCCAGCTGGGGATGAGGCTGGAGAATGTTAAATTCTAGGTAATATTTGCTGAAAGCAGTTTGCAGGTAGGCCCTGAATGCTTTCTTAAGACGGAAATGCCATTGAGACAATTTTCCTTAATGTTGCTCATAAAAGGAAAGGACTACCTGCTACTTCCTGCTTCACTTCCCAAGAGAGGTGCCTTGATTTTTCTTGGTGTCCAACTCCCTTAGTACCAGAGTAGTGCTCACTCTTGACCAATGAGGGGCACTTGGAAAAGAGTTTCTCTGAATAGTGCACAGATGAGAAATATCCTGGGATTTTTACCCTCACATTTTACGGTTCCCTCTTCTGGTCTTTTTCCTGTTTGATGCTGGGGATTTCCTGTATTTCTTTTCAGGGTTTTTTTTTTTTTGCCCCATTTTCATAGAGTGAAAAGATTCCCCTGGTCCTATGTTTTAATCAGCTAAAATTTAGATATTTCTGCCTCTGAGGGAGATTTGCCATTGGCAATGATTAAGAACAAGCAGGTTCACTGAGAAAAGGAGAATGAAGTAGAGGCTGGCTGAAGAAGAGACTTGGATAAACAAAAGGGGTGCTGCCTGCAACATATTATACAAATCCTCATCCTACTCTTCATAAGTCCTCGTGCTAAAAGGGGTTTATTGCAAAATCCTTGCCATGTCGTCCCTAAAATATGACTGAATTTATGTACACCTGATCAACCATCACTTCTTCCAAATGAAGACATGAGGAAAGATGAAAATGCCAGCCCACTGATGCACGCACACGGTCACTCAAGCAGTCAACCAGGACCCCGATCCGACTCTTGATGGTCAGCAGCTCAGGGATAATTGAGCTGGAGAACGTGTTCATGATTACCAAACTCACAGGAAGTGTATTTATAACCAAACAAAATCCTTCCTCGAAATGAAATATTTGAGTAGGGCTTCTCCCCAACCCTCCACCTTTGCTCTTGTCCTCTGTGTTCCCTCTGCTTGGAGCACCATTATTCCTGCCCTCTGCCTTTCTCTCAACTAAACTCCTCTCATCCTGCAGCTTGAGAATCACTTCCACAGGAAGGCCCCTTCTTCACTCCCTAGACTGCAGCATCCCCCTACAGTATGTTCTCAAGGCATTAGGCACCCCTCGTGTGAGGCACCCTCTAATTACCTGCTTAAAGGGCATTTTCCTCACTAGGCTGTATGTACCTTGGTTGATTTCTGTGCTGTTCAGTGCAAGTATAACACTGGGATATATTAGATGTTCAATAAGTATTCGCTTGGATTTATCATTTGAAAGTAGAAATTGCTTGGGGAGCATGGAATATATAACATATACTGTTGGGTTGCCCTGTGGACTATTTCATCCTAGCCTGGAAGATTGTCCCTACCTATCTGATGTTGAGAGAACCAGTAGGCAATGCTGGAAAGACATGGAAAAATTCCTGCAGGGCGTCACACACAGTCCTATCCTTTTGTAAGGAACTGAGGATTCTTCTGTCTTTTGCCTGTGTTCTGAAAGAGGGTGTGGAGCACTACTGGCACCAGAATAAGAGAAAGCTTTGGGGTGTGTGTGTGTGTGTGTTTGGGCATCCAAATGGCCATGAGTAGGAGGTGTTAGAGAGTGGGGCATGGTCAGATGGTCCCTGCACGTCTCTCTGGCTATGCCAGAAGGACACATGTGAATGACACAGGTAAGCCTGGTTGTTAACATGGTCTCATCATAACCAAGTTGTCTCCTGGCTTCCTCTCAGAAAAGAGCGGGAGGATTTTCCAATTGCATGGGTGGTCATAGTTGTTATACTAATGAACCCTTCACTCACTCTGCACCCCCAGGAGAGACAGGGGCCTTCAGTGTTCTTCGTGCATCCCTTTCACACTCTACAAAGGTGCCATCCACTTAATCATGTAAGGCAGGATTAAACAACTGGGCTGGACGTGTGTTTATTTCTACTTTGTTCTGGATCTTAATCAAGTCACATAGTAAACACTGATAGGCAGCACATAAATATGAATGTAATACATTATCATGACACTTGGGGATCCCAGTAGAGCCCCACTCTCTTTTATGTTAGCACTTCAGCCCATTCTCTTCTTTAAGGTGACCCTTAGGAGTATTATAATCATTTGTCACACAACCCCTCTTCTACTTCCTGTACCACTGCTGATACCTTCAAATGATCCTCTCTCTAGGTATGCAATTACTTCCAAATCTATGACATGACACAAATATTAAATTACAGCCTTATCTTATCTTAGTTACATTTTCGCATGCTTGATTACATTGAGAACATCCTGACAGATTTTAGGATGCAACCTAGTGTTATTAAAATCAAATGTTCACAATTATTAGATCATATTTTTTCCTTGACCCTGAAATCTTGGGCAGAATGTGATTTGGATCTGTTAAATGATATGCATTTTAAAGTTAGGACACTTGTGCTTATGTGGATGCATGTACAATAACAAGAGTATAGGGTCTTTCCAATAACTTAACTTATGCAGGATTACAGTCATTAGGATATTCTGTGTGTACATTTCTATGGCACCTTTAACATTAGTTGGAATACATAAATATTCACATGTAAAGTAAACTGATACTCAAGCGACAGTCACAACTTACCATTTTGTTGTGCTCAATCTGTCTGTCCACTACCCAGTCATCCTCCTAGGTCCCGTCCAACTATGGACTCCAGTCCCTACTGACACTTCTCTTACTCAATTCTGTCTTTATGCTTTGTCTATTTCACCCCAGGAAAACCCGTTCCAACATATTTCCCTTATTTTCTACTTGCTATAATGGGTAAGGTATTATTTCACTATAGAATTTCATTTGTTTTATGTATGTGCACATCTTCTATCCCAACTGATTATAAAGGCTAACAGTTATTGAGCACTTTTCCTGTATTAATTCATTTAATCCTCCCTATAATTCTAAACATATGCATTATTATTATCCCCATTTTATCAGATGAAGTAACAAAAGCAAAGAAAGCTTAAGTAACTTTCCTAGGTCATATGCAATTAGACTAGTCCATCTGTTCTTTCCACAGTCATTAAATATTTATCGGTATCAATATTGTATTAGATGTTAGGCACTGCATTATAGGTTGTTCCTGGGGAGGGTCAGGAGCCTGCAGCTTTGCAGTTATAGCTATATCCGGAGCACTTACCACAGGTGCCAGACACAGCACCTGCAAGATATATGCCCATTGACTGAGTGGTTTGGATTTCAATACTGTACATGGCATGATTTTTAACCTATTGTAAGAAGAACTTTGTCATAAATTTAATGTTAAATGTTATGGGAAACTCTAAGAAATCACATATGCTCTGAGATCTGTTCTTTCCCACTGAGTAGGACTGGACAGCCACACGCAGCCCAGTCACCTAGCAGAATGCTGCCTTTGGGACTCTGTTCCTCCATGAGAAGTCAGATTTGGGATTAAGAATCCACTTTTAAACCAAACTGTCCACATCCTGCTGTTTTGTTTTGTAATTGCATATTGACCTGAGTGCAGTGAATGTCAGGAGGCCTCTGTCTGGCTGCCTGCTACTGAGAACCTTCTCCCTGGGGTCTGACCCAATTGGTCAAGGGCTGATGCTGCCGTCGGTTTCCCTACAGCCAAAAGATTTGTTTCTGTAAAAATTTTTAGTGGAGGAAAAGGTAGTATATTCTAGAGTTTCACAAAGCAGCTCTCCAATGTTAGGAAGCAAAGTTTTGGTAATATTTCTGCTCATGGGGTGGGGTGGGGGGGATAGGTGAGTTCCCAATTCTAGAATATATGCAAAAAACATATAATTAGGCTTGGTTTCAACCCACTCTCACATTCCCCAGCTAAAACTCATTAAATAGGTATGCACTGAATGCTTTGTCAAAGAATTTATAAATCTGGATAGAGTCTAGTTATCAAAACTTCTTATTTCACCCTTAATTAAATAAAGGCTATATAGGTTATCACTGGTCCATAGCTAAGATTATGTAGCCAGGTAGTGTCAGAATGGATAATAGAATACAAGCACCATAATTTCTATTCCTGAATTATTTTCTCAGTACTCAGATACTGTTAATTGCTTATTGAGTATTCCATCCCTACTACTTTTAAAATATATTTCAATTAGGGAAATTCTGATGCAAACAGAAGTTCTTTGAAACACAATCTGTGAGGCAAATTGAAGCATGCTTCTAACATAAACCAAATATATTGTTATATAGCCTGAGGATTGGTTCATTACAGAATTGGCATTCTGCTTGCAAGCTATGGAAAAACAAAAGAAAACCATAGAAGGTTTTGCATATGGCACCACAGTGAAATAGCTCAATAAAATTTAAGCAGATGCCCATTGATTGTATCTGACTTGCAAGCATTGTTTTCTTGCTCCTGACTTTATTTTTTATTTCTTTAGAGGCAGGTCTAGGACCAATATATATATTTGGAAGCTCCAGAAGCCTCACACTCTTGCAAGCCTCAATGCAAGTGTCCATGGCTGGGCAACATAGAAAGTGTATGGTCTGCTAAATGAAGTTGGGTATAGTGAAGAGAGGAAAGCCCCATTTATGCTCTACCTGCTTATACATCAACTGGAGACCAGATCTAGGCTATAACCAGAAGATCAGACTCCTCCAATAAATTTTCTGTAAAGGACAAGCTGTTATTTTTCCATGAGTCACAAAAGCAAAACAAGAGAATAGAGGTCAAAAACATTGGATTCCAACCAGGAAAGGCTAGTTTGAAAGCTTTAAAAGGAAGATTTTTTGTTTGTTTTCCACAATGTAACTTGTCAGAAAATCCCCCTGGGCAGGTCATGCATATGAAGCAATGTTTCTTAAACAACTAAACAAGGTGATTCAGAAAAACAAACAAACAAAAAACAACAACAAAAAAAGTTACAAGTAATTTTTTTTATTTTTGAGAGAGAGAGAGAGAGAGAGAGAGAAAGTACATGCACAAGCAGGGGAGGGACAGAGAGAGAGAAACTTAACCAGACTCTACACCCAGCATGGAGCCCAGAGCCTGAGGCGGGGCTTGATCTCACGACCCTGAGATTATGACCTGGGCCAAAATCAAGAGTCAGACATTTAACTGACTGAGCCACCCAGGCTCCCCAAGAGATTTTTTTTAAAAATTGAAGTGTAGTTGATGTACAATATGATGTCAGTTTCAGGTGTAAAACACTGACATACATTAGGAAGTAATACCATCATAAATCTAGCTACTATTTGTCACCATACAAAGGTGCTACATATTATTAACTATATTCTCCATGCTGTACTTTTCACCTCCCTGTCTTATTCATTCTGTAACTGAGACTTTGCACCTTCTAATCCTTCTGGCCTATTTCATCCATTCTCCCACCCCTCCCATCTGACAAACACTGGATTGTTCTCTGTATCTGTGAATCTGTTTCTTCTTTGTTTTGTTTTTTTCTTTTGTTTTTTTTTTTTTTTTTTTTTGGATTCCACATATCATACAAAATCATACAGCATTTGTCTTTCTCTGTTTGACTTATTTCACTTAGCATAATACCCTGTAGGTCTTTCCATGTTTTTGCAAATGGCAAGCTTTTATTCTTCATGGCTAAGAGAAGAAAAATTTTAATGTTATTTCATCTGATTTTTTAAAGGCAGATGTCTTTGAAATTTTTATTTACCATCATATTAATATGAATATTTTAGTCCATTTGAAATAACTTTCCCTTTTACTTTGCATTAATTATGGTATCTTAATATTAAAGACTGATTTTCCTAAATATGATAATTTTCAGAAAGATAATTTCCTTGGTTGGGAAATAATTATTATATTACTCAAAAAATAGTTTAGACAAGGTCAATTTACCGTGTGAATGCCTTTTTATAGCTACGCACCCACTTCAGGGGAAGCTGGCTTCTGGTTCCTATAGGCTTGACTTCAGGATATGCACAAATTCCCCATCCAGTCATCTTTGGTTAGAATAGTAGGGCGGTGTCCTTCCATTTAGGTGTCATGAATGTTAATCACTCCTGATCAAAGTTACTCTTCTCAGAAGGGCGGAATGTGACTGACAGGTGTGGCGAGGCCTTATGGACTTCACTGCAATCTGCAATGGAGTGAAGAAGAAAGACAATTTGGGTTGGGTTATGTTTGCTTTGAGAAGCCATTGGGACCTCAAACTGGAGCCATTCGACAGGCACTTGTAGAGACGTGTGCATGTATAAAGGAACTCAGGAGGAGTTCGTGGACATGAGTTGTGCTTTAAGCAGGATGCCACTTTAGAATGTCTCTAAGATGCCCACTTCCTGGTGTACACATCCTGTATAAGCCCCTTCCTTAAGTGTGAGTGAGACTTGTGAGTCCACTGGTATTTTAAGTCCGTGACTCGATTACTAATTAGTTAACTCTGAGTTAATCAAAAGGAGATTAGACTGGGTAAGCCCTGAAAAGAGGAACTGGGTCCTTGCTGAACGGAGAGATCTTCCTGCTGGCCTTGAAGAACTAAGTGGCTATTTGGTGAGAAAAACCTATGGAGAAGGCCACAGAGCAAGGACCCGAGGATGGCCTCCTAGGAGATAACAGTGGTCCCTGGCTACTGTCAGCAGGAAAACAGGCACATCAACCACAGCTGCAAGAAATCAAACTTAGCCACCAACAACCATGTGTACCTGGAAGAGGACACCGAGTCTCAGGTAGGACCACAGCCCCAGCCACCAGCTTGACGTCAGCCTAGTGAGAATCTGAGTCAAAGACTGACAAAGGAAATTCTCAACTTTCAATATTTGTGGGCCCTACTCCTGGGATCCCAAGAAGCTATACTTTAACTTTTCCCAAGATTGGAATGACTTCAGCAAACTTTTTTTTTTTTAAGATTTTTTTAATGTTTATTTGTTTTGGAGAGAGAGAGACAGAGCATGAGCGGGGTAGGGGCAGAGAGAGAGGGAGGCACAGAATCTGAAGCAGGCTTCAGGCTCTGAGCTGTCAGCACAGGGGTTAGAACTCATGAACCCTGAGATCATGACCTGAGCCAAAGTCGGAGGCTTAACCGAATGAGCCACCGAGGTACCCTATGCTGGGAGCACACATTGTACATTGGCTTCATTAGCAAATAACCTATAGGAAACAGTTCAAACTAAAGAGTAAAAATCTCCCCAAGTCCTAGTCCCATAGCTCCGAACCTGCAACCTTGCACATACTAAAAGCATACGATAAAACTTGTAATTTTTGATATATCCTTTGTCATGATGGTTTGTAACTTCTTGATGTAACAACAACAACAACAACAACAACAAAGCCATCTATAACCCTGTATTAAACTCTCCTTCTGTGCAGCACTCTCTTCTTTGTGAAGATTGTGTATCCCGGGCAGCTGTCCTCACTCTGGCTGGAATAAGACTCTCTTTCCTTTTTTCTTTTTTGTTTTTTAAAGAAATCCTAAAAGGTTTGTGTGTCATTTTGCATCAATGGGACCCAGCTAAGCCACGTCTTGCTCAGAATTCTGAGCCAAGAAACCGCTAATAAATTGTGTCACTTTAATGAATAAATAAATTTGTTACATAGAAATAGAAATGTAGTTTTTGGAGTCATCAGAACACTTGTGATCATTGGAACCACGGGGTGTGTGAGATTAAACATGAAGACTGCATGCACCCAGAAATGAGGAGAGGGCCTGAGCGAATTCCTAAAGAAGACTGATGTTTAACAGACAAAAGAGGAAGAGAAGCTGAAGGGGCTGGCCAGCAAAGGAGGAAGAAAACCAGCAGAATATGATGGGATGCACTGCTTTGTTCCTCTCCTGGCCTCCTTTTTCCTCTAAGACAGGAACCTCTACACCCTTACTCATTGTTCTGTTGGTGAGATTGGCAAAAGTAAGCTCATCTCAGCCTTTCTGGACTTTGTCTCTTTCTCAGGATTGACATGACCACAGGCCAAGTGTCTTCTCTCCATTCTACCTTGGCCAAGCTGCCTGTGATGAGGCAGAAGCAAGAGGGGGAGGGGTCTGCAATTATAAACTGTTAACTGGCTGAGACAGAGGGAGCTATGATTTCATGTGAGTTCAAACTTTGGGACCTTGAAGAAAGTAGTGAAAATCTCATGTTAGCCATAAGTAAAGCCTCCAATAGTTTTCCCGCAGTAAACCTAATGTATTGATTCTGATTTTATTCCTATTATATTTCTCATATTTTCAAAACTCATCAGGGAAGTACGTGATTAACACTGCAGGAACAACTCACAGCACTAGACATTGAGGGAAAATAGAAGGTCAAGGAGGAAAGCACCAATGGGATCAAAGCTACAGACATCAACAATAGCAAGCTTTCAGTAAATGACAGCATATTAGGACCTGAGCTAAATTCATTATACACATTCCCTCATGACAGTCTTCTGATGAAGCATTTCCTGTGTTCATTTTACATAGATGGAAATGAGGCTTAAAATGAGGTAACCCCAGAAGGTCAAATAGCCTAGAAGGAGCTGGAATTCACGTCTTAGAGTACCTGAACCCAAAGCTCCTTCCCCCACCCATGGAATTTGACCAAAGAAGAGGTTTTTTGTTTTTGTTTTTGTTTTTTTTTTTTTAATATATGAAATTTATTGTCAAATTGGTTTCCATACAACACCCAGTGCTCATCCCAAAAGATGCCCTCCTCAATACCCATCCCCCACCCTCCCCTCCCTCCCATCAACCCTCAGTTTGTTCTCAGTTTTTAACAGTCTCTTATGCTTTGGCTCTCTCCCACTCTAACCTCTTTTTTTTTTTTTCCTTCCCTTCCCCCATGGGTTTCTGTTAAGTTTCTCAGGATCCACATAAGAGTGAAACCATATGGTATCTGTCTTTCTCTGTATGGCTTATTTCACTTAGCATCACACTCTCCAGTTCCATCCACGTTGCTACAAAAGGCCATATTTCATTCTTTCTCATTGCCACATAGTACTCCATTGTGTATATAAACCACAATTTCTTTATCCATTCATCAGTTGATGGACATTTAGGCTCTTTCCATAATTTGGCTATTGTTGAGAGTGCTGCTGTAAACATTGGGGTACAAGTGCCCCTATGCATCAGTACTCCTGTAAAAGAAGAGGTTTTTATTGACCTTGAGAGTGCTATTTACTGTTTCAGGGGAGTGTTGATGTCATGAGTCAGATTGCAACTGGTTAATTAGATAAGGGGGAGTAAAGACAGAGAGAGATAAAGCAAATTTTAGCTAAATTTTTTATTCATTTTGACAATGAAGCTCAGAAGAGATAGAATAAGAGAAACGGGATACAGGATGCAGGAACTTCTTTTCACTAAGAAAGGAGAGGCTTTGAAACTCTTTGAATGCTGTTAGGAGAGAAAGCAGCGTGGGAGAGGTAAATATAGCTGAGAAATCGAAAATAATCTGAGGATAATTGAAAGAGGGAATGTCTCTGAGGAGGCAAGAGGGGAAACAGAGCCACGTAATGGAGAAAGTTCTTTTTCTTGGTTTCAATTTTCGTGGTGAAGCAAAAGTGTGTTTATCTGCCCAGAATAAGTTATGGAGAAGATGAGGTGAAAATGATTGTCCTTTGAGAGGTGATTATGAATCATGGGTCAGTATCCAACCAGACATGACTACAGAGGAAATGACCCAAGAACCAGCTCTTTCCGACAGCCCGGGCTGTCAATCTTTTCTCTACATAAACTATGTTTGCAAAAGAAATTTGTGCTTATCACTACTTGTACTATGATTTTAATAATTTAATTTACTGTAATTTCCCTCTAGTTTTCCTTTTATAAGTTGGCATGTGTGTGTGTGTGTGTGTGTGTGCGCGCGCTCGCGCGCATGTGCATGCATGTGTATTTTCTTTAAGCCAACTTTCTTTTCAGGACTGCTGATTTTGATAAGTATTCATCTTATTTAGTTTTATATCATTCACTTTGTCAACAGAAAACATTGACCGAGGTCTGCTCTCTAGGTCGTGACTTCAATACAATTCACTTTAACTCAGACTCCTGATATATCTTGGCCTTGAAGTATACAGTATCAAAACTTCTAACTGATTCTGTAAACTCTGAATTTTCCCACTGAGTTTCCCCTTAAATAAGCAGCAGATTTTTTTCTAAAAAAAAAAAAAAACAATCAAATGTGAATGAGCTCTTATACTATGTCCATGATTGTGGTGCATGCTGTAGAACATAAAGCAAAACAAAACAAAAAACAAAATTCATAGTTTGCAAACTTAAGGACCTTACACTTTAGATGCCAACACAAAACAGCATGCAGCAAACAACTAGAGAGCAATAGAAAATGGAAAGTGCTACATCCTTGAGGGCAAATGATGACTTACGTAGGCTGTTGTGTCTTTCATAGGAAAAAATAGAGCTGAGATGGCATCTTAAAGGAGAATGGAAATGGGGAGCCAAGAGAAAGAAACAGGGTGTTTCAAAATGGGAAGACACAGCGAAAAGGGATGGAGGTACAATTAACTAGAGTGTGCATGAAGGACAGTGTGGAATCTCTGCAAGAGTGTGTTTGTGCTGGAGAAATTATGGGTAAACAAGGTGGGTAGCACATAGAACCATGGGGGAAAGAAACTTTCAAGCTGGCCTAAATATCCCTCATTTTAAAGTCTGGGAGACTAAAGTAAGTGATTTCCCAAATATGCCTTATGTGGCAGAACTAGATGAAGGATTCAGTTGTTTTTTCCCTTTTTTATTTGAAATTCATGATCTCAAGGCTGGGGGCTTTGCCATACACACTGCTATCCCTTATAGGACCATTGCTAGAGACACAAAATAGCATAGGAGTTAAGCTTACTGCTGTGTGATAGCTTCTGCTGTAGAAATACTGTTTTTGATCATTACAGTCATGCCACCTCGGGGAAGGTTGCTTTTTAACCTTTCTGGGTGTCTTTTGCCTCATCAGTATAGTGGGGGGTGCTAATAGTATCCACCTAAAATGGTGTGCTTGTGTGTAATAGAGGTAATGTGCTTATCACAGCACATAAAACATATTAAGTATCCAATATATGTTCTCTGTTGTTTTATTAGTTTTCATGTCAACATGATTTGAATGTTGGCCATGTTTGGTAAGGTTATTTGAAATGTGTAAAGGTAGATTAACTAGAGAACTTAGTGCCTAACAGGAGAGATAACACTTAGAAACAAAACATTTATAATGAAAGGTCAAAAGTGATCAGGGTTGTCAGTAAGGCACTGATAAAATAGACAAAGTACTGTAAGCATTAAGAAGCAAGAGAAATTTCTTCTATGTGGATATAGCTTTGTGGGAATTGTGAATTGTTTTTAAAAATAAACCTGCTGGAAAATAAACAGCCAAATAAATACTATTTTTCAGTCACCTTGGGAGTCTATATATTTATTATATATGAGACTTCACTTAATAGTCAACAGATATTGGGACACTCCTTTGGGAACTACCTCCATGGTCCGTTTACACATCCACCCCCAGAGACTCTTGTTCCAAACATCCTTTCAGAAGGATGTGGTAGATTCTTGGTGTGGGAGCTTGGGGAGGGGAGGGGAGGGGACAGAAGGGCAGGGCACAAAGGTGTGCGTGAGAGGGCACACAGTTGGAACCCCTCAGAACAGTTGTAGAGGGTGGGTGTGCAGAGAGAAAGAAACCATCTTCTGGCGGGGATGAACAGTCCTCCCTGACTGCCCTTGAACATCACTGAGAACCCAGAGCGGTAAAGTACTTGGGTTCAGCTGGTAGGAGGGAAGTTGAGGAGAGTCATAGAGGAAGGTCTGAGGCACCCAAGAGTGAGAGGGTAAATCCATGAGACCCCATGTCACCCAGAGACCCCTGTGCTAGAATTCTAGCCCAAAGGCAGTGGAGACTGGGTTTTAAGCTGAGTGACCCTCATGTTGACCAGAGTAGTGCAAGACCCAAGCTTTCTTTCCTGTCTTTAAGGGAGTGTTTTAAACAGTTAAGATGAAATATGGCTTTTGCTATTGCTTTTTTTATTTAAGGCTTTATTAGGTTAAGGCAGTTTCTTTCTTTTTGCTTTTTCTATTCAAGGTTCCCTGATAGTTTTTTTTTTTTTTTTAATCTTTAATGCATGTAGCACTCAATCGAATAATTTTTTGGCTCCACTTGAGATATTTTGTTTTACTCTTTTTATCTATTAATGTAAGGAATTTTATGGATAGATTTTCTAATATGATTCAACTTTACATTACTGGGATAAACCCAACTTGGTCATGATGCATTATTTCTTTTAAACATTGCTGGATCAGGTTTGCTAATGTTTTGCTTAGGACATTTACACCTATGTTCATGAATGAAATAGGCCTCCAATTTTCTTTCCTTTATACTGTCCTTGTCTGGTTTGCTTTATGACTATAAGAATCTCACAAAATGAGATTGAGATTATTCCCTCCTTCCCTCTGGAAGAATTGTTATAGGGTTGGAATATGTTCCTTGAAGGTAGCATTTGACAATATTGCTTAGATGTGATATTTTCTTAGTGTAAGTAATCTTAACTCAGAATTAAATATATATAGTTTTTATGGAACCATTAGTTAAGTCAGTTTTGATTAGATCATTTTTTCATATAGTGTGTGTATTTTATTTCTGTTCAAAATTATTAACTTACATTATTCAATTATTATTATTACTTTTCTTTTAAATTTCTGCTGTTTCCATAATGACACCTTCCTTTAAAGTCCTAAATTCCTAATTTGTGCCTTTTGTTTTCTTAGTCATATTAGCCAATGTTTCTTTCTTTTTCTTGCTTCCTTGCTTTCTTGCTTTCTTTCTTCTCAGAGACTGACCTTTGGGCTCTGTGTCTCTTTCTACTCTACTGTAACTGGTTTCTATTTTATTTATTTCTGCTCTCATCTTTATTGCTTCCTTTCTTTCCACTTTGAGGAATTTTTTCTGCTTTTTTGTCTTTTTTCTAACCTCTTAAATGGAACACTTACTATCTTTTTTACCATTTATATTTCTCAATAAAAATACTTTAAACTACAAACATTTCTCTGGATTTTGCTTTTACAATATATTATAAATTTGGACATATAGCATTATTATTTTTCAGTTTGATTTTCTATTTGATCCATAGTTTACATATAGATACTATTTCTAAACATAGGAAGTAATTACTTCTATGATATTTTTATCCAACTTGTCCACTGGTAAAATGACATTGTTTAACTCCAAATGGATCACAGACTTAAATATAAAACATGAAACTACAAAATTCCTAGAAGATGACATAGGAGAAAATCTGGGTGAAGTTAGGTATGACAGTGACTTTATTTTTTTAGTTTTTTAAAATATTTTTTGACAGTGACTTTTTAGACACAAGATGAAAGATAAAATCCATGAAAAAATAATGGATAAACTAGATTTCATTAAAATTAAACGCTTCTACTGTGAAAGGCAGTGTCAAGAGATTGAGAAAACAAGCCACCAACTGGGGGAGAAAATATTTGCAAAAACCACATCTGATAAAAGACTGTATCAGAAATATACAAAGAACTCTTAAAACCCAACAATAAGAAAACAAAACAAAAAAAAAAACTGATTAAAAGATGGGCCAAAGACTTTGACTCTCACCAAAGAAGAAGAACATACACATGAAAAGATGCCCCACACCATATGTCATCAAGGAAATACAAAACAGAACAACAATGAGATAATACTACATGTACCTATTAGAATGGCCCAAATCCCAAATACTGACAACACCAAATGCTGGTGAGGATGTAGAATCAAGGAAGGTACTTCCCCCAGCCCCTGGCAGCCATTGATATTTGTACTGTGTCTTTAGTTTTTCCTTTTCCAGAATGTCATATAGATGAAACCATACAGTATATAGCCTTTTCTGATTGGCTTCTATCATTTAATAACATGCAGTTAAGGTCCTTCTATGTCTTGATCATTTCTTTTTAGTGCTGAATACTGTTCCATTGTTTGGAGGTCATAGTTTATTTATCCACTCACCTGTTGAAGGACATCTTGGTTGCTTCCATATTTTGCCTGTTCTGAATAAAGATGCTATAAATATCCATATGCACATATCCATATGTGTGCACATAGTTTTTTAACTCCTTTGAGTAAATGCCAGGGAGCACAATTGCTGGATCGTATGGTAATAGTATTTCAGTTTTGTAAGAAATTCTCAACTGCCCTTCAAAGTAATTGTACTATTTTGCATTCTCATTAGCAATGAATGAGTATCCCTGTTGTACCCATATTCTCACTAGTGTTTGGTATTGTCAGTGTTCTGGGTTTTGGCCAATCTAAAAATATATAATACTATCTCTTGAATTACCTTTGTACTTTTCTCAAAGATTGACCATATACATGTGGATCTGTAACTCAGCTCACTATTCTGTTTCACTGACCTATGTCTCTCTTAACATCAACAATATCTGTCTTAATAACACTAGCTTTATATTAAGTCTAAGTCAGGCAGTTAAATACTCCACATTCATTCTTCTTTTCCAAGATTTTGCCCATTTTAGGTCTTTTAAATTTTCAAAAAAAAATTTTTGGAATGGAATTTCAATTTATACAACACACAAAAGTTGTGTTGAATCCACAGATAGATTTAGGGAGAATTGTCACCTTACTAATATAGTCTTTTATTTAGTCATCATTTATTTCCCTTAACATTGTATTATAATGTAGTATTCAGTCAACAGGTTTTATTAATTCCTAAGCATTTATTTTTTTGATGTTTTTATGAATGATGTTTTAAAAATAATTTTAAAATTATTTTCCATCATTTGTTGCTAGCACATACATATACAATAGGTTTTACTTTACTGAATTTCTGTCTTGTGACCTAGATTAATTCAATCATTTATACTAGTGAGTTTTTAGAACAACTGAACTTCAGGATTTTCTGTGTGTGTAACCCAATGCCTGCCAATATATAGAGTCTTAACTGTTCTTTCCCAATATGTATGCCTCCCCCAACTCTTCTCCTTGTTTTATTGCACTGACCAGTATCTCTAATACAATGAAGGATAGAATTGGTGAGACTGGACAACTTCCACTGTGCCCAATTTTAGGAAGGAAAGAGTTCTGCATTTTACTGTTAAGTATAAAATTATGAGATGCAGGTTTTTCAGAGAAACATTTTTTTTAAATTTAAGATATTTCCTTCTATCCATACTTTGCTCAGAATTTTTTTATTGTGAAGTGATATTGAATAATGTCTTATCTCCCAGGCTGCATAAGAAAATACCATAAACTTATGGTATATTCAAGCCATATACCATAGGCTTAAATGACAGAAATTTATTTTCTCACAGTTCTGAAGTCCCAGATCAAGGTCTGGCAGGGTAAGTTCCTAGGGAAGGTTCTTATCCTGGCTTGCTTACAACCACCTTCTTTCTTGTCCTCAGATAGTGAAGAGAGAGAAAGAAAGCTCTCTGATGTCTGTTCATATAAGGATACTAATCCCATTGGATTGGTTTTACCCTTATTTAACCTTGGTTACTTTCTTAAAGGTCCTATCTCCAAATACAGTCACATTGGGCATTTTAGAACTTCAAAAGATGAATTTTGGGGAGACACAACTCTTTCCATAGTAATGTCAAACACTCTTTTGCATCCATTGAGAATATCACATTATTTTTAATATGATAGGTGACTAATTCTGGTTTACTGTGTTTATCAGTAATATTAGGCCATAGTGTTCTTTTCTTGTAATGTCTACATTGGGATGAGGTATCAGAGAAGTTCTGACCTTTGAAAATTGGTTGGAAAGTGTTCTTTCCTCTATTATTTTTTTTAAAGAATTTGGAATACTTCATAGAACTCACCAATGAAATGAATTATCCGGACCTGTAATGTTCTTAATGAGAAAGCCTGTAATTATAAATTCAATTTTTTCAATAGATACAGTGCTACTCAGATTTTTTTTTCTTTTTGTGTGAGTTTTGGAAATTTGTGTATCATTCAAGAAATGTGTCTATTTCTTTATGTTGTTAAATTTATCAGTATAAAGTTGTTTATATTTTCATATTATTGTGTAATGTGTGAAAGATCTTTGGTTAGGTAGCCTCTTTCATTTTGATATTAGCAATTCACTGCATCTAACTTTTTTCCATAATCATTCTAAATGAGGCTTTATCCATTTCATTATTATTTCAATAAAGTGATTTTGTTTCATTAAGTTTTCTCTAACTTTTGTCCATTTTCTGTTTTATTAATATTTAAACTACTCTTTATTATTTCCTTTACTTTTACTTGTTTTGAGTTTAATTTGTTCTTCTTTTCTTAGGTTTTTAGGTGAAATTTAACATCACTGACTTTAAACTCCCTTATTTTAATATAAGAATCTAAAGGTGTAAGTTTCTCTCTAAACATGCTTCAATGGTATCCACAAAATTGTTAACGCTTTATTGAGATATATCATATAATATATCCATATAAAGTATACAGTTCAGTGGCTTTTGATATATTCACAGTTATACAATAATCACCAAAATCTAATTTTGTAACTTTTTCTTTACCCCCAAAAGAAAGGTTATACCTGCTAGCAGTCAATTCCCATTCTTGTATTTCTAACTCCAGTCCTAGGCAACCACTAATTGACTTTTGGTCTCTCTATATTTGCCTATTGTAGATATTTAATATAAATGAAATAAAAACTATGTCATTTGTAAGTGGCTTAAAGTTTACAAGGTTTATTCATGTTGTGGCATGTAGCAATACTCATTCCTTTTAATAGCCGAATAATATTCCATCATATGCATGTGCCAAATGTTATCCATTCATCAGTTGATGAATATTTGGGTTATTTTTACTCTTTGGCTATTATGAGTAATGTTGTTATAAACATTCATGTCCAAGTTTTGGTGCAGATATATGATTTCATTTCTCTTGGACATATACCTAGCAGTGAAATTGCTGTCATGTGGTCATTCTATAGTTAGCATTTTTAGGAATTTCCAGACTGTTTTCCAAAGTGTCTATATCATTTTACATTCCAAACAGCAATTAATGAGGCTTCCAAATTACTAGCATCTTTGTTATTACTTGTTACTGCCTATCTTTTTAAATTTTAATTATTCTAGTGAGTATAAAATGGAATCTCCTTGTGGTTTTGATTTGCATTTCCCTAATGACTAATGTTGAACATTTTTTTCATATACTTATTACTAATTTGTATATTTTCTTTGGAGAAAGATCTATTCAGATAATTTTTCCATTTTTTAATTGGTTTAGTGTTCTTTTTGTTGTTGAACTGTAACACTGCCTTAGATTATTTTGGATACTGGGCTTTTAACAAATATATGATTTGAAATATTTTCTTCCACTTCCTAGGGTATCTTTGAAGTTTCTTAATTGTATTCCTTTAAAGTATAAACCTTTATAAAGAAATTTTGATATAGTTCAATTTATCTATTTTTTTATTTGTACTTTTGGTATCATATCTAATAAGACATTACTTAATTCAAGAATATGAAGATATGCACCTAAATTTTCTATTAAGAATTTTATACATTGAACTTTTACACACAGGGCTTTAATCCATTTGAGTTAATTTTTGAATATAGATAGAGGTAGTGGTTCAGTTCTTGTGGGTGTCCTATAATTGTCAAATTCATTGTTAATTGATAACTTTTTTTTAATAGTTCTTGTGCTAGATCCATAATGATAAATTTTCTCAACTTTTGTCTGACACTGTTTTAATTTTGCTTTGATTTTTGAAGGTTATTTCATCTAGCTATAGAACTCCAAGTTGATGGACTTTTAAAAATTATTTCATTACTTTGACAATAGCACCTCATTCTCCATCCGTTTGCATTGTTTCTACTGAAAAGTAAGCAAATATTCTTATTATTGTTTCATGTGCATCTTTTTTCTCTGATGCTTTTAAGATTTTCTTTTTTTGTTTATTTTCTGTTTTTAACAGTGTGATGGTTTTCCTTGTGTTTATGCTTCTTAGATTTCTTGAATCTGTTGGAATACATACACATACATACACGTGTGTGTGTGTGTGTGTGTGTGTGTGTGTGTAATCAGATATGAGAGTTTTTGGCTATTATTGCTGCACAAATTTTTGCTTCTGGGACTTAAATTGTATGTAAGTTATTTAGCTTAATGACCCACAAGTCACTAATGCTCCACTGATATTTTTTCCTATAGTTTTTCTTATGTATGCTTCAGTTTAGAAGGTTCCTATTTCTCTGGCTTAGTTTCCATGTATCTATTGAGATAGCTCATCTCTTCTCTATTATACTCATACTTTCCTTTAAATCTTTAACTACATGTATAGTAGCTGTTGAAAAATCCTTGTCTCCTTAAGTCTATGTTTGTTAGCAGGTATGTCATCTGTAGGTCCGTTTTTATTGATGACTTTTTCTTTGCATATATAGTATTTTTTGTATGCAAATGTTTGTTTGTTTACTAATTAATTTATATTGAAATATAATTTATTAGCATACAATGTTATATTACTTTCAGGTGTCCAATGCAAAGATTCCACAATTTAATCTCTGATTCCATCTCTTTTTAAATTTTTTTTTAAATTTTTGTTTATTTTTGAGACCATGTGAGAGACAGGGTGCAATCAGCAGAGGGGCAGACAGAGGGAGACCCAGAATCTGAAGCAGGCTCCAGGCTCTGAGCATGCCAGGCTCTGGTCTGGGGCTCAAACTCACAAAACCATAACCTGACCCCAAGTCTGCCACTTAACTGACTGAGCCTCTCAGTCTGCCCTCTCTGATTCCATCTCTTAATCCTCTTTATCTATGTCACCCATTCCCCACCCACCTGCCCTCTGGCAACTACCAGTTTGTTATCTGTATTTAAGAAACCATTCTTTTGTTTGTCTCTTTTTTCTTTATTTGTTTTGTTTCTTAAATTCCACATATGAGTGAAATCTTACAGTTTTTGTCTTTGTCAACTTATTTTACTTTAGCATTATACCCTCTAGGTTCATCCATGTTGTTTGCACCTCCATGTTTATTGAAGCATTATTTATAATAGCCAAGATATGGAAACAACCCAAGTGTCCCTCCATAAATAAATAAATAAGTATATATATATATATATATATATATATATATATATATTACTCAGCCATAAAAATGAATGAGATCTTAGTATTTTTTATTTTTCTTTGGGCATCATAAATACCAAATTGTTGAAGGTTAAGATACCAATTGTTGAAGGAGTGCTTAATTTTGTTATGTATTATTTTGGTTATCTTGAGTTTGGTAAAGCTTTACTAGGGAGAATCTAGAAAACCTATTGGACTATAGTAGTCTTATTTCAGGGGTGTGACCTTTCTCAAGTATCTACAAAATGCCTGGGTAATTCAGCAAATCTCTCTGCTTAGGCCAGTCAGAACTCCAATATCTCTTAGAATCCTTATTTGGCTCACATCTCCGCAATACCTACTGTTTACCCAAGATCATAAAATCTTGCCTTACACATGCAAAGCTTAGTAGTTATCAAAGACCTAAGGAGGACCTAATCAGTGTCCTTAGGTTCTTCTCTGCAAAGTCCCCTCCTTTCTGATTATCTGCCTTATAAATTCCATCTACCTCAGCTACCCCAAACATCGGTGTATGTGTTCTCAATCCTGCAAGACCATCACAGTGTGTATGACAGTTTTTGTATGGACCTATATGGAATCCAGATTTGTGTGGACTACAAATTCCAGAGCTGCTATTGAGAAAGGGGCTCTAGACAGAAATTCAGGACAATTATTTGGCCACTTAATTATTTTCTTTTCTTTCCAGGATCACAGTCCCCTGCTATCTTTTGTCTAAAATCTGAAAATAGCTGTTCCATATATTTGGTTCATTTTTAGAGTGCTTATGGTGGGAGGGCTGGTTTGGTGCCAATTACCCTGTAACAATCAGAAACAGAAGTCCAGCATATTAAAAAAAACAAAAAACAAAAAAACAAAAACTAACACACTATCTTTTTATTCCTTTTATTCATTTTATTTCAAAAACTCTCTAGAGATTCCCTATCTTATTCAGTATAAAAGTATAAGTCCTTCTCAAGGCACTTATAAGGTCTTGAATCATCTATCCCTTTATTTCTCTGACTCTAAAACTTATTCTAGCCCCCATTCCCTCATCCCTCAAATCCAGATGTGTTGGCCTTCTTGATCTTCTGTAAACACACCAACTTTATTTCTCATATGTTTACTTATAGTTGTCTCTAAATATGCTTTCCCTCATTATCTACATGATTAATATCCTCTGCTTCCAAGGATCTGCCTCAAATTCATCTGTAAATATAGATATTCCTCACAATCCTATATACAATTATATACAATATATACCTCACCCTTCCCCATCACTTTCTATTCCCTCTTACCAGCCTTATTTTCTCCATAGCATTTAGCAATACTTAATACACTCCATAAATCCCCAGTCCTGCACAAGCTCTGGAACCATTACTTGGCTTACAGTTTCCCAATAGTTATTCTGTACCCACCATCATGGAACCAGGCCCTATATATGAGCAACTTAGAATTCAACCAAGACTCAATGAAACTTCTTTGCAGTTTTATTTGTCTGTTTACATTCTTCCTACTAGAATCAAAGAAGACAAATATTTCATTTTATCCTTGGAACCTGGAATAGTACCTGGTAACACTAAGTATTTAATTCATAGTTGTTGACTTTGTACGATGACGTTCCTCATGTATTTGGAGAAAATGACATCTAATTTTTAATCATGAGTGAAAGCAAGATATTGATAAAAATAACAAATGTTTGGGTTTATTATTATGGGGAAGCCAACTAGGAATGATTAAGAGAACTTCTGAGGAGCACAGAGAATCTTCTTGTGAAGAAAATAATAAATTTGGAATAGGTCCAATTAGTAGTGCTAAATCTCTTGTTTTTTTCCATGAAATCTTGGCTTCTCAGGAATAGAAGACTAAGCCCAACAAATATTAGCAACTAACAAAGTTCATGCAGCAGAAGGACAAGGAGATAAGAGCTCTGAGAATACTGATGAGCAGTGTAGGCTGGTCAGTCTAGGAAAATGACATCCTTAAATAATAAGAAAGAATCAAAGACTGGAGGTCATGGGGGGCAAAGAACATGCAAGGTGGGAGTGAAGATGAAATGTAGTTGGAAGCTAGTGGTTAAAATTTGAATTTCTCTGGTTTATTTCTGAACGGTTGGAGAGATCTCACTGATGTCACTCATTTTATCAATGAGGAAGTTAAGCCCCAAGCTGGAGAAGTGACCTCTGCAACATTTCTAGTTCAAAAGCAGTCTACCTGAGTGCAGCCCAAGTCCCCAGTGACCAGTGGAGAACAAGTCTGCCACTGGGCAGCTTCTCCCACCCAACTGTCCCTCCACATGGTGTCCCAGCTATAGTCATTTATTCTCCCTAGATTTCAAAACTTCAAATGTCCCAAAGACAAAAGAAGGAAATATGTAGACTACAGTTCTGCACTGTTTTCTTTGTGGTTCAATAAATTTTTTGGCTTCAGAGCATTTGTTGTTAAGACAAGTTGAAATGTAACTGCCTCAAAGCATTTAGCTTGCCAGCAGGATGCCTGTCTCTAGCTGACAGGACTGGCTGCCTTGTGTTGTTTGGGTTTCTAACCAGGTTGTCTGACAGCAGGGAACTTCTCAGTTTGATCAAGGACAGTGGGCTCTAGATCAGTGCTCATCATTTGTCAGCCTTTCCTCTCAGACTGGGAAAAATCTCATGGCCACATTGGATGTTGGCTCAGCTGGAGCTCAGAGAGAGGCAAACACCACTCACCTGAGTTATGAGCTATAGGGGAGTCTTCCGGTTTCGGCATGGTGTGGTGGAAAGGTCAGTGTGGTGGGCCAGGAAACCTGTGTTCCAGTCCTCCTTCACTATCTACTTGAAACATGTAAATAAAATCATTTCACTGCACTAAGCCTTGGTTTAATCATCCCCAGAGTAAAGGAATTGAAGATATCATCTTTAGGGCTTATTCCTGTTCAAAAATCTGGAATTGCATGGAAACAGGAATCTTTCCACATGAGAACAAATGGGATAAAAGATGAGTGAATGAAAGTCTCCTAAGAGATTCCTATTTCTGTTTTATTACTGGTTAATGATCATAATGCAAAATGAGTTAAGGATGAACCAATGACCCTTAAAGTGAATTCCAGCACTTGTAAGAAAATCTGAGATATCCTGGCCATGAAGGGGTGAAGCTGCTTCATAGGAAGCAGGGAGGGGTAGTGAGGTCTGAGTCTGGACAGTCAGTAAGCAGAGTAAATTAGCCCCAGTGCTAGAGAGGAGGTATTTGCTGATTTCTCTGCTTTATACCCGAGATGAATTGCTTTGGGTTCCCAGATGTTAATTGTAGCCAGAAAAAAGGCCAGAACACTGCAATTGTGTGAAATATTCAGAAAAACACATGATTTGGAATTGAGTAGACCTGGAGTCAAATCCAGTTCTGGTACTAACTTTCCATCTTTTCTGAAATCAAATTCTGACATTAGTAACTCGGGGATAATTATATCTTGCACGGGCTTTGCAAGGATTAGAGATAATATATGCAAAATGTTTGGCACATGGTACACACTTGCTAAATGATATCCAATTTTATCATTGAGACACGAGGAAAGGGACAAGAATTGTAGCCCAAACAGCAACACAGATACACTGCAATTTTGGCAAACTCAGGACATCTGGGGATACTCCCAGATCCAAGCATGATTTTGTGGAGAGGTCCTCAACACTACCATATAAGTAAGGAGAGCGATGTTTTTAGGATGTGTGGTAGCAGCTACGGAAAGATGCATAGTCACATGTCTCTGAGCTTCCTTTTGGGGACTACAGAGCATTGTGACCTCATAGGAGAGCAAGTTGGAAATAGGGACCTAGGAACCTGCCTTGAAATAAAGTTTATACATACATTTATGAAAGATTGAAAAATGTCAATTGTGCATTTCAAGGAATGGAAGGCTTATAGAGTGGGGGAGGGGATGGGGAGACAAAGCCCCATCCTTACCACACTTTTTGATGCCATCATAGCAAACAAAGTATAAAAGCAAAATTTCCACTTATAGAGTTTCATGCTAACTGGGACATTAGAAATTGCAGCCAGTTCTAAACACTTAGCATGGAAAACAAAAGCTATCAGCCAAATGCTAATCAGTGTAAAGGGATAAATGCCTATAAAACTTGATGTTTGGTTTCAATCTCCCTCTACCCCAATACATATGCATGCATGTATAATCACACACACACACACACACACACACACACACACACACTCATTAGAAATAGGAGTAACACCCAGAAGGCAACAGGGTTTCCACTGATTGTCCACTCATATACTATTCATTTGATAAAAATGATGACGAAGAGTCTCTCCTTCACCAAACTCTAGTCAGGCTTATCTGAGCTCTTTTTCACCTAGTTCCTGTGGTTGGACATGCCCTCAATAGTCCAGTTTTGGCAAGAATCCTGTCATGCTCATTTAGCCAGAACCTTTCATCCTCAATCTGATCACTCCTGATACCTGATCAAAGGTCTCATCCTTCACCATCCCCCAGGTGATGTCTGATCACTTTGACCTGCCTTCAGCAAGAATCCTATTAGGTCAGTTTAGTAAAGAATTACCCTGCCCTCTGTAGTAATTTTCCATCTCTAGACTCTCCATCTCCTCCCACACACCCCAACCCCTGCCCAATTCTGCTCCTTGGCTTTAAATTCCCACTTCTCCTTGTTATATTCAGAGTTGAGTCCAATCTCTTCTACTATAAAACCCCATTGCTATGGTCCTGTACCTATCACAATAGTTCTTTTTTTTTTCCTTTTTTCTTTTTTAAATTGTTTTAAATAGACTCCATGCCCAACTTGGGTGTTGAACTCAGGACTCTGAGATCAAGAGTTGAATGCTTTACAAACTGAGCCAGCCAGGCACTCCTAACACAATAATTCTCAATAAAGTCTGCCTTACCCTTTCAACAAGATTCAGGCTTTTTTTTTTTCTTTTTCTCTAACAATTGTTGCAGGATTCTTTTTACCTCAATACCCAGGATTCATTGTCTCACACTTCGCAGCCTGAAGAGGTGGACACAAAATGAGCAGAAAGCAAAAGTTTATTAGAGCATAAGATCAGAAAGTAAGAATAGTATGAAATCTCTCTTTACAGATTGGGGGCATTAGAAAGTGAATACCCACAACAATAGTCCAGAGTCCTTGTTTTACAAGGTTCTGGTCAGTCCTACTTTCCCTTCCCCCTTGTTCCTTCTCAGCTCCTACCCTTACTGGCTGGATAACTCTAGGTGTTGGGTTGTCCATTCCTGATTGGCTCGATTTCATTGTATGAAGAGTCAGACTGGTCATAGTGTCCCTCATGTAACACAAGTTTTATGGTTCGCTGTTTTTTAGTTAGGTATTTTTGATGGGGTTTTGGGGTGATGAGGCTTCGGAGAGACGGCCAAGAAAGAATTCTTGAAGATGTCTTTGGTGCAAAAAGGTGATTTTATTAAAGCACAGGGACAGAATCCAGGGGCAGAAAGAGCTGCACTGGCTTTGTGAGGAATGACTCCTTACATACTATGGGGCTGGGGGGAGGTTAAATTGGGAGCAAGTTTCTTAAAGAGACTTTCATATGCTAAAGACTCATAGGATACTGAAGGCCTAGCTATTGTCAAGCTAAGGTTGTTTTACCTTCTAGCAAAGCATTATCATTAAGACAGTGGGGGGTTCCTGGAAAAACATTTTACTCTGTCTGCCTCAAATATTTGTCAACGGGCTGCAGGTTATAAAGAAATTTAATTTTATCTGCCATTTCCTTCTTGCCTTTGTTCGTCACATCACTTATGGAGGGAGGGTGATATTAGGGCTCCAGGAAACTGAGTCTATAGGTTTCTGGAGATTAGGCTATTGATAAGATTGCCTTTTTGTTGTAGTTTACTAAGATATTCATAAACTGATGGAGAGTCTATCAGTTTAACTATTTGTTTTCTGTCCTTTCCTTTTTTCTTGGGCAGCCGGTGGGGGGGCCTGAGGGATGTCACACACATCCTTCCTGAGCCTTTGTGGGTGGGTAATGCTAGCTTGTGCTCTGCCCTCAGCTTGCCTTATGGTCCTTCTTCATTTTGATTGTCAAATTCCTGATGGGAACCTGAGGTGCTGTCTATTACATTCTTAAGAGGGACCTTATGCCCGATGGGGTTTACTGTGGTCAGATGCTCCCAGCACTGTTCCCAAAATATGTGTTTTTCCTTATCCAGGGACCTCAGGTCCTCACCTTTCCCTCTCTTCCTATTTTATCATATCTTTCCCTATCATGCAATGAACACAGAAAAAGAAATAAACTAGACTTTAGGGCAAAGAAGGACAGAGAATAGAAAGCAGCCTCTCTAAATATATGTAAGTGTAGTAACCAAAACATCATGTTAAATGTAATAAAGTAATCAAATATTTGCTAATTATGTTTACAAAGGTCCAGAGACAAAAGTTACTATTCTTACTTTCAATGACCGCCAGTCCAATATGCAACTTAAGTGTATACTTCTATAGGACTTCATGCCCCTGATAATGCTACTTCAGGGAAGAGAGGGAGCCTGGGATGTGGTTACATTGTTCTAACTACTTAATAGTTAAGTGACCTTGAGCACCTGGGAAGGTGCTTTGAGGCTTGGTGGTTTCATCTTTAATAGAAAGGTAATAATCCCTACCTCACTAGATCGCTGGGAAGATCAATTGAGTTAATGTAAGCAAAGGAGCTCTATAAACTTTAAAAGCCCCATACAAATGCTAATTGTAGCTATTTTCTTCTCTCTTAAGAATTTAGTTGGCCTTCTTGATGAAGCTTTACAGAGAAAGGCAAAATTGACCCTGAGCTTTCAAACAAATGCCCTTTTAGATATAGTGTATAAATTATGATTTGAATTAAAAAAGAATGGATAACTTTAAAAATTCACCAGTTTTGAAATACTCTGTCCATCCTCCTTCTTTCCTGTCTCATTGACATCCCATGCTGTTTCCCAGAGTTTGGCCCCTTGTTCTCAACTCTCCCTGGTGGGAATTTCTTCCTCCTTTCATTTTCTCCTCTCCCAGTCCGAAACCTTTGAGAGAACTGGCCAGCTAGTGTTACAGAACCAGGCTGGAACACTGGCGGAAAATCCAAGTGGCACTCGGAGATCTTGGTGGATCGGAGATTTATTTAACCCTGGCGGGCTCAGAGAAGATCGTTTCGCCAAAGATCTGAGCGCCGAATGCAAGTGGGCAGGGTAATTTGTAGTGTCAGCTTCCATATCTGTGAGGTTTTCGCGCACACATCAAACGAAGGAAGAAGAACCTTGGAGGGGTCTCTAAGCTAGAGACCAGAGCTTGTTTTAGCCCCATTGGCCATCTTTGGCATACGTTAGTCACTTCTCCAACACTAGGACATCCTCAGCGGGCACTTCCAAGAGCTTGACAGTTATGAAACTCCACCAAGAAAAGATTTAAGCTGATCTTCAAGACAAAGTTATCATCTGTTGCAGAAATGACTGTAACATGACACACTTCTTAGACATAGATCTTATTTGATGGTAACTGAGTATCATTTCTAAAAGCACACCAGTATCATAAAATTGGAGACACACAGGGAAATGACTGCAGGTACCAGGTAGGAATCTGAGGAATGGGGCAGGATTGGGAATGCTCCCCCCACCCCAGCCCCTAACCTCCCCCCAGCTCCGCGCACTGACCTGGAGAATGTAAACCCTGCTGCTACTTCTTCCTTCCAGACAATTAGGCTAATGAGGAATTGAGGCTCCGTTACAGTCAGAGCAGTGGATGTGGGGTTCTTTTTTTGTATGTGTGAAATTCCTTGATTTTTAAATATTGCCAATTGATTAACTAAGGAAAAGAGATAAAGACTTAACAATGCAGGCACCACAGAAAATACATTTATAAGACATCACGGACCTATGTTTTGGCCTAATTGAACTGGAGCTAAAGAATAGAAATCCATCAACGCAGGTCCATCCTCACTACCAGTATTAAAATAATGCAGAGTATATGTCTTACTGAAAGGTGTGTGAAGAACAACAACTTTGGGTTTTCAGGGTCACTTGTTATTATCTTATGTGAACATTTATGTTGTTAAACTACAGAAATTCAACCGACTAAATTTCAAAGGTCTAATTGGCTTTATTAATTGATTCATGAATTAGGCAGCCTCCCATTTAGCAAATAGGAAGAAGTTCCACTGAGCTGCAGGGAAGGAAAGGTTTTTAAAAGCAGAGAGGGAGTGGGAAGAGGGGTTTGATTAGCAAAGAACGCATCGTTTTAGGCAAGGCCGCCCTCCTAAGGGGTAAGAAAGGGGTCTGTTGGTTAATTTCCTAGTGCTGACTAGGAAATTCCAGATTGGCTGCTTAAAGTTGTAGTCTGGTGGGGACTGAAACTGCAGTTAAGTGTTAAGTCTGGGTTTGCGGATGTGGGGTCTTAACAGAAGTGACTCCATTTGGTTTTCTTTGTAACAGTGTTCATTCACAAAGGTATTCCACAAAGGTATATATTGGGCCATAGATTTCCAAAGAGTGCTGGGCAAAATGTAGAGGTCAGGGAGGTAACATCTGGGTTTTAAGGAACATATAATTTGAATAGCAAGACAAGGCATTTACAAATGAAAACAAATTATGATATGAGAATTCAAATGATATAAAAGTCGACCTAACAAAGGGATTAGTAACCTTGGCCGTGGAGTCAAATGGGCATTACACCAAATCCTGGCTCTTACTCGTTGTTTGGGTTCTTGGCAAATTACTTATCCTCAGTCTTCTTGACTGTGGATTAGGAACACTAACAGAATCTACCTCCTAAGAATGCTGTAAGGGTTAAATAAGATAATACATGTAAAGTTCTTTGGACAGTGTCCAGCACTGAGTTGATCAAATATGCAAAAACAGTAATAGCAATGGTAATAATCATAATAATATTGGAAGTGTACAACTCTGATACCACAAAGCAGCAAGGGATGAGGTTCATTGTGAGTGGCATGGCTAGTATGAGTTAGACTCTTGCTATTTAAGGGGGGTGCTGTATGCATAAGAGACACTGACACATTCTGGGAGCCTGTTAGAAATGCAGGAGCTCAGGCCCCCTCCAGATGCATCAGAATGTGTGTTTTATTGGGCACTTTCCCCAGGTGATCTACATGTATATTAAAGTTTGAGTATCATGTTAGAAGATACCAGAGGAAGAGTGAAGTATGTGTACTAGAGATGAACAGAAGCCTCCAGGATGAGACAGGATGGACAAGTTTTTCAAACTTTTTGGTCTCAGAACTCCTTTACAATCTTAAAAGTTATTGAGGAACTTGAGACCTTTATTTATATGTTTTGCTGATCTGTTTAGTGTCTAACAATAAAAGACAGCTGGCTTTTCATATGTGCTTCAACATTCAATCTGTCGTACTATTTTATTTTGGTTGAAGTACATGAAGAAAATTTGGCTTCACATAAATATGTAGCTAGGAAAGGCAGGAGTATTTTAATATGCTTTTCAGATAACTATGGATATTCTCTTTTTCTATTTCCCCTATAAAATTCTGTAAGTCATAGTATCTTAAATTTGTGAAATATCAAATTTAATGAGTCACCATTTGGAAGACGTGGATAACTCAGTGAATGAATATTTTCCAAGTGACCAATGCATGCTGTTACAACCAGAACATGTGAAGATCCATTCAAGGCAGACTAACGGATTTTTAAAATTTTTTTTGAATATTTATTTATTTTTGATAGAGAGAGACAGAGCACGGGTGGAGGAGGGGCAGAGAGAGAAGGGGAGACACAGAATCGGAAGCAGGCTCTAGGCCCTGAGCTGTTAGCACAGAGCCCAACTCCAGGCTTGAACTCAAAAACCATCAGATCATGACCTGAGCCTAAGTTGGACGTTTAACCGACTGAGACATCTAGGCACCCCCAGACTAATGGATTTTAATGTAACACTATGAATATAGACTAATGGATTCTAGCCTATATGGACTAATGGATCTTAATGTAGTAGTACCAGAACTTCATTGCACAAGTGCTTTTCCTCCTGCAGAAGAACTTTTCATGTACTTCCTATTTCTTTATGTAGAATATTAAAAAGAAATAAATGTACTTAAATGTCAAAATTAGTCAAATTAATAATTTTACTCTTTCATTAAGGGCATTCATTAAGTGAAACAGTGCACAGCATTGAGAAATGCAATGGCAATGATATGGTTCAAGGCCACTGCACTGATTAACTCTAGCCAGTTCTACCCACCGTTGCTTTCCCACCATCAGTGCAAATGTGAACACAGTGCAAAAAGCAAATAAGATTTTAGCATTTTTTAAAAAATCTTTAATGTTTATTTATTTTTGAGAAACAGAAAGAGAGACAGAGCGTGAGCCGGGAGGGCCTGAGACAGAGGGAGATACAAAATCCAAAGCAGACTCTGTGCTGTCAGCACAGAGCCCAGCACGGGTCTCAAACCCACGAACCATGAGATCATGACCGGAATCAAAGTCGGACCCTCAACAGACTGAGCTACCCAGGCAACCCAGATTTTAGCATTATTATAAAAAATAGTTTTGACCTCCCAGATGGCTTTGAAAGGATCGTGGGTATTATAAGAGTTTTCGGACCATATTTTGAGAACTATTGTAATAGAATACTGTAAGACAAGGGTTAGCTAAGAGGTTAGGGGAAATGGAGGAGCATTCTAGAAAATGGAATTATGCCAGTGGATGTCCAGAAATAGGGGTAAACAAAGTAGGTTCTACTGGTCTACACAAAGCAGAGTTCATACAATTCAGAAGCTACTGCTTGACCTGCTTTGTTTGCCCCTAAAAATAAAGGCATATACATAAAGGACACTTTCCTTTTAGCTAGCTTATTGAATCAGCCCCAGTGAAGCAGTCTCAACTTCAACGGGTCTACATTTTCTAAGTGAACTTGAAAATCTGGGCAATTGATTAAAGTTCAAAATTCAAAGAGAAGACAAACATGGATAAATCTCTTCTGCCATTATGTCTACCTGAAAAAAAATCACTTTTTTTAAAAAAGAGGAAGACGTTATTTTTATTATTTTTAAAGCAAATTGCCATATTAGTCTTATAATAAATTATATTTTTTCTATGTGAATTACACGCCCTCCCCACTCCCAAGGGATTAGAAATACTATTAGTGATTTTTATTTTATATTCTTAAAAGAAAATGTTTATAGCTCGGTAAACTATTGGTAAGGTATTAGATTCAAGATGGCAAACCACCTTTATTTTTAAATGTATAACAATTATCATCACATATTTAGGGGTTTATTCTGTTGGCCATGGGGGACATAATAGTAGATTAGAACACAAATCCCAGTGCCTGGGCTTTTTTGTCCCTAATTTTTACACAAAGATAGGAGGATATGATAAAACACCAACAAAATGAAAGCTATCTCTTAAAGAGTCTATGTCAGGACTAGGAGTTAGCCATTGACATTGATTAGTACCTATGAGGTCTGCCATATGGAGACCAGAGGACAGTTTAAACATACAGTAGCCTGAGTCACTGAGGATCCCTGGGATCTCTTACTCTGTAAGGCTGTGACCATCTTCCACAGTCAGGTAGCCTCCAATGGGAACCCTCCAGGAACTAGGTTTAGTACATCTTGATCTCCCATGCTCCTCCACTAGCCAAACTCTGCAACTCAGCCTCACATCAGCACCTGATTTACCTGTGTGATTAGTCCTGGGTCATCTGGCTTGATAGCTACTCGAGAAAGTGTGTTACTCAGAGAAATGTACAGTGAGGTGCCTTCTCATCCAGATTAGGCTTTCATAGCTTACGCCTGGGGCTGCTCTCATTTTCTCTGAAATAGACTTTAAGAGATGCTTGGCTGCTTAAAATCATTAGTGAAAATAACTCACAGGAGGACTTTAGAGCTCACATAGCTGAACATGCCATTAGAGCCCTATTCTAAATCCTGCTCTGGGTGCTTTTTATTTCCTAACCTGACTTAGGTGTTCTATTCCTTCTATTCAGAGGGATGTAAAAAAAAAAAATATTTTCTCAGATTATAAAATCAATGTTTCTCTCTTTTAGATATTTTGTAAAACTACCAAAAAATGAAGAAAAATTAAATGACCTACTTTTTTTACTAATAGAAATTATTCAAAAGTTGGAAATGAGACATAAATAGGGTGGCACATCCTTTGAGGGCAATGACCTGCCCAAGGATTATCTAGAACCAAAAATAATAGTGTAAAACACTATATAATTTCAATTTCTAATAGCCATATTAAAAAGCTAAAAATAGGGGCACTGGGTGGCTCAGTTGGTTAAGCATCCAATTTCAGCTCGGGTCAAGATATCGCCTTTCATGAGTTCGAGCCCTGCATCAGTCTCTGTGCTGACAGCTCAAAGCCTGGAGCTTATTTCAGATTCTGTCTTTGTCTGTGTCTTCTGTCCCTCCCCTACTCATGCTGTCTCTCTCTTAAAAATAAATAGTCATTAAAGTAAACAAAATAGGGGTACCTGGACACTCAGTCAGTTAAGCATCCAACTTCCATCAGGTCATGATCTCGCAGTTCTTGGGTTCAAGTCCCGTGTCAGGCTCTGTGCTGACAGCTCAGAGCCTAGAGTCTGCTTCAGACTCTGTGTCTCCCTCTCTCTCTCTCTGCCCCTACCCCACTCATGTTCTATCTCTCTCTGTCTCAAAAATAAATAAATGTTAAAAAAATTATTAAAAATAAAATAAAATAAAAACCTAAAAATAAACAGGTAAAATTAATTTTTATAATGTAATTTATTTAATCCGGTATGTCCAAAATATTGTAAATTTTATACAAAATCCATATAAGAAATTATTCATGAGATGTTTGATATCACTTTATTGTACTAAGTCTTTGACATTGGCATGTATTTTATACTCACAGTACATCTCAGTTTGGGCTAGCTTATTTCACATGTTCAAAAGCCACATGTGACTGGTGACTACCATACTGGACAGCACAGATTAAGGGAAAGTTGCTTTGTTCAACTCACTGTTTCCTGTTGATTCAAATTCCCAGTCGTAGTGAAATCACAAGTTAACTTGTAGATTTTTTCCCAGTAGAGATCCAAATAATTTCTGTCCCATAGGAAAAATAACATCACTAACCATATGGAGCTGTAGAATATTAACCAGTTTTGTATTGAGTCCAGTGATTATATCCTACATTCTTTTGTTAGATTGCCCATAAATATCTAAAACATTCCTCTTAAACATCCTTTGAACCAGTCTTAATATCTTACTTGTTCCCTCATTACATCATAAATTGAACAAAATGTTGTTCATGTGTTCATTTTATGTTTTTATGAGTCATGAATTTTACCTTTGTTGAAATTCCTACTTTAGCAATTCCACTACCCAGAGCCACTATTAACATGTTGCTGTCTCTTGTTCTAGATAACATCTATCTATGTAATATATATTTCACATACACCTCTCCATCATCTCACTTTCTGCCTGGATAAGGACTGAAAACACTACATTAAGTAAGCATGTATCCATCTTTGCTTCTGTGAGATGCAAGAATTTTATATATATGTTGAAGATTTTTGATATACCCTTTAGCAAATTATCCTTCCAAAATGTTTTATCATGTTCTTATTACCAGATTATGTAAGTGCCTGTTTTCTTAACCATCTAGAAAACTCTTTCAAAGAATTGATATATCTGCTCTCCCTTTCTTGTCCCTGCTAACTGACATACATTGTTGTATAGCTCTCCCTTTATTTAATCTAGAATTAATTTATCTTATTACAGTGACTGAAACTTTCATAACAGTGACTAAAATGTTCATCATCATCACCACCACCATCATCATCATCATCATCATCATCATCACAATAATATAATAGTACTAGTAAGAGGAAATTTTCCTGGTTTTATGTCTGACTTAGGAAGAGTACCGTTAACATTCTTACAATGAGGTAAGATGCTTTTGTGATTTTTTTTAATCATATTAAGGACCTATTTCTCTACTCCTGTTTTACTATTTAAAAAATTGGAAAAAAAAATTGAACTCTATCAAATGCATCCTTTTTCCTTTGATCTACTAATATTATGAATTATGTCTATAGGTATTCTAATATTTAATTAACCATGTAGTCTTCTATTAAATCTAACTTGACAAGTGTATTATTCTTCTAATCATTGATTAGATTTGTTAATATGGTCTAACACACTGATAAATTTAATAAACTATTATTGCTTAGTATATTTGGCTTCTATATTCATAAGTAACACTGGTTTAAATGTTTTATTTTAAAATTTTTTTTAACGTTTATTTATTTTTGAGACAGAGAGAGACAGAGCATGAACGGGGGAGGGTCAGAGAGAGGGAGACACAGAATCTGAAACAGGCTCCAGGCTCTGAGCTGTCAGCACAGAGCCCGACGCGGGGCTCGAATTCACAGACAGTGAGATCATGACCTGAGCCAAAGGTGGATGCTTAACCGACCAAACCACCCAGGCGCCCCTAAATGTTTTATTTTTAAAACATTTTAACAAGATTTTAATGTCAGAATCATACTAACATGAAATTTAAACTTTTTTTTTTTTTTCTTTTATCAGGGCACTTATGTGGCTCAGTTGGTTAAATGTCTGACTCTTGGTTTTGGCTCAGGTCATGATCTCACAGTTTGTGAGATTGAGCCTCACCTCGGGGCTCTGCACTGACAGCTCAGAGCCTGCTTGGGATTCTCTCTCTCTCCTTCTCTCTGTGCCCCTTCCCCACTCGTTCTCTCTCTCTCTCTCAAAATAAATAAATAAACAAACAAAATAAAAATAAAAAACAAAATAAAATCTTTCTTTTGAATATTTAGGAACAATTTAAATGGGAACAGATGATGGTAGGGATTGTCTATTCCTTAAACATTTGAAATAACTCTCTTGTAAAGCCCACTGGCATCTTTCCTAGAGGTTGTTCTTTCATAAACTTCGAAAATTTCTGTCATATTTTTAGTCTACTCTAATTTTCTTCCTGTTCTTGAGTCATATAAAAGTCTTAAATATAGTTAAATTTTATTAAGATTTTTAATTTGAATATGGAGATCATATATATATATATGTGTATATATATATATATATATATATAATCTCTATTTATATGTATGTATAAAAAACTATGTGTAGGGGAGCCTGGGTGGCTCAGTAGGTTGGGCGTCCGACTTCGGCTCAGGTCATGATCTCACGGTCTGTGAGTTCGAGCCCCGCGTCGGGCTCTGTGCTGACAGCTCAGAGCCTGGAGCCTGTTTCAGATTCTGTGTCTCCCTCTCTCTGCCCCTCCCCTGTTCATGCTTTGTCTCTCTCTGTCTCAAAAATAAATAAACGTTTAAAAAAAAAACAAACTATGTGTATATATATGTATATATTTATATATAAAAATTATCTGCGTAAATGCACTTTATAATAGTTCTATATTTTTATCTTCTTTCTTATTTTTTAAATTAAATTGGACAGATATATGTTATTTTTATTTGATAGAACATCTACTTATCATCAAAATTGGTTAGTTTTTAAATGTTCTCTGATTTCATGTCTTTGACTGTTTTTCCTTCTGAGGGCAATAGGAAGCCACTGAAGAGTTTTCAGCAGGGGAGCAGTCAGAGGAGGTTTGTGATTCGAAAGATCATTCTGCCCGCTGTGGGGCCAGGCGGCGGGAAGAACAGCACAGGCGGCTGGGCTGCCAGTCCCCCTGTGACCTCCAAGGGCCCAGCTGTTGGGCAAGAGAGACTTGGGGACTGGACGTGGGCCAGACCAGGAGAACCGAATCAGCTGCGGTGTAAAGCTGTTCCTGATGGGAGCTTGCAGTGTGAGGAGCAGCAGTATCAGAGGATTTTGCCTGATGATTCTGTCCAAGCTCGATATCCTAGATGTGCCCAGTATAACTGGCACTTGTTTGAATAAGATGAGGCCGACATAAGGGTTTGTTGAGATGAGAGGTTAGCCAAGACCTAGGATTAAGAGATAAAACACTCCCCCCAGCATAAGGGTGCTGGGATATGGCAACAGGACTGTCACAGAAGGTCATATAGTCTGTGTGTACACAGCCTCAAGGAGTCCAATTCACATGAAGAGCATTCCTTGGAATTCTGCAGTTCTGTGGGCACCACTGTCTGGGAATCTGAATAGGATTCCAGTCCTATTAAGCAGCTGAAAACAGTAGAGTGACCTGAGGTAGAAAACTGTGCATATTAACTGGGTCAACTTGGTGAGGGTACGGAGGAAAGTGCAGAACAAAAGGTGTCAAGCATTCCTGGGTTCATCCCTGGAACACGGTCCCACAAAATTAAGCCTAATTCCAGACTTCAGCTATAATCATAACAATTACTAGTGTACTCTAAGGAAGATAGACCAGGGATAGACCAGGTAATGGGTTCGGCCAGTAAACCTGAGTGAGAAGGCCCTGAGCGATGGCATTGAGACAGAGGACAAGATAACACTTTCTTCAGGGTCACACTCCTCCTACACTTCAATAAGCCACAAGCCTTCTTTTCCTTTCTCCTTCCTCTCTTTCCTTTCTTCCCATCTCCTCTCCCATTCATCCATTTCCTTTGCCCATGTCTTCGTGTGACTTCTAAGGTCCCAGCTCTGTGGTTGTGTCTGAGTGCTAATGAAGTCATCAAACTCTGGTTACCACCCGCCCCCTGCCCAAGCAGGACCGCCAAGCTACTGTGCCTCTGCACTCCAGAGCAGGGCTGCCCGGAGACTCATTCAAGACATTTATCTGCCACAGAACAATGGCATCTGCTGCTGAGAAGAAATTAAAGCTACTGCTAAGTAGAGCAGCACAGCACGTAATAGTCTTGTTGAACAAGGGAGGGTGTTTGATGGTGATGGTTGGGAGGCTAGGACTGATAAAGGTCTTCACCCATATTGCCTGCAATCCCTAAGCAGCTGGCTGTGCAGCTGCTGTGGAGTCTGGCACACTCCATGCTGCTGGACGCCGAAGAGCACATTCAGGTGTTGGGGAAGATCCAAAAAGGCAGGAAACAGCTTGACCAGGACAAGCTCTCCCTGCCTATCAACATGGGGCCACGAAAGGAAAAATCTGGGAAGGGACAATATGGAGGGCAGGGGAACAGTTTAACCAGATTTGCTGCAGTGAGATCAAAAACAGGATGTGAATTAGATGTGACAACCCTTCCCACTACAAACGGACCGTTGTCAAGTAAAATAACCTTCGTGAATTGGCTAAAAACCCCACGGCAGGACAACTGACCTCTTGGTCATTTGGCAGTCACAGAAGCTAAAAACTAGCTCCAATTAAGTTTCAAAACAAGACAAAAAGCATTGTGAGTAACAAACATTATCATTTCTCTGAGGCAAAGTCTTCTATTTTTCCTTTGATGACCTTGGAACAATGAATTACTGAGTTCCCTCTGCAGAGGGTAAACTGTGCAACTTCCAACTTTTCTGCTATGGCTCTATTCCCTCCAGGCCTCCGGCCGGGGTGGAACAGCTGGGAAGGGCACCAGCACCAGACCGTGGTGTGGGAAGAAGGGCAAAACCTGGGTATGAATATCAATTTCCCTGCATATTAGCTAGGTGACTTTGATCTAATCACCTAATCACCCCAAGATCATTTTGTTGGTTTAAAAAGATAATAACAAGGATATATATATATATATATATATATATATATATATATATATCAATAGGCTTATGTAAGGGTTAATTGAAAAAAAATCTATGTGAATGCACTCTGCACAATGCCTGGACAATTTCAGGGAGTTAGCAAACATTAATTCATTTCATCTTCCCTGTTAAAAATCTCTCCATATCCCCAGAAACTAACAGAGCACTTGGAATACAGTAGAGGTTCAATACATGAATGTGTAGCTTAGTATCCTGGACAGCATGAGCAGTGTTCTCTCACAAACCACTATAATTTCTGAATGTGCTGTAATTATTTGGCCTTCTAGGAAAACAAGAGTGCACAACTGAAGTTTACTTATTCACTCAACAATATATCTTAGTTGTCCACTTTGCATTAGAAGCTGTGTTAGGCCTTGGAGATGCAGCAGTGAAAAAGACAAACATGATCCTTACCTGTGTCACTCAAGATGCTTTTGGTTCCATGTCACAGAACACCTGGCTCAAAGTGACTTAAATAATAAAAAGGAGATATTGCCTTATATAACTGGAAAAGCTGAAGGCAAAACCAGCTTCAGGCTGGTTTGATTCATCAACCCACTAAGGTCACTGCGGACTCTGTTTCTTTCTATCGCCCCTCTGCCTTCTGCAGCAAGCAGCCATATGATAAGGCTGGTTGCTATCAAGGTTGTAAGATGGCCGCCAAGGTTACATACTTTTTCTTCCATATGCAGAAGTTTCCATGTTCTGGAGGCGCCCTGTCAATCTCTCTTTGTGTCTCACTGACGTTAATTGAGTCATACACATTCTTGAATATACCATAGATCAGATTAGATCATGCTGATTAGTTGAGGCCAGAGCCAAACACCCCACTCTAGAGCTAGAGTATAGTCACCCAAAGACAAAATCCATGAGCTGAGGGCAAAGACCGGAGACATCCAGTAAAACTGGGTGTGGGCAGTCGCTGGAGATAATGACCAGTTATGTTAGTGTCCCCACAGAGCTTCCAGTCAGGTTTGGCAGCTTTGAAAAGTTGACTTTTTAAGAGCAAATATTAAAATTTTTGTGCTGCTTTCCTGAGGAGAAATGTGTATCAAAAATGAATAATGTCACTTCACATTTAATAATAGAGTCACTTAATAAATTGAATAGCTAATATATTCAATAAATGGTGCTAGGCACTGTATGACATACAGCAAAATGTACAATTAAAGCCACTATGATTAAGAAGTCAAGCGTACTTAAATAAATGTAAAAAAAATTTAAAAAATGACGGCTCAGAGCCTGGAGGCTGCCTCTGATTCTGTGTCTCCCTCTCTCTCTGCCCCTCCCCTGCTCACGCTGTCTCTCTCTGTCTCTAAAAAACAAATAAATGTAAAAGAAGCCAAGCGTACAATAGACAAAATATTTTATTCACTTCTGAAATGACAAATAGCCGTGTGGTAAGAGCACAGTGAATGGAGCTGACATTCATTTGTGTAGGCGTGTGGGTTTCAAATTTTGTTGTGCCTGAGAATCACTTGGGGTACATGTTAAAAGGCCAGATTTTTAACCTAGCAATTTGATTCAGTGATCTGAAATGGAGCCCAGGAACCTGATTTTTTTTTTTAACCAACATTCCAAAGATTGCAGTACAAAAGAAGGAGAGATTGACTGGGTTTACTGTTGTAGGGAGAGCTCCATGAAGCAAGCAACAGAAGGTATAGAATAGTTTTGTGCAGGGAATGCCAACAGAGATCTCAGGAGTCTGTGAGGAAAACATAGGTCTTGGTGTCTTTATTATTCATTGCAACATGCCCAACACTTAGAACAGTGCTTCCTCCGGGGTAGACATTTGCATGGAAGGGAATAAATAGTTTACCATGGGTATCTTTCATGTTGAAATGGAGTGGAGAAAGCAGAAGTAGGAAGATGAGTTCCTTGTCATGGTCTTTGCATTAAATAATATGGACTTGACCTAGAGAACATAAAAAGAAAGGAAGAAATTGTTACCAAAGCCTTTTAACAAAAGCTATGTTACTCAGCAGATAACTTACATTCCATAGAAAACTTAGCAGAATGCTTTAATTTATTTACAGCAAGTGTGAATATATGAGATAAAGAAATCCAGTCTCTCCCATTAGAATATTACCATATTTGACTCTGTGTCAGTGTAAGAGAGGAAAGAGAATTATATGGGAAGACAGGAGATCAGGATCAGCTTTGCTTCTCAGCAGCTGTGTGACCTCGAGGAAATTCCTTCCCTTCTTAGGAACAATTTCCTCATTGATAAAATAAAGGGGTTGAACCAGATAATCTCTGACGTCCTTTGTGGCTATGATGGAGTATCACTGCATGCACCTTGATGAGAACTGTATTGTAAATTTAATTTACTCTTTAAACTGTTAAAATAACTATGGCTAAAAATCAAAATGCTCATTGTACTCAGTGTAGGAGTAATGGTGTGCTTTCTAATTATCTGCCCAAGCAATGTAACCATATTTAAATTTATGATGAGAATAGCACATCCATTGGGCTGATCAGGGTGTAGTAAATTAAAACTTACAGCTGCCCTTTATATTAATTTAAAGGCAACCCTTTGCCACCAGCAAGAGGAGCCTTATCAGCATATGAATGAGGTACATTAACACAACAAAAGTTGTATTACATAATGTCAAAGTCCTGTGCTAGACATCTAACCTTGTAAACACTGAACTTGTATCTAAGGAGAAATTCATGTTTATTGTCCCTGGCACCAGCCCAGCTTCTTCTCTCTCTGTAAATAAATTCAGTGTAAAAGACCAGGAAAACTTTCCTTCTCTTTCAGTGGAGCACAGGTCTCCAGTGCTGGCATGGAGTCTTTTACTCCAGTCAAGGGCAACTTAATCTTTAATATCTAGACCAACTCATTGGTCATTTGAAAGTCATGCTTTCCTTACAGAAAGATCATTCTCTTTAAAAAAAATTTTTTTTAACAAAGGATTTTACTACAGGCAAATTCTTTTTTTTTTTTTTTTTTAATTTTTTTTTTTTTCAACGTTTATTTATTTTGGGGACAGAGAGAGACAGAGCATGAACGGGGGAGGGGCAGAGAGAGAGGGAGACACAGAATCGGAAACAGGCTCCAGGTTCTGAGCCATCAGCCCAGAGCCCGACGCGGGGCTCGAACTCACGGACCACGAGATCATGACCTGGCTGAAGTCGGACGCTTAACCGACTGCGCCACCCAGGCGCCCCTACTACAGGCAAATTCTTAAGTGTATTTTAAATATGATTTAATATCTGGAAACTTTATTCCCAAATTTTCAGAGATGGTATTACCTCACTAACAATGAAAGCTAACTTTTTGAGCCTCATAAAGTGACAGGACCTATGTTAATATCCTTGCTAAAATTCTTTCTAATATTTCTGATTAACCTGCAAGATAGGTATCACCCCCCCACACCCATAGTTAAAGCGAAAGGAATTTAAGTCACTTGCTCAAGGTCAAACACAAGCAAGGATTCAAAACATCCATTTGACTTCAAGACACAGAATCATGCTACTAAAAGCTGGTACTTTAAAAAAAGAAATTCACAGCACTCTTTAACATTCCTGATCATTCCTTGAATCATTCCTAATTGTTAATGAAATAAGTAGCTCTCACTGCTTCCATATTTTCTTTGTTTTCACTGTGATAGTTATAGTTAGTGATGTACATCGTTGGACTGTAAATAAAGGTGTGATAGCCTGGAAAATTTCAGGACAAAGACTTCTAGCATTTTCAAGGAGTTTTTATAATTAAACATATTTATATCTTGATTGTTTTTATAATTCTTAATAAACATTTACTAATTCAATGTAGTACTTTTCATTTATGTCTAATATCTATGCAATAAAACCATTCTATATAAAACTCCCTATAGCAGAGTCTTCATTGGAAATAGACTGTACTTTTTCTAAGTGACTTGGATTAAAATAAGTGATTTGATAACTTAGCTGTAGACCTACATACAGATAAAAAACAGCAATAACAACAACAAAAAGAAGTGTAAATTATACCAAACCTTCTCCACAATCCTCAAATCCAGAGTCTTGAAAAAAATTAATATAGGTTAATTTAAGTTAAAAATTTTTTAATAAAAGTATTCATGTTTTACAGAAAAAAAAATTAATGGATTTGAGGATGACACTCTCCCCAGATCATTTTTGGGGCATTTAGGAGCTATACAGTTCATATACATGGTGTCCTTCTAAATGATACATTCAAGGGACCCCGGTGGCTCAGTCACTTAAGTGTCCGACTTCAACTCAAGTCATAATCTCAAGGTTGGTGAGTTGGAGCCCTGCATCAGGCTCTCTGCTCTCAGCACATAGCTTGCTTTGGATCCTATCTACCTCTCTCTCTGCCCCTGCCCTTATCATTCTTTCTCTCTGTCTCTGTCTCTCTCTCTGTGTCTCTGTCTCTCTCTCTCTCAAATGTAAGCAAACATTAAAAAAAAAAGCTACATTCAATAAGGATGGCCTATGTAACCATTAAGATACTGCAGAAAAGATGGATTTTGACTTCCAAAAATAGATTGTAAGAAACATTACTGTTCTACTTCCCTCTTTCTTTCACTCAGTGGAAAGCCAGTTGCCTGGTCATGAGACACACAGTTCACCTTTTGTGGAGGTCCAAGTGGTTGGTAACTGCCACATGAGAGAGCTATCTTCAAAATGGACCCTCCAGCCCTAGTCAAGCCTTCAGATAATTGTAGCTCCAGCTGCCATCTTGACCACAACCTGATGGAAGACCTGGAGCCAGAAACATGTCACTGAACTATTCGGACCTACAGACATTATGTGGGATATAAACTTTTATTGTTATTTAAACCAAGGAGTTTTGGATCAATAACAAGTACATCTGTTTTTTCCGGTTGTTGCAAATTACCTGATCCCAAGATTAAAAAGAAGAAGTGTGGGTGAATATGTCAATCGGGTTATTAATAACTGCTAGTGGATCAGCCAGGAAGAGAATGGGATTCATTTGCTCCCCTACCTCCTTACTGACATGAGCAGGACATTTCTGTATACCATTAGCTCTCAACTTTGCATGACATTTTTTACTTCAGATTTCTCATTTTCTATAAATGAGGGATAAAATTAAGGATAATTGGATTATTCAGTTCAAATCAGGAAACACAACATAATTGAAAGGTAGAAAATCTGTTTGTTTTAATTTAAGCAAAGCTTCACCATTCAGATGAAGCCAAACCACTATAAATGCCTTCCAGTTTTCTAAATAGCTACAGAAAACACATATTTCAAAAAAGATACCAAACAAGTAAAGAAGAATACACCTCCTTAATTAAACTTTGGTCACATATAATTTACTATAATCTCTAATTTTCTATGCTATTGGTAAATTCTTTTTTAATATAATATTGACAGCTATTTCTAGTTTACAACAGGCAGGCAAAAATGTCACGGTAAAACTATAATCTTACACTCTTTAAAGAAAATTCAAACTTCATTGTAGCACAATGTGATCTAAAAGAGGCATCTAAACATCTTGTTTAAAAGTACCATACTAAATTTGGTCATTCCTTGAGCAAATAAAACTAATTGTAATGTTGCCTAAAATTCTTTTGGAACAGGGAAGAATATTTGCATTCATATAAATATATAAAATTTTATGTGTTTTTATATAATATATATTCTTTAAATGTTCATTAGTTTAGCCAGTGCTTATGTAACAAATTGCCCTAAAACTTGGCAACTTACAACAACAAACATTTATATTCTCATTATTTTTGTGGCTAAGAAATTCAGGAGCATTTAACTGGGTGGTTCTGGCTCTGAGTCTCTCATGAAGTTATTATTAAGATGTCAGCTAGAAGGGGCACCTGGGTGACTCAGTCAATTAAGCATACGCCTCTTGATTTAGGCTCAGGTGACCTTGCCGTTGGTGACATCTAGCCCTGCGTCAGGCTCTGCACTGTCAGCCCAGGGCCTGCTTGGGATTTTCTCTCTCCCTCTCTCTCTATTCCACCCTCCCATCCTCTCTCTCTCTCTCTCTTTCTCTCTCTCTCACACACACACACACACACACACACACAATAAATAAAAATTAAAAAAAAAAGATGTCAACTAGGGCTGTAATCATCTGAAGACTTGACTAACACTTGATGATTTGTTTTCATCTTCTTCTTTTTCTTCTTCTTTTTTTTTTAAGTAAGCTCTAGGCCCAACATGGGGCTTGAACTCATAACCCGAGATCAGGAGTTACATGCTCTCCCAACTGAGTCAACCAGGTGCCCCTGAGGATTTGTTTTCAAGATGGTTTACTTACATTGGCTGTTGACAGGAGGGATCAGTTCCTTGATTATAGTCCTCCCCATGGGACTGCTTGAGTGCCCTCATAACATAGTAGCTGACTTTCTTCCGAGTGAGTGATCCAAGCCTCATAGCAAGCAGGGGGCTGCAATGTCTTATATGACCTCTTCTTAGAAGCCATATATCTGCTGATGAGCAAGGTAAAGCTATGTGTGTTGAATAGACCAGAGGCTTCCTCACAGGTCATTTTCTGATGAAAATAGTATGCCCAGGACAGGGGGATACCTGCTTGAGAATGGGATAGGATACAAAGCTCTCCCCTAGTTTTCTGCAAAGTTTCTTCCTCATCAACCAATTGGAATGCCTAATCTGCTACACTTGAAGACTTATTTCTTTTGACTAAGGAGAATTACCTTTAAAATGGATGAATCCCTTGTGTTGATATATTTATTTAGGTATTATTCTGTCCAATAGCTAGTTGAAAAGAAAGGTACAAAGCAAGCTTATTTAATGGGAAAGTGGACACAATTGATGAGAAAACATGGGTCTCGAAGGGTGGTTTAGGAAAAGCATTAGGCCATTTTGGTCTCTTAGGAGGGATATCCAGCAGCTGAGAAGGGAACTAAACAGGAAGGTGGAACAGAGAGTGCTAAAGTGGCTTTCCACCTCTGACGCTGCTTCAATGATAAAAAATGTGAGAACTCTGTGGACTCTTGGACCACGAGTCTGACACTCTGGTCCAGAGTCACAGGGAGATCACCTTGTCCTTTGCTGCATATGTTACACTGAAAGACTTGTTAAGGCTGGAGTGCTGATTTCTGACTCTAATGCTGACAGACTCCACCTTTAAAGGCTGCCTTTTCTAGTTAGCTAAATTCACTCAGTAACTATGCTACTGACCTATGTGTGACGGCACTTGTGTTAAACACCACCACATCGCTCCCCCTTCCTCCTGGTTTTTCTTGCTTCTGGCCTCTACTGTTTTCACGTCAACATTATATTTTCACTAGACCGTGATAATCAGCCCTGTTCACTGACTCAGCAGCGAATGAGTATGTTTGTTCCAGTAATGATGGTAGATAAAGCTGAGGAAAGAAATGGATGGCAAAGGGAAACAAAAGTTTTCTAAAAAGGCACATTTCTATGTTACATACATTACCAAAAATCAGTGCCCTTTCAAATGACCTTCTCCTAAACTGCGAAGTAGGAATCTATATTGAACTGTGCCAGAAAATTCAAATTTGCTTCTGAGAAATACTATTCAACCCCTCATCCTCTTATGTCTGCCCAAAGTTTTGGACACAGGGTATGATGAGACCAGTACGTGTCATGTGGTGGTGGCAGGCTAAGGAAGCCAGCAGAAATGCACAGTAGGCAGATTCTAGGATATGTAACATTAAGACTGTCTTTCATCAATAATCATCATGTGGTATTACTAAGTCTTAAGCAAAAACTGCTGGGTGCTAAAGGAATTTAAGGGAGGGATACATTTCCATGCTTAGAAAAAACAAATGGGCTGGGGGCTTCCTGGACTGCTCTTCCTCTGAGGCCAGTGTAGCCATACCAGCATTTGCAGAGGAGCATGGTGGTCTCAGAGGCACAGATCAACATGACAATCACTATAGGATAACTGTCCTATCTGCTGTCTCCAAATATTGAAAGGAAGGAAATACTGAAAGGAGAAAGCTAAATAGTTTGTAGGGGAAAGCTATGTAGCCAGCAGCTGTCTGGGCTATGCATGCATGCTTTGAGTCACTGTCCAAAAATATCCTTGTGACGTAGATTTCCAATAAGTCTGGATGGACTAGACATGGCTAAAAAGCAAGACCAGTCTGTGACCGACCAATGAGAGAAAGAAACTGTGGCTGAGATCCATAAATCTAGAGAGTTGTCAGGAAAATCCCAATCAATTTTTAAGCCTGGAGGTTGCGTCTTCTCTGCTGGTTAAAAAGTTAATTCGTACGTGCCCCTTTCATTTCATTATCCATGCAACACAAATTAAATGGCTTAGCTGTTTCAATAGAGATTAATTACATTAGGCATAAAGCACATTTCCAGTTCGGGCTATGGTTTCTACTTCATTTAATTCATTACCTCATGTGCAATCCAGTGGCATCCTGCAGATAGCAGCTAATTTCAATCACATATGTCTTTTTCAGCATTTTCTTCTCTATATTTCAGGTTTCTCCAGGAAAATTGCTAGCCAGAATAAAAGGGAAAAATACATACTTGGACCAAAGGAGTTGTCTCCTAAAGGGTTTTTTTTTTTTTCCTGCTTTTATCTGATTGTTTGTGCTTGTTTTTTGTTTTGGTGTCCTCTAATTGAGGTGACAAAGGCATCATCTGGCTACTTTTGCTCTGGCAGGTGGGATGCAGCTAGCTGGAGGGGGCACTGGGTGTGTGTTGGGAGTGGGGTCTGGGTAGGGCTACCAAGGCTGCTAAGGATGGAGGCCACTGTCTGTGACTATGGATGACAGGAAAAAGTTTAGGCCCTATGTAGATCTGTTTACCTTGGCCTACTCCTTGCTGGGTATTTTTCACTCAGCAAAAATGTTGGATGCGCTGTATGCATCTGTATGCATGTTTTCCACAGAGTTCTTTCAAGAGAAAGCTCTTTGAAGATTACCAAAGATACTACAATTTCCTTGCAACAATGAGCAAAGGTTTATAGTACAGAAGAAGAGACTGAAGTCCAGAGTTAAATACTTACACTTGCCCAAATTTCTTATGAAAATGGAATTAAAATTCCAGACTCATGGAATGTTCTTACTGAAAAACAACTTAGAAACTGTCTCAAGGTTTAAGTCATACTGAAGGAAGAAAGAAAGAAAGAGAGAAAGGAAGGAAGGAAGGAAAGAAGGAAGGAAGAAAGGAATGAAGGGAGGGGAGAAGGGAAGAAGGAAAAAAGTGAGCCTGGTCTGTGACTTAAGCCTTAAAAGATTTATTAAGAATGAAATACAGGTTATAGCATCCAGCATTCTGCAACTGCAGAATATGGCCAATATAGGGAACACAAGATCATGAAAATTTTATTTGTACTCAGCTTTATCAAGGGGGAAAAAAGAAGAAAAGAAAAAGATTATTTACCTTTTTGTTTCCAAAAAAAAAAAAAAAGTTTGAGCCTTGTAGATTAATCCAAAAAATTTTTCATGTATGTTCATTTCTCCAGCGCAATACCAGTTTATTCAAGTAAGTATATTCGGAAATGAGAGTGCAAAGTTGATACCATTTAGGAAATTATGATGAATTTTCTAGAAAACTTTTTTTTTTTCCTGTGGAGGGGGAGCTAACATTTCCTCCCTGATTAAGTGCTTTTCCACCCACCCCCAACTTTCATATTACACATTCCTAAGGAGGTCTGTAGGAACAACATCCCGTGCTTTGTTTGCACATCCAAATTAGATGACTTAGATGCCTGATCTTGGGGCTTAGGTTTCTTTTTGTAATTTCTGTCAAAACATCACAAGAGAAAGGGAAAGATAATAAGAAACCATCTAAAGACAATCAAACAACCATTAATCCCCTATTCTTTCCACACACGATAAACATTAGCTGGAGCGCAATTAAACTCTACAGTTCACAGATGTTCACAATAATGACTGGCCCACAATAGCATTCTTCTTATCAAGGTGTTTTGGAACTGCACATACGCCAACTCATCCCCACCAGGGAACTGGGGGATGGAGGAAAACACAGGTAACCAGATATGCCTGGCATATGAAGCAGAAGACAGCTGCCTGCTCTTTCCAGAAAAGGTGCATCAGCAGGATTTATCACTGTGTTTTTTGCCAACACATCACCCCTAACCCCCCTTTGAGTCATCAACAGTGAAAATACAGAACTTGACAGAGGCAGAGACCAGAAATGTGTCCCTGGAGCCTGGAACCATCTGGAAGAAACACAAGTTTTCCCTGCGCCTGGGTGCTGCTTGCACAGAAGCCAGCTTGGCTCTCACACTGAATGTGCTTTTTTGCCTGGTGCCTTCAGATGCCCCAGACACTTCAAACTATGTTTCCTTTGGGGAAATTAGTTGCATAACAGGGATATGGAAGGGACTGAGAGGAATTTTAAATAGTTCATTAGATATAAAGTGTCAGTAGCAAGTGGTATCCATTTCCTTGAAAAGCAAAGAAACTCTCAGGCTCAGGGAGGAGGGGTGTTCCACTTTCCCACCATCAGACCTGAGCCTGTGGGTTCCCAGCCGTGGCGCCCTGTCCCCTGCAAATCAGCCAGGATACTGCTGTGCAACATATACTCTTCTCTTTCTGGACTTGGCCTTAGTTGCTATCTCAGAACAGGGTTTTTTTTCAGTTGGTGATTTTCATGCTAATAAATGTCTCTGTCTCTGAAGACTTTGGCAAACATGACACAAGAATCTTTACCTTTAAACAAGTAACAAAGCCATTGTGAGCCCTGGAACCTCAGCTCTAAAAATCCCAGAAGCTCCTGGTTGGGCCAGATCCTTGTTGAGAAGAGTGTATTTCTTGGAATGAAATGTTGTGCCCCCAAAGGAACACATTTGGAGGAAGAACTTTGCATCAGTGATGTACCCACCTGGTCTCTGGTGAGGTCCAACATGACAGGATCTCCTGTGACTGACAGGCAAGACTTTCCTGAAGGAGTGATGAGCCATGAATAGCTCCAGCTTCCTCACATTTTATCAGAGGCTGTTGTTGAGTGCAAGGGGATCGAAGACCTTCCAGATTCTGGAAGGTCAGATTTGCAAATCCAGTATTGGAACTATTATCTAGGAAAGAGAAAATACTAGTGCTGAATTTGTTTTAATTAGGGATGAAATTTGTCTTCAGTAAAGGAAATCAATTTCATTATGCATTTTAAAAAAGTTTTATAATATAAGAAATTTTAATGGTAGAAAATTTCTAAATGTAGTCCATTCCACAGTTTTGCCAAACACTTATCTAGGTAGTATTATTTTAATAATTATCCTGCCTTTCAAATACCTGGGGGTTACAAAGTTATAAGCACTATTTTAAAATGTTTTATTTTTTTAAGTTTTTATTTATTTATTTTGAGAGAGACAGAGTCAGCACAAATGAAGAGGGGCAGAGAGAGAGACAGAATCCCAAGCAGGTTCCTTGCTGTCAGAGCAGAGCCTGATGTGGGCTCAAACTCACAAACAGTAAGATCATAACCTGAGCTGAAATCAAGAGTCAGAAAGTTAACCAACTTGAAAGGAACAATCCAAATGACAGCCCTACCTTAGTTTAAAGCTAGGTTCTCTTTTCTGCTTATTATGGATCTTTGATAAGAAATACAATTGCTGAGAAGTCTGTTTTGCTTGCTATGAGCATTGTGAGACCTTTCCTGAATGTAACCCGCTGTATAGTAGAATGGGTTGTAAACCTTCCTAAATGTAGTCTGATATGTAATGGGATGAGTGATTGTACATAAACTAACTGGCATTTCTCGCTTCTGTAATCTTGCTTGCTTAACACATTCCTCCCCTTCCCCCTTCCCCTTTTTCTCTCCCGCCACAAGTAACGGACAAAGCCTTCCCGCCAAAGGACAGACAAAGGACGCCCAATCAGAAAACAACAAATGTCCTTACTTTAAAATCGACCAGTCAGGACCCTCATAATTTGAAACCTCACCTATGCTGTTTGTCCCTGTCTATAAATACGCTGTACCGACCCTGATCGAGGCCTCTTAGCGTCTCCGGCAACGAGTGCGCAGAGGTCCAGGTTCGAACCTGCAATAAACGACCCTTGCCACTTGGCTTTGACTTACGACTCTGGTGGTCTTTTGTGGGAGGTTTTGGAACTTCGGGCATTACACAACTGAGCCACCCAGGTGCCCCTATAAGCACTATTTTAATTCTATACGAAGCATTTCCCATAATGATTGGCATTAGGCAAAGCTTGTGTTTTAGCACATTTCCCTCAACCTCTGCACCCCAATTACCTGCACCCCCATCCCCAGGATGGCACACGCTATCATACACGTTTCCAGCAGAGTCCTTCCTGGTATGTTTGCTTCCTAGATCTGCCTTTCTCTGCCTTCTGCTCTTGTCTTTTTCCTCACATCGGAAAACACCTCTCCTGCCGGAGTCCAGCTCCAGCAGGTCCAGGGGTTCCCAAAGGATGAACGGCATCAGCGAAAAAGTGAAAATAAAACAAAACTAAAATAAAAATAAAAATGGACGCAGACAACCACGGTGTGTTGATCTGGACGATTTATTGTAGCAAACGTGGGATTATATTTGCTAGTGATTTCCTTGTAGCATACGTCATCTATGTTTTCTAGCATTACCCAATTTTGAAGTTGTTCCTTTGTGTAATCACCCAATAAGGAATAACATGATTGTTTTCTCGTAACGTTCCCTCCTGCCCTTTGTTTATTGATTAATTTCTTTCATTGTTTTTATTATGTATCTATGTTTATCTATAATCTATAAAGTATTTGCTTTGCTGTTTTCATGAAAGGTCATTTATCTCTCAACACCTCAAGTGGAACAGTTACAGGGACATGACCTCTTAGTTGTGTCCCTGAACCATTCCTGGTTTTGAAGAACAAAGTGTTCACCTGGGTCCAAGGTGCCAGGAAGGGGCCAAGAGGGCCTTAGAAACCCACGCCTTATACACTCTCAGAGAGACAATGCACCTAGGAACCAATGAACCATTCTGTACTTTAACCGACTAGGTTCAGTCATCATCTGAATGCCTCCTGGGGGCCAAGTGGGCCCAGGGGTTAGAGTGACCTCTGTCCATAGATACACTCCTTAGTTACTGGAGTGGGGCTTTCAAATCCATATGTCTCTCCTTTGTTGGCAGCCTTTGCTGGCAAGTGCTTGAGGCTATCCTTCCTGTAGGTAGAGGAGTCTCCATAGGGGATGGCAAGGGCTAAACGTAAGGCCACACAATTTCTTGCGGAACCTTATTTTCTTCCCTAATGGTTCTTTTCCCAGGAGACCTGTCAGGGGCAATTCCCCAACAGACAATACCCCAGGTAATTTTAAGGCCAAATTACCTAAAAGCGGGAGTACAAGAAGCTTCGCTGTCGGTGGACCGCCTTGCAGTCACCAATCTGTCCACAGCCCGGGCCTTGCCACTCAGGCTGGAATAGCTCTGCTTCCAGCACTCTCCCCTGGGCCTTGTGCTGGAGTTTCTATGGACTGCAAGATCATAATGACAGTTACTCTGTGTGTTGTCCATACTCTATTTTTAATTGTTAGTTAACTTTGGATGAAAAGTACAATGTACTGCATGCAACAGTAGAAGAAAACCACAAAAGGAGAAGTTGCTGGCTCAGCAGTATGTGCAGACTGAGAAGGACTGGTTCAGGACTGTACCTATGTGACCTTGGGTCTCAGGGACTCGCTCAGGGGATCTGAGAGGTCCAAACATTCTTGAGTAAAATGAGCATTTAAACTGAAAGATAGATGACTGGATATTTTTTAATATTTATTTATTTATTCTGAGAGGTGGGGGGAGGGGTAGAGAGAGAGAATTCCGAAGCAGGCTCCACATTGTCAGTGCAGAGCCCGATGCAAAGCTCGAACTCACCAACTGTGAGGTGTTGAACTGAGTCAAAGTCAAGAAGAGTCTGATGCTTAATAAACTGAGCCAAGCAGGTGCCCCAAATGGCTGCATTTTAATGTAACAGAGTGAAAAAAAAATACATTGTAATTATTTCAGTTTGCATATCCAGGGGGAACTTTCTTTTAAGAAACTACCACTTGGTGGAGTTTTGGGCATAGTATCGAAGAAGAATATTGACAATTAACTGAAAAGATGGCAAAGCAAAGCAAAGAAAAAAAAATAGCTTTGACAAGTCTGGAGAATTCTGCTTTCCTCAACTTCAAAATTTATTTCATTTTTTAAGCTTTTTTTTTTTTTTAAAGTTTATTTATTTTGAGAGAGAGACAGAGAGACAGAGAGCATGCACAGGAAGGGGAGAGAGAGAAGGAGAATCTCAAGCAGATTCTGCAGTCAGCGCAGAGCCTGACATGGGGCTTGAACTCATGAACAGCGAGATCATGACCTGAGCCAAAGTCAAGAGTCAGACACTTAACTGACTGAGCCACCCGACAACTCCCAAAATTTATTTTAAAAAACTTGCTGCTTTTACTAATAGAAAGTGACAATAAGGGGCACCTGGGTGGCTCAGTTGGTTAAGCGTCCAGCTTCAGCTCAGGTCATGATCTCACAGTTGGTGGGTTCGAGACCCAAATCAGGCTCTGTGCTGACAGCTCAGAGCCTGGAGCCTGCTTCAGATTCTTTGTCTCCCTCTCTCTCTGCCCCTCCCCCACTCATGCTCTGTGTCTGTCTCTTAAAAATAAATAAAAATGTTAAAAAAAAGATTTTAAAAAAAAGTAAGAAAGTGACAATAAGAATGCTGGGCATGACATGATGATTCTCCTTCTGAGCTTCTGGAAGCTCAGAAACTTTGAGCTCACATACAGTAACTCTATTATATGAACTACATACACGTGTATAGTTTTTTCCTCTCCATCTATAATTTTCATTATTTTATCATCATTGCAGTTTGTACACTTCTATTGTAAGTCATGATGGCTTCTTCTTGAAAACAAACTTTTCAGACAAATTTGATGAATTAGTCCTTCTTAGGGCACCGATTCTCATGAAGAAGGCAAAAGTGCCTTGACACTAAGACCCCACTTCATCACAGCCTGCCTGGCTCCCAGGCACATCTTTGACCAGGTGTCCCATCCAGAAGAGACAGATTGGAAGGACAGTGGAACGTCAAGTCTAATATGAACCCAATTGTTTTAACTGTTTTCCTATATGGACCAGATTCCCTTTTAAAAATTGGAAAGATATCAATCCTCAAGGTCCTTGAAACTCTAGGAAATGTCTTGAAAAAATACACTTGCACTTCTCACCTGGCGTGAGGACCACTTATCCAGGGCAGAGCCAGGTCTAGACGGGGTTCATCCAATTCAGTTAGATTGAAATATCCTTGAACTCAATTTGGTACTCCAGCTTTTGACCTAGCACAAGCCAAGCACTAAGAAAAGAATGGCTGGGGGCTCCTGGTCCCACAGGGGTGGCTCATCTCTGGCTAAGTTAAAAGCATTGGCAGTTCTAGTTGCTGTTTTCAGTACAGCTCTCTTTGTTTTGGAAAATAAAACAATAGTGATAAATATTTACATTCAAAACAAAAACATTTTGACAACAATTGCAGCTGCTAAATGATTTATGAGGCTTGTGTGAAATCAAATAGAGAAAGGAGAGAGATAAACATGTTGCTGGTAAGAAAGAAGGGCTCTCTGACTTTGATTTAGTAGACGATGAAGGTTTCCTAGAGCAGAATTATACAGTAACACTTCTTAAGGGAGTTTGGTTTAAAAATATGATACACTTAATTGCCATTTGATCATTAGCATTTTTGCTATCATTAACCTTCAGCTGACAAATTACCTACTTAAGAGAGCTATATTTCAATTTAAACTGTTACAAGGGATGGTATACTCTGTGTATTTGGGTCAAAAGCCAGATCCCTGGATGAAAACCCAACTCTGTGACTGTAGGAAGGAAATATCTCAATGTGGCTTAAGTTTGCCAAATACACAGGCAATTCTCAAATAATGGAGTGTGCTAATCAACAATATAGCACTTCTTTTTGTAGATGTTAACATTTTTGGTCAAAGTGTGCAGATAACTGGGTAGCTTCTATTCAACATTGAGCCCTCACCCTGTAGAGCTGAACCAGTGGCCTTACAAACTGAGAATTACAAATTTAATCCTCCCTGGGGATTTTGCTCCTCAGCAGGGAATAGCCTGTCAGAATAGCAATGGTGTGCATACTACTGAGTCAGAAGACTTGAGTTTGAATCTCTTCTCTGACTCTTATTAACTGAGTGGCCTGGGGCAATTAATTAATTTCTGAGTCTGTTTCCTCACATATAAAAGAGAAAAAAAGGAATATCTGCCTCATGGTAATGCTATAAGTATTTAATGAGATAATTCAAGTAAAGAACCTGGCAGCCCAATAGAAGCTGAATAAATAGTAACTAATTGCTGTGATTGTTTGGAGAGAGTTTTGAAATGATTGACCTCAACTCATATTTATCTAGAGTCTACCAGGCACAGGGACTTACAGAGAGCAAAGTGGGGACTCTTTAGTTAGTGAGCTAGACGTTTGTCCACACTCCCCTTCCTCCCACAGGCTGAGTGTCCATCTCTGGGGCCACAGATATATGCATTGATCTATAAGTCCAGGTGGAAGGAAATCTGGCAGTGGCATAAAGATAAGAAAAGCAACTGGCCCCCAAATGGAAAGGAAGGACAAAGATGGTAGAAGAAGAAACCTGCATGCCCGGTCTAGTGCAGCAGGCATGCAGGGTACTCAAGAAGAGGACTGGGACTGAACCCCAGCAGTGCCTTACTAGCTAGAAAAAGAGGAGCAGTGATAGTCAAGGACAAACCTGGCAGAGGCCCCAGGTGAGCCACAGAGCTTGGTGTGCCCTGCATCCCCAAAGGTATGGAACTGCAGGCCTGGCCAGGAGCTGTACCAGAGCAATAGAAGAGTCTGCTGCATGGTGTGTGGGTGGAGAATGGGGACAGACAGGAACAGACAGCCTGCTTGCCTGCAGCAGTAAATGTAAGTAGAGCTCCAATACAGCAGTGGTAGGCAATGGTGAAAGCCAAAAAAGTTACAGAGAATGACCTGATAAGGGGCCCTGAAACCCCTACCCCAGCCTGCTTGGCCTCTGTGAGAGTTAAAACCAGGCTGCCTCTTCCCCAGTAATAGTCCCCAGGAGCTGAGGAGCAGACAGCAAACCACGGTCATGGAGAAAGTATATGCATTGAATTACTGAGTGTCTTTCTTCCTCTGCAGGTTGGTGGCCCCGAAAATGCTTTTGATGAAGAGATGATGAGTAACAATGCAAGATGATCTATGATGAACATTATGTGGGCTTGTCATTTGAATCAAAGTGCAGGAGAAATCACTTTGGGGTTTGCTGAGGTCTAAGATGAACTTTATTTCAAACTGAGTCCTGAAGATGAGTGGAATTTAAACTTAAAAAAATAAATAAAAAATGAAAATTAGCATGAGCACTAACGTGAGGGCTAAAACACATTTGCTGTATTCAGAAGTCAGCAACAGTGCTATTAGATCAGGCAAATAGTCTGGAAAGGTAGGTTTCCAGACATGAACAGCTTTTGGAAGGCACGTGATCCAAAGCCAGGGAAATACGCAAATGTCAATTTTGACTGTCCATCAAACTCTATTATATACAAGAAAATTTCCTAAATATATTATTTTTTAATGTTTATCCATTGCCTTTGCTGGCAGCAATATTTTCACAATCAGCAAATACTGGTTGTTAAAAAATACACAAAAATAATAGTTATTAAAATTGATTTCTATAAAGATTACTATTGCTGGTTCCTTCCCAAATGTCTGGTAGTGGGCAAAGAAAGATACTGTTAACATTTAGTATCTGCTGTGGTAACCTTGGCATAATAGAGTGAACACAGACTTTAATGGCAGTTTAATTAGATTTACCATGGGGAAGATGTCACATAGGAGATGTGGTTCTTCTATATTTGGAAACCTGTATGATGACATTAATAGCTAAAAAATGCACAAAATAATAAAACACTGGGAAGACCACAGTTATTTCTGTCCTTTTCTCCATGTAGTTTAAATACATATGCTGTCTCCTGTTGTGCAAGTGTCTAGGTGCCTTTAACATTTATGGGAGTTGACTGCATATGGAGAGGAGGGTAACATGCTATGTTTCACATTTTGTGAGCAGGCAGCATACCTCCAAGAAAGATTTTGTAATTGATTCTACATTTTGTTGAATGAGAAGAAAAGGCAGTTTTATCTCAAGTGTGAAAAAAACATAGAGGGTCCACCAGAAACCCAAAATGTAGCAAATGGTCTCCATCACAAAGAAAACTGATGATATATTATAATTATCATTTTCTCCAACACCACAGAGACTAAATAAATCAAGAGATCTAAGCATGTTTTTCTTTCTTAACCTGTTACCATAGAAAGAGGCTAAAACTTGCTTTAACAGAGATAAAGGAGAGTATGTAGAAGGAATATTTTCTAAGTCATTTCTATACTTTTCACCTAATACTATGGCTGGATGCTCAGCCACCATGTCTACACCTGCAGTGAGAGCCAGGAGTCACCTTGCGGCATCCAGGTGCTTTCTACAGGACTGAGTCATGCCAGCACCCAAACCCAGCAGGTGGCAAGGCTCTGATCCAAAGATCCTGGAAAGTTGTTGACTCCCTCTGAGCACTTTGGAAGAAGACCCATGGATTCTGAAATGATGGCTTGAGTATTCCACTTGGAATCTTCCAGAAAAGTTGAGCAGAACTGAGAACTACCCACGCACAAGCTAGAGATTTTAAAAATCTCTTTAAAGAGCATGGAAAGTACAAAGAGTTCTCAAGACATCAATTAACTGAGAAAATCAAATTTCGTAGCAGTTCAATAAGATTGGTGAGCTTATTGTCAGGTCCTAAACTACAGGTGACCCTTGAACAACACAGGGGTTAGGGGCACCAAACCAAGGGCAATCGAAAATCTGCATATAATTTTTGATTCTTCCAAAACTTAACTATTAACCTACTGTTAACCAGAAGCCTGACCAATAAGATAAACAGTTGGTTAACACATATTTTGTATGCTCTTGTATTATATACTGTATTCTTACCATAAAGTAAACTTGAGGGGTGCCTGGGTGGCTCACTCAGTTAAGCATCTGACTTTGGCTCAGGTCATGATCTCACAGTTAGTGGGTTCAAGCCCCGAGTCAGGCTCTGAGCCTGGAGCCTGCTTCGGATTCTGTGTCTCCCTCTCTTTCTGCCTCTCCCCTGCTTGCATTCTGTTTCTCTCTCTCTCAAAAATAAATGAACATTAAAAAAAATTTTTAAGTAAACTAGAGGACAAAATGTTATTAAGAAAATCATAAAAGTGGCTGAGTCAGTTAAGCTCCCACTCTTGATTTCAGCTCAGGTCATGATGCCAGGGTCATGGATTTGAGCCCCACTTTGGGCTCCGTCCTGGGCATGGAGCCTACTTAAGATTCTTTCTCTCTCCTCCACTGCCCCTCTCTACAACTTGCATGCTCTCTATATATAATAAAAAAAATCATAAGAAAGATAAAATATGTTTATGGTACTGAATTGTAAAAAATCTGCATATAAGTGGACCCACACAGTTGAAAGCCATGTTGTTCAAGGCTCCACTATAGATTCTAACGCTGTGCTCCAGAAGAGTGTTCTGTGGGTCACCTGCAAGAGAATAGGGGAATGAAGGAGATGGTCAACACATTTTCCTGTACCCCTGCCCAAGTCTACTGAATAATCACTTGGGAATGGGGACAGATTTTGATAATCTGGATTTTCACCACTCCCGCTGCCCCTGCCTCCAGGTGATTCTCATATATGCAAAACTCAGGAAGCACTCCAAATCTGAAAAATGAATAAAAAGAAATAGGAAAGAATTGCAAGGTCTCCCCTTCTCAGGCTTTCAGTGAGGAAATGAGGAATGTACACTTTGATAACTGTTCTTAGTAAAATCATTCTTTAAATTGATCAGAAATAAGTAGGTCTTGGATTGATGAGTCATCAACATTTTTAAGAACTTGCTATGCAGTAATCAGTGCTCTAAATCCTTTCCATATATTATCTCATTTAATCCTTAAGGCAAACTAACTTTAAGGAGATACTTTTATTATCCTTAATTGATAGAATGTTAAATGAGATTTACAGATAAAATTACATTAGAAGTCAGATCCTTTCCAATGAAAGTAGTGATCAAGGAGAAGACAAACCAGAAAGGAAGCAAAAGACCACTGGGCCTTGTCCAAAGCAACATGTGTCCTAATTTCCCTCTAAGTGGAGAGATGAACAATACAAACTAAAAAAAAAAAAAAAAAAAAGGAAAGCAATGTGCCTTTTAAGTCCTAGAAACAAAGATAACAACTCCTTCTGGATCTAATAAAGATCTAACATTCTGTGTCTGTTTTTCATTCATTTTTATGTATTTAGGAATGTGAGTTACTGTAAGGTGGTCAAACTCCCTTTGGTTACTTGTTTCTATGTATAGAATAAAACATCGGAGCATTCCCATAAAACACATGTGACACTCCTCTCCATGGATTTATTAAAAAGACCCCCAGAGAAGAGAGTTATAAAATCTGATCAAGTCAGCACTTCCAGCTGTGTAATTGACATCCATTATTTTCTATTGACTGCTGTGCAGAACTTCAATTTCTGTAGCATAAACAGAATTCCCATTTCTTTTGCAAGGAGACTGCCATAGGGTAGAGCTAAAAATAAGGTTCATCAGCAAAATCATTTTATAAATTCCCAGAAACTTTGGGGAAAGCTCCTAAGAAAATGCTTTCCTATGGACATACTTCTCTGTAAATCATTTCTCTCTTTCAAGTCATTACATTTGTTCTACACAATTTTTTTTTCTACGTATAGCATATAACGTAGAGTACAAACTTCCTGAAGAATCGGGTAGCAGCTAAGAAAGAATAGAAATGTTGAAAAACATCAAAGGTTCCACTCTTCCTTCTTTTCCTTTGGTCGATTCCTAAAGGTAAGATACTGCACCTTGCCAGAAACAAAGCAATACAAATATTCCACACTTTGCAATTATTATTGCTTCTGTGACATCAAAACATAGGTTCATGTTTTATCTTGGTGCTGAAGGGGAGCAGAATATGCCACTCCCCAAATATGCCTCTTTGGCATAAGGATTACTTTGAGAAATTGCAGACACAGGAGAAGCTCTGAAGACAAGAGTAGAAGTTATCCTTTTGTAAGAGAAATTTGTGTTTGTGAAAGAAATCTCTGTGAATAAGGGTGTCTCCTCTCTGTTATCAGGAAGAGAAAGATGACTAAATCTCCAGAGAATTTTATCAGTGGAGAAAGCACCAATATAAAGCTACATAGCTATTCTTACCATTGTTTACCTGCTTTTCTGGTTACCTCCCTTACATGTTCCTGGCCCCATCCCCTGCTTTTCTTTCTTTCTTTCTTTCTTTCTTTCTTTCTTTCTTTCTTTCTTTCTTTCTTTCTTTCTTCTTTCTTTCTTTCTTTCTTTTTCTTTCTTTCTTTCTTTCTTCTTTCTTTCTTTCTTTCTTTCTTTTTCTTTCTTTCTTTCTTTTAATTTTTATTAACTTATTTATTTTTGAGAGACAGAGAGAGAGACAGAGACTCTCTGTCCGCAGATCCACACTGTCAGCAGAGCCTGATGCAGGGCTCTAACTCACAAACCGTGAGATCATGACCTGAGCTGAAATCAATAGTGAGATGCTTCACCTACTGAGCCACCCAGGCACCTCACCTTGCTTTTATTTCTTTTGCCTTTAGCTGAAGATGGTATTTAAGGTGGTGGCTTAGGTTACCAGCAAACTTAGCTCATTTTTCCTGGGTATCTCTCATGTACATGGGGTATAAGTGTTAATAAACTTGTTTTTCTCTTATTAATCTGTCTTTTATTACCTGTATTTCAGTCAAGAACTCAGAAAGGTAGAAAGAAAATTCTTTTTTCTTTTTTTTTTAAGTTTATTTATTTGGAGAAAGAGAGTACAAGCAGGGGAGGGGCAGAGAGAGAGAGAGAGAGAGAGAGAGAGAGGATTCCAAGCAGGCTACACACTGGCAGCTTGGAGCCTGACGAGGGGCTCAAACTCAGGAACCCTGAGATCATGACCTGAGATGAAACCAAGAGTTGGATGCTTAACCAACTGAGCCACTCAGGCACCCCCAGAAACTTATTATTTTTTTTTTACCCTATAGGGGAAAAAGGGTAAAGTATTTTCCTGATAAGGTTTACAGAACGGGAGAAACACCTAGAAAGACCTACCTGTTCCCATGTTAATTCATTTCAGAAGACAGTCATGGTGGTACAAAAAAAAAGGTTTCAAGCTCCATATGGGTCATAAAAGGTTTCATAAATTCCTCTGAAGTACGAGGATTAGTTAACCCCAGCTATGACCTATGACCCCTTCAGTCCTAACATTTACATTTCTTATGGTTTGACATTAAGAGTTATATTAGGCAGAATGGGAGATATTTGGGCTCTTCATTCAAATCCTTTGTGCTCTTATTTGTCTTCTTAAAGCCATTCACCTATTGCAACTTTAGTTTCCTTGGTGGGGTGTTAGTGAAATTACTTCTGTAAACTTTTTTGGGGGGGTGGGGAAAGTGTGAAGTCAGCGCACTATAAAATTCGGGTAATATTATTCAAGCCTTTTGGCAGTAAGCACTGATTGCTGCTAGTGATGACTATTTCTCCTTGAACAGAAACTATTCCTTGGCTAAATCACTGGTTTCCTTAGCTCAGTATCTTCAACAGCATCAGCCGTCTGGAGTGTGACTACGTTAGTTGCTGCCTAGTAGATGTGATGAGTAACAGGCAGGTTACTGTGTTTTTGTTTGTTTGTTTCTTTTAAAGATGTTGGAGGTGTTTGAAGAAAGGGCTTGGAATTCCAGTCATAGGATTCATAAAGCCTCACCCCCCAGGGAAAATGTAAAATCGAAAGTGCCAACATTTGTACATATTTGACTGATTCTCATCTTTCACGCTTTGTCTCTCTTAGCCTTCATTGCTATTCAATCAATGTCTCTTTTCCTGGAGAACAGGCATCTTACCTACTTTTCCCCGTTGTGGTGCCAGATGTAGTGTCCTCTGCTGTCCTACATGCTACATGTCTCTATTTCCCTCACCTCACACCCCCCGCCCCAGCCCACTCCTCCACCCTGTTTCCCCCATTGCCTATGCTCCTGCCCAGATGCCCTGCCTCACATCCCACATTTCCCACCCAATATATTACCCCCCATCTTTCCACTGTACCACACCCAGTTAAAAGATAAACTTGGGCATATTTGAATCCCCAAGAGAGGCAAAACTGTAACTGTCAAGGTCTCGGTTTGGTGACACGAGGCTTAGCAGAAGCCTATTTTGTGCCTGTTGTCATTTTTTTTTTTAACAACAGTTTAATACAGCTCTTAATACAGTTCACTGTAGTGAACTGTAGCATTGTAGCACTGTAGCATTCCATAAATGTTAATTTAACAACGATCTCCAAGGATCTTGGGATCCTAAGAGAGGATACACAGAGAAGGCAATCATGAATACAAAAGAAAGTTACCCACAATGGGATAAAAGGCACATCCTAGGGAATATAGTCAGTGGTATGTAATCACGTATGGTAACAGATGGTAGCTACACTGGTGGTGAGCACAGCATAAGGTGTAGACTTGTCAGATCACTACATTGGGCACCTGATACTAATATAATGTTTGTCTAGTGTACTAGAAAGAAAGAAAGAAAGAAAGAAAGAAAGAAAGAAAGAAAAGGTGGAAGGAAGGAAGGAAGGAAGGAAGGAAGGAAGGAAGGAAGGAAAGAAAGGAAGAGGGCTACCCAAAGATTGCATTTCAGTTCCCGGGGAACCTAGATTTTGGTGGGGGAGAGAAGAAGGATATGTTAAAGTCATTAATTTCTTTAAGAAATAAGGCTTTTGTATTTCTTTTATTGGAGTGCAAAAAATTATGTGCACTGAAGGGGAGCAGAATATACCACCCCAAAATATGCCACTTTGGCATTTTGATTATTTTGAATTAATAAGAAACAGCTAGCGCAAGAAGGACACTCTGACCTCCTTCGTCTGTCTGAGCGCATGAAATAAATCTTCCTGATGGAGCCTGTGAAAGTTACCTTACCTGTAACCAGGAAGCACCAACAGAGTTAAGGAGATTAAGGACTAGAAGGTTGTATCAACAAAACTTGTTACTTCTTCACTAATTTGCTACCTCAAACCCAAACCCTTCTTTGTCAAAGGTTCGCAGATGTATTATTTCCTTGTCTAAAAGGTATAAAAGCTTCCTGCTTTCGCTACCTCTTTGAGCCTCATACTTTTTGTTGTTTAGTTTTTTTTTAATGTTTATTTATTTTTGAGAAAGAGAGAGACAAAGCCCTAGCGGGGAGGGGCAGAGATAGAGGGAGACACAGAATCCAAAGCAGGCTCCAGGTTCTGAGCTGTCAGCGCATAGTCTGATGCAGGGCTAGAACCCACAAACCACGAGATCCTGAACTGAGCCATAGTTGGACGCTTAACCGATGGAGCCACCCAGACGTCCCTAGTCTCATATTTTTATGGGTTCCCAAGCATAGGAAATTAAATTTGTTCTTCTCCTGTTAATCTGTCTTATGCCAATTTAATTATGAGACCAGTCAAAGAACCTGGAAGGGAAGAAAGGAAATGTCTTCCTCCCCTACAACACTTTTAATTTTCATCTTGCTTTATTATGTTGACAATCCAGGAATCTTCGAGGTCTTACATAGTGTCATCTGGAGCATCCGTCTGTGTACCTAGTGGGGAGCCAGTCTCTTCTCCAAGCTGCTCCTTGCCAAGGTGGGAACAATAGCAGAAGTGTATTTTTATATAGGTTGCTTATTTTCTATTTGCCCAACACTTCACACAGTCGTGTGCAATGAAATATTTTATATTTATTTCCACATAATTTCCTTTTCTTCTAGGCCTCTGGCTTGCAGCAGAAGAGCCACTCTTAAGGTATGATAAGAGGTATAAATTGTCCTCTTTGCTCTCAGTAAAAGCAAGCAGTGTAATTACCCACTTCACTTACTCCCATGCTGTTAGAGGATTTCAAAAGCTCTTCTAAAGGGGGCAAGGAGAGGACTGGTCAGGAGGATGTTCTTGTCTGCCCAGACACTAGCTGCGGTCAGAAGAACCATGCAAGACCCAGCCACTGCAATTTGCTTATACAACACACTTCTCTTATGCTAGGCTCCTGAAGGGGAGCAAAGATACCCAGTTGGTTAAACTTCAAGTAAAATACCAGAGGAACAGAAGAAAAGCACGAGAGCAATGAACTATTATTTAAGGTCTCCCCACTTCCCTTATCCCTCCTGATTCTGGTCTCTGGAGTCCCATTTTCTTTTTTTCCTTAACTCATCATTAGTTAGGATTTCAATTGTCTGAACCTCAGTATATGCCACTCTAGTGGCTTAAACATATGGAGATGAATTTTTCTCTCCTAACATATAGTTCTAAAGCAGGCCACCAATAGTGTTGGTGACTATCATTTGGTGATCTCATCAGGGCCCTGGACTCAAACTCTTCTTAATTTCTTGTTTCATCTTTAGAAACTTGCCTTCTGTCATCATGCGCCACCCTTTGTAGATGATAGATGGCTGTTGCTTCTTCAGAGTTTGCATCTGCATTCTGGAGAGAAAGAAGAGACAGGATGTGCAGGGATGCCACTTTGATCAGGAAAATAAAAACCAGTTCCAGAAAATTCATTCTTTCATTTCATCGGTCAGAACAGTGTTACATGATCACTGCCGAGGGTAAAGTAAACTGACAAGGGGACCATGTGCTGGGTTTTCTCCATCTTTACTGTACTAGCTGACAAGGGAGTGGTAGCCACCACACTATGCAGAATTATGATCTGGTTTTGTGCCCTTGTTCCTCGTCAGGGGGAACAATTTTTTCCTATACCCTCTGAAGTTAGCTAATGGGGGAATTGCAAATTAAACTGACAAAAGCCATATTAGCAAGAGAAAAGACAGAGGTTTTATTCACATACATGTGCATGAGAATTTACAGAAAAATGTGACTCAAGGAGACAGAATTTGGGGCACTTACACCAACTAGTGTGGCAGGGAGGGGAATGGGGCCATTTCTGGAAGGTGAAATGACATTTTAGAAGGGGAGAAGGCAATTTTTTTGGAAAAAAATGACATTTTAAAACATTTTTTAATGATTCTTTGTTTTGAAAAAGAGAGAGAGAGGGAGAGGTAGAGAGAGAGAGAGAGAGAGAGAGAGAGAGAGACAGAGAATCCCAAGCAGGCTCCATGCTATCAGTGCAGAGCTCGATGCGAGGCTCGATGCCACAAACCTGTGAGATTGTTACCTGAGCCGAAATCAAGAGTCTGGTGCTTTCACCAACTGAGCCACCCAGGTGCCACCACCCCACCCCCCCCCCCCGCAAAAGAAACATTTTTAAAGTTTATGTATTTATTTTGAGAGGGGGGTGATGACTTTTTAAAAGATAGATAAGTAGACCCCTAGGAGACTAGATGGGAGATAGGAGGGTCTGTGACAATGTTTGTCTGGGTGCAGTGTCCACTTCATATCTTGCAGAAGATAAGGTTAGAGTTCGTAAGGAGATTTATGATGACTGAGTGCTTCTGGGAGGCTCTGTTTTCAGGCAGATTAGTAATTTTAGGAACTCAAGTGGCTTCAGTTCAAAATAATTTTTATGCCCCAGTGACTGATTCTGGACCCCCAATCTTCAATCCCAATTTCACTTTCTCATTTCAGACAATTTATACCACATTTGCCTAGTGACTCAGCATTCTTTTTTTTTTTATGTTTATTTATTTTGGGAGAGAGTGTGCATGTGCACTTGAGAGAGCAGGTGAGGGGAAGAGAGAGAATCCCAAGCAGCCTCAGCACTGCCAGTGCAGAGCCTGACTTGGGGCTCGATCTTATGACCATGACATCATGACCTGAGCCGAAACCAAGAGCAAGACACTTAACCAACTGAGTCACCCAACTGAGTCACTGAGTGCCCTAGTGACTCAGCATTCTTAATGTTAAGCTGGCCTCAGACTCCATCAAACCCCACACTAGCATATTTTTAAGAAGGATCAAGCTCCCCTCTGATACACTGTGCCATTTAGATTAAAATAAGTAGTTTACAGAGATTAAATAAAAACTTGCTTTGGTGAGGGCATCCAAATAATTAAGATGATCTCTTCCATTAAAGAAGAATCATATGTGTAGATGGATTAAAGGGGAATCATACATAAAGAGGGATTCATTTCAGTGTTACTATTTCCTTCCCTTACAAATAATTATCCATGGACAAACTGAAATTTAAGAAAAGTGACTTGTTACTAAAAGTCACTTGGCACTAAAGTCATGAACCTAACTTACTGCTTTGCCCTGTCCACTGCTGAATTCTGTCTCCTGATTATGTTTACCTTTGATGGTTCCTTGAGTATCAATAGCAGGACCTGACCGGGACGGATTGCAGTTTCCCTAGGCCTTTGGTTCAGGATGCCTACCTAGGAAAAGAGTCAATTCCATTAGGAAAAAAGTTTCTGACCATTATTTGCAAGTAATTGTTCAATTTTGTGGCATTTTACTCTTCTCTAATAATCACACAAAGTGCTTTATTAGCCAGCCTTTCCAGTGTCGAGCTATTTAGGAGACATTTTATGGCAAAGCTATTATTACAAAACTAGAACACAAGTGAAATTTATGCTTCTGTTTCAAGATGGAGCAAAGGTGATTTTCCTTAAATGTATTATCCACTGCTAAAATGAATCATAACTCAAGGTCACAGACGCAACAGCCTGTGTTCATAGTCTGGAATCTTCTAGCAGCCCAAACTGGTAAGGTGTATACCTTAATTTTACAAGTATTATCAACTCCCTGTGGCTTCCATGTTATGGATCATCCCCCCAACAATTTGCGAATCAGCTCTCAAATAGTTTGTGACCTGGGGCAAGGGGGGTGGGGACAGATGGTGATAGTGCCCGATTATAGCGTTTTTCAACCAGGGTTCCTCCAGAGAATTAAAACCTAATATCCTAAGGCATCCATTGAATGTTATTACTCTTATTACTCTAGAATGGTACTAGCCATGTATCATCCTTGAGAGTAAATAATCAGACACAATATTTTATCCTTTTTGTGGTTCAGATAAGTCCTCATTGAGAATGGCTACCTGACATTGGGCTCCAGCTGAGCCTGTGAGCAGCAGCCTCAAAACCTGAGGCAAATCTTTCAGTTCAGTAGCTTTAGTCTCCTTATCCAAAACATGAATGGATTTCTTCAGACTAATTCTAAAATATGCCTCATAGAAGGTTGTTCTAGAAAAGTTTGGGATCTTAGGAAAGCAAATCAAATACTGTGTTGAGTCATAGGTCCTTCCTTTTGCATCCCACAATGAATAGGTAGGATAGAAATTCAAGAAAAATATTTTCTGTGTAATTCGTCTCCTCCCACCCAGTGATCATCATGTCTTCTACACTGCCCTTCTTTTCTGCTTTGAAATAACAGACACTGAGGGTACCAAAGTCTTTGTTCAGTTCAGTAACTTCTGTTCTTTACACTTCAATGCTGACTCAGTTGAGAACAAATTAAGTACCTGTTTTTCTACATCCACTGCTTACCTATTTCTCTCCTCAAGTCTGTCTCCCTCTACATTTGCTTAAATTTGGAAATATGGAGCTGTCAGTCCCCCATGGCACCACCTAAAATGTAAATATATGCCTAAAGACATGAAAATGCTACACACACACACACACACACACACACGAAGAAAATAAGCAAATAGGAAAGGAAAGAGCATATGATTTCAGAATTACATGTTTTGTTCAACTATATGCATATTGCCTCCCTATTTTTTTATTTCTCTTACATTCTCAAGGCTAGTAGAGATTGATTAATAAAAGAAGCAAATAGTGAGAAATTCTACAAATTCTCCTGATTCCTGTGCTGTTTTGAATTAGTCCCTGTTCTTTGGTAAATGAAGGTATACAATGATGAGGGGGGCTTGAGACTAATCAAATGGATTCAGAACCTGACATCACAATCTGATCTCTTGCATAACCAGTGGGGATAAGTATATACAAGGCTGGCAGTAGTAGAGAGATCTCAGATGTTCATAAAATCTTTCACTCTCCACTCTGAATATAAACTCTTAGGAATAATATAGGAGAATAGAGAATATGTTTTGAGAAAGATTCTAAAGCTGAATATAACCTCTGTAGGAAAATGTCATTGTTGTTCACTGATGTCTGGTATGGCTCAGGTTAAGTGAGGAACACTATGGGTCTTTTCTGGTCTTTTAGACTCTAAGTAGCTGCCCTCAAATAAGTTAAGCTTAGCCTACAAAGCAGAAGTAATGAAATCCTGACAGCGCACAATCTTTCTGGTATGCAACTGATTATGATTTTGCATTCTGAATCTTAAAAATTTCATTCATATCACTGGAATCCCTGAATAAAATATTCACATCCTATTAGCCAAAATGGTTGTACAAATGACCTTTAATGTTCCTTTGAGTTTAGAAATTCTATGGTCCAATGAAACACTGATTTTTTTTTAATCAGTAACTCACTTTTGTCTCTTTTATTTTTATCTTAACATATTTTTAATAGGACAATCTGTCTGAAGTGTATCAATAAAAATATTACCTACTTTGGGCACCTGGGTGGCTCAGTTAACTGTCTGACTCTTGATTTCAGCTCTGGTTCATGAGATTGAGCCCCTCATTGAGCTCTGAGCTGACAGCATGGAGCTTGCTTGGGATTCTCCCTTTCACTCTCTGCCCCCTCCCCAACTCATGCTTATGCTCTCTCTCTCAAAATATATAAATGTAAAAAAATTATGTACTCAGTAAGATTAATAGCCAATTCCTCATCATAAAGAGCAGACATGGTATATTTAAAAAGTGCTAAAAGTAAAAAGAAAAAAAGTCTTAATCAAGTATTGTATATCCAGCAAAACTACCCTTCAAAAAAATGAACATGGAATAAAGTCATTCCCAGGTAAAGAAAACTTGTGGGAGTTTGCAACTAGTAGACTTGCCCTATAAGAAATGCTAAAGAGAGTCCTTCAATATAAAATCAAAATATACTGGAGTGTAACTAGAGAATAACAGTAAAGGTAAATACACAGTTTATCACAATTTAAAAAATAAGGGGGAAATTTATCTGAAAATAGTTTTCCTTTGAAATATAGATTGTTAACCTGTCACTTCAATTTTGGCAAAATTTTGTTGGGAAATTCTATAATTTTTAGAGAAAAAATGTACTACATTTAAAATATTCTTCAGAGCAGAGATTTGGATATTTTAGAAACATTAAAAAAAAATTTTTTTTTACATTTATTTATTTTTGAGAGACAGAGAGAGACAGAGCACACATGGGGGAGGGGCAGAGAGAGAAAGAGACACAGAATCTGAAGCAGCCTGCAGGCTCCGAGCTGTCAGCACAGAGCCTGATGTGGGGCTTGAGCTCACAAACTGTGAGATCATGACCTGAGCTGAAGTCAGATGCTCAACCAACTGAGCCACCATGCGCCCCTAGAAACATTTTTTAAGAAATAAAATTTATAGGGAAGCATTATGTCAGATATAAAAAGTCTCATGTTTTATCACATTAATTACTAAATTACTAAATTTAATACTAAATTACTAAATAATTACTATTTAGAATTTACAGATAAATGGATTCTGAATCTGTGTTTCTTTAAACATATAGATTTCTGTTGCTGTGTCCTTGTTTGTCTATCCTCTTCCTTACATAAAAGCACAAGCCATCAACCAAAACCCTAGGCCTGGCAATTAGAGAGAGAAGGTCTCAGGACTGATAGTTATTCTTACTTTTATTGAACCCTTAAGAATAAACAGAAAGGCTAATTTGCTTGGTGGTGACAGCTCTGTCATGTCTGTCATGATATATGAACAGTGAATACATGACAAAATTTCAATACATCACTGTCAGTCTACAAATTTTTCCTATCAGTATACATGAACATATCAGTATATGTATTCCAAGAGCTGGGTTCAATATTGTGATGAATACAATGAGACATAAGGCCAAGATCCAACTTTTAAGAAAGATATACTTTAAGGAGAATCCACAACCAGCAATAAAAAACATATGTAAATTCTAAATAAACATTCTACATTACAACACTAAAATTCTCATATTCATTGTGTGTAAAATAAGAGTAATTTTCCTTAAGTATCAATAAAGCTTAAGTTTGAAGTCAGAATCTCTTGAGTTCCAGTCCTGTTCCCAACATTTATTAGTTGTGTGACTTTGGCATTTAATCTCTGTGTGGTATTTTCCTTGTTTTAAATGAAACTAGTAGTATCTTCTTTACAGAATTGTTGTGAAGCATGTGGATTAGTCAGGGTCTGCTGAAATAATTCTGCATAACAAACAACTTTCCAACTTCAGTGGTTTATAGAAACCAATATTTCTTTCCTATTCATATTTTGTGGGTGGGCTCTAGCTCAACCAGGCTGGATTGGCTTGGGTTCAGATCTGTTTTACATGTCTCTCATTCTGGATCCAGGCTGAAGGAGTCTGTTCATCTCATGTTTATGACAGTACTATAAAAGGGCAAGCAGAAATAGGTAATGCTTTCTGAAACCCCCACTTAGAACTGACGCGTGTTAGATTGGCTGAAGCAAGTTACGTGGCCATGCCCAAATTAAATAGGGTAGGGAAGTATAGATTATCCCTTGGGAAACCACACCAAGACTGGAGAGAGAGAATGGCACTTTAGGAACAAATAAGATACTCTGTCAGAGTACGTGAAGTGTGTTACACAGAGTTGGACATTCTCCCCTCAAGTATTTCCTATCATTGTTGTTATCAGGACTCTCTGTCCATCATCATTTACTCCTTCACTCACCTATTTGCACAGCTCCACATACCAATTCTAAAATTAACTAATGTAAAGCAGGGATGGATCACATAATGATTATTTGCTTGGGTATGTTTCTCCGAGGTGGTGTTGGGACCTCAGAAGTGGGGTTTCCCTTTCTATATATGTTGCAAGTATTTTATACAGTGTCCTCTAGCATGTCCTCTGTTAAGATTCCTTGGGTCACTGAGGTTGAAAAATACATCTTTTTTGTCTTCCTCTATATCAGCATTGTCCCACAGAAGTATCATGTTGGTTACATATGTGATGATGTAACATTTTCTAATAGCCATATTAAAAAATATTCAATAAAATTGTCCAAAATATCATTTTAACATATAATCAATATAAAAATTGAGAAATTTATTATAAGATATTTTACATTTTTTCTTTATATTAAGTCTTCAAAATCCAACATGTATTTTACATTATAGAACATCTTAATTAAAATTCTTTATATTTCAAGTGCTACTTATAGCCACTGGCTACCATGTTGAAGAGTACCGGCCTACATCATACCTTTATCATTTATGATTGCGTGGCTGAGTTTCTTCTTTCAATTCGAGTGAATGTCTTTAGTTTTGTCTTTCCTATGGTACCTCTGATGTTTGTTTGGATGCTGATCTTAATTCAGATTTGACCAGGCAAATTAATTAAGTAAATAGTTAAATACACACACCATTGAGAATAAGAGTTACAGGAATGAAAACACTGAGGTACAGATTAAATATTTTGCACACTAAACCTCAAGTCTTATCTGCAAATGTGTAATCCTATCTTCAGCTTCCTCAGATCATCTTAGATACCATTTAGAGAATAGTGTATCTTCAAATATAACACACACTCAAATGATTTTCTTAAGTCATTAATTTGACCAACCTATGAAGCCAAAAGTTCTCTCTATTACAAGGCAGCTGAGGTTTACTGAAGCAATTCAACACAACTTATTTTTTATAGATACTACTTAACGGAAATGACTGCAGGGATGTTATGTGCCTATAAATAAATCCATAAGAAGCAACAGTGCATGTAAGGCAGTAAGTTCTGGGAAGAATCAGTGTAGTAGCTAGTGAGAATAGATACAAAAAAAGGAAGGCAGCTCATGACCTATAGGCTAGGATGTATTAGGTATCAAGGACAAATGGTTGTCTGTAGCCATTTGGTTATTGATAGTCATGATCCTAAAGTCCTTCATTTCATAGTAAATTACCTATACATGTTTTGTGAAGAGCTGGTTAATTACTGTGTGATGAATTCTATGGGACATAGTGGAGTATAATGAAAACATAATTTGTATATTTCCTATGTCTGTTTTCTAAGTTTGAAATTTGATATAAATTTATCTCATGGGGAACACACAACAATGTACTACTAAATATTTGGGGGCAATGTTAAAACTTAAAAATAAATATATAAATCTGCTCATAAATTGAAAGAATATCCCAATTTTAGGATTTGTATGAACATAACATGTAGACACACAGTTTCCTGTGGATATATGTAAAGTCTTTTCCTGTGGAGAGGGCATGGCAGAGCACACTGGCTTTGTTCAGGCACCCTGAGCCTTAATACTGTTTCTTCCATTTATTAGCTGCTGATCCCTGCACAGGCAAGGTAAGCTCTCTAAGACTTTTTTTTTTTTTTTTAATTTAAAAAATTAGTTTAGAATAGTAAGTCCCTCATTGGGATGTTTAGCCTTTCATATGCTAAGTGCTCAATATATATTAGCTGTTGTTGTTAGTGATTTTAGGAAATGAAATATCTTTGGCTATTCTTGAAAAGTCTGTAAAATCTCTCTATTCCTGAAAAAAAAAGAGAATACAATATCTATTACAGTGGAAAGCTGGACAAGATGCCTGAACAGAGAGCTTTCTTTATACTTTATTTCCCCTTAATTTCTAAAACGTCTTAAATTGACAGACCCATGGAGATATTAGGACCTATATGGCATATTTCAATTAACTCTTTAAACATGTTGAAACTGAGCAATATTATTTATCATCTATATTTTGCGTTAAAAGTCTTAAGAAACGAGGGAAAAAAGATGGCTGTGAAAATTTAGTCATCCCTCATTTGTGTTCTTAGTGTCTCTCTCTACAGCAGCAACTTCTGATTTCTGCATCTTAGAATTGTTTCTCAGTTATACTGGAGCCATTACTTTGTTGGAATCACGCAAAGTTGTGTTTAAAGATACAGATGATGGGGGCGCCTGGGTGGCGCAGTCGGTTAAGCGTCCGACTTCAGCCAGGTCACCATCTCCCGGTCCGTGAGTTCGAGCCCCGCGTCGGGCTCTGGGCTGATGGCTCAGAGCCTGGAGCCTGTTTCCGATTCTGTGTCTCCCTCTCTCTCTGCCCCTCCCCCATTCATGCTCTGTCTCTCTCTGTCCCCAAAAAAATAAATAAACGTTGAAAAAAAAAAAAAAGATACAGATGATGATCGTATGATCGTATCAGCTTATATATATCAAATACATCTCAAATCATAAGGGGCCAAAAAAGTTGGTCTGATAAGGTAATTAACTGCTTTCTGTATAAATTGGATTAATCATCTAGTTTTCAACGTATCCAGTCTAGTTGATTGTTTCTATTTGCAGCCTGATACTTTGTTCTCAGGTTGCTATGTAGTGAAGGATAATTAAAGACATTTACACTTATCTTTCCAGCAAGAACATTGCTCTTGCTGTTAAGGAAAAATTCTGATTTGGTGTGATTTATATTTGCATAATATTCCGTTACAATATCAAAAAGAAAAAAAGAAAACCACTTTGCTGAAAATCAAAAGAAGGTATTGAAATTGAGGTTTATAGAAGAGAAAGTAAGGTCATGAATAATCACTGTCAAAGAAAACAGCTTACTCTATCAGTTTGCTCCAACAAAATTAAGCTTATTTTCTCTTGGAAGTGGTTAACACATAATGGAGGCAACTCTGTCAAATTTGTGCTGTATGGCATTAATCAGACACCCAACTGGCTTCTTAACTTCGTGTTCCACTTTTCACCTGGTTGGGTGTAATGCCAAGGAGAAACAGCATTTTAAAATTCAATTTTGCTTTCTTTACCTCCTGTGAATCAAAAGTCAACCAGAACAAGTCATAAAAAATGGTGTTTTCACAAAATAAAGACAAGTTTCCACAGGAAAATAAAAATGAAATTTATGATCATCATTTATTCAAATTGAAAAGTTTGAAGACCTCTACATCCCAAATTAAAATCATGTTGACAAACTTCATGACTCAATTATTATCATTTGGTTAATTTTAACTAGCATCAGCCTTACAACTTAAGAAGTATATCTTGAGTCACACCATTTTGTTTCCATTTTAAACATTTAGATATTACCTGAAAAGCTATAGGGTGACCAATGATCCCAGTGTGTCCAGGACTGAAGGTTTTGTTGGAGGTGAAGAATGAAACCAGAGCAAACCAGGATGGTTGTTTTCCTATAGCATAAAACTCAAAGAAATATCTTAGGATAGGTCAGTATTTAAAGTGAAAATCTTTTGTACAGGGAAGAAAGCCTGATGCAGTTACACCTTATTAAACACCTTCTATGAATCAGGTATTGGGCTAGACACCAGAGATTCAGACTCAGTTTTTGTCCCAGATATGTGTATATATATTTAGTATATATATATATACTTTATATAGTATATATATATATATATATATATATATAAAGAGAGAAGTCAGCAAACAGAGAATTCAGAGTAGAGATATGTACAAGGTTCCATAGGACATAGAGGAGTATAATGAGAATATAACTCGTTCATTTCCCATGTCTGGGTTCTAAGTTTGAATTTTTATATTTATGCCTATTAAAATTAAATTTCACATATTTTAAGTATATAAGTAAGCTTAAGTTCCAGCAACCTTTTAAAAAATGTTCTGCTTTTGTCATCAATAAACTCACCCACTAAATCACATGAAAAATAAATAATCCCTGAAATAAATCAACTTTGGGGTCAGTATATAACTGATTTTATTATACAAAAAACTAAAAGTTTATGAATCTTAGCATTTTGACCGACATTTCATACTGATAAAGGGTCAATTCACCAAGATGACATGCCAGTTCTAAGTGGTAGCAATCTAACAAAAGAGCTTATATATATATGAAACAAAAACTGATAGAATTGAAAAGAAAAAATAGACAAATTCACAATTATAGTTAGAGAATTCGCCATTCTTCTTAGTAACTGGTGTAATGGGCAGCAACAACAACAAAAATCAGTAAGAATAAATAGAGAAGACTCGAACAGCACTGAAAACCAACATGAACTGAATGACATGGATAAACCAGTCCATGTTCACCCAACAGCAGCAGAATACACACATTCTTTTCAAGTGCACATGGCATATTCACTAAGGCCATTAACGTTTTAGGCTTTAAAATTATCTTTAATAAATTTATAAGAACTCAAATCGTACAAAGTATACTTTCTAACACAACAGATAGAAATCAATAGCAGAAAGATATCTGGAAAAACTCAACTATTTGAAAATAAAACAACACATTACTAAAAAACATGTGTCAGAGAGGAACTCACAAGCAATCTTGGAAAACATTTTGAATGGTATACAAATCTGTGGGATACAGCTAAAGCAATGCTTAGAGGGAAATGTGTATCTTTAAATGTTTTCATTAGAAAAGAAGGCACATTTCAAATCATTGATCAAAACCCCTACAGTATGAAACAGGGGACAGTGTGGGAGGGTGGTAGAGAATTAAACACAAAGTAAACAGAGAAAGGAAATTATAATGCAAAAATTATTAAATTTAAAAGAGAAAAACAGTACAGGGAGTCAACGAAGCAAAAGCTGATAGTACAGTTGATAGAGCTTTAGATAAATAGATCAAAAGAAAAGGAGAGAAGACACAAATTGCCAATATAAGAAATAAGAGAAGGGACATTACTATAAATTCTACAGACATTAAAAAAATATTATGATGAACAAATGTTGCCAACAAATTTGTTGACACTCATTTAAGTGAATGAACTTTAATGAAAAAATCCTTTGAATTCCCACCAAAGCTCACTAGAGGAGAAATAGATAAATGGAAAACCCCCCTGTTTATTAAAGAAATTGAATTCATAGTTAAATACCTTTCAACAAAGAAAACTAAAGGCCTAGGTGGCTTCATGGGCAGCTTTTAGAAAACATTTATGGATGAAATAATACCAATTCTACAGAAATTCTTCCAGAAAAATAGAAGAGGAGGGAGCATTTCCCAACTTATTTATGAGACCATCCACTTTAAAGTGCCCTTAATCTCCATTCAGAAAATGTACGAGCAGCGCTAGCATCCCATTGATACTCTTCAGAATTTCAGAATAATCACACAGTATGTTTCATCTAAAAATTTTGTGGTTTTCCCCTAATTTCTCCAAATTCCCAACTGCCTTAAGCTAATGTCGTTATGCTCAAAAATGTAATTTGTGTTCTCTTGTCCATTGAAAGAAATATGGCCAATTGCATTATAGGCCATACTCCCTATAGAAGACTATTTCTCACAGACCCATAAGTCACCTCATGGAGGAATTCTAATTGGCGCAGAGCCCTTGCAGTTGGGCATCTTCCTCTTCTACCCCATTCAAACGTTTCTCCCTCAGCTGGAATCCAACCACAATTTTCAGTTTTCAAGCTCACTCCTGAGCTTCTTTCAGAAAGTGCTTTCATTCAATACCCTGGCTTCAATTATCAAATTAATACTGATAATAATTCCTCTATTATCTGACCTCTCACCTGTTACACAAGCTGAAATTCTGTCTTCTATGCAGCTCAGAGGACATATACTTTAAGGTATCTGCCCATCCATCCAATTAAAGAAGGTATTTTTTTGGAAACAAAACACAGTTCTCTTGTGTCTTTCCAAATATCTGTCAAAAGCAAAAATTTGAAATTGACATGGCTTATTTCCCTTTGTATCACTTACATAGTCACTTAATCTTACTTACCTTTGTTTCTTACTTTCTAAACGGACATCTCTCCATCTCCATTGATTGCCAGACAATCTAATACATTCAAGTTTAGATGAAACTTTTTACATTGGGCTTCAGTCCCTTGCAAGTAAGAGTCTGTTTACTACAAAATTTCAGTGTACTCACTCATTATTTACTTTATTACTGCAAGGTTATGTATGGAGTTCAGAGATGAAGATGAATCTGTGCCATTTTGGAGTTTATAGCCCATTTTGAAGAAGATTTTATTGTATAAAAGACTATTATTGTATAATAAGACATGTATGTTTATGTTTGGCAAATGTTTCAAGAGAAGCAAAGATAGCTAAAAACATTTTATAAAAAACAGAAAATGGGAGTGATTCCTTCTGATTAGGTAGCTTAAGAAGGCTTCTGGGTATAAGTGCTTTTTGAACTGGACCTGAAAAGATGAGTAAGTCATCAATACTCTTCACTTTGCTCTCCAGGTATATTGTATTATTATTTTCTTTGATCGAGTTAATTTGTGAAATCCATTTCAATCCTATTTGTTACTCTGAAATTGTTTATAAGATCTCAGTTTATAGGTAGCTTTATCTTCTTCCTTCTTGCCTTGATACTGGCTTTCACCAGTTTTAGTTACTTTGTGTATACATGCCACTCCTCCTAGTTAGATCATTACCTGCTGAAAGGGATCATCTCTTTAATTTCTACCATAGAACCTAATTCAACACTGGGCACAAAGTGCTTAGAAAACCAGACAGGAATACAGATGCCAAGTTTTTGACCATTTGATTGAGTGTCTGTATATACTAGATTAATTTCATTACTGGGTGATCTTGAAGGCTTCCTATTATTTTCAAGTAAGAACTTCTAGTAGCTGGTAGAATTCCTTTATCTTCCATGAAATTATTTCAAGCATGCAAAGAAAAGTAGATTAAATTGTGTTTCACTGACAGGTCTAAATTGAGATTACTTTTTCACCTGCTTCCACCTCTAAGCTTTTAACTGGAATCTGGGATTAAGGCCTTTAAATAACTTAGTTATTGGGAAATAAAATATTCGTAAAGAAGATGATGAAAAGGGGGAGAAATAGAAACAAAAATTATTCAGTCAAGATGATTAGACTGAGTTAGAAGTGAACTAAAGTAGCAGTAAAAACAGATGAGGACATAGAGAATTATTTTGCTGTAGAATAGGAAGATACCAAAGCCATTAAAACACAAGAAGTCAAAGACTTAGGAGTTTGGTATTACTAAGAGCTTAGAACTGCTTTGCCATGGAACACATAATTGAAGGTCATATCCTTGACATTAAATGTGTGGAGAACAGCTCTTTCCACAGAAAGGATAACACCAAAGGATATGGCCATAATATGATGCCAATCAATGTGTAACAGTAATTTCATAAATAGGATTATTGAGTAAAGACAAAATAGGGCTACAGAAAAATTGTATCTTAGCACAGAGAATACAAAACCATCCATCAGCGAAGAAAGGAAAAAGAAGCAGACAAATATCTGATGGTTTATATTAGAGCAGATCCAGGTTTGGGTTGGCCTAATGCTTATACAATTTGGATGGATACTCTTTGAAACAACAGTATGAATGAAAAATTGGACAAAAGTGAATATTTATTTAAAATGAGAATAACCACATATTTATGTAATGTTGCAAATACTATACAATCCAGCTTAGCACATCTCTATAATGACTTTTTCTGCATTTTTTTGCTGTATATTACTTGATGACCTTTTTATATGACAAACATTTTTTAACAATATTGTTCTCTATAAAGAAGCTAGACAGATAATCTATTTTTCTTCTAACATCATTAATCGAAACATATTTGTTATCAGTAGTTTAGAAAGGTCTCTCTGCTTCCTAACTTGGTGTTGGTAATATCATACATATTAGGGTTGTTCTCAAATTTGAGAATCCTCTCCCAAGTTTCTTCCATACATGAGCTGTTACAAATGTGGATGCTGTTTGTAGTACTGCTACAGATTAAACCCTATAAGCAAAAATTTAGATAAATTCTGTTTTGCAAAATTTCCATCAAAAAGCAAAAAATGCATGATACTTTATAATTGTCCATACTGCTATGAACACATTTTTGACGTGAGGCAACTCTTTTCACTAGATGTTGTGAAACAGAATCCTCTGCTTACAATTTTATACAGTGAAGAATTAGAAAAAAATTCCCACAAGGTGGTTATAGGTCATACATTTTACACTTTTTTCTTTCATTATCCACATAGCTCCCATGGTGGGTACTTCCATACTATGATACCAACATCCTTATCATGATACAAACTACAACCGCACATGACTAACAGTAACTTAACAATAACTTCCCAGAAGTTATAGGGGCCCAAAAAAGTGTGTTCCATAAACCCAAACTAAATTCAAGCCAGATTGCCAAAATGCCACAGCCATTTCAATGAAACTCAGAAATTTGTCTGTTTCAATGAAACAACAGACACAAGGCAAGGTGCAAACTAGGTCAATCTTAATATATTACAGTTACATTATGTTTATAAATTTTACAAAAATGTATGATCACGTGAACAAATTACTAGGATACCTCCCAGGGCCAAGCAAGCAAGGGTTCCGGAAGTTTAATGCCAAGTATTTTCCTATTTAGAAAATGACATTATAAAGCTTTGTGTGTGTGTGAAATGCCTATAAAGTTTGTAGAAAAATCTGTATTTTAAAAATTGTACAATTTAACTTATAAACATTAAAGTGCACATATTAATCTCCTAGGGTGGCCATACCAAAATGCTACAGACTTGGTGGCTTAAACAGCAGAAATTAATTTTTCACAGTTCTGGAGACTGGCAGACCAAAATCAGGATGTTGACAGGGTTAGTTTCTCCTAAGGCCTCTCCTCGGCTTACAGATGGTCACCTTGTTGCTGTGTTCTCACATGGCCTCTTCTAAAATTTTTTTTAATGTTTATTTATTTTCAAAGAAGAGAGAGACAGAGTGTGAGTGGGGGAGGGGCACAAAAGAGGGACACATAGAATCCAAAGCAGGCTCCAGGCTCTGAGCCCTCAGCACAGAGCCTGAAGTGGGGCTTAAACTCACGGACTGTGAGATCATGACCTGAGCCGAAGTCAGACACTTAACTGACTGAGCCATCCAGGTGCCCCTCACGTGGCCTCTTCTAAGGGATGACCCCAGTCCTGTGGGATTAATGCCCCACCCTTAATTCAACCTTGTTTCTCTAAAGGCCCTATATCTAAATATATTCTCATGGGTGTTAGGGTTCAACATATGAATTTCAGAAGAACTAAATTCAGTCCATAACAGTGCAGATGACACATGCATACAGTTTAATGAGCAATGTATACTAATATATAGGTAAATAATAAAGCCAATTTACCTATAATCACCATGTCAAGAAATAGAGCATCACTACCATCAAAACACTTTTCTCACACATAACCCTTGAGTTCTTTCCTGATCATAATGCCCTTCCTCATGCCAGCAGCAATGACTTTGGTGATATTTCTTTTCTGTACAGTTTTACCACCTATGTATGCAGCTTTATACAATACATATATAGTTTGAAATTTGCATAAAGTAGTTGCATTTTTATGCACTGTTTTGGGTCTTGCTATTTCTACACATTTTCTTTCTAAGATTCATTGTAATGCATTTAATTTGCTTATTTTTCTTAAAGGGCAAGATATTAAATATTTAGGCTCAAGAGCCATCTGGTCTTTCTCACAGCTGTCTTAGTTCTGCCATTGTATTATGAAAACAATATAGAATGGACATATAAACGAATGGACATGTTGTGTTCTAATAAATATTTACAAAATTTGACAGCAAGCCAGCAGGCCATAGTTTGCTGACCTCTGGTCTATTGCATCCACCTTCTATGCCTGATATTAGTTATTTATACCCTCTTTCCATTTTCCATAATCAACCTCAGAAAAGTTAATATTAATAATATTTGAAAATAACTTTTGAATTGGTTGATTCTCTGGGCATAGATTTTCCAGTTGGCAGCATGGTTGACCCTTGAACAACATGGGGGTTAAGGGTGCTGACCTCTGCACAGTCAGAAATCCACATGTAACTTTTGACTTCCCCCAAGTTTAACTACTAATAGCCTACTATTGACCAGAAGCCTTATCAATAATATAAACAGTTGACTAACACATACTTTGTATGTTATATGTCTTATATATTGTATTCTTATAATGAAGTAAGAGAAAATGTTATTAAGAAAATCATAAGAGAAAATACATCTACAGTACTTTGCTATATTTATAGAAAAAAATCCACATAGATCCGCACAGTTCAGTATATGTGCTGCTGAAGAGAGCACTAGATCCACACAGTTCAAATTCATGTTGTTCAAGAGCCAACTGGACTTTTCTTTTAGAAAATTAAAGGTATCATTTTAGGGGCGCCTGAGTGGCTCAGTCAGTTATGTGTCCGACTCTTGATTTCAGCTCAGGTCATGATACTCCCAGGGTCGTGAGATTGAGTCCCACTGAGCATGAAGCCTGATTAAGATTTTTTTCTCCCTCTCCCTATGCCCCTGCCCCACTTGTGCTTTCTCTGTCTCAAAAAAAAAAAAAAAAAAGATATCATTTTATTATCTCTTGACTTGCATTGTTGCTGTTGAGAAGATAATGATAAATCTACTGTGTTGTGCCTTTGAAGATGATCTCTCACTTCTTTGGCTGTGCTTAAGATTTTCTTTTTGTTTTTAGAGGTCTTTACATTTATTATAATATCTTTAGATGTAAATTAAAACAAAATTACTTGCTGGAGATTCATTGATATTTTTGAATGTCTTTTATTGTGTCTGAAAAATTCTTTGTTATCATTTTTACACATTGCCTCTCCCTTTTCCCTCCTTTACTACAGGAACTCCAATTAAGTCTATATTATGTTTTATCATTTTGTATTTCAGATCTCTTCTATGTGTCCATCTTTTCATTTCTCTACTCTGCTTTCTGTACAATTTCCTCTGACTTGTGTTCCGTGACACTTATTTGCTCTTCATCATGTTCTATTTGCTTATAAATCCATCTACTAAGTTTTTGTATTTCAAATTGTAATTCAATCATTTCCAAAATTTCTACCTGGCATTGTTTTCTAATATGATGCATTACTTTTTATAGCTTTCTCTTGTGGGAAGATACCGCAAGGTTTTTTTTTTTTTTACATAGTATAATCTATTTTTATAATCTATATTTTATGTTATGTTTGCTATTTTTACTATAAGAGGTGTTTGTAGATCTGCCTCAGGGAACTATTATCTCTAATCACTTTAAATTAAATTCAAGATCTAAAAGTTTTTTGTGTGTGTATGTCTGTTTTTGAATTTGGTTTCAAATCGAAAAAGGGTTAGCTTTTGTTTACAGATTCTCCAAGACAGGATTTCCTCTCTGTCCCTTACTTAGGATGAAGACTTTTCTAGAAACCCCATGAAGTTTGTCAGCAGAGGTGGGTTTATTTTTGGCTCATTCTTCATTTGAGAGGATGGTTCTTTGCAGACCCAACTTAATATATAAAGATCACCTCTTGGACTCATGACTGGGGTATTTCTGGGCTTTGCTTGTCTTTCTCATGGGTTATAAGATTTTCCTAGTAGAAAGTTTAGAAAAGGAAAAGAAAAAAGAATTTCTAGTAGAAATTTCAAATGTTCTTGGGTAGACAAATGCTTCCACAGGGGGAAAAAAAATGGCTTCTGTCCTCTTCTCCAGATTCCTTCTTTCTCTCTGATTTCATCCTGACAATCCTTTATAAATGTCACATCTTAAATAACTTGAGTGAAAGAAATCTTTTTAATCCATCATTTAGTTGCTCTCAGTGGGAAAATTAATCCAGATGACCTAGACAGCATTACTAGGAAAAAGAGTTTGAAAAATCTTCAGTACATCTTCTGGTATTTTCTCCATTACTTTGTATTTAGGAGTTTGGGTAGAAATGAACCTTGACCCTTTTCCCCTGTGCTCAATTAGTAACCTATTGTGAGTTGAAACCACTAATGCTTAAATTGGAAACATATCCATTAGGGGCTTGGATTCTACTTTCAAAGCTCAGTACCTGAAACTAAAACACAGGGAGAGTGTATATTGCTTGTTTTTCTATTTTGGACCCGCAGCACTGAGCTGGAGCTAATGATAATAAAGATAGTAGTAAATGCTTCCAAGTGTATGCAGCCTGCGTGGGTAAACTTGAGCGACTGCATTTGTCATCCTGAGACCCTGACTCTGGTATTAATGTCCAACACCAGTCCCCTGATGAAGCAGCTCTTCTCTGTGTCCCCCTATCAAACGGCACCTACGGTAGTCTGATTCCAAATTCTAAGAGCTAAGCTGGTCCTGGTATGCTCCTCTAAATTCTAAGAGCAACTGATAGATAGCTGCATTATTTACTTGGCACCAAGAAAACAAACAAACAAACAAACAAGCATAGAGCTCAGGCTGTTTTCACCAGCTTATACAATAACATTAAATTTTATTGTATAAATTACAGTAATTCAAGTGCCCTGCCTTTTGGCACAGAAACCCACTGCTCAAGTTATATCCCAGAGTTGTGTGTGTGTGTGTGTGTGTGTGTGTGTGTATGTGTGTGTGTTGGGAAACAGGGCCTTGGGTCTTCTCTTTTTGGCTTCTTATCAAGCCACCATGGCATTGCCTTGTGGTCAGCGTCCTGGCCTGCATTGGATGACGACTCCAGCAGGTCCCATCAGCCTTTGTTAATATCCACTACTGTTAGAGTCTCTCTGGTCTCAGGTGATGAGACTATTCTGATCATGAGGTTCCATGCTATGAAACCAGACTATGAGGTTGTGGGCTATTTTGCTCCATCCCAGACATGCAAGAGACCCTTACCATAACTTCTCATCACATAAGTAAAATCAGGTTGCAAGTTCTGACAAGGCATGATGGAAATTTCAGGATTATAAGAAAAAAAAGTATAACCAAGAAACCTAAAAATGCTTTTAGAAATGGCTCTTCTCTGAGATCATGGGTTTGGACTCATTCTTGTGGACTCTTGCATTGTAGCCCTGTCTCTGTGTATCTGGTCAGTTTGCTCTCACTCTCTATAAGTCCCCACAGTTTTTCTACATTTTCTAGAGTCAATGCTTCTCTCCTAGTCATTGTCTCCCTGCTGGGTTTTATGCCTTCCACACTGACTCTCACATTAACAGGATTTTCTTTATAGCCCAGATGGACAATTAAATCAGAAGAAGCCAGTTAATCATTAGTGTGCTCTGGATTATTTCTAATAGCACCAGTAGCACATTCCAAGTTGAATGCCATCAATCTAGGTAAGTACTCATTTATGGGTACTTTATGGTGGGGCAAGCAGTTCGGGGTGAAGATTTTACCTGCATATGTCCTTCCTGCAATCTGAGTCATTTCTAGATTTCCCACAAGAAACTCCTTGAACAAAAAATACATCTCTACAAGGATAAGACATAAGTTGCACTCTAAATCTACACTTTGAAATGAAACATTTTTTCTATGGAAGTTAAGACTATAGAATGCAACTGTAGAGAAAGAAAACAACTTTTCCTCTACCCTCTTATGTTGAGTAACTGGGGCCTATTAATTAAACTGACAGAAGGCAGATTCATAGGAGGAAAAGTTTATTTTTCATGCACACAGTGGTCCTCACGGAAAATAATTGAAAACCCTAAAGAGGTAGTTAAACCTGGGATTTATACACCATTTTAACAAAGTGTAACAAGTTATGGAGAAGAGACTAAACAAAAGAAAAGGGGATCCTGGGCTTCTGGAGTGATGTAAGTTGTGGGAAAGTGACATGAAATGTATGGTAAATAAGGTAAATGAGAGTTGATTAGTAAGGCTTGTTATGCAGTCTCAGGTGGTAAGAATTGTATGGAAATTTCCTTTTCAAATGTAAATTTCCTTTATATATACATGTATATATATGTGTGTGTGTATATATATGTATATATACACATATATATTATGTATATGTATATATTATGCTCTGCTTTTAGGCAGAAAGTGGAGAGGACAGAGAGCTCCTCCTGTATTTGATGTTTAACTGCTTTCAGCTCAAAATAATCCTATGCAAGTAATCCTTTGGCAAATTCTTTGCCAAAATTATCCTTTGGTGAGTGGTATATTTGAGGGTGGCATATTCTGCCCTTCACCACCCAGTGGTGTGCTTTAAGTCAGTATAATAGTTCACCATAGGCATTAAAAAAAAGACTACACAAAATAGAAATGATCAAAGATGTGTGTGTGGTAAGTGAAATTGTTTTGTGAAAAAGCTGTGTGTTTAGTACTGGGTCACATGTTAAATGTAAAATATATTTCTCAGAGAGTATCTATTAAAATGTTTGAAAAAAAGTGGTTTTCATGAAACAACTCATCTAAATGTGCAACCTTAGCCAAAACAAAGGCAACCATTTCTATTGTTATTTTTCCCTGCAATTTCTCTGCTTGAGCCATAACTTCTCAGACATCTATCTCTATCCTCTCTCTGCATCACATTTGCATGACTAAACATACCCAAATGATCTTCCTAAAAGAGTGGAATTCCCAAAGGAGTATTAGTCTCAACTTCTAGAGAAAAAAAAAAATCATTGTATCCCACCTCTAAATAAGTTATTTCCCCCTCCGGCTTCTACTTATCAACACTTCCATAAATTTGTGAGCCAAATTTTAATTATGGGGCCCTAAATACATTATTTTACCCTGTTATCCCACATATGTTTTCATACCTTGATTTCCAACAAATATAAACACCTTGAGAATATCCTATTTTCATTTATTTATATTTTCCATTGAAAAGGTACCTACCAAATATAATTTATAAAGGCCATAACAAGATGAGTGGAATCCAACAATTACAATGCAGATTAGCATCACTGAAAAGTTGATGAAATGTCTGAGGCAGTAGAGCTACAACACTGAGGTGCCAGGAGCCATCTGGGTTAGCCAATCTGTCCTTGTCCAGGTAGTGTTTGGTGCCATCCGGTGGCTGTTGTCTGCTCCATTTTAAATATTGCTGGAGTCAATTCCGGGTCCCTGGGACTGACTGGATATCAATTTCATAACCATAACAGAAATTTGAAGAATCTTCAGGTCATCTGATACACACTTCATTGATAAGAGGAATACGAAAATCTGGAAATGGTCAGACCCAACCTCTACCTCTTGGTTTGCAGACCACGGTTTTCACCTTTTCTCTACCTGGCCCTGTATTTCCATCCTCACTTCCTTTCTTGTCACCCCCACTGCTGTGTTTGAGAAGATGGGGCCAGAGGACCAAAACTGGCTCCATTAAATTTTAGTTCTTGTTATAAAGGAGTGTCATAGTACACATCATCAAATTAAAAAAAAAAAAAAAAGATACAGACTTAGTAAGGAGAGACTTTATTCAGAAAGAATATTGCAAAGAGGAAAGGATGGGGAGAAACTACCGCAGAGGAGAGGGGTTACTGCAATAAAAAGAATGCTGTGGTATAAGATCTACTAGCATCTCAGGAACCAGGCAAAAGAGTTTCTTTTAGAGGGAAGAGTAAACAAGGTTAGAAATAACGGGATGAGAGTGGCATGATGAGAATCCTTGATCAGTGGACACTTTACCTAAGACTAGCCTATTTTCTGTGAAGGCCCCTTAGGAGGGCCTGTATGCTGGCTCAGGCTGGGTGGGGGGAGGACCAAAGGTCCCTGAGGGGCTCAGGACAAGAAGAGAATCTAATCAAAATGGTTTACAAGCATTTTGTTCTGATTGATCAGTGGGAACATGCAGTTAAGCTAATCATTCTGAAGGCCAAGAATAGGAATCTGGAAGATCTGTGTCTGGACTTGTTATACCTAAACAAGGGGCATCTTAAAAATTATTTATCTTACAAATTGTTTGCCATCATAAATAATAGATGAGACACTAAAAAAATCCCTAAAGTACATTCTGAGGAATTATGTAAATTGCTGAGAAGAATGGTGAACTATGGAATAAGAAACATAAGACAAGCATTGGCTAGGAGCATAATTATTTTTAAAAATATGGCACTGAATCGTATATACATTTTATTTAATTAACAGGATCTGTGAAGAAAATCTTTAAGAGGAAATTTTTTGGCACTCTTATACATATGCTACCTGAATTACCAAGCTACGAAGCCAATTTGTCAAAATCTAAGAAGGGATTACAGAAATATTGACTTTCAATTTTCCTTCTTTATTTTTATCCTGCTTGCCTCTGCTTCCTGTCTTTCTTTCTTGGGTTTGCTTGGTAACAAGGAAAACTCTTGAAATTTATTATGAAAATTTTACCATAAAAATAGACAGCTTCATGTTTATTAGTAGTGAGATTTTAACTAATGACAGAAGTAAGGTCAGTAAGGAATCAAAGAGAATAATTTTGAAAGCATGTGGCAGTGCCTGGTTATGAATCAGTCAGTGGCTTGAGCAAATTGAGAAAATTAGTAGAAAAAGGAAGCATTGAATTTAAAGCATTAAAATGAGAATTTAAATCTTGAATTAATGAAAATGATCTGATGTAATGGAGAGATTATTTTCTAGCTCCCAAATATTATGTACGTGTGGGGAATGGAAAGACTTCTCTATAAATAAAGAAACCTGTGATGATATAAATTAGCAGAATCACATGAGATTGCAGCTAGGGAGAATACCACACAGTTCTCAAGTGGCATTTTGTTAGGGATATAGAGGGCATGATTTTCATTGCTTATTGGCTAGGCTAAAAAGTTCCTAGGGCAGAATATCAGGAGCAGGGTGAATCTTTGAGTTGATTGATTTCTTAAGGTCAGAATGAAGGCAAGTGGGACAAAATTCCAAGCAAAGAAGAAAGCATTGGGCAAGTCACAATATACACCTTGGTTAAAATCGTCAAAGTATGGGAAGCAGTTGTTCAGATTTTAAGAGATTAAACAATGTATCACCTTGAAATTTAAGGATCAAAACCAGGGTTCAGGTTTCATTTCAATATGTATTTTATACTTTTTATACTTTTATACTTTTTATACTTTTCTTCATCAGCAAGTACAAAGGCAGTTTGAGCTCATAGTCAGAAGGTCATCCAAGATCTAAAGCAACGTAGAGGCCTCTATTGGCTTGGTATTGATGCAACTGAGCATGCCTTTATTTTATTCATTACACCATGTAGCACCTAAATGATTGGATCATAAAATCTGATGATACAGTAAGATGAACTGCCCCAAATCTGGATCATCAATAAGACAGTCAATGGAATGAAAATATAGAGGGGAAAAAACCCCTGACATTAGTGTTGGTGACCGATGAAGGATTCCGCTGAGATGTCAGAATCTTTGAGAAGTTTCTACAGGGAGCGCTCATGGGAGGAAACTGAGGTAGTTCATTGAAGGTTGGCTTCCAGCAATCTTTCCAAATAAAAATAAAAGCCCACAGGACACATGTAGAGCAGCCCTTGAAAAAAAATCCCCCTTAAGCCTCTTGATTTAAAGAGCCCAGGAACGGGGTTGAGCAGTGGCTATCAGACCACTGGGGAAAGTGTTTGATATTTATTTCCCAGTGCAGAAGAGCTGCACATCAAAACTGTGGTTCACTGAGAGGCCAAAGCAAACAGAAAAAGAGCAGAGGGTTGGAAGCTTAACCCCGTCGGCGCAGAGCAGTCTGGGAAGCTTTGGTTTTAAACATCAGACACCAACTTGCAATGATGTAAGCAAAACATAAAATTAGTAAGATATGAGGTCACTGGGTATGCTGACAACCTGGGATTATAAAACAGGCAGGAAACAGGTTGGGGGTGCAACACTGGGCACAGTGGCTTGTCCCTCGGCTGCCTCCGGCCATCGGAAGGAAGGCCACTGCCGGTTCTGCTGCTTCTCTGGCTTCCGGAAACAGTGAGATGCCGTTTTCTGAAGTAGCTGAACGTGTTTCTGACGGTACTTGCTTCTTCTTGTCTTTGAGTAATGATTCAAGAGCCCGGGCAAGTATACCTGGTTGTCCAAGCCTCTCTAAGGAGAAAATAATAATAATAATAATAATAATAATAATAATAATCAAATTGAAGTTAGGTTGTTTTGCTGAACCAGATATTCTTTTAGAAAAACAAGTTTCAGATATGCTCTTACTGAACATGTGATCAAACTTAGGAACTCATGAATGGAAAGTCCGTGACATACAAAGACCAGTGCTGAGAATGAAAGCCAGTTAAACATAACATTAATCACAGATTGTTTCTTTAAAAAAATGTACAATAGAAAAGCAAACATAAAAATAACAGTTCTTTATATATAACACGTGCAAAATAAATAATAATAATAGTGACTAAAGTTCCACTTTGTGGGAGAAAATGAGTGAGAAAAAGTAAAAGTATGCTCATTTCTTTCTATAATATAGATTCTTGGTATAAAATTTATACAATGAAGTGTCAGATATTCTTTCATGATTGGTATTGATAATTAGAAATATATTGATTAATAATTTATTTGGAAAAAAACTTGTGAGAGAAGTAGTGACAAGATAGATCTTTCAAATTTATGGAGAAAAACATCAAAGACAATACAGTTCATTAATGAAATGGTACAGTACTAAGTATGAGAAGCATAAAAATAAAAAAGTGAGATAGGAACAAAATGAATGAGAAGTAATGTTGTGAACATAAAGAAAGCCTCATTAAAAATGGACTGACAGCCAGCCCAGCCAATGAGAGACGCCACACGCAGCCAATGAGAAGCCACCACCACCCTGAACGCTTTGAAACTGCTTCTACCAGCTTCCTTCTTTCCTCCAGAAAAGCAAAACCCTCTCCTCTGTTCTCCAGACCTGCCTACGGTTTGTCATAGTTTGCTTGTCCCAAACTGCGATTCTCTGCCATTCCTGAATAAACTCATTTTGCTGGTAAAATAGCTGGCTCTATTGTTTTTTTTTAAGGTCAACCATGTGAACTCATACACTTTTCTATTCAAAGCCAAACTATTTTAAATTGAAAACATATCATGGACATTTGGTTGCATTTCTAATACTTATTTACCCTCTCCTTCCTAGCAGAATCCAGTTATTTTTAAGATATCCACATTATTCCCTCACTCCTGAGGATAATCCTGAATAATTTAAACCAATAGTTGCACAGAATTGCCTCTAAGCTGTTATTAGTCCACTCATGAGCACACGGTCTAAGTTGGGACAATGGAATTGAAGGGAAGAAATTATAGTTGTGCTAAAGATGATCTTAAAACTATAAGGAGAATAAGATTTAGGATGAAGTCACTGCTAAGGTGTAATAGTGGGAAGATGGAAAGGTCACAGGTCCTTAATAATATAATTGAGCCTGGATTATCCCACCTAGTTTCCCAAATATGTGAGATAATAAAAGTGTATATCTTTGAAGCCAGAGATTCCTATTATTTTGAGCCAAGAACAAAACTCAAACTCTAAGTCTAGTTTGCTCTCTACAGTCAAAAATCAAACTCCAATTATATGCTAGCTACAAATAATACACATTTTTAGTAGGGGTTTGGTTAAAATGTAATGGACATATATAGTAGAAAAGTATGTAGCTATTAAAAGTAATGAAATAGATGTCACCCAGAAAGAAGATCAAGTTAAGTGACAGGCAAAGTAAAGACCAGTGTGTGTATTTTGATATTTCTGAAAAATTATTCATATAATACATTTTCTTCTATAGTTAGTGAATATTTCTGGAAGGATTAACTAGAAACTGTGACATTGTGATGCATGGCTGGAGACAGATTTGCAAAGAGGTTTACTTTTCTCTGTATAGCACTCTGTTCCTTTTGAATTTTCTACCATGTACTTGTACTATCTAATCAACACGTAAACAAAAGTAAAAATGAAGTAAAGATTAAAACCAAAAGGATGAAAAATATTATTTTAACATTTTGACTACTTCAGACAATAACTTTAAAAAAAGTGTCAATGGAACACATATAAGGAGGCATCATGTGTTAGGTCTGTATTAGTATACAATTATTTCAAGTAACTTAAAATATGCCTATACAGGGGCACCTGGGTGGCTCAGTCAGTTAAGCATCCAACTTCACTTCAGGTCATGATCCTCCAGTTCATGGGTTCAAGCACCCCATTGGGCTTTGTGCTGACAGCTCTGAGTCTGGAACTTGCTTCAGATTCTGTGTCTCCCTCTCTCTCTCTGCACGCCCCCCCCCCAACTTTTCTCTCTCTCAAAAATAAATAAACATTAAAAAAAATGTCTATACAGGCTCAGGGATTTTCTTGTTGTTTGTCTTTTGGGTATTTTTCTCACAGAAAAGAAGTCTAGATGAAAAAAGTAATTGATGCTGGTTCAAAAGCTCAAGATTTCACAATATATTTCTTCTGTGATTTTCTCAGCCTTTCTTTCAGGGTTTTAATATGGCTGCTGTTGCTATTGGCATAACATCTACATTCAAAGCAAAAAAAAAATAAAAATAAAAAAGGAGCTGGAGAGGAGATGGATTTTTTTTTTTCAGAAAAGGAAAACCCTTACCAGGAAACACAACAGACTGCCACTCTGGAAATATGTTTCCTGGGCCCGGAAACTTCAATTGGCAAAAGAAGGGGCTAGAAATTGGGTCAACTAACCAATATTGTTCACTGACCTGAGTTCAAGAAAAAGACCTCATTAAATTTTAAAAAGCAGAAATTATGCAAAACACATTTTTTGCAACACAATACCATCAAAATATAAGTTAATACAAAATGTCAAATGAAAGAAAGAAAATTTTCCAGAATTGAAAATTAAGAACATTGTCCTAATTAATGCTCTGGTCAAAGAGGAAGCCTCTTGGATTAGCAAACGCTTTAGAAAAATCATTATAATGAGGGTACTATATATACAAATTTATGGTGAATTACTGGCATTATGCTCAGTTGATCTGTTGAGGTCCTAAGTATATCACTAACAAACAAGAATAAGTGAAAAAATAATGAATCTATTCTAAATGTTGGGTTAGTTTTATTTTTACATTTCTAGGGAAAGCAAGAGGATGAAATTTAGTGATTAATAGAAATTATGAATTAAAAAGAAAAACCAAATGGAGAGAGACACTCAAATTTGTTTCTTTTAAAAATCAATAGGGGGTGCCTGGGTGGCTCAGTCAGTTAAGCATCTGACTTTGGTCTAGGTCATGATCTCACCATTCCTGAGGTAGAGCCCTGCGTCAGGCTCTGTTCTGACAGCTCAGAGCCTGGAACCTGTTTCAGATTTTGTGTCTCCCTCTCTCTCTCTCTCTGCCCCTCCACTGCTCATGCTCTGTCTCTCTCAAAAATAAATAAACATTTAAAAAAATCAGTAAAATAGGCAAACTTTTGACCTCATTTTTATGTCATAATCTAATTTTTTTAAATAGAGAAAAGACAAAAACATACAAAATTTCATACTAAATAGACTTATAGTTATGCATGTCAAATTGAAAACCTATTACATCTCATTTCCTTGAACTTCTACTAAAATTTCAGTAAAGTGGTAAGAAGATTATTAATCTACAAAGGGAAAGAGAACAGGAGTAAAGACAACAGAATAATAGTGATGCCAACCATTATTTGGAAGCTCGGAAGCATTTGTCACAAAACAAAGCAACAACAACAACCACTGAGAAAATAATCAAAAGGTAAGAAATGGAAAATAAAGGAAGAGAGGGTAAGAATTAGGGCTAACTTATAAAAGATGCATAACATCAGGTAAGTGAATGTTCTAGAAATAATGAGAAGAGCAAATTAGAAAGGATTAATTCAGAAATATTTCCAAGAACTAAAAGATCAGTCTAAAAGATTAACTAATTGCCCAGATTACTGATTGAAAAACAGATGAACATAAGGGGAGGGAAACAAAAATAATATAAAAACAGGGAGGGGGACGAAACATAAGAGACTCTTAAATATGGAGAACAAACAGAGGGTTACTGGAAGGGTTGTGGGGTGGGGGGGATGGGCTAAATGGGTAAGGGGCATTAAGGAAGGAATCTACTCCTGAAATCATTGTAGCACTATATAATAACTAACTTGAATGTAAATTTAAAAAATATTTTAAAAAAGAAGTCTATGTAGAGCTCATCATTATGAATAGATAAGCCAAAGAGCACTATAATTTTCAAAAGCAATACTGGAAATTTTTTTTTTTTTTTAATTTTTTTTTTTTTCAACGTTTATTTATTTTTGGGACAGAGAGAGACAGAGCATGAACGGGGGAGGGGCAGAGAGAGAGGGAGACACAGAATCGGAAACAGGCTCCAGGCTCCGAGCCATCAGCCCAGAGCCCGACGCGGGGCTCGAACTCACAGACCGCGAGATCGTGACCTGGCTGAAGTCGGACGCTTAACCGACTGCGCCACCCAGGCGCCCCAATACTGGAAATTTGAGGACCATAGGACACAGATCTGAAAATTCTGAAGGATATGGTTTCACTCTAGAATTATATATCCAGTCAATATAGTGATCAAACATAAACATGAATAATACACATGTTTTTGGCATTTTCTGAAAAGAAAAGAAAAGAGAAAAAAGAAACAAGAAAGGAAAGAAGGAAGGAGAAAAGAAAGGAATTAAACTTGTAAGCATTTTTTCCTAAGGAATTTGCTAGAATAGGTGCTCCACCATAATGATTTAAAAGGAAGCCCCAGGAAACATTGGAATCCAATACCAGACAGTAAGAAAAAGAATTCCCAGAATCTCCACTATGCTGCAAGTATAGAGAACTGTCAACCAGACAGGAGAAAAAGGAAGGAGTGCTCTAGGAGGGCAGTCTAAAGAAATGAAGAAAGGAGGAAGGGAAGGAAGACAAAAAGAAAGGAGGGAAGGATGAGAGGGAAGGGAAGAGGATAGGGCTGGGGAAGGAGGGAGGAAATATTGAGGCTAAGTCCACCTAGCTTAATTATCAAGACTAAGAACTGAGACCCTATCTGTCCAAATAACTTTGTCGGGGAGGATAATGCAAAAACAAACCAACTAACCAATAAATAATGTCACTGTTTACTTCTGGAAATTCCTGGAAACCAATTTGTGTATACAAATATATATATTTTTTTCATCTGGGAAAATAGCTCTTCAATCAGAGAAAGAGAGAGAGAGACCACTAATTTATCAAATATTTATCATTCTGGTGGAGCACATCTTCTAGCAAATTCCTGAAGAAAAATACATAGAAGTTTATTTCCTTTCCTACTTTTTCTCCTTTCCTCTTTTCTTTCCTCCCCCCCTCTTTTCTTTCCTCTTTCCCTCTTTCTTTCCTTCATTCCTTCCTTTTCTTCCTTTCTTCCTTTCTTCCTTCCTACCTTCCTCATTTTTTTCTTTCTTTTTTTTTTTTTTGAGAATCTAATGTCAAGACCCACTCCAAAAGCATTTTCTCTCTTTTCTAATCTATTTTTTCACTAACATCACCTAATCTCAGTAAATTCCCAACCATAAACAATTTGAGCTCAAATTTTAAGGTCCGAGAAATATCCTCCCCTAAGTTTTCTTTCCCAAAATATCATTATGGCACTGTCAATGAGGTGTTATTCCTTAAGACATTCTTCTTACAGCAGGAGATTTAATAAACATCCTTGTTTGATTAACAGGTTACTCTGGTGTAGTGTGAGTGTATGGGGGGAGAAGTGTGTGGAGTCAAACTGGCTGAAGAAAAAAATAGCTAGATTAACTGATGCATTTGATCCCATTGAAATAATATTGAGAAAACTTTACAGATGTGTTGCAATAAGTCTTAAAATATGTTACATATATTATGCTATATAGTATATTATATATGACATATAATAAACAGTAGAAAATTAGAGAATTATTCATTTTTAAAAAACAATAAAAATATAAGAAACAAAGCATAATTATCATGTGTTGGTTGGATTAGTAGAAAATAACATTTTAGGGTTGTAAGCTAAAAACTGAATTAAAGTTTAGGAATGGATGGAGTTTATGAATTGAATGGAAATTGTGACTTAAACGTTAGGAAAAAGGGAGCAAGACTGAGAGAAAGATGGATTAAAAATGCTAAATCTTCTTCTACTATTATAGGAAATTAATAAAAGAAGAAAGCGAGAACAGCTCATATTATAAGGCAAATACCACCACCACCACCAGCAACAGCAAAAGCTGAAAGATTTGGAAGCATTGCCAAATCAATCAGACTCAATCCTTTAGAACAGAGTGCTAGCCTCGTAGCTGAGACTTGCTAGGGGTGACACTGTGTAATGGAGAAACCAGAGATAGTGCAAAAAAGCCTCTCTTTGTCTGTCTGTCTGTCTGTTTCTCTCTGCATAGAGAGATGTCTGGAAATATATTCTTATGTACTGACAGTAGTTACTTCCTGGAATTTCTTTTGGTACATTCTTCTTAACATTTTTTCATAGATAAAATTTTTATAACACACACACACACATATAAATACATATATATTTTGATAAAAGTAATAACCTATTTTCTAATTAAAAAATAAAACTTTGCATCAAATTTCAATTATAACAGCAGAAAAGGAAACAACCGCCCATGAGCAAAATCCTACCTCAGCTAGATGTCAGTCACGAGGCCACGCACAACTACAGGACAAGCTGAGAAAGGACAGACAAGCCGCTCTGCTTGTGCAGAAAGTAGAGTGAATGGGTTTGGTGAACAGTTAGTCACTCTCTGCAGCAATTTCTTACAGTAACAGAACATATTTATAGTCAGATGATCCAGCATGTAGCAGCTAGAACGATGCCTCTTTCGTTGCTGTGCTGCAGGAATCATAAATCGTTGTGATTGATACTATAACGCAGCAGGCTTCATCAAAGTGTCAATTCATCTAAAGAAAAACTGGTAAAATCTCTAGGATCCAGAGAATCCCTTTTGTTCTCCTTGAATACTAGGATTCGGACAACAAGATAGAACTATTACAATAACTTCATAAAATTCTGGCAGCCCTCATCATCATTTTTCTTTTTAATATTTATACATTGCTCTCCCCCACATTCAGTAATTCCATACATTGCTACAAGTTGAGTTCAAACTCTGGAGCCTCTGCAGAATTTTTGCTGCTACCTTCATGAGACTCTTGAGCCTCTTTAGAAGAAACAAATTAAAGATCTTCAGTTTGTATGGTCACAGGCAGCTTCTACCAATGAACTACCATGTAATTTTCAACTGGTACTTAATATGATCAATGAAACATTTCTATGAGATTTATTCTACACAGGATCTTGGGAAATTCAACCTCCCGACAGATCATCCTTTGCTGGCTGCCAACAGAATATGTCGATTATTTACCTTGTCTG